>NC_135890.1:87110737-87734398 GCF_964194155.1 Cetorhinus maximus
GGCTGTAGGGGTGTGGATGTGCATGGGGGGGCTGTAGAGGGAAAGGAGTTCAGAAGGAGGGAGTCAGTGGATTCAATGGAGGATTCCTGAGTGGCATACTGAGGTACTGGTGGCAGGACAGGGTGATGACGGTTAAAGGGGGCAGTGGGGGCCAGTAGGGTGCGGGTGCGGCGATGTTGAGTGAAGGGGCACTGAGGGTTATTGGAGAGGATGTGGACGGTGGCGTGGATTTGGGGGGTCAGCAGGGTGGCTGGAGGGCATGCTTATCTTAACAGGGGTGAGCTGTTTGGGAAGGTAGGGGGCTGTTATATTTACCTGTATGAGATTGAAGGTGATGTGGGAGGGTTGAAAGGTGACCATAGGGGGGGTCAAAAGTGGTTCCTGAGGAACCAATTGTTATGGGGGCGGGGAGGGCATAGGTGAAGGGGGGAGGGGAAAAGTTATTCGACTCAACTTCAAACATTACACGTGCCATGGCTGCTGGCAGCTATGCAGAGCCTTGTGGTGGAGATCTCGACTTGCTGCTTGGGAGTTGGGTCATTGCGGCTGGGCGGAGATGCAGGTCAGCTCAGCTGGACAACTGAAGGGGGAATCCCTGCATGCAGTACTTACAATGCTTGGGACAGATGAGAGGGTGAAGGGCAAAGGCTCAGTGTGAGCGGGGGACTTCTTGCATTTGGCTCGCAAGGGCCCTGGCAAAGACTTCACCTCCGTGCACATGCCTAATTCCAGGGGACATGGGGTGTCCCTCAGAAGATGTTAGGGGGTGGGGTCCATGCACAGGCTTAAGGACTGTCACAAATAAACCACATCAGACATGATTAAAGTGGCAATGGTCTATATTTACAGAAGTGTTACATGTGTAACAATCAATGCAATTGTGAGTTCAGATATTCTTAATTTTTCTTTCTCTATTACTTCTTCTAAGTACTCTCACAACATCTGCAGCAGGGGTGGAGGCAGCCTGTTGACCAGTTGGCCCTGTTGCCTTGGATCATGATGGCGGCCGTCCTTTGGAGACCCGAGGCCTGGAGGGTCCCGGCTTACTTTGGCTGTCCTGCTGTGGGGCAGCTGCTCCCTCTGCGGTCTCAGAGGATGAGGCTGAAGGGGTCACAGGTAAAGGGGACTCTGAAGAGCTGGACACCCTCAGAGAGCCCTGAGTGGCGGTCCTAGGGTGTCCAACTGCCGTTCCTCCTCCCTTTGGGTGTCCAAAGGCCCCTGCCTGATTCCTTGAGGGGAAGGGGCACCTGGAGGGAGGTCAGGGTGCACCACTCCCCTCTCGCACAGCCACTGCAGGAACTCGCCCACGGCTACAGTGATGGAGTGCAGGTCTGCGCACATCTCTGGTAGAGTCTGCTGGACTAGGTTCTCCATGGCATCTGCCACCCTCCTCATACAGACCTCCATGCATGCACATGTTGGCACCGCTTAATCAGCCATCAGGCGATGGACTCCTCCAACTCACATGCCACCCTGTTGAAGGTCTCCTCCGACATCTCTGCCTGATTTTCCCCTGTCTCTTGCTGCATCCCTGGCATCTCTTGGAAGGCCACTTCCAGAGGGCCATCATTGGGTGTGAACCTCACAGATGCCTCTTCCCAGCACTCCTTCAAGTGCCGGTGAGCTTGGCTGACCCTGTCTCCTCCTGCTGTGGAAACGTGTCTGTGCAGTGACCATCAGAATGTGAGACCCTTTCTAAACTAGATCCAATACCCACTGAAGTGTGTGTCTCTGGGCTGGTGGAGGGTGCAGGTGTCTGCTGTGATGCCTCTACAGGTGCACTTTCTTCATCAGCGAAATCCTCGCTCCTCTCTGTGCTTGTGTGCATGCTGGACAGGGCTTCCTCACTTTCGGGCCTTGTCCTCTTCCTGTTGGTACATGTAAGTGAGAGAGGAGAGAGTGGGTGACTGTATGAGTTGCCTCCAACATGGAGGCCCCATTGACCCTTAGGTTTCTATAACATGCATGGATCCCTACTGGATGGAGGCTGCAAGCCAATCTCTCCATCTCTGATGGATCTGTCCCACTCCACCTCTGCCAGCTGGGCTGCCCACTCCTTGAAGTTGGTCAGTTCTTTTTAAGCATGGCCGACCCTCTCCCATCTTCCCCCTCTCTTTCCTATTGTGCCTCATCTTCTCCTGCGCTAAGAGAGAAGATGGGGTTGAGGGTAATTAGGTTTTGTGTATCTTTCCCATGCTTCCAGTCAAAGAACCCATTGGAATGTGTGCCATCTGATTGATGCACTGCATGTTGTCTAGAAGGATTCTGGGGCAGCTCCCCCCCAGAGTAGTGAACCTATACAGATATAAGGATAAGTCTCAGTGGGAAAGCATGTCATTAGCGGTGCTTGCTGGTGCCCTCAATGGCTGAGCCCCTTCTCTTCACACCTCCCCTCCACAATGTGAGCATGTGAGCTCTCTGTATAGAAAGGCGAGGGACCTACAGTGGCCCCTCCATCTCCAGAGTAGATGGATTATGGGGCTAAGAGGCAACATCTTATCATGTTGTCACTGAGGCCCATTTCCACTGTAACAGTCATAGAGGTGAGTGCGAGCAGTTGAGGGTTCACTTACCCTAGTGGCACAAATGAGGTCATTCATCCTTTTTCAGCATTGCGAGGCAACCCTGCTGGAGGCCCTGGGCACTGACTGCCCTTGAGACTTGCTCCCATGCATGGTTCATCACCCTCCTCAGCCTCCTCCTCCCTTCTGGTGGATAGAGGACTTCCCTCCTGGCCTCCACTTGGCCGAGCAGGACGCCAAGGGAGGTGTCGCTGAATTTGGGCACTGGAGCTCCCTGTCCTCTTCTGGCCTTCTCCTCAATCAGCGTTGTGTAGGTTGCTGTCTGGGCACCTATTAAATATAATGCCCATATAAGACGGCAGAGCGCACACCATCCAGCCACACCCTTCAATGCCATGCAAAATGATGGGAAACCCCTGATTGCATAATTAATGAGGTCAGGGTTGTGCGATACCACACAAATTCCCAGTGGCCTCCACAGCGGGAAACATTCCTTGTCTCCACCGCAACTCTAGTTTCTCCTCCTATGTTGATCTCCTGTCATGGACCAGACATATATGTCACCCTGACTATGCAGAGTTCACTATCCATAGATGTGTATATTTATATACAATACTTGCTGTCCTTAAACATATCAAATCAATATTAATAGTCATTTTACATTATAACACTGACTACACCAAAAAACACTTCACTGGCTGGAAAGGGAATCGGGATGTCCTGAGACGATGAAAGATGCTATTTAAATGCAAGTTTTTTCGGGTATATAAATTAAGGTGCATTTTAATCTTTGCTCATTCTTTGGTTTGTTGTGCAAGCATCCACAATATCTGTAGGGATAGTCAGGTCCAAGTAATATTCCATGTTAAATCAAATGGAAAATGAGATAGCATCATCATGCAGCATGTTGCTTTGCCAATTTATGCCATGGAGTATTTGGACGTGGCTAACATCTGCAAGTTTTCTGTTTTGGTTGAGCTCCTAAGGCAAGGGAGTGAAATAGAGGGTAAAGTAATCAGTGGAAGCAAAGCAGTCCCTCAAGAAGGGAGGTTAGCTGCCTTTGACTACCTTTGTATCTCTTCTAGAAGCTACTTACTAGGGACTATTGGCACAGATCTATGCAATCACCTGCTTCTCAGCTGCAGTGTGCTCAAACTATTGTTAGATCTAAAGAAGGAAAGGTGATTTGATTTAACTTCTAAACAGAGGAGTATAACAATATCAGTTCCTTCGCAGGGTTAGTCCCTCCTCGCTGTGTTAGCTATACTTCATGCATCCCGCTGGCAGAAAATGTGTTTTGTAAACCTTTACATTAAAAATGCACCAGATGCTGAATGACAGGAAACTGGGGTGGGGGTTGGCAGGAGGCAATATGAACTGTTTATTGTCTGGTGCCTTAAAGACCCAACACAAGCATTTAATCATTTTCAGATGGAATTATTGTGTACAATTAACAATTGTGACTGAGAATATAGCTATTACCCCGTGTGCTTCAAAAGAAAACATTTTAATATGTAATACCAAGTTTAATATGGTGCACAAGGAAAGGTCCATTAGAGTAGGTATGAGAGGTTCATGTCTTTAGATGTCTGTAGATGCAATTTCCTGCAATCTGAAGGGTATTTTTGAAGGTTTTCCTGAGTCATTAATAGGAACAAATGGAATTAAAACAAGCAGGAGACAAATTGTTGCTTTATTGACAACAACTACTGGCAATGGAAACTTTGTGCATAACAGAATGCTTAGTCTTAATTATGGATAAAGCAAACTTGCTTACTGTTACTACTTTAGTTCTGGCCAAGCCACCAAATTATACTTCAAGGGCTGGAATTCAGATGATGTAAAGTTTTTATGGCCTGGCTGATTAGACTTGGAGCGATGCCCTGGGTGAATAATAGGGGTGCTGCACAGTCGAATGACAAAGAGCAAAGAGGTACTTGCAGATCCAACTCATTATCTACAAAATCAGAAGAAATGTTCTTACTATAATTGAAGGTAAAGAATATACCACAAATAGTTTTTTGCACAGTGTAATTACTTGCTAATCACTATTTCAATGCATTTAATATTATGTTTTGATCCACTTTCTATGTGAATTGCTCAGTATTTCTGACTGCTATTCAGCAGGGGTGGTAGGGGAATACTTTTAAAGTGGTTCTGTTGGTAGATACATTGCCTTCTCAAGTGTGGAACTAATCCATTCGAATTAAGTAAGCTCCAGCTTTCCTTCTCCCAGCCTATGCTGTGTTAAACAGGGTGACAGCAGAGGTGTTTTAATTGCCAACATCACCCCTGAGCTGGGGAGAAGCAAAATTAGTGGAGGGGTTCTGCTCATGATCTCTATCTAGTGATTCCTGGAAAGTGAATGTGTAACTTAGTAACATGTGCTGTTAATCACGTGGACTGATCAAATGTTGAACATTCTTATACCATACACAATTAAAACCAATGGTTGAGAAAGAGATCTGGGTCTTTTAGTGCATTACTCGCCAAAGGTTAATGACAAATGCTATGAAGCTATGGTTAAAGCAAAGAGGGTTCTAGGTTGTATGCGCAGGGCAATTCCTCCAAAACAAAGCCGATCAATTTGTCTTTATATAAGACCTTAATTAGGCCTCGGTCAGAAGACCATGTCCAATTTTGGTCCCCTCACAAGGTGTGGGTTATTGAGGCTCTGAAAGTGGTGTAGAGCAGGGTTGCAAGATTAATTCCAAGTTTAAAATATCTTAGTTGCCCAGGGAGGCTCAAAGAGCTGAGTCTTTATACATTTGAAATATGTAGATTTAAGGGAGTTTTGATCAAGGTTTATAAATTCTGAAGGGATTAGATTGTGTTTATGTGAACCAATAATATCAACACTAGGCTCGGGAGGACCAGGGGTTGCAGTTGGCAGTTACGTAGGGCAGAATGAAGGTGGATGTGAAGCAGTTCTTCTTTCCCCGAGAATAGTGGAGCTGTGAAATAGGTTGCAGGCTCATGATTCACCGTATTCAAGAGAAAGTTGGACTTGTTTCTGAGTGAGGTGGAGATCGCCTCATCCAAGGGTTATGCCCCTTGTAATATGCCTATGTGATCTGCCTTGCGGCTTCAGTCGCCTAAGGGAGACAGAGAGTTGTTTTCCAGGTTTTATTCTCCTAATTGGTCAGGGGTTTTCTTCAGTTTCCTGCTTGTCCCAGGCGATTACATGTTTTTGAGTGGATGGGGAGTGTCTGTATCGTGAAGCCTAAGACATTGTGACTATACGAAACAGGGAAATATGGACCATTGGGTCTTTTCCTGTATGTATGTTCATATGGGAGTTGAGCAAGGGCAGGACCTGGGTTGACTGTAATGTCACTGTGATTAGTTATCCTGCCAGCACCCAGAGAACCGCGTGTCTACCGCTTGACGTGCATCATTTCAGGGGCCAGCAGAACTGCCTGCTCAGAGCTCCCAGCTATATGCACTGGTCCAATGAGAACAGTGATAAGACTAAAAATTAAAATGATTAGCCCTGAAGATCCATTAATACTATCCTTTAAATACTATTGTCAGGGTAGCTGTAAAACATAGATAAGAATGGCGATTAAAATCCAGAACGGGCAACGTTGTTAGTGAAATATATTCTATTTTTATGTTAATCAGGAGGGTAAGTTAAGGGCGGAATTTTCCGTGCCCATTGGTGTCGGGCATCATGGCGGGTGTGAGCGGACATTATGGCAGGAAGGCCAAAAATTGGCTTCATGATACCATGAAGCCAGTTTGCGATCATCTGCTCCACCTGTCAACGATGGGCAACTTTTCCCACCGTCGGAACTTCATTTTCATACATCTGCATATCATTATAAGCTCTTCACCCCCACGCCAAATTTACTGACCACATAGGCGGGAAAACGCACTCATGCAGACACGTTTTGACAAGTGTGACGTGCAGAAGTCGGGACTTACCGTCAGGGCCTTGCTCACATCGCAGCCATTCGGGGAGCAGAAGACGCTGGAGCCCTACAGAAACCGAACCCTGGAGGAACACGTACATCGCATGCTGGGTGGATTTATATGGACATGGCTCTGCTGTGAAGCAGCTCACGTAAGTCAGAAGGTCACCATTGAGGGTCTGCTTTGGAACATCAGTGGCTTCGCCATGGGCCGCTACGGATGATCGTCGAGGGGTGGAGAGGAAGGTCCAGCTGTGAATGGGAGAGGATAGTATACGGGGTGGGGTGCTGGTGGGAGAGGAAGGTCTAGATTTGACTGGGAGAGGAAGGTGTATCAGGGCAGGGGGTGGTGAGGTGTGGCGGGGGGTGGGGTGGGTGGTTGGTGAGATTGGGAGGGGGAGAAGGAAGGTGTCGGGGGAGTGCAGTTGGGAGAGGGGGAGCAAAGGTGTTAGAGGGGTGAGGTTCGGAGGTGGGAAAGGAGTACGCGTGAGGAGGGTGTAACAGGGAAGAATGCGGCAGCTGGAGAGAAAAGTGTAAGGGAAGGAGTTCGGAGGGGAAAGGGAGTTTGAAGGGGGCCAGGGCTTCAGGGGCAGGAAGGATTCCAGCGGGAGGAAGGAGGCCGGGGGTGTGGTGGAAGGAGTTTGCAGGGGGGAAGGTGTCCAGGTGGAGGAAGGAGTTCACGGGGGGGGAAGGAGTAAGGGTGGAGGAAGGAGTAAGGGTGGAGGAAGGAGTTCACGGGGGGGCAAGGAGTAAGGGTGGAGGAAGGAGTAAGGGTGGAGGAAGGAGTAAGGGTGGAAGAAGGTGTAAGGATGGAGGAAGGAGTAAGGGTGGAGGAAGGAGTAAGGGTGGAGGAAGGTGTAAGGGTGGAGGAAGGTGTAAGGGTGGAAGAAGGTGTAAGGGTGGAGGAAGGAGTAAGGATGGAGGAAGGAGTAAGGATGGAGGAAGGTGTAAGGGTGGAAAAAGGAGTAAGGATGGAGGAAAGAGTAAGGGTGGAGGAAGGTGTAAGGGTGAAGGAAGGAGTAAGGGGGGGGGATGTCCACATAAACGTGCCAAGGGAGGGGTCTGTGGAGTCAATAACTCCTGGGGAGTGAAATGAGGTTGGGTATGGAAGGAGCAAATGGTGAGAATGAGAGAGGGCAGAGTGACCCTGTAGGGTGGGAGGGTGAGGGTGCGATGGTAGCGGTGGAAGGGATGGCGAGGATGGTTGGTGGGGACTTGGAGGCAGACACTGACCCTGGACGTGGGAAGGAGGAGATCGGGGAGGTCAATGTGGATGGGGATGGGATTCTCGGGAAGGTAGGGAGTGTGCATGTTCACTTGGACATCCTGGAAAGAATTGTGGCTGGTTGGTGATGATGGGGAGGTGGAAGGTGATGCCAGAGGGATCAACAGTAATGGGGGAAAGGACATGGGTGACTGGGGAGGGAGATGGATTGGGGAACTAAAGACATACTTCACCAGTACCATTTTGCAAAATCAAAAGTGAAAGGACCCTCGTGTTGGGTGGGAACAGGTGCTGCATGGGAGTGTGATCATTGGGTGGGCGGAGATGCAGGTCAGCTCAGATAGACAACTGAAAGAGAACCCCAGCAGGCAGCATTGAAAACACTCAGAACATTGAGATGGGGAAAGGATCCATGTGCATGGGAGAGTGCTTGCACGAGGCTCTGAAAGGCCCTACCACACACACACACACACATTTCTCCCTCCAGAATCACTCGTGGCCAGCTTCATGCAGTTGAATTGCTAGTGGTGGGGGGGATGCAGGGGGATGATTCGCAAAGCCTGTAAATGAAGCTAAGATACACCATTACACTTCTAGGTGCTGCCCTGACATCCGCAGCAGGGGTGGAGACAGCCTGTGTAATGGTTGGCCATGTTGCCTCTTATGACTTCGGTGTGGGTCCTCTGGAGAGCCGAGGCCTTGGGGGCCCCAGATTGCTTTGACTGTCCTCTTGTGGGCCAGCTGTGGTGACGGAGGATGAGGTTGAGGGGGTCACAGGCAAAGGGGACTCAGAGGGAGAGGACAGGCTTTGAGATTCCTGAGTGGATGACCTAGGTGTGTCCAGCTGTGCTCCTTCTCCCTTTGGGCCTCTGCCTGACACCTTGAGGGGAAGGAGCACCTAGAGGGATGTCGAGATGCCCCGCTTCCCACTCGTGTTGCAACTGCAGTAACTCACCCATGGCTACTGCGATGGAGTGCAGGTCTGCGTGCATCTCCACGTTCTGCTGGGCCAGGGTCTCCATGGCATCCGCCATCCTTTCCATGGAGACCTCCATACATGTGCATGTGGGCACCAGTTCATTAGAAAGCAGGTGGACGCACTCCTCCGACTTGCGTGCCACTCTGTTGAGCGCTGCCAACAGCTCTGCATGATGATCCCCCCCTTCTGCTGACTCTCCACGATGAGTTGGAAGGCCGAACTCAGTGGCTCGCCATTTGACTCGGACCTCACAGATGCCTCTTCCCCTGCAGTCCCCCGAGTGCCGGGGAGCTTGGTTGAACCTGCCTCCTCTTGCTGCGGACACGTGTCCGTGTGGTGACCACCAGATTGTGAACCCGAGCCTGCTCTAGATCTAGGTCCCACCGAGGTGTGTATCTCTGCGCTGGTGGAGGGTGTGGGTAAGCGCTGTGCCGGGTCTTCCAGGCTGCTTATTTCCAGCACTTCAATGGACGAGGTGTCCTCTTTGCTGAAGGTGCGGACCTGGATGGAGCTGAGGGGCTGGCTGGCTGAGGGTGTCAGTCACTTGGCAGAGCTCCCTGTGAACCAAAGTAGAGATAATTAGTGCATGGCAGCAGAGCCAAAAGCAGGAGAGAGAGCACTCACAGTTGTGTTAAGAGAGGGATGATGTGGTGCAGGATCCTCATGTGGGTGTTCCCCATTGGCCT
Organism: Cetorhinus maximus; assembly: GCF_964194155.1. NCBI lineage: Eukaryota > Metazoa > Chordata > Chondrichthyes > Lamniformes > Cetorhinidae > Cetorhinus > Cetorhinus maximus. The sequence continues at coordinate 87,120,064 of NC_135890.1, forward strand.
CACCGTCACCGCAGGCACAATCCACGTCCTCACCAGTCAACGCAATGGCACGATCCTTAAATTGAGTGAGAGGCCTAATGTGGGCCACTCTACCCCCGGTCTGGGACCTCTCCCTGCTGTTGTGAACCAGCTGCTCCTGCATGAAAACAGATGGAGAGAGTGTGAGCAGGACACATGGCACTGTGTGGAATGTTTGTGTGGTGAGCGGAGCCATGGACGGGATGAGGACGCGAGCTTGAGAGGGTATGAGCTTGATGGAGATGCGAGGGTGTGTGTGGGAGTTAGTGGTGTTGTCCCTTGAGGTATGAGATCCCTGTGGAATTTGTGATGGGTTTGTGAGTGTGTGAGTTTAGAGTGGTGAGAAGAGTGACTTACCCTGGCGTAACGGAGGAAATAATTCATCCTCTTCCTACACTGGGTGACTGTCCTCTTTTGCAGGGTGTTGGTGCTGACCACTGCCACCTCCCATGCAGGTTTGGTGATCTTCCTTGCTGACCTTCACCCAGAGCAGGGGTAGAGGACATCGCAGCAGGCCTCCACGATGTCCAAAGACATTCCAGGGACATGTCATTGAATTGGGGAGTTACAGTCTTCTTGCCTTTCGGGGCCATGTCTTCTGTGCAGCAGCCCTGGGGGGAAGCACTGAGAGGTGTGCACGCGGCTACACTTTAAGTATGGCGCCCGGCGTGAGGAAGCAGCGAAGTGATGGTATGGCAGGTGAATCAGAGGTTGCCTGCCAGCGAAATGGTGTGTTTCCCAGGGATGCATGATTAATGAGGTGAGATTGGGACGATACAGTGTGAAAACCAGCCACTGCGGCCGGCGGGTAAAACCTCCTTTTTCCCGTCCGCTACCCCACTTGGTGCAAACCTGGGACAGTTCCGCTCTAAGAACATTAACCTTTCCTTGACAAAGATGAGACATCAAGGTGACCTCTTTGAAATGTAAAGGATTATGAAGTGATGACAAAGCTGATCCATGCAAATTATTTAATGGATTAAATATAAGATAAAAGTTCAACAAGTAGGAATAAGAAGTTAATCACAGGGGTTTTATGTGGGAATGTGATTTGAGGGGAGGTCATTTAAGTGGACAAAATACATAGGTTCAAAAGACAAATGTGTTTATTTCTGGAGAGAGGCGACAACAGGGATCTGGGTAGAAGCTGTGTAACTGGTTCATTTATCAAAATATACTGGACTTTATGTGTCTATTGGTCACTTCCTGTTCCTTAAAATTCTTATGGTCATAATTTAATCTCTGTGATTCCATACATTTAAGGTCTGATTTCCGAAAGGTCTTGCATGTGTCTAACTTAAAAAGTTTATTTCCTAGATTTCGTAACACATTTTTAAACATATGAGATGAAAATGATGTCTATCAAAAGTACAAGAGAGCCTCAGTCCAACATGATGGAAATACCTCTGAACTATCAGGAAGCCTTTTGGGTGATGGGATAGCTCATGTAGACTCACATTTAGAACGAGTTGAAGCTGCCATGTGGGATTGCCCATGAATTAGACCATAGTTAAGTCAGAAGGCTCAGAATGGACCCATTTATTGCATTATCTGCAGTAAAAATTGGCATCTGACAGAAAGTTGCTGACAGCCTTATTTCTGACTCATCTGTGAATCTCAAAACATTTTCAAACATATGTTTTTTTTTATATTGTGTCTGCTGTCAATTTTATAATTTAGTGTGCAGCATGTGCATTTTACTTGCAGGAATGGCGTGCGAAATGCTGTGCTCAGAGTGTCATGAGTCTTTGGAACTCTCTTCCTCAACAGGCAGTGCAAGCAGAGTCTTTGAATATTTTAAAAGCAGAGCTAGATAGATTCTTGATTAACAAGGGGGCGGTGGAAGGTTATCTGGGGTAGGCGGGAGGTTACAATCAGATCAGCTGTAATCTTATTGAATGGCAGAGCAGGCTTGAGGGGCCGAGTGGCCTACTCCTGCTCCATGTTCATATGATACACATAGCCTAAAAGTACGGACATGTAAGTTAATTGTGTCTGTAATCCACTATCTTTGAACCAATGCTTTGGAAAGGGTTAACAGACACCCCAACCAAATTAAATGAGAGAAAGGTGATGGCAAAGTGGTATTGTCGCTGGACTAGTAATCAAAAGACCCAGGTTAATGCTCTGGGGACCCTGGTCAGAATCCCACCACGGCAGATGGTGGAATTTGAATCCAATAAAAATCTGGAATTAAAAGTCCAATGATGATCATGAAACCATTGTCAATTGTTGTAAAAACCTACCTGGTTAACTAAGGAAAGGAAATCTGCCATCCTTGCCTGGTCTGGCCTACATGTGACTCCAGACCCACAGCAACGTGGAACAAGGGCAATTAGGGATGGGCAATAAATGCTGGCCTAGCCTGTGACACCCACATCCCAGGGATGAATAAAAAAAAATCCATGGCAGGGGTATGAATGTTCATGATTCTGACTTACATGAAATCGAAAGCCTAACCTTGTTTGTAGTTTGTTTGAAATCAAAATGCTAAGGAAGAATTAAGGTCTCAATGCTCCTATCCTGGGGTTTCTGGTGAGGCTACTCAAAACTTTTTCTCATTGTTCTCTCATTGTTTCTCACATTAAAGGCTTAAAGTCAAATGAGTTGGGGTGGACTTGGAGCATGAGACAATGGTTAACAGGACAGCCATTAAGCTACAGCAGAAAACTGCTCCTGCTTTCTCCATAATTATCACTTCAGCCACGTATTGAATCTAGGAGGCTGACTGTACCTCTGAAATAGTCAACTATCAACATTTAAAAGTCCATAAAATAAGAGCAACAGTTTAAGCCTGTTCAAAAGTCTCTGATCACTTGGGCTAGCTCAACCTGGACGGGGTCGCTTTAGAAATTGTCTATTTTTTCCTCCCTGAAATTTGTGAGCTTTGCCAAGGGTAGGAAGTGCATTTTCCATCTTGGACATTATGTACAAATCACTCCCAGCTCGGAAATAACCTGTTTAGATTAGAGTGAAACTCATTCTTCTCCGTTCCAACTGTGCCAACTTCAGAGGAGCACTTCCTGCTGAATGAGTGTGACAGCTCTTTTGGCTTCCTAACTCAACCATCCTGTGGCTTCTGTGGGCGGAATTTTCCCAGAATTGCACTAAGTGCGGTAGCGGGTGGGTAAAATGGAGACCTACCCACCGATGAAAATGACGGGCTTTCACGCTGTATCTTCCTGAGCCCGCCTCATTATTTATGCATTCCGGGAAACACGCTGTTTCCATGGCGGACGGGATCTCATTCACCCGCTCGCCATCACCCCGCTGTTTCATCTTGTCGGCCGCCATCTTTAAAAGGCAGCCACCAGCAAAGTGCTCATCACCACCAGTTCACCACTACTGCCTGGGAGTCATGGCCAGCAAAGGCAAAAAGACTGCAGCCTCTCGCTTCAACGATGGGTCACCATTCACTTTTTCACACACACTGTCACTGTCCTCATCCTGTCCATGGCACCATTCACCACCCACAAAGCCCAGGCATACTTATCATCTGGCCCAGCAGGCATCCTGATACACTCTCCCCATCTCTATCCATGCAAGGTGAACTGGCACACAACAGGAGGGAAAGATTGCAGACAGGTGGAGGGATGCCGGAAATCAAAGTTCTGACAGAATTCAAAAACAGAGCCATCCAGCTGGCCGGTGATGACCGGGACCAGTCCTGTGCTGACGGTGAGGTCAGCGCTGCTCTGCCAAGTGAGAATCCAGAGGTGCAACATCCATCAGACAACCATGCCATGAGTGATGTGTCCTCTTTCACAAGACATTGCCATGCACTAATTATCTCCCTTTCCCTTCACAGGCACAACTGCCAAACAGCCGACAGAGTCCAGGAACAAGGGCCTCCAATCAAGCTCCGAAGAAACCTCTGAAGAGGAATCTGAAGGCACTCTCCCTGAAGTCCTGTCACAGCGCTCACCCACACCTTCCACAGGCACAGAGACACACACCTTGGTGGGACCTAACTTTAGAGAAGCCTTGGGAACACTATCTGGTGAGCACATCACACATTCTGATCCACAGCAGGCGGAGACAGGGACTTCCCGGGTGTCCGGCACTCAGAGGACTGCTGGAGGCCAGAACATTGCTGAGTCCGAGTCAGATGATGAGCCTCTGGGCTCGGTCATGTCACAGTTGCTGGAGCTGCAAAGCCAAGCTTGGGAACTTCAGGAAGGAATGTCCGCTGCACTCCTCAGATTGCAAGGCACAATGGAGGAGTCCATCCATCTTCAGGCTCAGGTGATAGCGCTGGCATCGCAATGCACTGAGGTCAACACTGGAAGGATGGCGGCCACCATGGAGACCTTGGTCCAATATGTCACTCCCGTACTACTGCGCGGGCTTAACTCCATCGCTGATGCCATAGTTGGCCTCCAACAGTGTGTACGCAAGAGGGGTGCTGGGCAGCTCAATCTCACTCCAGCTACCCCTTCTGTTCACGGAATCAGCCAGGGGCCTTGGGCACCCATAGGGAGGAGGATCAGCAGGTGCACACTCCGGGGCAATCTACCCAGTGACTCTGGGAGTGACCGGCCCATCTGACTCCCCTCTTCCTGTGACCTCCGCAGCTCCAGCTTCACAGGCCCAGGAGGGTGCCACTGCCACACAGCAGGACCCCGAAAGCAGGCCAGGGCCCTCCAAGTCTCGGCCCTCCAGAGGACGTCAGCCAAAGTCATCACAGACAGGACATCGCAGTTAGCAGGCTGCCTATACCTCTGCTGAGGATATCCGGGGAGCACCAAGACGTAGCAGCAGGGTTAAGAAAGTTAGGTAAAGGTAGTTGCACAGCCTGGCCATGGGTGTTGATCACTTATACATACTATTCACTATTGTCAATAAACTCCTAAGAATGTTTCCCTGTCTGTGGCTCCTTGTTCTGATGAGGAGTGTTCTTGTCGCACATATGTGAAACCTTTCTGCACAAGATAAAAGGCAGGTGTCTCAGTCCAGGGCCTCTTCCCTGTGCTCTGTGCAGCCTTCAGACCACAGTGATGGTCCAGCCTCACACTCCCTGGAAACATTACTGATGCCTGCATCTCGACGGTGCTGGTCATTGCTGCCAGAATATAGTGGGCAGGTGCTACAGATTTCTCTCATACTCTCTGTGTGCTCTCAGCACCTTTAAGGTGGGTCTGGCCCCCATCACACCAGCATCTGTGACCAGTGATGCTGTGCACCAGCTCCTGAAGGGCTGAGGTGCTGAAGGCAGGCACAGCATCAGATGCGTCTAAAGTTTCATGGCTGTATCTCTGAGATGACTCTGATCATGGAGCGCAAGCGAGTCAGACATTCTCAGAGGCTGTGTGAAGATCTATGGAGTGTCCTCACTGGATGTTGTCATCATCCTCCTGCGATCGAGCGACTATTAGGACCCCCACTGCATCTCCACAACAGGAGCATTCTCACAGAGGGTATGGGCGCTGCGTTAAGCCAGGCTGGAGTCAAACGTTCACAACCACGATGTGAGGATCTATGGGGATACCTCACTACATGGTCATCACCCTCCACAAATCTGGCAGCCATGAGGGCCTCCCGAGCGCACCTGCCTCTTCCAGCCTGTGTGAGATTCTCATCCCCATCATCGTCACCACCGAGGACCCCCTCACCCTGATCCCCGTCGGCATCCTCCTCATCAGAGAGGACATGCAGCTCCTCTATCTCTTCCTTAGCCAGCTCCTCACCGTGTTGCAGCGCCAGGGTGCAAAGGGCACAGTAGACGACGACGATGCGCAACACCCTCTGTGGACTGTACTGCAAATCTCCACTAGACTGGTCCAGGCACTGGAACCATATCTTCAGCATCCTGATAGTTTGCTCCACCAAGTTGTGAGCTGCTGCATGAGCCTCATTATAGCGTCGCTCTGCTACAGTCTGAGGCCGCCGCACGGGTGTCATCAGCCACGGCCTCTGTGGGTAGCCCTTGTCCCCGAGGAGCCAACCCTGCAGCTTCTGTGGACCCTGGAAGACTTCAGGGATCTGTGACCAACTGAGGATGTAGGCATTGTGCACACTCCCTGGAAACCGTGCGCACATCTGCAGGATTAGTTTCTGATGGTCACATACCAGCTGCACATTCAGTAAGTGGAAGCCCTTGTGGTTGATGATGTCCACTGAGTGTAGCGTTGGAGACTTGAGCGCCTGGGTGCATGGGTGCAGGCAATCGCACCCTGCACCTGTGGGAATCCTGAGATCAGGGAGAATCCAATGGCCCAGTCCCGGGCGAAATGCACAAAGTTGTGTGCCATGGAGAAGAAGGCATCTGTGATCTCATGCATGCATTTGTGGGTGGCAGATTGTGAAATCCCACAGATGTCACCTGTGGAGCCCTGAAAGGAGCCACTGGCATAGAAATTGAGCGCAATGGTCACTTTCACAGCCACTGGCAGTGGATGCCCTCCATGCCCCCTTGGCGCCAAGTCCTGCAGTAAGTGGCAGATGTGAGCCACCAGGTCTCTAGACATGCGCAGTTGTCAGTGACACTGGTTCTCAGTCATCTGCAGGAATGGCAGGCGGTGTCTATAGACTCTGGGTGTCACTAGGCGCCGTCCAGCCATGGCTCACTGTCACTCTTGGGGAGCGTGTGCGGGAGCCCCTGCAGTCCCTTCTTCATGGGCTTGCTGCTCCTGCATTTGCGTGACCAGGAGCCTCAGTCGCTCTCTCCTCAGTCTTCTTCGCTCTCTGTAGGCCATCAGGCATACAGCTAGGTCACCAGGCTCCATGTTCCTGATGTGATCCTCCTGCAGCATGAAAGAGAGAGAGACGTGGTTATCATGGCTGTACTTAGCACCTTTCCTGGCCCTGTGTGACTCCCAGAGAGTGCTGGTCACCCCTTGGGTGGCCAGAGATGAGCGCACTGCGTGACTGCCCTGTCAGCCTGTGACATGGGGGACACTGGTCCAAACCAGGATGCTGAGATTGTAAGGGGCTGTGACTGCTACATGGCCAGCGTTGGCGAGCAGGTTGTACAACGTGTGCAGTCCAACTGCTCCGCAGCCCAATAAAGTGGCGCCAGGCTCGAAATCTGTGCCGGGGGTTGCGGGGTGAGATATGAAGAGCTTGATGGCCCTTTGGTGCCCCCGCGTTGCTTGCATGGCCGGGCTGGCGAGGAGCCTGACCCCAATCATATCACTGTAGCTGCGCCTGATCTGTCTTAGATGCTGAGGCATGGTCAGTTCATACAGGTATCCCTTATGCATGGCCACTCCCCTCGCTTACCCTGACCCCCACCGGGATTGTCTGTGCGTGGGATGCAGTGCCAGGGCAGCACTTGACATACCCAATCCCCCCATCCCCCTGCCCCCCTAAGCAGTTGTCTCTGAGGTTGACCAGCACTTGCCCCTGGACACGCCCCCTTCAGCAGTCGCCTCCGAGGCTGGCTACCACTTGCCCCCAGACACCATCCGCCCCCCTCAGCAGTCTTCTCAGGGGCCAGGCATCAGTTGCCCCCGGCCCCCGGTGCCCCTGAGGCCTGTAAACAATGGGCGAGCTGTGGTGAACGCTGCTGCCACTCACTTCAGTTCCCCCAAAGTGAAGGCTGCTTGTGTGCTGTTGTGAAACACGTCGACGTGCTTTCCCGCCAATGTGGATGGACAATGTGGCAGAGTTCCAAGACCCTGGTGGGATGGCCTTTTAATTATATGCTAATGTACTACAATTAGCTCCCCACTGACCGATGGCAGGAAATGTGGCCCGCCGTTGGAGGGCTGAGTGGACAATCGCAGCCTGCCTTCATGCCAATGTGAAGCAGGTCACGCCTTATTTTTTGCGCATGCCACCTATCATGCTCGCCACCAGCGGGCTTGGAAAATTCTGCCCTTTAACTCAACCTGTAATGTATCTAATTAAGGGAAGTTTGTGGTATGGACCTATGCCAACAAGAAACAGGATTGAGACTTTCTGAACTCAGATGATAAATTAGTTTAGCTATGAAGTGAAATGGATTGGGTAAAATTGCTTCTATGACACTTAACACTATCTCAGGCACATGCTTGATATCCTGTGGGAGAAGTGAGTAAATAGGAGGGGGTCTTTACTGCACTCATCACTAGCAGAATGCATACTTACTCCTGTTGTAAACTATTAAAGATGATCCATTTCCAACTGTTGGGTGTAATTTACCTGGTTGAAATGTTCATGCACTGCCTGAGTGCAGTGATCGATGCTATTTTTTCTAGACGCTAGCAACTGAAATATTCAGTAGCTATAAAATTTCTGTTCACTCTATTCCTCCTGTATATTTTTAAATCAATATTTTAAATGAGTAAAGTCTAGGAAAGACAGATTTTTGTTTTAAGCACACTCCTATTTGTATGCAGGTATTTCTTTTAACATAGTAAGGTGTTTGAATAGAAAATGCCACCCTTCAGCTTCTTTGCCCCTGTTAATTTACTAATTCACCTTAGAGGTATTTAGTATGCACAGTTTAAAAGTATGCTTTAAAGATGTTTGGAATGCAGTGAAGAAAACAAAGAAGAACTTTGGTAATTGACTATATCTTAGGTTGTAGTAAATGGAAATGGTTTTGCATGTGGAACATCTTTCTAAAGGTCAGTTATGTCTAACCAAAACTTCCAGATCAAAGCTTTATTCCATGTCTTTGATCCCTTTTCCTGCTACGTTCATCCAGGCTTTCAGTTATTTTACATGGGAATTGATTAGTTTATTTTTTTGGAGCAGGGAAGCGATTAAGAACTAACTTCCTAAAGAGGGCCATTTAAAAAAATGGCATTTGTACTACATCTGTACTTCTGTTCATTCACAGAAGCATACTTTGTTGACCTGACAAAGTAATTTTAAAAACTGCTTATTCAGATTGCAATCAAAGAGAGTTTGTTGCAGCAACATTTTGCCCTTGTTTGAAACTGTAAAAATGTTCCTCAGCGGGTGACCAAGGTGCCTAGATCTAAAGATAACCTGTAAGAAATAAGAACCATCTCATTGGAAAGAAATTGGATCCACACAAGATTGTTCCATGTACAGGAGCCTCACCTACCAGATTGCACACTACCACAGGCTACATTATCACTATTGCTAGCTATAAAGAAGAGCAAGAATAGTTGTATTTATCACAATGCCATGTCATTAGCATGCCTAGACATTGGTTCTGTGAAGCAAGTTACTATATTAATGTAAGATCCATCACCTTAATGACAAATAAAATGAATTTTCAGAATCTTTTTGAATATTGACTGCACCCATTTGAGACCAAGTTATGCTTATGAACAAAGTATCTTCTTCCACTGCAGCATATTGAATGTGTTCTTCTAGTTCACAGGTTATCATTGAGGCCATTGGTGCATGGAAAAATAGATTCAATTGTAGAATATGCTCCACAGAAAGTGCCAGTAAAAATCCTGTAACCTCACACAATAAAAGTGAAATTTAACTTGAGTATTGCTGAAAAAAAGAGACATGTCACAGCTTTTTGTCTTGCACTCATCAGGACACTTTGCAAGAATGCCAATATAAGTAGAAAATTACAATTTATACTGCATGTAACTTATGTATATAATTTGTGCGGTAACTTATTCAATCACGATAATTGAGTGGTCATGGTTATTTAGGGATGGAATCATGGATGTGCTGATTAATAATTCTAGCATTCATGTAATAAAAACAAAATTGTCTTATTTGATCAGTGTAAGCCAATGGCTCTGCTCATTATCCTCGAAACAAAATGGCTAAGAGCAATGTAGCACTAAGCACAATGTTTTACAACCATGAAACCGGAAAAAAATGTATTGCTGATAAAAACAATCCATGTTAAATGTTGTTTTACTGCAAGGTGAGTTATACAAGTTGGCATGTGATTTATGAGCTTCCCCAACTAAATCCTTCAAAAAGATGGGAATGTTATGACAGCAAGATCATAAAATGAATTCACCTCAAACGGAAAAGCTGTTGTGTGTTAGCAATTCTTGCCAAACCTGAATATACGAAATTCCATTGACACTGACTAAAATGGTCTCTGTCCAGACCGAAACATCAAATCTGGTCTTCTACTAGAATTTTATAGATTTTGGTTAATCACCTTTTTCAGTAATAACTGCTTTTTAATTTCATAACTGTGGGAAACGTGACAGCTGCAAAGTGTCTTGCAATCTTTGGTGTTGAAAGTGACAGCTGTAGGCGATGTGGAGAAATTGTGGGGAACTGGAATTCAAAAGATAAAAAACTGACATGGCTAAGAAAAATGACAGAGGAAACTCTGTTACCATTAACTGAATGACTGGCTTCGTTGCCATTGGCTGAATAGTGGGCTCCATTATGCTAGGTAGGAAGTTCAAGCTTTAGGCTCAGTGATGAAGGAGGTATGCTGATAGGCACCCAAATCAGGATAATCAGTGGCATTTTAATTTTTTAATTTATGCGTTTACAGGATGTAAGCATCATCGGCAAGGCCAACTTTTAATGCTCATCTCTAACTGCCCTTGAGTAAATGGTGGTGAGCCACCTTCTTGAACCAATACAATCCATATGCAATATGCATAACAGGGCCATCCACAGTGCTGTCAGAGGGAAAATTCCAGGATTTGACCATGAAGGGACAGTGATATATTTCCAAGTCAGGATGATGAGTGATTTGGAGGGAGACTTGCAGGTGGTGGCGTTTCCATCTGCTGTACCTGTCCTTCTATGTGGTAGAGGGCATGGATTTGGAAGGTGCTGTTGAAGAAGCCTTGGCGGGTTGTTGCAGTGCAGATGGTACACACTGTTGCCACTGTGCATCTATGGTGGAGGGAGTGAATGTTTAAGACGGTGGATGGGATGCCAATCCTAGGCGGTGTCAAGCTTCTCGAATGTTGTTGGAGCCGCGCTCATCCAGGCAAGTGGAGAGTATTCCATCACACTCCAGACTTGTACCTTATAAATGGTGGAAAAGCTTTGGGAAGTCAGGAGGTGAGTTACTTACTGAGAAAGACACAGCCTCTTGCTGCTCTGTAGCCACAGTATTTATGTGGCCTGTCTGGTTAAATTTCTGGACAATGGTGACCTCCCCAGGATGTCGATGGTGGGGCATTTAATGATGGTAATGCCATTGTCAAGGGGAGATGGTTAGATTTTCTTTTGTTGGAGATGATCATTGCCTGGCACGTCTACTGTTACTTGCCACTTATCAGCCCAAGCCTGAATGCTTTTTTAATTCAATTATGGGATATGGGCATCGATGATTAGGCCAGCATTTATTGTCCATCCCTAATTGCCCTTGAGAAGGTGGTGGTGAGCTGCCTTCTTGAACCGCTGCAGTCCCTGTTGTTCAGGTCTTGCTGTTTGTGGGCAAGGACAGCTTCACTTTCTGAGAAGTTGTGAATGGAGCTGAACACTGTGTGATTACCACTGAACATCCCCACTTTGACCTTATGGTGAAGGGAAGGTCATTGTTGAAACAGCTGAAATGTTTGGGCTGAGGAGATGTGATGGTGTTTCCATGCACCTGCTGCTCTTGTTCTTCCAGACGGTAGAGGTTGCAATTTTAGGAGATGTACTGAAGAGGAAGGCCTGATGGGTTGTTGTAGTATGTCCTGTAAATAATACATCCTCCAGGCCATTGTATTTTGGTAGTGGATATTTAGGCTAGTGGGTGAAGTGTCAATCAAGCAAACTGTCTTAACTGGATGATGTGAAGCTTACATGTTTTGCAGTTACTCCCATCTAGGCAAGTGGAGATTTTGCTATTACACTTCTGAATTGTGTCTCGTAGGTGGAGGAGAGGCTTTGGAGATTACAGACTTGAGTCACCCAGCTTCTGATCTGTTATAGTGGCCATGGCATTTATGTTGCTGGTCCAGTTGAATTTCCGGTCAAGGGTGAATTCAAGAATGTTGATAGGGATAGATTCAGTGATGTAAGTACCAAGGAATATCAAGGAAAGGTAGTTGGACTCTCTTTTTGAAACGTTCATTTTCTGGCAATCCATGTAGATATGCAATTCTTCTTTGGCATTGGCATTATGGAGGTGGAAAAAAGTGGATATGATTTTAGAGCGGTTCCATGTGAGATGCCATGTGCGGCTATAGTCCATTAACTTTGTAATGCCTTCGGTAAGGACCTGGTGCAGAGTGCAGAAGGATGGAGCTCAGGTGGCACAACAGATGTCATCAGCATAGATAAACTTGAAGGACATGGTTGTTGGCAGGTCATTTGTATAGATGTTGACCAGAGTTGGAGCTAGCACTGAGCCCTGTGGTAGTCCATTGGCCTGTCATCTCCATGCAGTTCTGAATTATGAATCGTCCATTGTGCAGGAGTGTTTCAACAACTGTCCTGATCCAGGTTGGAAGCACTCTGGACAGCTTTAGGAGCAGGCCAGTGTGCTAAACTGTATTGTAGGCAGCTATAGGAAGCCATTTTTGATGTGGTGAGTGCCAGTACTTGATCACATGTGCTGCGTCCCTTACCAAAACCGGCTTGGTTGACATTAAGGATGGTCTCTTCTTCTGGAAATGTGCATTTCAGCAGAAGACATTCAAAGTTTTTGAAGCACAAAGAATGTAGTGAAATCAGTTGATAGCTGGCTGCCAATTTGAGATCTTTTCCAGGTTTTGGAAAGGCAATGATTTTTGCCATATGCCATGTTGTGTTATTATAATGATATCATACCTTGGACTTATTTACTTTACAAGAAACAAGGTACCAATCACTCATAAAGGTTTTAGTAAATATATTGTAAGTTCATTTATTAAGACTAGGCACATGAGAACTGTTATACATAGGTATAAAGCTTGAAGGCATCAGAGCTGTGTGTGTGTGTTCCGCTCAAAGAAAACATGAAACTAAGACTGGATTACATGACACATTTCCCTTCCGATGATGTCATGCTGATATCCCTTAAAGGCATATTACAACATGTCACACCTTCGGGAGTAAGTTTGAGCTCATAATTTTTTTGTAGAACTGAGTCAGCCAAGCACCAGCACCGGGGCCTGTTTCAGGAATTCTGCTGCAATTAAAAGAGTCTAAAAGAGCTCCCTTGTGGAATTCCAGTCACCCCAGAGCTGCCAGTCTCAACATTGAGCTGCCCCCTGGCTTTATGGCAATAGGGCAGGTTCTCCAAACCTTACAACGTAATGTTGAGGGCCTGTCGGCCATCAGGCAAAACCTCATTGGACTGTTGGGTGGCAAGACATCCATCGATATCATTTGCCCAAAAAAGACCTATGTCGGAACTGATTGAGTGAGGTTTGGTCACATACCCTCACCCTGTAGGGCTCAGCTTTCAATATAGTCTCAGTATTTCTGCTGCAGGCATCAGTTTGTATTGCTATTAAGATGCTGATGCTCCTTTTAAAGGGGCAGGCATACTCAACTAAGCAAAACTTTCTGAAATAATTTGTCAGTAAGATTGTCATGAAGAGACTGATGAGAGAGGTTAGAAGAAATTCCCTTGTGCAGAGGGTTGTCAGAATGTGGAATCCTTTGCACAGGGACCTGTTGAGACAGAGATCATTTGCGTCATTTAAGGGGAAGTGGATGAGTATTTGAAGCAGAGAAAGATACAGAGCTACGGAGAGAGAGCAGGGCATTGATTTAGAGCCAAGGTTTCCAGTTGTGCTTGCTTGTGCTGTGGCATTATGAGCCTTTATGACTCTTAGCTCTTGTCTGAGGGCTTCTGAATCATAGTGGGTTCTTCAGCCGGCTGGACCACCCCTGCAGATGTGTGGGATCAACTCCATAGAGGTGCTGCCAAATCCCCTGCTTCCTGTGTGCGCTTGTGGAATGTTGATAATCTGCTGAAAGTATTTAGATGTGGCCCGATTGTGAAAATGACTGGGTGGGGCCATCAGCACTTGCCAGACCCACTGCTTGCTTGATATGTGCTTCAGTTGAGAATCACCTCCCACAAAAGATTTTCAGGTTGTAATTGTCCAAGTCTTGTGGTGCTGTGGTAATGTCCCTACCACTAGGCCAGAAATTCTGGGTTCAAGTCCCACTTTAAGACTTGATGGCCACAGGAGGTGCATTTATCATGTGGCCTAACAGATTATTAGCCTGTAAATCCTTCCTACACCTGATGGCAGGTGGTAAGAGTGGGAGAGTTTCCTGGTCAGGCATACTGCATATGACAAACCATTGGAGTACTTTGCCAAGCATAATCATGAACCAATCTAACGAAAATCCATGGTTGCCAATGCCCTCTTAGGGCATGGTACATGAAGGAGGAGGAGGATTTTCTGAGTTACCTCACTGATGAGTGTACACAGCTCCTTGAGTGGGGAGCTGTGGTCATTTCCCAACAACAACTTGTATTTATATAGCACCTTTAATGTAATAAAATGGCTCAAGGTGCTTTACAGGGGCATTATAAAACAGAATTTGACAGTGGCTAACATATGGCAGATGACCAAAAGTTTGGTCAAAGAGGTAGGTTTTAAGGAGCATCTTAAAGGAGGAAACTGAAGCAAAGAGGATTATGGGAAGGAATTCTAGACCTTAGGACCTAGGCAGCTGAAGGTAAGGCCACCAATAGTGGAGAGCCTAAGTTCGAGGATGCTCAAGAGACCAGAATTCATGGAGTGCCGTTATCTTGGAAGATTGTGGGACTAGGGGAGATTGCAGAGATAGGGAGGGGTAAGGCCATGGAGGGATTTGAAAACAAGAATTAAGAATTTTAAAATCGAGGCTTTGCTTAACTAGGGATTAATGTAAGTCAGGGAGGTTAGGGGTGATGGGCGAATGGGAGTTCCACTTCTTGGTTCAGGCATTGTTCTGAAGAAAAGCCCAAGAAATGTTTCGCACATTGGTTTGTTTCCGTGCAACATTCAATTGTATCAAAAAAACATATTTTATGCAGGAAGTAAATGCAGTTTTTTCCTTTTTGAAAAAGAGGTCCATATTGAAAGGAAGCAATGAACCCAAAATTTTGCCTGCTACTAAGCATGAAACATAACATGCAAAACCTGACTTTGTGTGTAAACTAAATGGGAAACAGATGTTTCTTTTTGATCAGTTCTTTTTAATGTCTGATGCTGCAGCTCAGGATAGGATTTCACAATATTTTAGTAGCTGTTCTGGTCTGGGATTGCAGGTTACTACTGACAATGCCAGCAGTTACCTCAGAAAGGGCAGCTAATCATCTGAGTTACAATATCTTCACCTTGCATTACTAATTTGGTTGACTTGAACACAATCACCTATCTTATTAAACAATTTACTGAGAAAGCAACTTAAGGAATCTCAATTACTTTCTGTACAATTGTTCACATCTTTAGATGTGTTAAATAATGTGGTTTACAGTACTTTGAAACAATAAATGGTGGCTCTACTGTCAAACCATTTTATGTGAGCTGTTATAGTTTGTATCCTTCTCTGTCAGGCACAGGTTGTAATGTGCTGCTCCCAACATAGTTTTCCAGCATTACCATTGCCACACAAAAAAAGAGTCAATGAACATGACTCTTGCACCCAAAACACTACCCTGTAAGAGTGAAACATTACATGAAAAACCCAAATACAGCATGCCACTTGGACCACTTTATCCATGGATCATATCCTCTTTAGCACAAAGACCATCTACTTCCACACATGTTGCATAGCTTGGGTCCATCTTTGCCTTAATCATCACCAGACTCAAATGCCCCCTGGATGATTTTCCTTCTTCCTGACTCTGTAAACTTCAGCTCTTCCAAAACTCTGTTACCCATATCAAATGATGCTCGCTCTTGTCCTTGCTGCTGTACTTTGGCTGCTGGTTATCCAATGTCCTCAATTTAAAATTCTCATTCTCATGTTTTAAGCCTTTCATGGTCTTGGCCCTACTTTTCTCTGTAGCCTCTTCCATCCCACCAAGTCTCCCTCAAATGCTCTGCCCTCCAACTCTTACGCACCTTGCCTTCCTCTCTACATTGGTGGCTGTACCTTTAGCCTCTTAGGCCCCATACTCTAGAATTCTCTCCAAAAACCCTCTCCCTCTCCCCTCAGGCCCTCACAAAATCTGCTTGTTTAACCAAGCTTTTGGTTATCTTTCCTAACATTTCCTGTGGCTGTGTCCATTTTTGACTGATTAAGCTGCTGTAAAACATCTTAGGACTTTTCTGTGGTGTTAAACGTGCAACATAAATGAAAGTACTTGTTATCATTCTTCTGTTCTATCAATTTACAATGATGCATTTGGGTAGAGAGCATCAGCTCTCATTTATAATTAGGTAACTCTCTTGTATAATTAATTTTCTTTTTAGCAAAAAATTATCACTTACTAATTAGAAGTTTATAATAGACGGAAGGGTGGGCTTGTGAGACAGTGGTGGCATTCCTATCTCTAGCCCCGGGTTCAAGTCCCACTTCAGGACTTGATGGTCATGGAAGGTGCATTCATAATGTGGCCAAACAGGTTGAGAATCAGCCTGTAAATCCTTCCATTGTGCCTGATAGCAGAAGGTAAAGAGTGGGAGAGTTTCCTGGTCAGCCATACTGCAGAAGGCAACTGCAAACCACTGCACTACTTTGTCAAGCATAACCATGGACCAGTCCAATGGAAATCCATGGTTGCCAATGCCTGATTAGGGCATGGTACCTAAAGGAGGAGGACGAGTATAGGCAGAAGCAGGTCCAGTATGGGATGGAATTTCTTGTGTAATTATGGTGTGAAGCAAATATCTAGAGTAAACGTTTGAGGAAACTTGGACAGAAGTATGTTACATACATAATTACACTATGCCCAAATTTCCTTGATCTTTCACACCTATCTATCAATCCCTTTGAACACATTTGAACACATCTCAAATAATTATTATGGCTCTACCCCTAGCTAAAGAGTTGAACACACACATTTCCTGTACGTACATGGTTCAAAATGGCTGTAAAATTACATTCAGAATTTAAGGTGGTATAGGAAACAAAGTGAGTTTTCTGGTATTTTGTTGGAATTTCTTTTAAATGTATTCATATATTTCACCTCACTGAGACCTAAACTTTATTTTCTTTTTCTTTGAATGCATTTCATGATTGCCTGTCACAACACATGCTGTGCCTGCTGTAGGTGAATGTTGGCTAAATAAGTTGATGCCTTAATTTTCATATTTAAGGAATATATGGTATGAATTCCACACCTTCTTCAGGCTCTGATTGTCTACACTAATTTCCACTTTTTAATGCATTTTTAACTGGCATTTGCTAAAGGGATTGGCAGGAAATTTTGGCTTGCAATCATATTGACAAAACTGACATATGAATGGATGTAATTTCAAGTGTAGCTTCCTGATTGAGGCCTCACAGTACATTTTATCCCTCCCTGCATCCAGATCTTCGGGGCTACACTCCTGGCCGTGACATACATGGCAATCTGCTTCCAATACCTTCACAGAATTTGTCTGCAGGGCCTCCAGGGCTGCCTGTGAGGAAAGGACCTCTCCCCTCCCCTCCTGTCCTGTCCACCTTCTGCACCAAGGCCTTCAGTGCTGCACTGGAGAACCTTGGAGCCCGCTCCCTGCCATGTTGTGCCATTCCTATATCTTTCCAAGCTCCAAGCCACTTCAATGAATTCCAGCACCCACTCAAGCCAAAATGCAACTCCCGTTAAATTTGCGTTCTGCCTGCATCATAACGAATGGGAGCAAGTTCATTGTGCATCATCCCCACTCTCCCCACCACCCATTTTCAGGCTTTAATGAATTTTCCCACTCTTGCCTCGTGTGGTTTCCAGTCAGGTTTTTTACTTTAATAAATATCACAGCTAACAAAACCCTACTGTGTATCCTTAGTACTGCCCTCACATCAAGTACTTATCCATCAGGATATATTCTGAATGCATCTTCCTTCCATTTCCCCTGTGATCCATCAACACCTGATGATTTTAACCTGTTGTAATGGTCTGGATTTTCGCTGACTCAGGCCGACCTGGGGGCCCTTTAAAAATAGCAAGTGGGGACCCAGTTCCCGCTCAGATTCCCATTTCCGGTAATAATCGCTGGTGCGGGATAAGGGTGCAGGTAGCTCACCTGTATGCAACATTCCTGCCATTGCCAGCTCCATTGCGGTGGTCAGCAAACCAACACCACCCCCACCCCCCCCCTCCACCACCACCCACCTCCACACCCCCATTCCCCTGATCCCACAATTTTTGTGGAGTTGGGTATCTTTGATACGAATACATAGTTCATGGCACCTCAGAGGAGTTGTGAACCATGGGGGATCTCCAGTCCCAAGTGGGAAACAAAAAACAAACAGCCACCTGATCCTGGGATTCATTCATTAACAGGCTTTGAAATACAAAAAAAAAAATTATTCTTTCATTTTCAGTAGTTCAATGCTGTAAGTTAGATGTGTTTTTACTGCAGTGATTGATTATAGGGCTCTGTCCTGCAAAGGTAAGCTGACCATTACATTGACCTACTTTGCCTGAGTGTTGAGATGCAGTAGGCTACTTTTGCTGTAGGGAGAAGTGCTAGTAGGTATTCAAAACTGAAGACTACAATGCTTGGGAACTCGACAGTTATGATCTTAAGCGATTTAAATGCCCAGAGTCTTTTAAATTTAAAAAGAAAACTGGTCTGCAGCATTCACTTTGAGGAAAAAAAAAGACACCTGCTCATGGACTGTTTTGATCGACAGGTCATTTAGTGTGGCTTAGGAAAAAACATAGCCATCTGTTTTTGTGGTTTCAATAGACTTCATTGTTTGCATTTCCAAGGGTTTGTTTTGACAACTGGGACAATTATGAATGCTTGGCTGAGTTTCAAATGCTATGGAATAACTTATCTCAACGGTGGGGGGAGGTCAGCTTTCATAGTTTGATTAACAGCTTTAAGAGGTTATTACAGAATGTTTTGTCTTTGATGTGGCTTCTGAACAGATGTTTGTTTTTACAACTGAATGACAACTTAAGGGGATTTACGTTTGTTCATTGGTTCAGGATTTTAAAAAATATGAATGGTTGTTTTTTTAGTGATGGTGCTATGAGATTGTTAGAGGTATAATGTTTTAATATCCATTTCAAATGATTCCCATTGCTATTACATGTCTCCTGAAGACTGTACATAATGGATACTGGGTGAGTCATTATGGAGGATATATGCGGACATGGAGGGTGCATGGGGATATGAGGTACCATGGGGATATGAGGTAGCATGGGGGGGTCATGGCATATGAGGGGCATTGGGGGGGTATGGGGGCATGGGGTATGAGTTGCTATGCGAGGGCATGGGGGCGTTGAGGGAGGATATGCTGTGAGGATTTCAGGGCCTGACATTCATTACTACAAATTGGCGGTGGTCCCAGTAACTGGAGGTGGATGACCCAGCCTGCCAGCTATGCCATCGTTGCCTCTGGAGGCGGTGGGCCTGAATCCATCCCATCCCCACTGCTTCCCCAGAATAAAACTATGGCAGGCGGCGACCTTTTTAAAGGAGGTGGGTCTGCTGAATCGAGAGGTTTCCTGGCTCAACCTTTCCCGTCTCCTCCACAAAAATCTGGTTAAACCTCTTCCCTAAGAATGTGATGCAAAGTTCTCCTCGACATCTAATTGGCAGTTGAATTCCTTTCACTTGTTCATTAATTAACTCTCCTTCCCTTCTGCCTCTCACTCAGATCACTGTAGGATTGGGTTTGTTGGGTCCATGCCTATGATAAAGGGGGAGATTGAGACCACCATTAGCTGAAGAGGGTGAATTTACCCCTCTTAGTTTGGCAGGGTTTGTAATTTTCCACTGTTATCTTATATTGGAGTTCCAGCCACACTGTTAGTTTATCTGAGCACTTTCTTGAAGCTCCTGATAGCTCTGAACTTAGTCTAACGCTAACAGGGCAGCCGGGTGGTGACAATTCCTGCCTAGCTTTCCTGTTTTCTTAGAGATTACACTGAACTTTGAGCTTTAAGCACTAGTTCAGTTTTTCGTATTTATCGATTGAAATCTCAGCACATTTTGCTGTAGGTCCCACCACAAACTAGTTGAAGCTGAAAAACGCATTGTTTATAATAAAATGACTCTCATTCTGGAAGTTCTTCCACTTTAGTGTGTTTTGATGTCTTTAACTTCCAGATTGTATTTCATAAATGAAGTGGGGAAAAAGCTGGTATGTGAGCTAGATGCGACTTAAGTTGCTCTTTCCCTCCTCTACTAACCCCCACAGATGCACGTCAACTCTCAGGTCAAGCCCTCACAAACATTAGCTACAGCTGCTGACTGGCAAACCTTTGGCATCGACTGGCTAGTGCAAAGGCATGCAGACCCTGAAATAATGCCATGATTTTAAGGCCCTAAAATTTGAGTTTATTTTTATTTTAGCTTGGAAGTGAATTTTTAAATCTAAATGCAGTGATGTTTTATGTGATATTAAATATGAACAAAGTATCTGGCCCGTTGGCTCAGCTTGAGAAGTTAAAGTAGAATGTGTAGTTTTTGGAAACATTAACCTCGATATTTGCTGAGACCGATTTTGTGGGCAGGGAGGGGAAAGAGGAGGGAAGGACTTTTGGAGGGGAAACCGACACACTGTATTTTAATGTCATTTTTCCAGCAGGATCCTTGCTTGGAAACCGGCCTGATTAAGACGTTTTACTCCCTGTCAGGCAAGGATCACAGGCCAGGTGCAAGAAGGGAACCTGCAGCTAAGTTAGTGGGGTGGGGTGGGGCCTGAATCTTGTGTTTGGCATTGTCATCAATCACAGAACGTGGCCCAATTTCTGATCTGATGGTCCCATCTTGGGGTAGTGGTGGGTCTGATCTCAGGGTGGGAATGTCTGATCTCTAATCTCAAGGGAGAGATTCTGATCGTTGATCCCAGGTGAATGGGGTTCTTATTTTTGATCCTGAGGGGCTGTGGGGTGATGGCCCAGCTGAACTTAGGGATGGGATTGGGTTGTTCCAATGGTGGACAGGGAAGAAGATATGGTTGTGGACTGAGAGGAAGCACATCTGCTCCCCTTGGCCTACAAGAGTGCTGTATAGATAATTACCTTCTTCCTGAAGCTGTCCTCAACTCCCTTTAGCTGCTGGTTTCCCAAGG
The DNA here is from genome assembly GCF_964194155.1 of Cetorhinus maximus. NCBI lineage: Eukaryota > Metazoa > Chordata > Chondrichthyes > Lamniformes > Cetorhinidae > Cetorhinus > Cetorhinus maximus. The sequence goes on from NC_135890.1 coordinate 87,141,028, forward strand.
TCCAGGCTTAAACTTGAAAGATAGGTTAAATCTGAGGCATGAAGTCTCATTATAATATTTAAATGACCAACCTGCCTCCTGTCCCATCTCCATTTAAATGGACCTTGGTGAGTAGGCCTCCGGGTTCGTGTTTGAGATTTTAAAAACATTTTCAATCCCACGGACTCAAATGCATCTGTTTTAAAATTTCTCTCCCTTTTTGACACATTGAACTTTTTACTTAAAGATGAAAAATTTTACAGGGAAGGAAAAGAAAAACCAACAGAAGAGATGAAAGGAGGAATATTTAATGAAAATAGCCAGTGATTTTTCCTTCTGTCATGAAACTATCATTTTTCATAATATTATTGTGGGATATTGTAAAGTAGCCTTATGTTTGTGTGTGTGGATGCTTCTGTCTGTGTAGCTCATTTAATCAGATTAGAGACGGGTAGTCTGCGAGATTTAAATTATCAAGAGTTAGGTGTAAAAGGGCATTGTTTTCATTCATTCATGGGATGTGGCCTTCACTGGCTGGGCCAGAATTTATTGCCCATCCTTCGTTGCCCTTGAGAAGGTAGTGGTGAGCTGCCTTCTTGAACCACTGAGTGAGCTGGGTTAAAGTCAGCAGATAGGGCGAGAATGAAATTTGCATTTTAAGATAAGTGAAGAGATGTTTGGCTTTCAAAAAGACATAATGTTTTTATGACTGGCAAGATAAATAGGGCAAGGTTATTACACTGATTTTTCCCAAAAGTGCTGGCCAAAATGACAACATAAAATATTTTTTATTTGTGTCTCATGCAGCTCTCCTTAGTGTGACAGCAAAGATTTTTATGTGGGAAAAATAAATTCCAAAGACATGGGGGAGCAATGGGATTTACAGATTAAAGAGGAAGAAATATATTTAAAGAAGGATGAAAGGCTGTGTGGGGTGTGGCCATGTGAGATCTGAGATCTGGAAGGTAAACCATATGAAACTGACTTGGGGAAAAGCCTTTAGCCACTTTGTAGAAGCCTACTGTTCCAGTAACCAAAATTGTGTTAAAAGCCTTTGGAATTCCACTGTCGAGTGGGTGCTTGTGGTAACCTTGCTGGATTGTCTCTATAAACTTAAAATCTATTTTGGACTGTTGCCTTAAAGGGGGTGCGTAGTTGGGAGTCTGGTTAATTAGGAATTTTGGAAATTGTTATAACATTAAGTAACTGTAACTGTCATCTTGTGTATGTGTTTTTATTCTTTTTTGTTAATAAATGTTTTAATTTAATTGTAAAATCTCTAAAGGTGGGCTCATTATTTCCGAATTCAGTGCACAAACCTTCTCATGAAAAATACAAATTGCAAAATCATTGTGATGGCGTGTCCCAGTTTCCCTTGTGGATTTGGTCAGCCTGGCAAGTACCACCTGCCATATCATAACATTTCTGTCTTGAGTTTCTGATGTAAAGTTAATCTATCCTTTTCCTTCACAAATGCTGACTTCCCTTTTCGTTTTGTTTAACATTATTATGTTTAGAAATATTGGTTTGTGGTGAAATTCTTAATACTGAAAAGGTTGTGCCATTCAACACTCCCAGCATGATTAGTTTCTGCTAATTGTGCCTGTTTGATGGTCTTCGAGGCAACTCTTAAAATTAAGCTTTTTTTAGGTGCAAGAATGCTAATTGGTACCTTCTGAAAGCTTTTAGTATTTTTTCAAAGTTTACTAAGAAACTAATCACAGTGCGCCAATGAAACTAATACATGGTTCTGTATATTGTTTTAAAGTGTTTTTCAGTTATTTAAAATTGGGTTACCCTCAGGTAGTGGGCTATACATCCTGTCTAAGGCCGGAATTTTCTGGCTGCGCTGTGGGGGAACCCACCGCGGGGGTTGCGGCAGCCCAGCCAAAAGCCTATTGACTTTTGGCAAAACCGGATGCTCCTAGTGGTGGGCGGAACCAAAAAAATCCCTCTCTAAGAATGCTTACTCTTTGTGAGAAACCTATTTTCAGCACTATTCATTAAACTGCCCAGGTTACCACTCTTAGATATATAGAATGGAATTATAGTATAGTACAGTACACATCAAGGAATATTCCTTAATGTAAAAGGGTTTTTGTTTGAAAAGGAAAAACGTTCTAAGGTGGTGGTCTGTTGTGCTGGTTCATAGATTTTACATAAAGCAATATGCAATTTAAGCGGGAACTGGAGAAAACAAATCTGTTAAAACCAACAATGCTTTGAGCACAATTTGCGCCCCGATCACCAATTGCACCCAAAACTCTTGGTCAATGTTATTTGTATGACACAGAAATATGAGCATTACAACCATAACAACTTTTATTTAGATTGCACCTCTAACATGGTAAATGGACCCAAGGCACTTCACAGGAGCATGATCAGACAGAAATTGGCACCAAGCCTAGGAAAGAGACATTAGGACCGGCGGCCAAAACCTTGGTTAAACCTTGGTTACAGACCTGGCAGATTCTAAAATGCAAAATAACACGTGCGAGGCTTTTGGTTTCCGGCCCTTCACCAGAATTGTTGAGACGCCCAGGTCCATTTGATCTGATCAAGGTCCTGGCAAAAATGTATCCATTTCTAGCATTTTCTGCTTTGTAAAAAAATTATAAGCAATCTGGCCTAGGATGTTATTATTTCAATATCCCAATCTCTCCATATTATCTACAATAAGCCTGGCTCTTGGCTTTATTTTGAGAATATCCACTTACACTTTTTGTTGTCTCATGCACCTTTCCTTCTTACTGTGACAGCAAGAACAACAACCTGCGTTTACACAGTGGCGCTAACATAATCAAAGGTCATAAGCTGCATCACTGGAATGTTATTAAACCAAATTTTACAGTGAGACACATAAGTAAATATTAAGACAGGTGGCCAAAAGGTTGGTAAAAGAGGGAGATTTTAAGGGGCATCTTAAAGGAGAAGAGAGGCTTGGAGAGATGGAAAGGTTTACAGATAGAATTCCAGGGCTCAGGGCCTTAAATTGAAGACACATTTACCAATCATAGAGCAATTAAAATCAAAGGCTAGAATTGGAGGAGCACAGAGATCTTGGTGCTTGAATACAAATTTGATAAATAGAATAATCAAAAAATTCTATCAATATTTAAGTTGAATAATAATTGAACCTTCATTGGTTTTTTAATAGACTTTGATTGAAATTATCAATGCTTTAAAAGTTAGTAGTTAACAATCTTTCATAATTATTCCTGGCTATCAACATCTGATTAAATCCTACCCTAAATAAAGCAAGATTACTGACTGAATGCGAACTTAGTTGTTCTTCCAGGGTTCTGCTCAAATCATTTCTCAGCTTATAGTCTACTTTTTTTCTGCTTTGGTGTTCTGTATTTCAAGAGCAGTTTCTGTAAAGATCCTTTGCACTGAATACCCACTAGTACTTCTGACTTCTTTCTTGCGCATTAAACAATTATTTTTCGTAAATCAGTGCTTTGAATACCAACCAAGGAAAGATTAAAAAGAAAATTTGTGAATGTTGGGAAAAATACAGAATATAGAGGCATGTATAGGCAATCCATCTAATTTACTAATATTCTACCCTAAAACATTTTTGGTGACTTTTCCTCATTTTTTCTTTAAAACAGACCTTCAATGCACTAATTTATTAGTTTCAAACTTAAAATAGGCGACTCATGGAACTCCAGAATTTGTGGATTGTGTGGTTTAGTAATCAAAGTTTTTTTTTCACAACTGGATTCTTTATTCAGCCACACATATATGAACAGATGCCAATTCACTATATTCAAGATCTTGAGCAGCTACAACATTCCTGGCACAAATCTGTAGCATGGTTATGACAGAAAAACACTCCATTTTGAAAAAATAAAGTAATCAAAAGCCAGCATTATATGACAGTGTCAGAAAAAAATTATTGGGCAGAATTTTTCACTCGGTGTGCAGGTGTGCGCCCGACACACTCAAGCGTAAAATAGCGCGTGATGATGTTGGGTGAGTATCCTGACGTCATCGTGCACTTGCGCGATATTTTGGTTGGCAGGTGCTAGAGCCGTACCCATCATTAATTAAGAGGCCAGTTAAGGCCATTAAAAAGTCAATTGATGCCGATTTTTCATTGCCCGTGCGATTTTGCACTCGTCGCACGGGCAAAACGGGAAGGCGGCCAGCCGACAATTTCAAAAACCTTATCCACGGGCCAGTGTGAGTAGTGAGGAGTTTGGTAAATAGTTTGCTGCTGGTGACTTATTGTAATTTTGGTAGCTTCATCTCTCTTCAGGGCTTCATTGTTAGCATTTCCACTTCATTTCGGGACTCCTTGGTGTCTCCAAGGACCCTGGAGAATTCAGACCATGTGGACCCTTCCAGGTATCAGACAGCCTTCCGTTCCCCTGGTAATGGGGATTGTGGTTTCCGCTAGAGGCACCTCCTCTGAGGATGAAGAGAGGGGCAGAAGGGGGAGGAGGCCAGGTGTCTCTATGCAGCTTCCAGGGGAGGGACCTGTGGGAGGAGAGGCGCAGGCACAAGGGGTGCAGGGCCAGCGGGTAGTCCAAGGCGGAAGGGGCCGCAGAAGGTACCACGATCCTGCTGCCAGGGTTTACAGGCAGCGATGCAGCTACCTCAATATGTCCGAGCTGCAATGTGAAGAAGGCTCCACCTCTTAACGGAGAGGGTGACCTCCATCTGTCAGATGGTTGGGTCTGAGACCACCTCCAACTGTGTAGGTGGATGCCCCATGCCAGTGACTCTGAAGGTCACAGTGGCCCTCAACTTCTATGCCTCCGCCTCTTTCCAGGGCTCAGTAGAGGATCTGTGTGGAGTGTCCCAATCAGTTGTCCACAGTTGTGTCAAACTGGTGACAGAAGCTCTGTTCAGGTGGGCATTGACTTTCCTTCATTTCCGTATGGATGAGGCCAACCAAGCTGAGCGATCCAGAGGCTTTGCAGCGATTGCTGTGTTCCCCCGCATCCAGGGTGCTATCGACTGCACACATGTGACCATCAAGGTGCCAGCAGGTGAGCCTGGTGCTTTCGTTAACATGAAGGAATTCCACTCCATGAACGTACAGATAGTGTGTGACCACAGGATGCAGATTCTGCAAGTCTGTGCAAGGTACCCTGGCAGCTCCCATGATGAGTACATCCTGAAACACTCACGTGCCAAGGCTCTTCAGTGCTCCAAACCGACTGGATGGATGGCTGTTGGGTGACAAGGGACATCCATTGAAAAGGTGGCTTATGATGCCTCTCCGCCACCCAAGAATAGAGGGAGAGCAGCAGTATAACAGGAGTCATGCCTCCACAAAGGCAGTGATAGAAAATATCATAGGTCTTCTGAAGATTCGCTTCCGATGCCTGGATCGCTCAGGGGGCGCACTGCAATACCCTCAGATCGAGTGTCACTGATAGTGGTCATCTGCCGCGCTCTCCACAATCTGGTACTGGAAAGGGGGGACCTACTGGAGGAAGGTCCTACACAGGCAACAGATGATGAGTCCAGTAGTGAGTCAGAAGAGGAGCATGGTGAGGAGAATGCTGAAGGCATGGAGCCAGACCTCTGTATCTTTCTGGGAGGCAGGGAAACCAGGGACGCTTTGATCCAACACTCCTTCAGCTAGGCTGCCAAATAAGCATTACTACTTCATTCCAGGGTTGCCATCTCCATTGCAGATGTCTGAAACGACCCTTTGATTTGACCCCAAAGTCCACTCAGTGTCTGTGCAATAAAGTTTCGAGCCACCCACATCCAGCATTACATACTGGCCACACCCTGCACCACATTACATAAAAAAGGTGAAGCACAGTCAGGCCATTACAACTAAAGAAGATTTATCTCATGTTGACAGTCAAAACAAATTAACAGAACCTTCTCTGGTCTTCAACCCCAGAACAGTTAAAATAAACAAAACATTGCACAACAGAGGATCACCCGTGACCAGTCTCTCTTGTGCTCAAAGTGCCTTAAACTTACCTTTGTGAGTGCTACGTCTTGGTTCTCCCCCCTCACTGGCACCGGCATTGGAGACAGCCTGCTCACTCTGCTGTCTTGTTGGCCTTGATGACTTTGGCGGTCGTCCTTTGGCCAGTGGAGCCTGTGCTGGCCCCGCCTGGGAGGGAGCAGCCAGTGCCATGGCTGGCATCTCCCTAGTCGATGCAGCCTCATCAGGTGTCACGGTCACTGGCAGAGGGGCGGAGGAGCTGCTGCTGTCACCCAGAGCGCCCTGAGGAATCCGCAGAGGCGACAGGCAGCTCATGTGCCAACGTGAGGTTGCTCTGGACCTCCCTGCTCACCATTGATGGATGGGCACCTAGCTGTGATACTGGGTCCCTCATTCATCTCCCACATGGACACTGACCATCTGAGGTCAGTGCCTGTTTGAGGGCTTGCAGGTCCGAGCACAAGCCCAGGAACACTTGATTCTGTTCCTGGAGCTGCCTCTCCATGCGAGTTGCGGCTCTCTCAATGGAGGAGGCAGTATGCTCGGCCATAAGGGTCACCAGAGTGCTGATGGTCCGCATGGACTCCTCCATAACAGAGACCATGTTAAGCATACCTTCAGATCTCTGCCAGGTCCTCCCGCACATCTCGCTCGACATCCAGCATTTGCCACCTAATGGACAACTCCAGAGGTTCATCATCTGCCTCCGCCTGCACCTCAAGCGAGCGTGAAGTGCATCACCGCTGTGCACCTACATTCTAGCTGAAGATCTAATGCCTACCGAGGTGCTGGTACCTGCGTTGGTGCCTGGTTCAAAGAGCGGGTGTGACACAGGTGCATGTGGAGCCTGGCGGTCCTCTGGCATAAGGGGTGGGTCTTTGGTGTCCTGCGATTGGATGCATGGTGGCAAACCTAAGGGAGAACAATGACATGTCATTATTTTAAGTCATCACACTGTCATTGTGCATGCCAGGCACCCTAGTGAGACAATGGGGATCTGCATCATTGTGCCATCGTCTTTCAATGATCAATCGGGAATCCAGTTTTGTGGCTCCCATCAGTGATGAGACTACACAAGAAAGTTTGCATTATTCGAAACTCTCATCCCTGAGCACTGCACTTTTACCTTCATCTGTCACCCCAGCCTCTCTGTTGCTGGTTGACTGAGGCGCCTCTCCAGCTCCAAGGCATCCTGCTCAAATCTGATTAGGATTAGGTGGTTAGTGGGGCCTCTACCGGTCCGTGACCTTTCAATGCTGTTCTGGGCCATCTTCTCTTAAAAGGACAGAGGAGCATTGATTAGTCCACTTTCTACCTGCAGCGCCATTGCAGCCTGGCCAACCCCACCAGAGGAGCACCTTGCAGGGCACATCCGAGTCGTGGCCCTTGAGCCTCAAGGCACTCAGTCCCAGCAGCCAGGGCTCACCCCCCTGGCCAGCTCCAGCATCATTGACAGTTGGCACTCAAACTCTAAGCTCTGAGCTCCACAGGGGTATGGCCAGCCCTTAACACTTCAACACACTGACACATGCCAACATGGTACTCACCCTTCCTGAGCGCAGCAGGTCGTTACACCTCTTGTGGCACTGCATCCAGGCGTGTCACACAATATCATGGCTGCTGACCAGCACTGTCACCTTCTCCCAAGCTCTTTTTGTTAGGTTTGGTGGCTTCTTCCTTCCATCCCTGGGGACAAGGGTGTCCCTCCTGGCAGCCACCTCCTCCAGGAGGACCGTGAGGCACTCATCAGAAAACCCGGGGGGCTGAATGCCCGCCCGACCTGCGCTCCCGCCTGGTGTCTGTAGCCGCATCTGAATCCATAATTTTTAATCTTTTGCTGATATCAATGAAGGTATCTTTGTCACCAGCAGCCTTCCAAGGCCAGACTGTGCCGGCTTTAAACCGGCCGCCGGCTCCCCCACTGGACCCGGCGGCCAACAGGCCCCCCCACCCCGACCACCTCGCCTGCCCCTTCCCGACCATTGGGGAGCCGCCATTCACGCTTGGTGGGCCTTAAGTGGCCAGCCAGCGTGAAATCACGGTCAGGGGCCAATTGTGGGCAGTGGCCCATTTCCCAGCCACTCCCGGGCCTGCCAACCACGCCCGTCCAATGAATTCAAAATCCTGCCCACTGAATCCTTCAAATCTTCTCCCACTCATATCTTAACTCTCATATGATGTCATTTAATCCAATTTTGAACATACTCTACGTTGACTCGACTTTCCCATCTGGCAAATTATCACTAACATTGATTACTGGTAGTGGCAATGAAAAGATAAGGTGCACTGGGGGACTTGGCTCAAAGTGTTTCATTAGATTTATAGTTCAACTTATGTCAAAAAAATCATCTTAACCCTGGGAGTGCTCGGAGGTTTAGGGAAACTCTTGGCTACCTAGGCCAACTCATTTTGTTTGTTTTCAGCTCATACAACACTAAAACCCAACACACTAATATTAGACTTACTTCTGGGCAGTAGTAGTATTCTAACATGCTAAATTAGAAAGAATATAAAGAAACAGACACCACATGGACTCCAGTGGTACAGACAAAGAACCAACACCACCGAGGTGGGCAACAAAATGCTGACCTTGCTGCCGACACCCATATCCCAAGAAGAAGCAAAGAAGCCACTAAATTAAATAAGACAAAACACAATTTTAAGTCAGTTTTTAAACAAAATCTGTGCTCTTACCTAGTGTGATTTTTCTGGCAAATCTCTCATTTTGTTCTATTTGTTTCTATTATGTTTTATTTGACATGTTCTAATTATCATTCCATTTTTTTTAAGTTTAAGAACTCTCATTTATTTAATTCCTCCATCTCACTGATCCTATTGCCCATTGTAAATGCGAACAGGGGTTGCTTTTCTTAAATAATATTTTCTTTGGTTTGAAAGGTGACTTTAAAGGCTACTTTGCAAATTTTCCAGTCAATCAGAGGCCTAGGTTCTGAAGATTGACAGGGTCACGTTGTAGCGGTCCAAGCGTAGAAGGGTTGCTACTCACCAAACACTGTCCTCCTTCGAGTGAGTGAAAAGAGGACCTGGAGGTAGTAACTACAACCTAGAAAAGTTATCCAGTCCAGTCCAGTTTGTGGCTCCAGAGTGGAACAAGTATGTTCTGAGAGAAATCAAAGTGTGACATCACAGGAAAACAGATAAGTGATTGGTTAGTGAATATTTTGCTCGTTTATCTTCAAATCCTGTGTAATTTATTTGTTATTGTCAGGATTTATTAGTTGTAGCAAAGTTTACTACTAGTAGTAAATGTTATTGGGAGCAGCAGTGTTTATGAATTATACATTAATTAAGAATAAATTAATTCACACATAATAAAGATAGCAGGCAGGTGATGTGTTGCGACTGCAGAATGTAGGTCTTTCTGGATTCAGGTTTCAGATGATTCACTGGGTCAGGTGATTCAGGTCAAACACAACTGCAGTAAGTATCTGCGGCTTGAGGAGCTTCAGCTCAGAGTCATTGAGCAGGAGGCCGAGCTGCAGATACTGCATCAGGGAAGGGGGTAAGTTACCTGAACACTTTGTATCAGGAGGCAGTCATACCCCTTAGGATAGGGTATTCTGATTTGGTCAATGGACTGGAAGAAGAGTGTGTGACTGCAAGTGAGGCAGGTATGGGGACCCAGAAGGTAGAATTGGAGGAGCTTCAGCCTCTGCAATTACCCAATAGGTTTGAGGTTCTTGCAGCCTGTATGGATGAAAGTGGTGGATGCAGGGTGGATGAGCAAACCGACCATGGCACCATGGTACAGGAAGGCATTCAAGCAGGGATAGTTAATAGGAATGCAGTGGTCGTTGGGTACAGCATAGTCAGGGGGACAGGGGGATAGACACAGTTCTTTGCAGCCAAGAACAGGAGTCCAGAAGGCTGTGTTGCCTGACTGGTGCCAGGGTTTGGGATATCTGCTTTGGGATGGAGAGGAACTTGCAGTGGGAGGGGGAGGATCCGGTGGTTGTGGTCCATCCAATGATATAGATAGAACTAGGGAAGAGGTTCTGCTGAAGGAGTATGAGCAGCTAGGGGCTAAATTAAAAAGCAGAACTGCAAAAGTAATAATCTTTGTATTAATACCTGAGCAACAAGCAAATTTGCATAGGATAAATTAGATTATACACTTAAATGTGTGGCTCAAAGATTGGTGTGGAAGAAATAGGTTTCAATTCATGGGGCACTGACACTGGTACTGGGGAAAGTGGGAGCTGTACCGTTAGGATGGTGTACACCTGAACTGTCCTGGGATAAGTGTCCTGGTGAGTGATATAACTAGGCCAGTAGAGAGGGCTTTAAACTAAATACTGGAGGCAAGGGATCAAGTTTGGGAAGATGTGATAAATTAAATAGAGAAGACAAGGCAAAAGAGCAAGGTAGGAATAAGGGAAATGATGATCAGAGCATGGCAGGAAAGGACAGAGTGTACAAACCTAAGAGTGCGCCAGCAGATAAGGTTAGAGGTTACAAAAAGAGTGCAAAAGACAGAGCTCAAGGCTTTATTTCTGAATGCATGCTACATTTGTAACAAAACAGATGAATTGACAGCACAAATAGAAATAAATGTGTATGATCAGATAGCCATTATGGAGACTTGGCTGCAGGATGACAAAGACTGGGACTTGCTTAATCAAGGGTATAGGACATTTAGGAAGGGTAGGAAGCAAGGAAAATGTGAAAGGGTAGCTCTGTTAATTAGGATGAAATTGGTACAGTACAGAGAGAGGACCTTAGTTCTGGAGAGCAAGATGTAAAATCAGTTTGGGTAGAGATGAGAAATGGTAAAGGGAAGACGTCATTTGTGGGAGTGGTTTATAGGCCCCCTAACAGTAACCACACTGTAGGATGGGGTATACAGGAAGAAATAATGGAAGCTTGTGAGAAAGGTATGGTGATAATCATGGGTGATTTTAATCTACATATAGATTGGACAAATCAGATTGGCAAAGGTAGCCTCGATGATGAGTTCATAAGAGTGTTTTTGGGACAATTTCGTGAAGCAGCACATTTTAGCACCAACCAGAAAGAAGGTTATACTAGATCTGGTAATGTGCGGTGAGATAGGATTAATTAATGACCTCATAGTTAAGGTGCACCTAGGCAGCAATGATCATAATATGATTGAATTTCATATTCAGTTTGAGGAAGAGAGGAGTGGATCTAGGACTAATGTTTGAAACTTAAATAAGGGCAATTATGAGGCCACGAAGACACAGTTGGCTAAAGTTAACTGGGAAATTAGGTTAAGTGATAGGTCAGTAGAGATGCAATGGCAGACATTTAAGGAGATCTTTCAGACTACTCAAAGAAATACACTATAGTTAGAAAGAAAGACTTTAAGGGAAGGATACACCATCCGTGGCTAACAAAAGAAGTTAAAGATAGTATCAAATTAAAAGAAAAAGTGTATAATTCTGCAAACATGAGGGTCAGGTCAAAAATTGGACAGAATATAAAAAATGGCTAAAAGATAATAAGGAGGGAGAAATTAAAGCATGAGAAAAAGCTAGCTAGAAATATAAAAACAGGTAATAAGAGTTTCCATAGGTATTTAAAAAGGAAAAGAGTAAGTAACGTGAGCATTGACCCTCTAGAGAGTGAGAACGGGGAGTTAATAATGGCAAATAAGGAAATGGTGGATGAATTGAGTAGATACTTTGTATTTGTCTTCACTGGAGATGATACAAATAACATCGCAGAAATAATTGTGAATCAGGAAATTGAAAGGGAGGGAGCAACTTTAAATAACAATCTCCAGGGAAAGAGTACTGAGAAAATTATTAGGGCTCAAAGCTGACAAGTCCCAGGTCCTAGTGGAGTTCAGGCTAGGGTATTAAAATAAATGGCTGCTGAGATAGTAGATGCATTGGTTTTAACTTTTCAAAATTCCCTAGATTCTGGAATGGTCACATCAGATTGGAAAATAATGAATGTGACTCCCCTATTTGAGAAAGGAAGGAGACAGAAAGCAGGAAACTACAGCCTAGTTAATTTAACACCTGTCGTAGGGAATTTGCTGGAATCTATTATTAAGGAGGTTATAGTGGGGCACTTAGAAAATCTCAATAAAATCAAGCAGAGTCAACATGGTTCTGTGAAAGGAAAATCATGTTTGACTAATTTATTGGAGTTCTTTAAGGAAGTAACAAGCAATGTGCGTAAAGGAGAAGCTGTGGATGTACTGTACTTAGATTTCCAGAAGGCATTTGACAAAGTGGCACATCAAAGATTGCTATACAAAATAAAAGCTCATGGTATAGGTGTTAACATATTAGAATGGATAGAGGATTGGTTAGTGAACAGGAATCACAGAATAGGGATAAATGGCTCTTTTTCGGGTTGGCATGATGTGATGAGTGGAGTGTTACAGGGATCAACACCGAGGTCTCAATAATTTCTGTCAATTAATTGGATGAAGGGACCAAATGTATGGTTGCTAAATTTGCTGATGATCCAAGTTAGGTTGGAAAGTATGTCGTGAAGAAACACAAGGGGCAGAATTTTCTGCCTGTCGGGCGGGCGGGCCCGACCTAATCTCCAGCGGGCGGGGAGACGATCCCCACCGGAGAAGTGGGCCCCACTGCCATTTTACGTGGGCGGGCCAATTAAGGCCTGCACAGCGTGACGTCCGGTGGGAAGCGCTATGCGCTCCCTGTGCGGGCGGGAAGGGGGGGGATTCCCCAAAAGTGAGAGTGCGCTCTTTCACGCATACGCACGAAAGAGCGTACATCTCCCTGAGGCTAAGTGCAGCCTCAGGTAGATCGCTTCTACTTCTAAAAATATTAAAAATAGAAAAAAGAATTCTCTAACATGTCCCCCTCATGTGACACATGAGATGGGACATGTTCATAATTAACATTATAACTTTATTAAAAATGTTAAAACCCTGCATGAAACCTCATCCCGCCGGTGGATGAGGTTTCATGTTTTATCTGTTTGCCGCTGGGGCTTCTGGCCTGCCCGTCCAACCTTAAGGTTGGACGGGCAGGTACACTAAGTACTTTAATTGATCTATCAATGGGCTCAATTGGCCATTGACAGGTCGGCGGGCCCGCAGCTGATTTTGCTGTGCCCCAGCCTTCCTGAAAATTTAAATGGACTGGGGGTTCCGCCCGAAGTCATCCCGTGTCATTTTACACGTCGGCGAGCAGGCCCCGCCCCCTGCTCACCGATGGCAAAATTCTGCCCAAGGAGTCTGCAAAGGAACATAGGTTAAGCAAGTGGGCAAAAGTTTGGCGGATGGAGTGTAATGTGGAAAAATGTGAACTTGTCCAGTTTCACAGGAAGAATAGAAAAGCAGTAAATTATTTAAATAGAGAGAGATTGCAGAACTCTAAGGTACAGAGGGATCTGGGTGTCTTGGCACATGAATCAGGATAAGTTAGTATGCAGCTACAGCAAGTGATCAGGAAGGCAAATGGAATGTTGTCGTTTATCGCAGGAGGAATGGGATATAAAAGTAGGGATGTTTTGCTAGAGTTATACAGGGCATTGGTGAGATCACACCTAGAATGCTGTGTACAGTTTTGGTCTCCTGATTTAAAAAAGGATATAAATGTATTAGAAGCAGTTCAGAGAAGGTTCACTTGACTGATACCTGGGATGGTGGGGAGGAATGGGGATGCGGCTGATTGGACAGGCTAAGTCAAATGCAAGACTACTTATGTGCAGATGAATCTCCATGTCCAATTACACCTGGGAGAAAGATGCACAGCATCATTGAGATTTCTGTGCTGTGTGTGCAGTTGCCAACAGCCAGTGCCCTATTTTGTCCAAATAATATAATTCTGTAACAGAAACAAAAATAGCTGGAAAAACTCAGCAAGTCTGACAGCATCTGCGGAGAGGAATACAGTTAACGTTTCAAGTCCGTTTGACTCTTCATCAGAACGTAATTCTGTAATTCCAATTAACTTAGAAATCTGGGGCATTCAATAGAGGTTTGAGGGCTGGGACAAGTGTGACCCATTTGGATTATTTTGTTCCAAATATGTATATTACCTCAACATCACAATAATTTAAAAATAAAACAGACTCTTTGTAATAAATCCATTTTCCACAAACCTCTCTTCGGCTTTATCTTTCATTTAGGGTGAAATGGAACGTTCATGGCAGCCTTGTAGTATACACAAAGATCTCGCATGAAGGACATGAGCAGTGGCACATGAAAAGTGGCATGATACTGGATAAATTCTATGAAAGACAATCTCCTAAGTGAGTAATCCTTATCCTCAAGTGTAATGTACAATCTTTCAGGCCATTTTCATGTTGCATATTCTCTTATGTGTACAACAGATTTTTAAAAAAGCACCTTTAAATCATTCTATAAATTGATTTAATTCGCATGCACTGTAAACACAAAGGTGGGATTTAAACTCATGTCTCTAACACATTTACCCAGGACTCTGGATGACTAGTCTGGTAACATAGCCATTATGTTAACGTTGCCGTGAATCTGGTCAAAATTGCATCGTTAAAATTTGTGGCACTTTTCAAGATTGGTTGCATCTTTCCTACATGGCAACAATGATTATATTTCAAAAGTACTTTGTTGGCTGCAAACCACATTGGCATTTATTGAGGTCATGAAGGACACCATATAAATGCGAGTTCTTTCTTTTAGTGTATGGAGCTCCCATAGTGGAGTGTTAGAGCAAGCAGCTATTCTCAGCTCTTGATATCATCACTTCATTATTTTGTGGCAGAAAGGAAAAATGCAAGTGAGATGATTCCCCTCAGAGAAGGAATGACATGAGAGGACAAGGGAGAGGTCACAGACTGATGGAAGAAAGCCTCAAATCAAACTCTTCACTGACTTTGAAAATAAAGCCATCCAGCTGGCCGATGAAGATCTAGGCCATTCCGGTGCTGACGGTGAGGTCAGTGGTGTTCAACCAAGTGAGGATCCAGCAGCGCAACATCCATCAGAAAACCATGCTGTGAAGAGGGTCATACAGACTTGAAAGGTTAACTCTGTTTCTCTCTCCACAGATGTTGTCAGACTTGCTGAGTTTTTCCAGCATTTTCTGTTTTTGTTTCATGCTGTGAGTGGTGTGTTTTGTTTCACAGGCCCCTGCCATGCACTAATTATCTCTTCTTGCCTTTCGCATGCACATCTGGGAAACAGCTGAGGGGGTCCAAGACCCAGCTCCTCGACTCAAGCACCGAAGACACCTCAGAAGAGGAATCTGCTGAAACCCTCATGGAAATCCCGTCACAGCGCTCACCCACACCCTCCACCTGCACAGAGACGCACACCTCAGTGGGACTCGGGGTCACCAGTGCATTGCACTGTCTGATTGACAGCAGGCGGCGGCAGGGACTTCCCAGGTTTCCAGCACTCAGAGGACTGCTGGAGGCCAGAAATTTGCTGAGTCCGAGTCAGATGACGAGCCTCTGGACTCGGTCATACTTCAGTTGCTGGAGCTGCAAACGCAAGCTCGGGAACATCAGGAAGGGATGTCCGCTGCACTCCTCAGGTTGCAAGGCACGATGGGTAGTCCGTCTGCCTTCAGTCTTAGGTGATAGTGCCGGCATGCCAATGCACCGACGGTAACACTGGTAGGATGGCGGTTGCCATGGAGACCTTGATCCAGGACATCATCCTGCATTGCTGTGTGGGCTGAAATCCATTGCTGACACCACAGTTGGCCTCCAACAGTGTCGACGTGAGAGGGGTACGGGGCAGCTCGATCTCACTCTAGCTTCCCCTTTTCCTCAAGGAGTCAGCCAGGGCTGCCGGGCACCCATAGGGAGGAGGATCAGCAAGTGCACACCCTGGGGCCACTCATCCAGGTGACTCCAGGAGTGTCCAGCCATCAGAATCCCATCTTCCTGTGACCCCAGAAAATTCAGCTCCACAGGCTAAGGAGGGTGCCACTGCCATACAGCAGGACCCCAAAAGCAGGCTGGGGCCCTTCAGGTCTAGGCCCTCCAGAGGACACCCGCCAAGGCCATTGCAGACAGGGAGTAGCGGTCAGCAGACTGCCTCCACCTCCGCTGTGGATGTTGGGGGAGCACCAAGATGTAGCAAAAAACTGCGGATGCTGGAAATTCAAAACAAAATAAAAATACCTGGAAAAACTCAGCAGGTCTGGCAGCATCTGTGAAGAGGAACACAGTTAACGTTTCGAGTCCGTATGACTCTTAAAGCAAAAAACTGCGGATGAAGCTCAACGCAAACTGGAGGAACAGCACCTCATCTTCCGACTAGGCACTTTACAGCCTTCCAGACTGAATATTGAGTTGAACAATTTTAGATCATGAACTATCTCTTCCATCCCCACCCCCTTTCCGATCCCCCCCTTTTCTTTCCCAATAATTTATATAGATTTTTCTTTTCCCACCTATTTCCATTATTTTTAAATGTATTTCCATCCATTGTTTTATCTCTACCTTTTAGCCTATTTCGATTCCTTCCCCCCACCCCACCCCACCCCCACTAGGGCTATCTGTACCTTGCTCGTCCTGCTTTCTACCCTTAATGTCACCTATTAGCACATTCCTCAGATAATATCACCACCTTCAACACCTCTTTGTCCTTTTGTCTATGACATCTTTTGGTTATCTCCACCTATCACTGGCCCTCTATCCAGCTCTACTTGCCCCACCCCCCCTTAAACCAGCTTATATTTCACCTCTCTTCTATTTTTACTTAGTTCTGTTGAAGAGTCATACGGACTCGAAACGTTAACTGTGTTCCTCTCCGCAGATGCTGTCAGACCTGCTGAGTTTTTCCAGGTATTTTTATTTTTGACCAAGATGTAGCAGCAGGGTTAGGAAGGTTAAGAAGATGTAACTCTTTCGAGTACATTCACAGTTCTTGGTTTCCGGGAGTGGGATATGAACCCACAACCTTCTGGTTCAAAGGCGAGGGTGCTATGAACTGAGCCACAGCACAACCTGGGCATGGGTGTTAATCACTTGTACATACTGTTGTTAATAAACTCCCAAGAATGTCTCCTTGCCTATTGCTCCTTGTTATGATGAACAATGTTTGTATCACTCAGAAGTGAAAGCTTGGTTTCTGCACAAGATAAAGGCAGGTGTCTCAGTCCGGGGCCTCTTCCCTGTGCTTTGTGCAACCTTCCCAGCACACTGATGTTTTGTCTTCACAGTCACTGGTCACATCAGTCATGCCTACACCTTATGGGTCTTATCATTGCTGCTGGTGGCACAGAGCTCCATCATTCTCTCTGTGTGCCCTGTGAGGTGCAACTGGCACCCCCCCCCCAACCTCCCCCCCACCCCCCCAACCACCACCTCCCCCCCCCCCCCCCCCTCCACCCCCATCTCACCAGCACCTGTGTCCAGTGACAGTGTGGTCCTGAGGGGTTCAGTTCACAAAGGATGTCACAGGACCAGGAGAAGTTAAAAATTCTCTGATGCATCTCCATGATATGACCCTGTTTACAGAGAGCAGGCGATCTGCCATCAGCCAGACAGGAGTCAGACATTCACATAGGTTATGTGAGGGTCTATGGAGTGTCCCCACTGCATGTTGTCAGCATCCTCCTGTGGAATGTAGGGACTATGGGCATCCGCTGCACCTTCATGACGGGAGCTTATTACAGGGGGTATGTGCACTGCCATCAGCCAGAGAACAGTCAAACACTCACGGATGGAATGTGAGGATCTATCGGGTCACCTCACTGCATTTTGTCATCCTCCACAAATCTAGCAACTATGAGGGCCTCCTCAAACATGCCTGCCTTGTCTGGCCAGTGCGATGGTCTCATTGCCATCATTCTCGCCTTCAAGGACTTCCTCACCCTCATCCCGTCGATTTCCTCCTCATTGGAAGAGACCTCCAGCTCCTCCATTTCCTCCTCAGCTAGCTCCTCTCCCTGTTGCAGCGCCAGGTTGTAAAGGGCACAGCATACGATGACGATCTGTGACACCCTCTGTGGACTGTATTGCAGGCCTCCACCAGACCAGTCCAGGCACTGGAACCTCATTTTCAACATCTCAATGGTTTGCTCCACCCAAGGTGTGAGTTGCAGCATGAGCTTCATCGTTCCTTCTCTCTGCTGCAATCTGAGGCCGCCACATGGCATCATCAGCCACGTCCTCTGCGGTTAGTCCTTGTCCCCAAGGAGCCAACCCTGCAGCCTCTGTGGACCCTGGAAGACATCAGGAATCTGAAACCTACTGAGAATGGTAGGAGTCGTGGACACTCCCAGGGAACCGTGCGCAGACCTGCAGGATGCATTTGTGGTGGTCGCACACCAGCTGCTTTTTCAGCGAGTGGAAACCCTTGCGATTGACTTAACGTGAAGCATACAGCTAGTTCACCAGGCTCCATGCTCCTAGTGCACTCCTCCTGCAGAATGAAACAGAGAGACTTGTGGGTTAGTATGGGTGTATGAAGAACCTTTCTTGGTTAAGTCTCTCTTGACTCTCTTAACGCATCCCGGAAAGTGATGGCCACCACTTGGATGGCCAGAGTTCGGTGCGCTGCATGGCTGCCCGAAACCCCACCCACTCCACCTGACTGACTGGCGGCAGCTTCACCCACTGGACTACATGCTGTGCTCTCAGCTCAGGCGCAGGAATTCTCCTAACCCACACTGTTAGCTTGAACCTCATTGCTGTCATTCTTGCCTTCTCTGACCTGCTCACCCTCCTTCCGTCGATGTCCTCCTCATCGGAGGAGATGTGCAGCTCCTCCATCTCCTCAGCCAGCTCCTCCTGGAGACTGGTCCAAGCCTGAATAAAGATATTGCAAGGGGCTGTGAGCGCCTCCACCAGTGACTGCTCCATGGCCAGCTTTCGCAAGGGGATTGTACGATGTGCCCAGTCATCCAACTGTTCTGCAGTCCACTAAAATGCTCATTAGTTTGCAGGCTGTGCCCAAGGAGTGAAGAGCTCTGGAGCACTTGGTGGCACTTTCAGGCCTCTGCATTGCTTGAGTGGGCAAATAAGCTAGAGGCCTGACTCCAAGCATGTCAATGTGGCTGCTCCTGAACTGTCTCAGCTGCAGAGGAATGGTCACATTATACAAGGTTTCCCTAATGCGTGGCTGCTTCCGCCTCCCCCCCACCTGGACGTGCTTGTGCACTACCATCAGCTTTCCTGGGTCCTTTAGGACTGTTTTAAGCTCTGAATAGAACTCAGTGGACCTTATGTTGTTTCAACATACTGAACTGATATTGATATTGTAGATAAGTTTGTATCCTACGAGCAGATTAACAAGTTTTTCAGTAAGATATAAAAAAAAATCAAGACCCAGAATATGCTTTGCTACGTTTTTTCAAATTTATTGCTCTTAAACCTAGTTGGGAAGCTGTGATCCTGGTATGAGACCATTGTTAAGGCTGAGTGAGTAAAAGGGAAGACGAAGTCAATCAGGAAATCATAATGAGTGATGTCAAGCTTGGATTTTAAACATCCGAAGATTATTTGTGGAAGGAAAGATGATGGGGTTGGGAGTTCTACAATTTTGAGGAATTCATTAGAGCTGACTGTTGATAACTGATGCTAAACTGATAGCAACATAGAAGATGACAACTAACAATTTAATTAAGAATTATGCCACTTGTTAAAATATCTGTAATTTTAACATGAAGTTTAAAGAAAGACCTTCATTTACATAGTGACTTTCATGACCTCAGGCTATCCCAAAGCCTTTTATAACCAATGAGCTCAGTTTATTTGATGTAGTCATTGCTGTAGTGTAGGGAAATGCAGAAGCAAACTTGTGCACACAAGGTCCTGCGAACAGCAATGAGATAAATGGCCAGATAACCTATTTGTTTGTGAGGTTGGTTGATGGTGCCACACTATACCCAAGACTGGACTGAAAGCACGGATGATATGCTCAAGTCCCTGAAGTGGGACTTGAACCCACACTTTCTGCCTCAGAGATGAAAATGTTTCCACTGAGCCAAGGCTGCATTTGGCTATTAATATTGGGACTGTTTTCCTCCATTGATGTTACATTGTAGTCAATTAAAAACAGCAGTACATGTTTACATTGTTTTTATATTTACCATTGCAAAAGGATTGTCTTGTCAAATTTGGTTTCAATGGCAAAGCACTAGTTCCAGTATGATTTGGATTGTTTTTCTAATCCACATTTACAATAAATCATTTTATTTGTGGCAATATCAATCATAGTGAGAGCTGACTTGGACAGGTAAAACGTTACTTTACTCACAAAGAACTGTTCACTATATCAAGAAATCTATGCAGTTCATTTTAAATGTCAAGACTTGTTAATTGGGAGAAACCTGTTTGTAGTTAAATGTGTCACAATACATCCTGTTTATTCCTAATAATGTTACCAATCTGTGTTATATTTTGTGTTAAGTTATGATGATTTCGGATCTGCTTTAGATAGCTCTTTGGTTTCTTTGATATTGTTCGTTCCTGTTAGTGAACTGAATTTCTTCGTTTTTGGGGGCACACTCACGCTGCCCTATATCTGAGTGTATGATAGCTTTTAATACCCTCCATCTGGCTTTTTTGCCTGTGCTATTCTTCTTCAAACTCTTTTTAAGGTGGACTAAGTTAACATTAGGTGAAGCAAGGCTTGAGGCAAATCATCAATCTGTTTTATTTCACAGCAATGTGAATATGCAGAGCAAGAATAGTACATAGTAAAGAATACATCATGTTCCTGCACATTGTTGGGTCATCATTCTCAATTGAAATAAGATTTTTTCTAACTATCTTCCAGCCTTTCTAACCTTGATTCAGTGAAGGACTTATGGATTTTACCCTGACTCTGCAGACACCTCTTGTACTGATTGGGACTTGGGTTCTATCCTGTGTTGAACTCCAAAAGCTGCTAATCAAACTTGCTACCATGCCTCCTATCTTTAAAACTAGCTTCATGGAAAGTTCAGTCGTACAACAGTAACAACAACTTGTATTTAGAAAGCCCCTTTAATGTAAGAAAATGTCCCAAAGCACCCCAGGGGAACTTTATGAAACAAAAAATTATGCTGAGCCATATAAGGAGATGTTAGATCACATGACTAAAAGTTTGGTCAAAGTGATAGGTTTTAAGGAGTGTCATAAAGGAGGAACTTGTGGTAGAGAGAGAGGAGGAGAGGTGAAGGGAGGGAATTCCAGAGCTTAGAACCGAGGCACCTGAAGATGTGGCCACCATTGGTGAAAAGATTAAAGTCTGAGATGCTGAAGAGCCCAGAGTTAGATGAGTGCAGATTACAGAGGCGATTACAGAGATAGAGAAGGGCAAGGCCATGGAGGGATTTGAAAACAAGGATGAGAATTTTAAAACAAGAGGTTGCTTGACCAGGAGCCAATGTAGGTGAGCGAGCACAGGGGCGATAAGGGAGCAGGACCGGGTTCAGGTTTGGACACTGTCAGCAGAATTTTGGATGACCTCAAGTTTACAGAGGGTAAATTGTAGGGGGCCAGCCAGGAGGATATTGGAATGGTCAAGCCTAGAGGTAACAAAGGCATGGATAAAGGGTTCCGCAGAAGATGAGCTGACACAAGGGTGAGGTCAGGTGATGTTACGGAAATGGAAGTAAGCAGTCTTAGTGATAGCACAAATATATGATCTGAAGCTCATCTTGTGGTGAAATATGACACCAAAGGTGGCAAACAAACTCGTTTAGTCTCAGATTGTTGCTAGGGAGAGGGATGGAGTTGGTAGCTAGCGAATGGAGTTTGGAGTGGAGAACAAATAATGGCTTCAGTCTTTCCAATATTAAATTTGTGGAAATCTTTGCTCCTCCTGGATGTCAGATAAACAGTCTGATAGTTTAGCAACAGCGGAGGAGTCAAGAGAGATGGTGGTGAAATAGGACTGGGTGTCATCAGCGTACATGTAAAAGCTAATATTATGCTTTAGGATGATGTTGCCGAAAGACAGCACCTAGATGAGAAATAGGAGGGGGCCAAGACTAGGCTCTTGAGGGACCCCAGAGGTAATGGTGCAGCAGGAGGATGAAAAGCCATTGTAAATGACATTGTGGCTATGGTTAGTTAGATAAGAATGAAACCAGGTGAGAGCAGCCCTACCCAGCTGGGTGACAGGGGAGATGTGTTGGAGGAAGATGGTGTGGTCAGTCATGTCAAAGGCTGCAGACCAGTTGAGAAGGTCAAGGAGGGATAGTTTACCTTTTCACAGACATATGTGATGCTGTTTGTGACTTTGATAAGAGTTGTTTTAGTATTGTTGAGGGATGGGAGCAAATCTCACGTGGAGAGATAGGCACAGATTTTGGAGGTGCAAAACATTCAAGGACTTCGGAGAGGAAGGGGAGCTTGGAAAATGGGTGCATGGTGGAAAAGGATTGTTTTTTTTTGAGGAGAGGGTTGATGATCGGAGACTTAAAAGAGAGAGGGACAACACCTGAAGAAAGAGAACCAGTAAAGGATATTCCAGGCCCTTATCATGTTAATCTTTGTTGGGAGGCTCTGGGATGAGATAATGACTTGTTCACTGTTTTCAGTTGTCCTGAGTAATAGATTGGGGTGATGGGGGGGCACATTTATAGCTTGTGTGTGAGGTCACCGGCAGGTTCCCCAACTGGAAGTCGTCAGCCAGATTGACAGGTTCGGCCTCCAGTCAGGTAGGGAGCAGTCTGGAGGAGACCACAGGACTAGGTAGGGCTTCACCCCAAAAGGGGTTGGGGGGGGGTGGTCCCAGGGTTAGAGGGGGCAGGGAGTGAATGCAAGAGGGATGGTCCAAAGCCAGGAATCTGGGATAGGGGGTCCGAAGCTGCGGGGTTCAGAGCCTGAGGGAGAGTAATTGCCTTCAATAGGACTAAACATCAAATGGGTCATGTGACAAGCAGCCTATGTGATAATGTCTGTTTAATGCCAATACCAAGACCACTTTCTACCCACTTTGCAAGAAAATCTAATGCTTCAAAGTTAGAGGGAGAAATTTGAGTGACACTTGCTTTTGGTGTGAAATGAGTTGTGCGATTGCAATGCAGACCTGAAGATGTCAACACCCAAGACCTGATTGGAATTGAGCCTGGGCCTCCACTTCCTTTAGGGACCTCACTCAGTGCCAAGCCAGCTCTGCAGGTACTTCCTGAGATGTGAAGCCAACCCACCCTGTGGTCTGCGGACTTCACTTAACAGATTCACCAGACATAGCAGTAGCGATCACTAGGTCAGCTTTTTTAACTGTTCAAACTCTTTGCCCGGGTATCTTGATTGCGCGCAGTCTGAGAAGGCTGGTAACTCTTCCCCCGGGAGGACAGGGCGATGAACTGGAGAAGAGTAGCCACGAAGAGCACACCACTGAAACGAATGTTTCTCATCTTCAGCAGGTGAGGTCACTGAAGGCCAGGAGCAACTGCACATGTAGTAGCATAAGCTTCTCCCACTCAGTGACCATCTTCGATTGGAGTCCAGAGCCTGGACCCTAATTTGCCAATTCATGGTGACTAGTGCCTGTTTCAGGCTTGCACCCAGTGCTCCTTGAATTTCCCAACTTAACTCAAAATTAATCTTTCCAACATCAATTTCCATGCCTGATAAATGGGCCTGATAAAACAGTGTTGAATTTCTCTGCCACTCCTTCCCCCACCACCCTCCACCATCTGTTCTATGAAAAATGAAACAAATATCAGAAAATCATAGGATGGAATTTTACCAGTCCTCACCAGTTGGGCTGGAAGGCGGCGTAAAATGGTGACGGAAGGCGTTATGAGAGAAGCTTGACATCTTTCCGCTGCCATGGGATATTTACAGAAGCTGGAACCACAGCAGCATGGCCGCCCTCCTACCGGAGGTAAGTGATCAATTAATTCAATTAAATGGCCAATTAATGATCATTTTCTTCCTCCAATGGCATTTTACCAGCGTCACAATGGCCTCACCACATACGAAAACTGCCAGGTACATTGAGGAGGCCTGGCACCATTTGTTTCAGTGGCGTGGTCTTCGTGGCTGCTCTTCTGCTCTCCCAGGGGAAGAGTCACCAACCTTCTCAGGCTGCGTGCAATCGAGATACCCGGGCAAAGAGTTTGAACAGTTAAAAAAGCTGACCTAGTGATCGCTACTGCTACGTCTGGTGAATCTGTTAAGTGAAGTCCGCAGACCACAGGGTGGGTTGGCTTCACATCTCAGGAAGTACCTGCAGAGCTGGCTTGGCACTGAGTGAGGCCCCTAAAGGAAGTGGAGGCCCAGGCTCAATTCCAATCAGGTCTTGTGGCCATGTTTATTGATGGTGATGCCAAGGCAGCTCTCTGATTGGTCAGCCAGCTCTGAGAGGCAGGCCACTGTCTTCAATTGGTCAGCAGTCCTGGTGGTGCCCTCTTAAAAAGATTTTTCTCCCATCGCCATTATCTCTTTTGCTAATCACCTTAAATATGTGCCCTCTATTATGTAAAATATTATGATGTAAAATCTGTTATCTATAAAATTTGTTCATTTTTGAGGTGATCCATAGGATTGACCGTCGACACTGTATCAATTTCAAATCCAGATTTAAAGATGATTGAAAGGTAATCTAATTGACAAACGATGGAAGCTTCTCCACAGCGCTTAGGCAATAGTTAAACGTGTTCCTAGCATCCATCCCAGCCATCGTCCTGCCCTCCCCACATCGCCTGAGAACTAAAAGGAAAGTATTGACAGCTCAACATCCTGGTAAACATACAGGGGCAGAAGGGTTTTGTTTTGATGGAGACAATGGGGCCGTGCCTCTGCCAACATGGTGGGACCGCTACATTAATAATAATTGGTTATAAAACACCTACAATTGGCTTCTTTTTTATTTTTGTGCACTCCGGCCTTTTCAGACAAGAGGAAATTAAGTACTGATGCCCATTGCCCTGCCTTTTGAAATGCTTTTCAAAGGTTGACATTTCTTACTAGCAGAAACACATTTTACAAATAGCCCCAGAGTGTGATAAACCATTCGACAAATACGCCTGGTGGTGGGGTGTTGTGGGCGGTGGGGGAGGCTCTCCTGCCCTTCGTGCCCTGGAATAATATATTTCTCCAAAATGTCCGTTCAGGAAGAATTTGAAGGAGAGCACACTAAGTTCTGAGATTAACGAGATAATCTTTACTTTGTTAATTGTTAAAGGTTAAAGAAGCTGTCAGCAAAATGCAGAAAATTATTTTGGTATATCTATCCCTCATATTTCGTGTTGTTCCAGGCTCACGAAATATTGTTACGATCACCTCATTTTCTGAACCAGAAGATTCCACCTAGCGTTTGGAGCTACAGCGCAATTTGTCTTTTTAACAAAATTGTTCAAAGAGCAGATCATGACCAAGACTTTCTGCTCTGGAAGTGCATCCATCTATCAGTTCCACTCACCAGATTGGAGGCGTTAGCTTTTTTTTAAGAATTCTTTCATGTGATGTAGACATCACTGGCAAGGCCAGCATTGGTTACCCATCCCGAACAGAATGGCTTGCTAGGCCATTCCAGAGCCAACCCCACTGCTGTGGGTCTGGAGGCCAGACCGGGTAAGGGTGGCAGATTCCCTTCCCTAAAGGAAATTAGTGAACCAGATGGGTTTCTACAACAAATCGGTGAAAGTTGCTATGGTCGCGGTAGCAGAAACTGGCTTTTTATTCCAGGTTTAAGTGAATTTGAATTTCACCAGCTGCTGTGGTGGAGTTTGAACCTGAGTGCCTCCAGGGCATTCGCCTGGGCCTCTAGATTATTAATCCAGTGACATTACCATGACGCCCACTGCAGCTGAATTCCCAGGGTCAGCCTCAATTCACAAGCTGCAGCCAGTGTCCCCGCCTGCACCTGGGAATTTGCTGCAGTGGAGGAGGATGCAGGAGGTGGTGGTCACTGCAGCAGTTGAGCAGCCACCGCTGCGACAGATAAACAATGGATGTGACAGTGGGATCAGGCTGGGGAAATGTGATTAGAATTGTTAGAATGAACAAATGCTGACTTGCACTGGTTGGGAAGAATGGCCTGTTTCTGAGTTGTGATGTTGATCGCTCTGACTAACTGCCAGCAACACGTGGATTTGAATGTCTTTTGTCACCATTCTATCCATTGATCCACCTTGCCAACTTGGTAGTCAACATGTCACGCTTCCCTTAGCTACATCTAGGTGCCCGTTCCACTCCAGCATTCCTAGTGTCCAGCAAAAAAATGTGACTGATGATGACTCTGTCATCATTACCTCATCTAAATATGTATACATGGTTGGGCAGCTCTAACAATCTGCTCATCATTGGATTGTACTCCCCATGAGTACAGGAGATTGAGGGGGTGATCTGAATTGAGATAGTTAAAATATTAAAAGGATTCGATGGGGTATTCAATGGAACCTATTTCCTCTAATGCGGGAATCAGGAACAAAGGGGATGTCATCTTAAAATTAGAGTGATTTAGGAGGGAACACCTAAAGCACTTTTCACACAGCGGTTAGAGAAATCTGGACTGCTCTGCTCCAGAAAGGCTGGGGCAACTGAAGTTTTCAAGACTGAGGGTGGCAGATTTTCATGAGGTAAGAATATCACAGGATATGGAACAAAGGCAAGTTAATAGACTTGATGTGCTGATCAACCTGAGCGAATTGAATGGTGGAGCACGGTTGAGAGCCTGAATATCCAACTCCTGCCCTATGCTCCAACAAGACTGATGAGGAAATGGACATCGTTTCTGATTAATAGGCCCTACTTAACTTAGTACTACAGCCAGGGTCAACCACTACAGTTGGGTGAATGGAGAGTCCACCCTGACACACTTCCAGATCAGAGTCTTTGCCACAATGGCTGCTCTTTGAGCAGTACCCACACTAAACTGGTTGAAGGCCAAATTTAAATCCTTCCTTGTTTGTTCAGAAACAGATTTTCTTCTTTTGTTTAGCCGAGGTGAGACCTGCATGAAACCTTATCACTGTGCTTAGGAATTTCCAAATAAAACTACAGAGTAACCCACATTTGGAGAGTTTCTGTTTGTTTGAAATGGAACACTCATCCCATAGAAGCCAATGCTCCCTTTAACTTCTGATTGCTGTCTGCGTCAGTTTGTTGCATCGCACTGTCCCTTTAAGATCGGCTTGTTGCACTACATGGTCTCTTTAAGATTGTCAGATGGCTGTCAATGCACACATCTTAAAAGGAACGTTACTTTTACAGAACAAAAATAAAAATACCTGGAAAAACTCAGCAGGTCTGGCAGCATCTGCGGAGAGGAACACAGTTAACGTTTCGAGTCCATTTGACTCTTCAACAGAACTAAGTAAAAATAGAAAAGAGGTGAAATATAAGCTGGTTTAAGGGGGGCGGGGGGGGGGGGGGGGGGGGAAGGGTGGGAGGGGGTGGCGGTGGTGGGACAAGTAGAGCTGGATAGAGGGCCAGTGATAGGTGGAGATAGCCAAAAAATGTCATAGACAAAAGGACAAGGAGGTGTTGAAGGTGGTTTTTGCTTTTATCTTAGTGTTACTTTTACACAGCCTTGCCCCTTGAGCGGCACATTTCCAATTGCTGCACAGCCACACATCCCTGCGGCTTAGAGGGAACATTGATAGAAACGTGCCAAACCTGGAGAATTTAACTGGCAAGAGGCCAGGCTTAAGAACCACTCCCCTGCATCCTCATCCAATTAGGGATCCTGCTGGAGTCTAACCAGTTAAAGCCAGACTATTTACCAGCACAGAGCAGCGGCAAGTTTTCAAATACCTCTCCAAGCGAGGACCACGCTGCCCATCCAGTCTAGTTGGAACAGGGTTCGAGAATGCCCAAGACTGTTGTGGCAGGTCTACCATGGCCAGTCATCAGGGGTGTCCTGGAATAATTGAGACCTGCCTAGCTCCACTATCAGACTTTGCCACAGAGGATCAACTCAGTTCCAACCTTCCATTGCCCTGCATTTCACTCGAGGAGACCCCTGCACAATGAAAATAGTCACTTGGTCATTAAATAGCTGAAGTATGGGGGTTTGGAGCCTTGCTCGACAGGCTTAATGTAACCTGATTTAATCTTCTAAAAATTAACCCTAGGAGTGCCTCCCCATCCTAAGATTTCAATAGGAGCCAATAATTTAATGGCTCTGGGACAGTGGTTTGCAACCGGGGTTTTCTTTCACAGTAAAGACATTTTGACTAAACTCAAATTCAAGAGGTGCTTCAGAAATCAGAACAATCCCTTTTCTGTTCCAATTGAAAACACTCAGTCGTTTCCTTTATTTTTGTGGAACTACATTTAAATGCTTGCTTCCAATCCTGTGCAAATTCATCGTAGCAACACAAGTCAAAGAAAAGAAAAGCATCTGGTTCTACTGTGCGCAATTGTGACAGATTAAACCTCAACAGAGCAGATGTATAATCATTAATCACTCTCTGACTACCTTTAGTGAGAACAGGTTCAAATGCCCTATTGCAGGGGAGGCGATTTCCATATCCTTATCCCTTAGGTCATATCACTGGCCACTGATCCATATTAAATTTGAAGCTAATCATGTACCCACTGATTAAAAATTAAGTCAACAAAGATGTCAGTCATAGTTGCCCTGAACTACATAAGCCTGTTCCTAGCGAACCAAATGGCCACAAGGTTGCAGCTAATAATCATAGCAATTATTTGTGGTTAAAGGACAGAAAAGCCAAGCTGTCAAAACAGAAGCTACCAAGTGCATTTCTAGACTATTTCACCAGAGGAGCAGCACTCGCAGATCAATGCGATGGTGCCGTGATAAGGAGTTGCATGTTGGTTGTAGATTTGCTAGATAAGATCACAAGGATTAGTCTGGAACCTTTAGACTGACCCTGGAACTTATTATCAGGCAGGTGCGACTTTCAGCCTCAATTCAACACCCACCTCGTGCTCGACATGTTGCCAGCCTCTGGCAGGTGCTGTTCAGATCAGTGTGAAGATTTCAACCGCTGTATTCCTTAAAAAAAAGTGACAGTGACCTCAAATTTGTTGGTGAATTTGTTCTCAATGATACAGTGAACACAGTACTATTCCCTCTGATAATTCCAC
The DNA here is from genome assembly GCF_964194155.1 of Cetorhinus maximus. Taxonomy (NCBI): domain Eukaryota; kingdom Metazoa; phylum Chordata; class Chondrichthyes; order Lamniformes; family Cetorhinidae; genus Cetorhinus; species Cetorhinus maximus. The sequence continues at coordinate 87,169,841 of NC_135890.1, forward strand.
AGCAGTTCCCATTGAGAGTAAAGCCATGTTCAAGTGAAGAAAATGGATTCGGTTTTTTTCAAACAACACGTCACAATCTTTCCATCCTCTGTGTGCATGTCTTTTTAAAAGATTAATTTAAAAAGGTCACAGTTAAAATTTACTGGCTGTTTTTGCGCAATAATAAACCTTTTATTATATTGTTATTACACATTTGGCGGAATCTTCCCTTTGCTGTTGTCCTGGAAAACCTAAAATCCTGGCGCTCATTGGGAAAAAAACAGGCTCACATCAGCTCACACCGGAATTCTGTCTGGCCTGAATGCAGGAGTGAGACAGCAAGTTGTAAATGCTTAGAGAGGGTGTGCTAGCTAGTATCAAGCTGTGTGGAACGGACCCCACTATTTGATATTTTTCCATTTGGAACTAGAATTGTAAAGTATGAATTTGATTATTAAATGAGCAAACCTTATCTCTATACAAAATGAAGCGCCTGTGTATATATATATATATATATATATATGAAAATTAATCCAGGAAGCCTGTTTCTGTGGGGTTTGAGCTACAATTGCATTTCCCTTTTTAAAAATTTGAGAAATGGCTGCAGGCACATGGTCATCAGCGTCTGAATGGAGAAGAGGTGAGCTACGTCATTTTTTAGGTAGCAATTCCTTTCTCGGAATGTCCTCAGCATTTCTTTTGCTTTTCAGGTGTACCTGGGCCAGCTGACGGTACCTGACAGTTTGATTTCCAGCTTTTGCTGCTTGGCTTTACCAACTTGAGAGGATTGATACCTAATTTAGCGTAGGCACTCCCTGGGTTTAAATCTCCACAGCCAAGCACACTCAGACCCTGCAATAGCATGCTAATTTTTGTCTAAGATTTAGCCTTCAATCAGTAGTAAATCAGAGGCGCAGATTAGACAAGATAGCAACAGGCTTTGCTGGTGATTTTGCATTGAGCGCGCAGGGGAAAATCAGGAGTGGGATTCATTTCCAGTCTTCAAAATGTATCAATAATCAGGTCCACATAGTGTGAGTTTCACACATTTTAGATGGAACCTTAAACCACATTTCCTGAACAGAGTAGGACTAAGCTACTTTGCGTTTCTACAGGATCCCTTTTACCCGAGTGACAATATTAATTTAAACACTATGTAAGTAAGAGGGGCATTGCTCATTCCCAGTACAGCTACTTGGAGAAAGGAAGAGAATTGAATTCCAAATAAAATAATGGAAGGCCGGAAATATTAAAAACAGGCAGGAAAAGGGGGGGAAGCAAAATTAGGAAGGGCTTAGAGGGAATAATGTGGTCAGGCCAGTGATGAGGATGCCAGCTTGCTTGAATGATTTTCTAATCTTAACTGTGCTGCTGTGTGGAGGTGGACATAGATACAGTATTTATATAGCACTTCATAGCATAGCTTAGATATATCAGCAATACACAGCAAGATTCCACCAGAAACAATAAGGTGACCAGCTCACCTGTTGAGGGTAATTGTTGATGAAGGACTGTTGGCAGGACTCCAGGAGAACTATTGCTTCTTTTTTTAAATAAAAGAAGTCTTGGGATCCTGAACGTCGACCATTCGAGCCAGCTGATAGTGGTTTTAATATCCTACCCAACCATTCAGCAGTGCCTGAGCACTGCACTGAAATGTCAGTCTAGATTGTGCATTCAGGTTCTGGGGTGGGCTCAAAGTCATGACCAGAGATGACAGTGCTAGCAACTGAGCCAAGTTGGCACTTCAGAAGTAGTTACTAGGCAGAGGCCAAAGAGATAATTACTGGAGTGACACTGGGCAATCCTGGCATTGAGTTAGTTCAGCTGTTTGTGGGCCATGATGTGGGGAATAATGAGCAATGACAATAACAATAACAATAAGGACAATGATAATAATATGGACAATGATAATAACAATATGCGCAAAATATCACCTGAAAGATATAAATCAGGCATGCAAAATAAGTTGATAAGCTAGTACTTTTTTGAGGAAGCTAAGTTGCAAAATGTAAAGGGCACTTGAGCTGCACAAGAATGAAAGTCTGCTCCAGCAATTCTCTCACCACCATCTCCACTTACAAGCGGAAACTATAGCAACATGGTGAAGAGAAAACATTCAACTGAAGTCCCCCACCCAAAACACCCACAGAGAGATGACCCAACATCGCATCACTGCCAATTCTCTCGATAATTGTTCATCCCATAGCCCAGTAACCACACACAAAGTGTCGAAAGCATTGACAGTACACTGAACTAGCCTGCATGCCCACTAATCTGATAGCATTTCCATTGTATTCTGATACCGTACCATAGAACTTTCAGCTATCTAATGTAAATTTTTAAACCAAAATGTTAAAAGAATGTAACCTGTGCTGTTTATATTTTCATAGCGCCTTTTTACATAATAAATCATAAATGTCTGACACGTTATTGACAAGTGACATTTTTAACTGCAAAACACAAATAAAACTAGTTAAATGAATCTTTTTGAACATGTGGCAGAATATTGCTATATTTTAAGGGTGTGAATTGGAAAAACCCATATATTTAAATGAAGGTAAAACAAACATATGCTTTCAATAGAGCCTGCACAGACTTCTTAAAAAACATATTTTCTGCAATTCTGAATTTACTGTCATTGAGAGGCATATATATATCCAGCAGAACCTCATACCTCAGAGGTAACCTTTGCTAACAACGAACAATATAAAAGCCAGCCCTTGTAAATTTAGAACTCTAAATGAGAGGCATTTTGATTTTATGCTTTGTTCAAGTCATTGCATTAAAAGATATTGAAATACAAAATGATTCCAGATTGTTGAGGTGTTTGCCTGAAGTCAATTGAAACTCACCAACAAGCCGGAACACGAAACCTGAAAAGCATTCACTGCCTGTGACCGACTTCACCAGTTCTCGGGGCAGGCCACTAGGTGGAGCATTTCACCATGGTGAAGAGCTGACTGTTGTGATCGTGGTGCACAATCTGCAGGCTCCTTCAGCAATGCAGTTGGAAACAACTTTGGGGGCGGGGAGGAGAGGCTGTGAGTTGCTCGCTTGCTTTTGGAAAACAGTGATCAACAGTTACAACAGGACAATAACATGTACGCAAGCGTTGAGAAAACTGGGGAAATTGTTTAAACGCCATCATGTGAAAGATTTTGATAAGAGTGCAACTTTTAAGCAGTTACTTGTCGAATAGCACATTGCTGTGCCATCATTATTTCTTCCATGGTGTTTTCTTTCCAACTTTGACTACTTGAATATTTCTTGATGCAGCCACATTGAAATTTTCCACCAGCTGATTAGAATTAATTTTTCACCTCAGAAGTATTGCAGTCAAAGTGTTGTTGTGACTTCGAAAACACTAGGTTCTGATTACAAGTTGTCCTTATTTGGACTTCAGCTTTGCCACAAAACAATGTTGGCAGTAATTCTAAGAGTTTTGATGGCACCGACTCTGAGTGCACCAAATTCACAAAAGAAAACCCCAGAAAATGCTGGAAAAACTCAACAGGTGTGGGAGCATCTATGGAGGGAGAAATAGAGTTTCAGGTCAATTAACTTAATTTCACAACTTGTGCCACAGAATTTTATTTTTGACATATTGACTTTTCTTGGCATTTGTTTTAGATTGGTTCCCAGTGACTTGGTGTTTAAATGCAACACATGGTACTAAACTAAACCTTGTGGTTTAGGAAGGTTCCAGTTTGCATGTCCGTTTTGTCTCAGTGAAGGTCACAATAATTGGCCTCAGTGTCTCCAAACTAGAGGGTGGTAAAATTAAACAATGGAGAAGTCAGAAATAGTGTAGGGATCTTTGGGGTTGGGAGGGGGTGGGGGGGGGGGGGTTGGGTTTGGGGGAGGGTATTGGGGGGGGAAGAGAGGGACAGGTGTGCTGGGATTGCAAATTCTGAATTAATCCTTTTTGCATTAATATGTGCCTTTGGTGAGAAAAGTAAGTTGATTAACATTTGAACCATCTCACATCAATGGGAGGAGGAATTATTTTATTTAAATGGCTGTTAGTGACACTCTCAAAAGCTGGAACCAACTTCTTTTTTTTTTGGTTACAGGAAGGAGGCAAAACAGCGAAAGAGACCAAATTTTAACCTCACTCGCTCAGCGTGAATGGGCGAGTTTGGCTCGGAACCTGGTTTAAAAGCCACGTGGTTTTATGCTCCATTATCTTTAGTGGTGTGTAAAATTGGGTGAGGGGTATAAAACAGGCATCTGATACAAACCACACCTCACACCCCCACCACCGCCAGCTGCCCCTTGTATTTACCGAGGAGATGAGGTTAAAACCAGGCTTATATTTCACCATTAGTAGGTTATACAGTACCACACAAGGAAGCCATTATTCTATAGTTACCTTGCAATTACCTTCCTAGAGCTTTTGTATGTTAAACATCTGATCATGACTGTGATGTTTGGGGCACTGAATGGTGCCTGTGAAATGGCTTGCGAATGGGAGAATTTATAATGGAAATTAATATATGACTTTGTTGAGCTGTCTACCCCTCAATTACCATCCCCACCTCACCGCACCCTCCCCACCATTCCCCCCCCACCAACACCACACTGCCTCTCCGGTAAAATGTAGCTGGTTTTCTAGGCATCTGCTTAACAGTCACAAAAATGGCAGCTCAAGCAGCATTAGAAAGAAGGAGAAATCTATCTTTGTCATCACCAAGGGGAAGTCTCAACAGGAAGCAAATGTCGATCTTTCCTTAAACCTCCTTTAAAACAGTACGGCGCATCCACCCACTGGAGAATCCATCATATCTTCGGCTGAGCATGACAGCTGGGATAGCTGTAACTCATGAGCGCTCAATTGACCCACATTGTAGCAAGAACACTTTGAAAGGCAGAGTTGGGAAATAAAATTCCACGTAATTATCCACTGCACATGGATGATCTCTAATGAAAGGGCTGCAACCACAGGACAAGCTTATGTCTTTGTCACTCATGGATTATGAAGCCCTTTTATGCTATTTTGCACTACCCTACAATATAATTGTAGGTCAGTCGCAACAAAGAACCTCGAGCAACTTATCCGCGTTGTTACTTTAAGTTGATGTATGTTCTATTTAGCAGTTCGTTTTATAACCTGTGAGAGGTAACTTGGATTTAAATTCGAAGGCCCAAAATTTATATAACAAAAGCATTTGTGTCTGTGGGCTGTGCCTTTCTGATGGGTGTAATGGCTTGTGCTGCTTTCTGCACTTGGATACCTTATCAATCATATTTATAGCAAAACCAATCCTCCAAGAGATGGGAGCAAAGGGAGTGTAGCCTTTTGAATCCAGGTGTATAGCGAGAAACTGGGAAGCGCTGAAATGACTGTATCATTGATTTTATTTTAATCTCCAGATCAACTGTTTCCAGCTGAAAGCTGTTTATTTTTGGAGATTGAATTTTTGGGCTGCACTGAGGTTAGGAACGATGGGACCCGAAAATGATGAGGCTGACTGGTGTGCCGCTTTTCTGAACCCCATTCCCAGTGTCGGCTATGTTGGGCGAGGCGGGTTCGAGGCCTGGTAAGGCCACCCTCCCCTTCTGGGTGGGCAGGCAGTCAGGTTTGTTAAGAGCCCTGTTAACCAGGAGTTCCATTTCCTGATGTGACTGGGGCAGGGTAATTGCCTGGTGGCAGCGTCCCCCCCTGCAGGGGGTGGGGAGGGTGCAGTTCTCCATGCAGGTCTACAGCCCTCCCTGCCTACCAAGGTGGGGGCCAAAGGCCACCCTGTAAAGAGGCTCCCCAGCCCACCCCCATCCCCCCTGCCCCCACTAAAGTCTGGTATCTGTATTTTTTTTATTTTAATTTTTAAGGAAGTGAATGAGAGGATACTCTTTGTTGAGGGACCTTCTCAGTTATTTCCCTTGTACTGGGTGCTCCTCCAAAGCTGGCAGGCCGCTCATTGTCTCTCCAGCTTCAAGAGCCCACCCGCCACCCTTAATCGGACAGGGAACCAGTCGCTAATTTAGAGGGCGGCCTAGTGGAAATTCCAGGCCAGCGACAGCTTTCCCACTCTCCACAACGCACCACCCCTCCCCTGCCCACACGGCCAACCCCCATCACCACCACCCCTCCCACTACCCCGGGCCGCATTTCCCAGGGGGGATGCGCCAGGATGGGGACGCGCCAGGAAGGGGACGTGCCAGGATGGGGACGCGCCAGGAAGGGGACGCGCCAGGAAGGGGACGCGCCAGGATGGGGACGCGCCAGGAAGGGGACGTGCCAGGATGGGAACGCGCCAGGAAGGGGACGCGCCAGGATGGGGACGTGCCAGGATGGGGACGTGCCAGGATGGGGACGCGCCAGGAAGGGGACGCGCCAGGAAGGGGACGCGCCAGGATGGGGACGTGCCAGGATGGGGACGTGCCAGGATGGGAACGCGCCAGGAAGGGGACGCGCCAGGATGGGGACGTGCCAGGATGGGGACGTGCCAGGATGGGGACGCGCCAGGAAGGGGACGCGCCAGGATGGGGATGTGCCAGGATGGGGACATGCCAGGATGGGGACGTGCCAGGAAGGAGACGCGCCAGGATGGGGACGCGCCAGGATGGGGACGCGCCAGGAAGGGGACGTGCCAGGAAGGGGACGCGCCAGGAAGGGGACGCGTCTGGAAGGGGACGTGCCAGGATGGAGACGCGCCAGGAAGGAGACGCGGCAGGAAGGGGACGCGCCAGGATGGGGACGCGCCAGGAAGGTGACGCGCCAGGAAGGGGACGCGCCAGGATGGGGACGTGCCAGGAAGGTGACGCGCCAGGAAGGGGACGCGCCAGGATGGGGACACGCCAGGAAGGTGACGCGCCAGGAAGGGGACGCGCCAGGAAGGGGACGCGTCTGGAAGGGGACGTGCCAGGAAGGAGACGCGTCTGGAAGGGGGCGCGTCTGGAAGGGGACGCGTCTGGAAGGGGACGCGTCTGGAAGGGGACGTGCGAGGAAGGAGACGCGTCTGGAAGGGGACACGCCAGGAAGGGGACGCGTCTGGAAGGGGACGTGCCAGGATGGGGACGCGCCAGGAAGGAGACGCGCCAGGAAGGGGACGCGCCAGGATGGGAACGCGCCAGGAAGGGGACGCGTCTGGAAGGGGACGCGTCTGGAAGGGGACGTGCGAGGAAGGGGACGCGCCAGGAAGGGGACGTGTCAGGATGGGGATGCGCCAGGAAGGGGACGCGCCAGGAAGGGGACGTGCCAGGATGGGGACGTGCCAGGAAGGGGACGCACCAGGATGGGGATGTGCCAGGATGGGGACGCGCCAGGAAGGGGACGTGCCAGGAAGGGGACGCGCCAGGAAGGGGACGCACCAGGATGGGGACGTGCCAGGAAGGGGACGCGCCAGGAAGGGGACGCGCCAGGAAGGGGATGCTACGGCACGAAAATCCGCCATTGCAGCCAACGGATAAAACATGGTTTTTCAGGCCCACTACTGCACTGAGTGAAAATCTGAGGTGATTCTGCCCAAGGTGAAAATTGAGGCTGTGATCCAAACAGGATGAAAATTAACAGTGAGCGACATCTAAGGTGTTGCATGGATTTAAAGTTGTTTCAGTTCGTGCAGAAATTAAGGTACTTGATTCAAGTACAAGAACCACAGGGATCCATGTTTTGTTATAGCCGCTTAGTGTTGTCATGTCCATTGTTGACTTGGCTAATTTTGTTGAAAATTAGAAATGAATAAAAAGTGTTGGAATGTTGGAGGAATCATTCACCCACCTCAAGCACTTCTACGCAGATTCCTACCCTGCAAAACATATTATGTTAAAAGCAAAGCACTAGGATGATGATAATAACAATATTAACTTTCATTTATACAACACCTGTAATGCAGAAAACAAATGTCCATGGTCCTTCACAGACACCTAAGGAAACAAAGATAGCTGAGTCAAAGAACGAAATGGGGAGGTTTGACCAAAGGCTTGGTCTAAGAGTTGGATTTCAAGGAGGGGTCTTTTTTAAAAAATATTTTATGGGATGTGGAAGTCACTGACTAAACCAGCATTTGTTGCCCATCCCTAATTGCCCTTGAACTGAATGGCTTGTTAGGCCATTTCAGAGGGCAGCTATTACTGTGGGTCTGGAGTCACATGTAGGCCAGATTGGGTAAGGATGGCAGATTTCCTTCCTAAGGGGCATTAGTGAACCAGATGGGTTTTTACAACAATCGATGATAGTTTCATACTCACCAGCACTGAGACTAGTTTTATATTCCAGGTAGGCATATTCCAGGTTACTTGTTTTTTGAATTCAAATTCCACCAGCTGCCATGGTGAGATTTGAATCTGTTTCCCCGGAGCTTTAGCCTGGGCCTCTGGATTACTAGTCCAGTGACTAGTAATGCTGCACCACCAGCTCCCCAAGGAAAAGGGGAAGGTGGGGAGGCAAAAGCATTTAAGGAAGGAATTTTAATCTGAGGCATGGGTGGCTGAAGGCTAATTTAATCTGCTAAGGCCTTGTTAAAGTTGCAGAACCAGGCAGTTTTGGAAGATCGCTGAAGAGCCATTTCTAGCACCAGACCTGATCCTTAAACGTTTAGCAAATGAGATTTCATCGTGTCACCTCAGCATGACAGAAGTGAATATTTTAACGAGTTTGTGTGCAAGGTAATTGTTGCATATCCTGCAGTGGATCAGAGGGCTAGTTGGAAATGCTGAGGGCAGAAGATGGTCAACTCAACTGGCTCTATTCCAGGTCATGGATCAGCAACAGTAGAATTGGCCCTTGACCGGAAGGTGCAGCAAGTTCAGTCTTGGCATGGTAACTGTGACTGACCAACCTGGCCAAGGACAGCTGCAGAGTCAATTCTCCATTCTACGCTTGACAATAAAGGCCACTGCTGTCCTCAACCTTTATGCCATTGATAATCCAAATTGGTTCCTTTACCATGTACAGCTTCATCAAAGAGATAGGAGGAATCCTAAGCAGCCAAACACTTTACTAAACACATTTTAGTGGTGATCAGTAGCAACAGTTTTTCCAACTTGTTGGCCTCCCAGATGTAAGCTTTTGGCTTGAGATGGTCAGTTCTGGCACAGTGCTTTGAGGAGAGAAGAAGAATGAATTTACTTTTATTTTTCTTATTCTTTCATGGGATGTGGGTATCGCTGGTTAGGCCAGCATTTATTGCCCATCCCTAATTACACTTCAGAAGGTGGTGGTGAGCCGCCACCTTGAACTGCTGCAGTGTCTGTGGTGTAGGTACACCCACAGTGCTGTTAGGAAAGAGTTCCAGGATTTTGACCCAGCGACAGTAAAGGAATGACAATATGTTTCCAAGTCAGGATGTTGAGTGGCTTGGAAGGGAACTTGCAGGTGGTTCTATGCATTTGCTGCCCTTGTTCTTCTAGAAAGTAGAGGCCATGGTTTTGGATGGTGCTGTCGAAGGAGCCTTGGTGAGTTGCTGCAGTGCATCTTTTATATAGGACGCACTGCTGCCACTGTGCATCAATGGTGGAGGGAGTGAATGTTTGTGGAAGGGGTGCCGATCAAGCAGACTGCTTTGTCCTGGATGGTGTTGAGCTTCTTGAGTGTTGTTGGAGCTGCACTCATCCAGGCAAGTGGAGAGTATTCCATCACACTCCTGACTTGTGCCTGCTGTGACCCTCTCTGTGCTGGGTGTCTGGGAGTAATATAATTTAGTGCTAATCTGGCAGAGGGAGTAACACTGATGGGTTGCTATATGAAAACTAATGAGGTACAGGAATTGCAGAAAGACCACTCACTGAGCCTGTATGAACACTTTTTTGTATATAATTCTGATGCACTTGTTTCAATTCTGTAGTCACTGTGCTTTGACTGCTTTCCGAGGCAATACCTACTCTGACTTGTACAGAGCTGCATGATAGCACTGAGCTGCTGTGACACAACACTATCTGTTACCTTTGTACTAGCCCACATGCATAAATCAATATTCGCACTGATCAGTGGCTATGTATGAGGTCTCAGATTCTGTACAACAAAGTTTGATGTAACAGTTCTGCAAGTGAGTTGGAGCTAGTCTAAACTGGCTAGTTGAGTTTGGACCCCATAGCCTGTGCAGTAGAAGTGACGGGTGCTCTATTGTGCCTAGGGCCTGTATCACTGAGGTTTCCAGATGGCACAGTAGAATTCACTGCTGAAAATTCTTGCTCCAAGCACATGGCAGATGACAGTGTATATGTCATCTTGGGTTCCATCACATAATGAGGAACATTTTTCAAAGTTGTGTGCAAGGAGGCAATGGACAACTCAATATATACCTGTTGATGTACCAGTCTCCATTTGAAATTGTGCAGCTTGGGAGGGGCTGTTAGCATGCTGTGCTCTGGTCAGCTCTGTACCAGCTATACCCTATACCACACCAACCATTACCATTGCAATGTATTCCTAACCAGTATTCACCAGGCAGTTTCTTCTAACTACGTGGATATCTACTTTTCCTGGAGTAGATGTACTCGTGGAGGGATTTGTTTCAAGAAGGGGCATTTAAGCTTGGTGTTTAGGATGTCCTTTCAAACTCTGACCTAAAGAAGTAAACTCCTTTATCCAGAATGGGTATGGCATTGACATTACATTCTCTGGCCCTGAATATTGACGAGTGGTGTGTGGTCCCCTGATCATTCTTTAGGAAGGCTTTAGAGAGGGTGCAGAAAGGATTTACAAAAATGGTTCCAGAGATGAGAGACTTCAGTTACAAGATTGGAGAAGTTGAGGCTGTTCTTAGAATAAAGTTAGGACATGGAATTTTGGATGACCTCAAGTTTACGGAGGGTAGAATGTCAGAGACCAGCTAAGAGTGCATTGGAACAATCAAGTCTAGAGTAACGAAGGCAGGAATGAGGGTCTCAGCAGCAGATGAGCTGAGGCAGGGGCAGTCAAGCAATGTTACAGAGGTGGAAATAGGTGGTCTTACTGATGGCGTCAAAACGTGACTGGAAGCTCGTCTTGGGGTCAAAAATGACATCAAGGTTGCAAACAGTTTGGTTCAGTCTCAAATAGTTGTGAATGAGGGAGATGGAGTTGGTAGCTAGGGAACAGAAATTGGAGCAGGGATCAAAAACAATAGCTTCAGACTTCCCAGTATTTAATTGGAGGAAGTTTCTGCTCATCCTGTACTGAACATCAGATCAGTAGTCTGATAATTGCACAACAGTGGAGGAGTTGAGCGAGACGGTAGTGTGATAGAGCTGGTGTCATCAGGGTATGTTTCAAAACTAACTGCTTTCAAATGACATTGCTGAGGGGCAGCATGTAGATAAGAAATAGAACTAGTTACGCCAGGCAATTCCCCATGCTTTCTGCTGGGAATGCACTGGTAGTATTCTGAGCCCATACGTGATAGAGTGAAGGCATGGTCTGCCCATTGTGAGCTGCATTCTTACAGCTGCATTGCAGTATATTTGCTATTACATTAAGATGAACTTATTAATGTTGTTTGAGATAGTTTTGCTGCATTTTGCTAGTTGTATTTGTTTTTCCTAGACTTCATTTTCCACAAGTTTCATCGCTGGTGACACAAATTGCTTTGAATCTTCCCCTGGTGATCAGGAATTAGGATGAACAAGAGAGTGCAGGGGTTGAAACTGTATACTCTTAACATGCCTCAGAATATCCAGGGACCCTGCTGTGTGATCTGATAGCCATTACAGAGACATGGGTGAAAGATGACAAAGCCTGGGACCTGAGTAGTCAAGGGTACATGACACTTTGGAAGAACAGGAAGATAGGAAAAAGTGGAGGGTTAGCTCTGTTAATTAAGGATGAAATTAATACAACAGAGAGACATAACCTTAGTTCTAAAGATCAAGATGCAGAATCAGAAAGATAAGAAATAGTAAAGTGGGAAGTGACTTGTGGGGATAGTTTATAAGCCCCCTAACTGTGACCACACTGTAGGACAGAGTATAGAGGAAGAAATATTGTGGGCTTCTGAGAAAGGTACAGTGATATTCAAAGGTGATATCAATCTACATATAGATTGGTGAATCAGACTGGCAGAGGTAAAACCTGGAAGGTGAGTTCACAGAGTGTTTTTGGAAAAATTTCAAGGGGTGATGGTCAGATTCTCTTTTGTTGGAGATGTTCATTGCCTGACACTTGTGTGGCGCAAATGTTACTTGCCACTTGTCAGCCCATGCCTGGATATTGTCCAGGTCTTGCTGCGTTTGGACATGGACTGCTTCAGTATCTGATGAGTCGTGAATGGTGCTGAACATTGTGCAATCATCAGTGAAGGAAGGTTATTGATGAAGCAGCTGAAGATGGTTGGGCCTAGGATACTACCCTGAGGAACTCTTGTGGTGATGTCCTGGAGCTGAGATGACTGATCTCCAACAATCACAACCATCTTTCTTTCTGCTGGGTATGACTCCAACCAGCGGAGAATTTTCCCCCGATTCCCATTCACTTCAGTTTTGCAAGGGCTCCTTGGTGCCACACTCAGCCAAATGCGGCCTTGATGTCAAGGGCAGTCACTCTCACCTCACCTCAGGAGTCCATATTTGAACCAAGGCTGTGATGAAGTCAGGAGCTGAGTGGCCCTGGCAGAATCCAAACTGGGTGTCAGTGAGCAGGTTATTGCTAAGCAAGTGCCGCTTGATAGCACTATTGATGACCCCTTCCATTACTTTTCTGATGATCGAGAGTAGACTGATGGGGCAGTAATTGGCCAGGTTGGATTTGTCCTGGTTTCTGTGTATAGGATATACCTGAGCAATTTTCCACATAGCCAGATAGATGCCAGTGTTGTAGTTGTACTGGAACAGCTTGGCTAGGGATGCAGCAAGTTCTGGAGGACAAGTCTTTAGTGCTATTGCCGGAATATTGCCAGGTCCCATAGCCTTTGCAGTATCCAGTGCCTTGAGCCATTTCTTGATATCATGTGGAGTGAATCAAATTGGCTGACAACTGACATCTGTGATGCTGGGGTCCTCCAGAGGCGGCCGAGATGGATCATCCACTCTGCACTTCTGCCAGACGATTGTAGCAAATGCTTCAGCCTTATCTTTTGCCTTGATGTGCTGGGCTCCTCCATCATTGAAGATAGGGATATTTGTGGAGCCTCCTCCTCCAATGAGTTGTCTAATAGTCCACCACCATTCATGACTGGATGTGGCAGGACTGCAGAGCTTAGATCTGATCCGTTGGTTGTGGAATCGCTTAGCTCTGTCTATCACTTGCTGCTTATGCTGTTTGGCATGCAAGTAGTCCTGTGTTGTAGCTTCACTAGGTTGATACCTCTTTTTTAGGTATGCCTGGTGCTGCTCCTGGCATGCCCACCTGCACTCTTCATTGAACCAGGGTTGATCCCCTGGCTTGATGGTAATGGTAGAGTGGGGGATATGCTGGGCAATGAGGTAACAGATTGTGTTCGAGTACAATTCTGCTGCTGCTGATGGCCTAAGGAATGATGCCATTCATTGCTGGGGGAGTGGAATATAAAAGTGGGGATGTATTACTAGTGTTGTCTTGGGTGTTGGTGAGACCACAGTACTGTGTACAGTTTTTGTCTCCCTATTTAAGAAAGGACATAATTGCATTAGAGGCAGTTCAGAAAAGGTTCACTCAACTGAATCCTGGAATGAGGGGGTTATCCTATGAGGAAAGGTTGGACCAGCTGGGTCTCTATCAATTGTAGTTTAGAAAAATGAGAGGTGATCTTAATGAAACATCCAAGATCCCGAGAGGACTTGGCAGGGTAAATGCTGGAAGGATATTTCCCCTTGTGGGAGAGTCTAGAACTACGGGACACAGTTTGAAATTAAGGGGTGTCCCATTCAAGACAGAGACAAGGAGATTTTTTCTCTCTCAGAGGGTCTGTGGAACTCTCTTCCCCGGAGAGCAGTGGGGGCATTGAATATTATTAACGCTGAATTAGATAGGTTCTTGATTGACATGGGAGTCAAAGGGTGTGGGGGGGTGGTGGGGGTAGGAAGAAAAGTTCAGTTGAGGCCACAATCATATCAGCCATGATATTATTGAATGGCAGAGCAGGCTCAGGGAGCCGAGAGGCCTACTCCTGCTCCTAATTTGTATGGTTGTATGTGTGGGAAGAGATTGCTGGCCAGCACTAAGGAGATTGAAGCCTTGTGATAAGGTGCTGACAATCTAATCCTCCAGAATGTTGAATCTAGCCAAGTGACTGCTGCAGCAAAATCTGAAAACGCCAGAAATACTCAGCAGATCAGGCAGCATCTGTGGAGAGAAAAAAACACGTTAATATTTCAAGTTCATGAAATTTCACTGGAGCTGGAAAATGTTGGAAGTGGAATAGGTTTCAAACAAGTACGGAAGCAGGAAAAGGAAATCAGAATGAAAGGACAAAAGGGAAATTCTGTGACGGATGGAAGGAGGGAAAGATTAAATGATGAAAGGGCTGATGGTTCAAGGTAAAAATGAATGGTAATGGGACAAGTGAAAGAAACAAAAGCTGGGTCTAGTGGAGGTGTAAATTGTTAGTATCTCATAGCTTTTGTGATGGATGCTAAATACCTAATAGTTTAAGGTAAAAGGGTGAACAGGTGTTGAGTATTTTAGTTAATTATACTCAGATGTGTATATAAAGGAGAATGAGCCAGCACTGGGGGAGATTGTGTTAGAGTGGAGAAGTTAGGCCTGCAATAAACAATCTCTACCAAAGCATCCTGGTCTCAATGTCTTCTTCAGGCTTGGAATTTTCACTAACATTGGTAGCAGAGGATGGTTGCCTGAAAGTGAAGATTGGAGGCTGAGATTTGGTTCCAAACAGAATGTTAGAATTGGAGGTTTTTTTTAGAGAAGAGTGTAATTGGAGACTCTTTGAAGAAAGATGACTGAAACCAGATATGAGGTGGCAGAATATGATTTTGCACCACTGTTTTGTGACATGGAATCTTATGATCAATGGAAAAATGAAGTTGAAGCATTGACATGTGTTCCTTCTCTATTGAAAAGGAAGCAAGGGATAGCTCTGGCACTTTCACTTCCTGGCAGGAGCAAGATCCGCTGCAGAGTGTTTCGGAATTAGATACTCGGGAACTGAACGGTGTCAAAGATTTGGACATTCTCTTAAAATTCATGGATTAAATTTATGTGAAAGCTGACTTATTGAATGCCAATAAGGCTTGGTCGGACTTGGGTAAATTTAGAAAAATTTAGAAAAAGATGATTCTTCCATAAAAGAATACGTCATGGAGTTTAACTAACTATATATGAGATTGCAACGATTCCACTTGGAAATTCCTAAATCAGTACTTGCCTTTAACTTATTGGACTGTGCTAGGATATCAAACTTGGATAGGCTCTTGGTTTTAATCAGAGCTAGATTCAAAGAGAGAGAAATGCTTTTGGATCAAAAGCCCGAAGCCTTGAAAAAATTTTCCGGGTAAGCATTCATATCCGGCCACTTTTATAGCGCAAGTGGGCTCTTAAGCAGTGACACCAAAGGTGGAGGATGCAATACGAGCAGCATTTTGAGACCATCTGAATATAGGACCCAAACGCTGTATGAAAGAAGAATTATGAACAAAAAGTCTGAGGACAGAGATTCTTTTGGGAGCTATAACAGGTGACAGGAGTTGGACAATTATGGAAGTAGAATGAACCCCAGGAATAACCAAGGGGTGGTCAACAGATGCTTCAAATGTGACTCTAAGTATCATTATGTGTTGAATTGTCTAATGTTGAGAAGCAGGGGGTGGGATGTTCGGGCCCCACCCACCATCAGGATCGTCTGGACCCGCTGAAACTCAATTAACTTTTGGTTGGGCTGCCGAATCTCCCATGACGGGTCCTGCCATGACGGGGCCAGAAAACCCCGGCCAAGGTTTTTGAGACAACACATGACGTGGAAGGTATGGGAAGCGAGGACGACCAATCAGAAGGAACCATATTGGTTACTAGAAGCTCCAGTCTGGTAATGAGTACCCTCGTCACAGATTTCAGTTGCGCAGTTCCAGATAGTGGGTGTACATCCATGGTATGTGGAGTGGACTGGTAAACTGTTACATGGGTTCTTTAAGTATGGAAGACCGAAGTAAAGTCAAAGAATATGACACCAGGATGAAAGCAAGATGCTGAAATCTGAAATAAAGACTGAAAATGCTGGAAAAACCTCAGCAGGTCTGGCAGCATCTGTGGAGAGAGAAACAGTTAATGTTTCGAGTCCGTATGACTCTTCTTCAGAGCTAAAGGCCAGGATTTCCCGGTCGGCGGGGGCGGGGCTGCTCGCCGACACGTAAAATGTCACGGGATGAGGTCGGGCGGAATTCCCGATGTCACCCTGCCTCATTTCAATTTTCAGGGTGGCGGCGGGGGCTCAGCAGAATCAGCTGTGCGCCCGCCGACTTGTCAATGGCCAACTGAGGCCATTAACAAAGTGGTTAAAGTAATTAATGGACCTGCCAGTCAAAACTTAAGGTTGGCAGGCAGGCCGGGAGCCCTAGCAGGCTTAAGAAAAAGCATGAAACCTCATCCACGGGCAGGATGAGTTTTCATGTAGGTTTAACATTTTTAATAAAATTGTCGATGAAAGTGATGGACATGTTCCAACCCATGTGACAGTGTCACATGAGGGGACATGTCAGGGACATGTTTTTCTGTTTTTAGAATTTTTTCAGACAGGAGCCAATCTCCCTGAGGCAGCACTTAGCCTCAGGGAGATGAGTGCGCTCTTTCATGTGCATGTGTGAAAGAGTGCACTCTCGGCTCAGGGAATCCCCCTCCCTCCCCCCTGCCCGCACAGGGAGCACATAGCGATTCCTTGCGGACGTCACGCTAGGTGGGCCTTAATTGGCCCGCCCAGGTAAAATGGCGGTGCGCCCCTAACTGGGGTGCCAATCAGAGGTGTGCCTCCACGTGCCCGCTCCTAAACTCCACCCCCCCCACCGCCCCCCCCACCACCCCCCCCCCCCCACCCACCCCCCACCACCCCACCCAACGGGGGGAAAATTCTGCCCAAATAGAAGTAGAATTGCGGTGAAATCTGTTTAAGAAGGTGTGGAACGGCTGAAACTGGATAGAAGGACAGGGATAGATGGGAGCTAAAGAGAAATATGGCAAAAATGTCATGGACACAGGACAAAGGGAGTATTAATGGTAGTGTTAAATGATTGTGGCATAAAGGTAAGATAGCAGAATGTGTTAATAGCAGAACAAGGGTCAGCGCTCTGTGAAAGCAAAACATAAAAACAAGTGACAGGCGCTGTTCTTTCAGTTTGCGTTGGGCTTCATTGGAACATTTCAGAAGGCCAGGGACAGACATGTGGGCATGATAGCAAGGTGGTGTTTTAAAATGGCAAGCAACAGGAAGGTCTGGATCATGCTTACGGACTGAGTGAAGGTGTTCTACAAAGCAGTCACCCAGTCTGCGTTTAGTCTCCCCAGTGCAGAGGAAACTGTATTGGGAGCAATGAATACAGTAAAGCAAATTGAAGGAGGTGCAAGTGAAGTGCTACTTCACCTAAAAAGAGTGTTTAGGGCCTAGAATGGTGAGGAGGGAGGAGTTAAAGGGGCAGATGTTGCACCTTCTGCAATTACATGGGAAGGAGGGAAGGAAGCTTGATTGGGCAATTAAACTGGTTATGCACACAAACGAGACCAGATACGTGCTATGATGTATTAGAATTGAGCACCATGTTGGGATATGCTACTATTGGGAAGTGCTAAAAGCAAATAAGACATTGAAGAAACTAAGTTTAGAAGAATGCTCAGATTCCCAGACTTGGGTGACCCAGAAGGGATGAAATTAGTCATTAGCCTCACACGCTAACCTTCCTGATGGTTATTTGAGTACAGCATAAATCATTATGTTTTTAGTGGGAAGAAACAATAAATGTTTTCCATTAGCCTGGGAATCGAAAAAGTAAAGAGAGTAGTTAAAATCATCTTGACTACGGAGACACTTACACTGGTAGAAGCGACAGATATATATGTATTTATACGATATGTATTCATCAAATATTTTAAAGGAACTCCTATATAAGGGGCAACTGGGGAAAATTGTGCCTATAGAATGCTATATAGATAACCGTTCATTCTGGGATAATACCCATTCAACAAAGAGTGTCACAGAAAAGTGGTCGAGGATTAATCTCTCAAGTATAAAGGAAATCTTGGAAAGGAAGGAGATTTTCAAAATAACATGCAAGTCAAACAATAGCAAGTCACCAGTTGTCTGATTGTTTCTCAACAAGAACAACTTGTCTGAAGAAATTGTTGGAAACACTCGAAGAGGGATGTCTTGTGTTATAGTGGATTATGAGAACACAGAAATATTAATGTTGCACCTTATTAATTTTCTTTTTCAAGAAGTGGGGAGGAAATATGGAATATGTTAAAGATTGATTGTATAGTAAGATAGCATGTATTATTTTTTATTCTTTCTTATGAATACTTTTAATTTGCATATCAATTTAATTTAAAGAAAATTGGGGTGTCTGTTAGCATCTAATAGGCTCTGTTGATGGATGTTAAATACCCAGTAGTGAACAGGTGTTGGGTATTGAATAGCTAATTATACTGAGATGTGTAAATAAAGGAGAATGAGCCAGCACTGGGGGAGACTGTGTTAGAGTGGAGAAGTAAGCTCTGCAATAAACAGTCCCTACCAAAGCATCCTAGTCTCAGTGTCTTCTTCACAACCATTTTTCTCTAACATAAATGACAATAGCAGAATTACCAACAGCTGCTGTCTGAAAAAATGGTAGGAGTGGTTATGAAATTGAATTCAACAATTGCATAACGTCGAGACTGGAAGATGATGTAATGCCTAATCAAAAGGTGAGGTACTTTTTGTTGAGCTTCATTAGAAAAGTGTAGGGGCTGAGGGGGTAGAGAGGTCAGAGTGGGAGTGGGGCAGAGAATTAAAATGACAGGTGGCCAGATGGTTAGGATCACACTTGCGACATGAACGGGGGCATTTCACAAAGTAGTCACCCAATCTGAATTGGGTCTCCCTGCTGTAGTGGAGAATGCCGTATATTGGCAGAGCTCCAGGCAGAAAATTCATGGGAGCGACTACACCTGGCCTGGACACTTCTGCCCTCAGGGCACTACTGCTGATAACCATGGAATTACCATGTCTTTAAATGCACCATTACACAGATGTTGGCAGAGGAATGAGCCACACTCACCACCACACCTTGAGTGTGCTTTGGACATATCAAATGGTCTCAAAGTGTTGGTGCTCTCTACCCGGGCCCTGTGAGATACCAATCCCTGGTGGAACCAGCTGAGGAAGTGATTGAACTCTTCTGTTGTCCAGAAATTTATTGTACTTTTCCACCACTCACTGATTGACATGTTACTCTCTCTGCAACCTGATTTGATAAACCAGTCAGAGGGTTTGGTGCATTTGTCAGATGGTGCGAGTGCCATTAGCTGGTGAGAAGTGCTTGCATATTTTCTGTCATTTCATCTTGGGAGAGTACAATAGCAAAAAAAATCGGAATATATATTGGAATGATAACAATAAGTAATTCTTGCTAACAGAGATGACAAGGCAAATATATGGTGGGTCGTGCAGCAATCGTGCTGCGCGTTCCTATGTGCTACTGAATGAGTGAGTACTGTAAGGAAAAACATGATACTAGCCAGGAGCTTTGTGAGAAACTCTCTTCCTCAATCCTTCTAAGGCCTCTAAACTAATGACTCTTTAAATCATGTCCAATGGCAGAAGTTATGAGGCCCACCCTTGCTCCTGGTTGTTATGTGTAGCCTTTTCCTGTAAGCAGCTATGAAATATACAGATCAGACATTATAGTTTGGAAGAGCAGAGACGATACTGCCAATGCTTACAGTCATTAAGCAGCGCTGCCAAGATACATGTGCCACATTGGAAGCATGTTTCTGGGCCACGTACAAGGTCTCCCTTTCTGTAATATAAGCATGATAAGAAAAAAGATGAAAGGTTGCCTGAGTGTTTTGTGTGTAATGCAGTTTAGCTGCACTGGGTTGCCAGTAAACCTGATGTGACTTGGATCTTAATGCCATATATTTTAGAGAATACAAATTCTGCAGATCCCTATCGTAGCAATCTTCCTGGCTCCTAACTATATTTGAAATCTATGACCTATGAATGTGGGAGGTTGCATTTACTCACTTGCAGCCACTTTTGCCCAAGAATGTCTGACATTGTCACTAATTGAGGGAATGGTAGGCCTAACTCCCATTTCTAAAGAAGACAATCTTCCTCCCACAGTGACAAGAGCAGCATCCTCAAAACGTTTCAAAGCTTTAAAAACTAAAGTGTTTGAATGATGTCAAAACATGACAACAAAGGTTGAGAGTGGGGATAGTGGGCATGGAGGGTGGTTAAAACAACAATGGGGAGACAGTGACATAGTGGTAATCCAGAGAGCCAGGCTAATGCTTTGGGGATTGGGTTCAAATCTCACCATGGCAGGGGTGGAATTTAAACTCAATTAATTCACCTGGAAAATAAAAAAAAAAGCTATTCTCAGTCATGATGACCATGAAACTATCATAGAACCCACCTGGTTCACTGATGTGAACCAGAATAAGCCTGATTCAACAGTCTAACCTAGAGAATGTTAAGAGGATCCCAGTAAATCAGGCCAGGTCCTCACAAATGTGAGGATCAGTGATCATCATCATTGGTGTACTTTAGGGAAGCAAATCTGCCATCCTTACCTGGTCTGGCCTACATGTGACTCCAGACCCACAGAAATGAGGTTGACTCTTAACTGTCTCCTGAATTGTTCAGTTCAAGGTCAATTAGGGATGGACAACAAATGCTGGCTTTGGCAGTGATGCTTATATATGAGGCACATGAAAGAATAAAAGAATATTGCCTTTTCCCTAAAACTATCACAACCCTGTCCTTAGGTTGTTTGATTTGAATTTGAAAATGGTTATATAATTCACCGGCCCCTTTGACATTAATATGAGGTCGTCTCGGCTCCATTGGGTCACCCTCATCTTTAATCATTTTAATGTTAGCTGAGAGAGCTAACAGCAATATTTTGACCATTGTTTCAATGGCATGATGGGGTTGCACACAACCACAGATATCCAAAGACTGACATGGCAACGGGGCCTAACTCGAGTTTGCTGGCCTTCCATTAAGCTAACCAGACAACCGAAATCAGTTAGCTAACAGTAGTAGGACAGTGTACTCAACTTTACTGATAACCCCTGGAGATACTAATATTTGATGTATGGCGAGGAAAAGGAATTAGATTAGGACAGGTCCTGTGATTTAAATGCTTGTGTGACAGAGGAGCTACTACAATTATGTTGCCTGACTTGTCTTGTCTTAGTATTGTATAACAGGAAGACAGCTTTACTGAAAATTATACTGATGAATTTGACTTCCTCGTATGAAGTACTATAATTGTAAAGGATTCTTATAACATAAGCCAAGACAGCAAAGCTTTAGTGGTTTATGCATTAGTTAGAATCCTGAGCTTGTGTTCATCCCTGAAGACACTTGGTTATTTATTGTGTGTTAAATGAATACCTTATTGTGATGTCTTTCATTACTTCTGTTGGGTTTGCTCAATACACTGCAACTGCCTTTGAAATAGGTAATGCTTTATTCAAATCACGGGACAAGAAAATATTGTACAGAATTTATGAAGCAGCATCTGCTTTGTGTCAGTGTCGCATGACAAGAAGAGGATTACTTCTCTGAAAATGACCTCTTTATTGGTATTATATTCTTGCTGCACATTGGTAATATATTTATGTTACGAATACTTGATCTGATACTAATGATGTCTGAGGATTTTTTTTCTCTCGTGTGCTGTTAGCAGTCATTTGGAGAGCTAGAGTTGGGATGTGGGTGTAAGGGAAAGAGATGTTGGGTCTGCAAGCCAAGATTTCTAACATGTGGATGATCATTTCACATATGTACATATTGCTTCAGAAATGTCTGGGACTGCAGTGATATCGATTTGGGGGCTACCAAAACAAGCTGAAGCACAACACAGAGATGGAGGTAGCCTTGGAGGGGGAGGGGTAGGAGAACCAGAGTCTCTTCTCACTGACTTTCCAAACCAAAGCAACAGAAACAACTGCACTGTAACCTATAAGATCAATCAGGAGTGAGTGAGCAACATGGGGCCATGGAGTCACCCAGCATTTGTTCTGAGGGCACTAAAGAAATTAGCATAGGAAGACATACCTTTGCAAAAGTGAGGGTGGGAACAAAAACACAGAATAAGAAAAGTGCAGGAAAGTTAAGCCTTTTAAAGAGCAGCAACAGAAGGAGTGAGTGTATGAGCAGTGAGGATGTGCTCAAAGGCTAGGGTACACCAGTTCAGAGAACTAACTAAGGAAGTGCAAGAATGTGTGATGGGAAAGCAGTAACCAAACAGAGTACAGGAGGCAGCAGAGATATGAGCGCTATGATAGGAACGGCAGTGGCAGAGGTCAGGAGGAGAACAGCATTGAGAATAACCAGGAAGGGCAGGAATCCAAAGAGGAAGAGAGGTCAGAGGAGTGCCCAGAGAGGTAGCAAGAGCCTTGCCATCAACCTGGAAAGAGTGTGAACAGCAGTAAGACCATAGAAGCTAGTCTGAACAATTATACTCAAGAAACACTTCTGACAGAGAGACCAGTCATCAGTTGGTAGACACAATCAGCTCCTGAAGATCTGCAAGAATGAAAACAGGTCAGTCAAGGCCTGAAACAGTGACTAGTGTTACAAAACAGTATGTTAACTTGTAAAATAAAGTAGAAGGATGCATGATATCCTATGATGCGCATTGCAGTGTAGTACACAGAGCTCATACTGTAAATGCAATTTGGAATAAGGTGATGAAATCCTGTTTTCAGATCACTTATAAATAAAGTTATTGTTCTTTAACAAAAGGGAAAATACTACAATTGCTGAAAATCTGAAATAAAAACAGAAAATGCTGGAAATACTCAGCTGGTCAGGCAGCATCAGTGGTGAGTGGAGGGTAGGGTTAGCATCTGAGATCTGCTGACTCTTCACCCTTAACCTTGGTATCCCATTGTTCTTGACCAGTAGATTTTTATGAATGCTAATAGTTGTTGTGGTATGATGTGCATGCACCTTTAAGAGTGCGTATCTTAAACTACTGTCAATCACTACCACCTTAAGACAAGAAATGACGTAGTAGTCAGTCCGCAAGCAGCAGTGGCCGAGGTCAGACATGTGCCTCACAGACTCCAAGTGAACATTACCTGTACGTAGTCTTATCTTCAAATAAGGATTGTTTCACCAATCCTTGTGTATGGTTGGTACATTTACATTGGAGAAGAATGTAACACAAAATATCTTAAAGAGTCATCTTAAAGGGAAAGCAAGTTATTTTACCAGGGTTGATGCAACCTGATATGGTTGCACGAGGCATACATGGAAATTGATCGAACCAGAAGATTGGCCAGAGAGATAGTATATTGGCCATAAATCCAGCAAGACATTGGAAGGGCTGTGAGGGAATGTGAGGCATGTCAAACCTTCATGCCTAGCAACCAGAAAGAACCACTACTGCCTCACGAGGTACCCACACATCCATGGACCAGACCGGCAATTGACCTCTTCAGCATCCAAGGAAATGATTTCTTGATGGTAATGGATTACTTCTCCAGAATTTCACTATTCCATCAATAACATGGCACATCCAGTGCAACCATTGTGGACACATTAAGTTTGATCTTCAGTTTCTTCGGGCCACCACTGGAGATTATTTTTGACAAAAGACCCCAACACACTGGACTCACCACTAAGGCGACATGTGAGAAGTGGTCAACAGTACCATTTCATCACTGCATTTCCCCAGATTCAATGGAATGGCAGAGCATGTGGTATGAACTGTAAAATGCTGAATCATGAAGTGCCGTCAAATAAAATGCGATCTATATGTGACCATGTTGCATCTTAGAGCGATGCTGCTCCATGCAACTGTTCCCTCACCTGTGCAATTGCTATTCTGCAGACAAGTCCAAACAAACCTCCCCAGTCATCCCTCGTCGATACTCCCAGGAGTGTGTGATGCATTACTCAAAAACCAGGGGAAGCTGAAAGCTGCCCATGACTGGCACATGGGTAACGAAATACCCAACCTGAACATGGGGCAGAAAGTCCGAGTACGACACCCAACTGACAGCACCGGGAATCCAGCAAAAATCATTAGCATGTGCCCAGAACCAAGGTTGGATCAAGCATGAAAACCAAATGGCATGATAGTGTGACAAATCAGGACAATACCACAAGCAGAAACACCGAGTAATCCAATTGCGAGCAGAACATGGTCTAAGATGCAA
Source organism: Cetorhinus maximus (assembly GCF_964194155.1). Taxonomy (NCBI): domain Eukaryota; kingdom Metazoa; phylum Chordata; class Chondrichthyes; order Lamniformes; family Cetorhinidae; genus Cetorhinus; species Cetorhinus maximus. The sequence goes on from NC_135890.1 coordinate 87,194,040, forward strand.
CACAAACAAGGCATACCTAACGAGCATTCTGAAAATGTATAGCAGCCTCTAGCAGAGGTCACCATGACGAAGTCTGGATGGATAAGAAAACCGCTGCTACATTTCAGACTGGTAAAATGATTGCTCTGTGTTAACGTACATTCAGACACAATGTTATTTTATTTTGCTTTCATGTAAACAGTTTGATTCTTTAAAGGTAAACATTTAGCTTATCAAAACACCCCCTTTTCTGTATGACGTGCATGGACCTTTAAAGGCACGTTCCTTAAAATACTGTCAATCATTACCAAGACGGGGTATGATGTAATAGTCCGGTGACTTGTGGTCAGTCTGCAAGCAGCAGGGTAGAGATTAAATGTCCTATACTTAGCCTCCCAGTGAACACTATCTGTATCTGGTCTTATTTTCAAATAAAGAACCCATATTATTGTTTCACCAATCCTTATGTATGAGTGATACATTTATGTCGAAGAAGAAGAACGTAACAATAGCCAAGGGGGAAGGTGGGTGCGTCCACATGACAGTCTGCCAAAAAAGTCACACCATAAAATCAACACAATCAGCAAGGCTTAGTTGATCAACCACAATAAGACCCTGAAGGACAGGCACTGTACCTTCAATTTGATGTCAGAAGCAACCAGATACAATCAGAAGCTGAAAATTAAGCAATATTAATGGGAAAAAAAACCCAGATTAGAAAGGTGGAGCTCATGAAAAAGACACAAGTGCCCTGCAAGGTTTGAACAATGAACCATGAATGACATCAAAGAATATCTTAATATGCTGATGACACCATAACCTGCTAAAGCATGATTCTGGCCATTTATTATTGGATATTTGAATAAATCCTGATATAAATATGGAACTGCACTATCATTGAACAGGATCTTTGGATGTTCAGTTGTTAAGTATATTCAATACAAATGTCAATCCATTTTTGGGCACCAATGGAGCTAAATAACATGAGAATAGTGCGAGCAGCTGGGCATGAGATGGAGGAGCAGCCATGGTCACATGGAATGGTGAAGCAGGTTTGAAGGGCTGAATGGCCTACTCCTGCCCTTTTTTATGCTCTTATGACCAGCCTCTTCAGTGAGGATTCTTAAATGCAGGAAAAGATTTTGAGAAGGTCCTTTCCCCACTGGTAATTCATTATGGAAATATTTGACAAAAGTTTTTTCTTAAGTTTTGTATCAGCAAAATTCTTGTCCCTTTGATCCTAAAGCCTAACATGGCTATTGTCTGGTGCTTTTACTTTTCAGCAATATTGTCTAGTTTTGGGATACCAACCCTACATTTGTTTCGTGCTTTCCTCTATTTATGTTCTATTCTATGCCTCTACTCTCCTGCTAATGCAGTGGAGTCCATTTTGGAACTGTATCCAGGTTTTACATACACAATGCTTCTGGAAGAGGAGATGCACAAATTGGCAATCTTAAGTCATCAAACCAAAAAGCAGAGTGGGTAATGAGGAGAATTGTTTTTGACACAGTGGTTTGTTAGGAATGCACTGCCTGAAAGATTGGTGGAAGCAGATTAAACAGTAGCTTCCAAAAGGGAATTGGATATATCCTTGAAAAGAAACAATTTGCAAAGCTGTGCAAAAAGAACCAGGTGGACCAGGATGAATTGGAGAGCTCTTTCAAAGAGCCAGCACAGGCACAATTGGCTGAATGGCTTCCTTCTGTTCTATACGATTCTATGATTCACTGAACCAGTTCAATTTTCTTTGAAGGCCTTTATGGAAATTTGGACAACTGATGGCAGATTTTGGGGATGGTGAAGGGGAGTAGTGTGGGCAGGAGAAGACTGCATTTCCGTTACATTTGACCGAATGAGGCCTGGTAACTCTGAGTGATGGCACGTACTGCATGCTACCTGAACAATATAGTAAAAGACTGCCATTCTACATCTTTTCAAATGTTCAAGGATGAAAATGCTATCAAGCACTAACTAAAACCAATGGTATAGTGTAATAGCTAAGGGAGCTGGAAGGAAGGAAGGAAGAAATGAGAAAGGATTATTGAAGTTTAAACAAAGGATAAAGAGTTGTGACTTTTTTCTCTCCTTTGTTCTGAATAATTTTCTCTTAGATCTCATAAGGTCTCGTATCCTGATCAGATGACATTATTAGTAGTCATTATCTCAGATTGTAGCTGACCTCTGACTCGAAGGGGCTAGAGAACATACCTTGGAGTAACATTTTATGGGTCATTACTTGGTCCCAGAGCTTTGCTCTCACAGTGACTGCCGGTCTCGGCTCTGTATGTGGAGAAACAGATATCTCAAGCTGCTGCAGCCGTCTACTGAAAGGGTGATTATTGTGGACCATTAGAGGCTTTCAGCATTCCTCTAAGTTGGGTTTATAGGTTCCACTGCTGCAGTTCTCTTGGGTTTCTCTTGGCAATGTTAATTATTAATTAAAAGCTTGTTTTCACGTGGTTACCAGAGGCAGAGCTGCAGTGTCAGGTTGCTGGTATTATGGCTCCAGCAGACCCCTTCTCAGTTGTCGTGTCACAGGGAGTTGGTGGCAATGGTTTGAGACGAATGACCTCTCCATCAATGGGTCGCAGCACCTTGTGCGACTGACGCACATTTCTGCCAAGGGAACTCGGATTAGTAACTCTGAAAAGCCTCTGAGACATGAGAGTTCATGACATAACAGAAGTACGTGGAAGTGAGCAATCCTGGGTCGCATGCATTTATTTTAGAAAATGCACCCTCAGGGTATAGTGGATATAGATTACTTCCACACAGAGGTCTATTTCTCAATGCAAGAAGGATGAATTAAAAAGTAGTAACTGGCAAAAATCTTGAGTAGGGTCACTGAATTTGACAGCTGAATGCATTATTTTCAGTTTTCACTGGTACATATCCTATATTCTATCATTTCCAATTTAAAAATAATCACAGGTAATAAGTAAAGCGTAAAATGCTGCACATAAAATTCTACGGCCTTTCCCCTTCATTCATTGTTTTTGTTTGCCTTTTTTGATACCTAGTATTTTTTTCTCATACTTTATGAACTTGTCCTTGCAGCCACCCTGTGCAAACAAGAAACTCAAAATGATCAGAACAGTGAGAATAGTAGCGCCAATGGAAATTCCTGATAATTCATGGAGTACTTGTAGAGATATGCATTGGTATGTTGAAGTAATCTGAATGTTATACATAACCAAGGAGCAGAAAGCTATTGGGGATCGGGATAACTTGGAGAAGATCCCTCGGATTTTGCTAGTTTTGGGATATCAGCACAGTCCTAGTCTTCATATTATAAAAATTATTTAAGGATATTGGAGAGGGTGCAAGAAGATTTACAATCATGATACATGCACTGTGAGGTTATACTTACCAGGGAAAGCTAAACAGGCTGGAGCTTTTTTCTCTCAAAAAGACATGACTGAGTGGTGGCTTAATAGAGATCCATAAAATTATGAAGGGATTTGATGAGGTAGATGTAACAAAGATGTTTTCACTTATGTAATGGAGACCAAAGCTAGGAGCTATAAAGAAAAGAGAGTCATTAATAAATCCAATAGGGAATTCAGGAAAAACATATTTACCCAGAGGTTGATTAGAATGTGGAACTTGCTATCAGAAGGAATGGTTGAGGCTGTCACAGACAGAATGTATGTGCTCTCTTACTGCCCGTAATCAGTATGTTTTGTATGGAAAGGGGTGTGTCTTTTCTTACCCTTGGAGTGTGTATTCCGATTAAACAATTCAACAACAAGCTTTCATGAGTTTATAATAAAGAAGGTTATTTATTCTCACACACTTACCTGAATTAACACAGCATCACACACTCGGTCATGCAAACACAGCGGGTTCAGATAAAGATAGTGCACTTATTTAGATTTCAGTTAAGTCAGTCTCTGATTTACAATTTCTGATTTCCCGTGTGACAGGCCTGTGGTTTCTTGAATGGATTTGATGCTTTAAAGTTGAAGTGAGGGTCTTGTAAAACAAAGGGTTCACAGCAGATTGTGAGGTTTCTTGTAGTTGAATATTTAGGAGATTGTTTTTCAGGTGAACTTTGAAACTGGAACAGGTTAAGAACTTTGGCTGCTTGATGACTTGTTTCAGAGTTTGGTTCTCAGACTGGCTGACAGCAGTTGGTTCTGATGGATCTCCTGGGTCCTGAAATCAGTTTGGATTACACGAGTGCTGGGTTAACACTTCTGAAGCCCATCCAGTCTAGTATGGAGGCCATCCTGATACAATGGGAAGTTGATGATGGCCATTGAGTTTCAATCTTCCCTTTTCTCCAGTATGAAACATGGAGACAGAGAGTCTGGAAACTCCACAGTCTTTAGTTGATGGTCCATCCTTAACAAAAAGATGTGTGAATTCCACGCATGGCTATGGTACTCCTACCTAGGTCCCATTTTTAATTAGGTATTTGTTGGAGATTTGATACTGTCTGTAGTCCAAATGCCAAAGCCACATGATTTGTAGCAGCCATCTTAACAGCTTGTTTGTGTCCAATTTTTAAAAGCATTGACTGAAAGTTCATAATATGACATGCCTGTACTGGCATGGCAAGGTGATTGACATACATACATATAAGGGGAAGCTAGATAAATACACAAGGGAGAAAGGAGTAGAAGGGTATTGTGGTAGAGTTAAATGATGAGCTGTGGGAAGGTGCTTGTGCAGAGCATAAACACCAGCATAGATCAATCAGGCTGAAGGATCTGTTTTTGTGCTATAAATTCTATATAATAAGTAATTCTATGTACTACCTGTAGCAGAATGCACAAGGGCCAACTCAAGACACTGCGCCAGTAGGCTGCATTTTCCGTTAGGTTGGCACATAAACTGAATCAGAAAACCAGAAGTGATTAGGTGAAAATGTCAAGCTTTAATGCAAACACAAGATTAAGTTGTACAAAAAAATACAAAATGGCTGTGCCCTCTTGGGAACAGGCTTCCAGGTACATGATGGTGATAACATATAATGACGCTGTATCAAGCTTACTTCATCACATACCTGATCCACAAGCCCCATCCATTCCTGGGGAGGTGCTATGGCCAGCCGCCACTTACTAAGGTGGTTTTGGGCTTGCCCATTGAGTCAGCAAATGAGGAGATCTGAGAGCATGATTCCTGCAGGTCCAGGCTACTGCCAGTTAACCCCACCCACTGCGAATAAAATGTCTCCATTGTCTTCTTGTAGCATACAGGGTAGCACAAGTGTTGTTGCTAACTGGAGGCAATGCATCTCCCCCCTCACCCACCACTGTGGTATAGCATAACCCTCCACACCACAAATATGCGGGTAAAGCATCTATGCGATATATGTCAGTCGGGGAACATAAAATATGAACTCTGCCTGGTTACTGAGAAACAAGGCCATGGATTCAAGTCCCACTTCAGAAACCTGAGTGCAAAACCTTGGCTGTTATTCCAGTGCAGCACTGAGGGATTACTGCAATGTCAGAAGTACTTTCAGGTGAACATAAAATATAGGAATATAGGAACAGGAGAAGGCCGTTCAGTACGTTGAGCTTGCTCCGACATTTAATACAATCATGGCTGATCGAACACTTCAATGCCTTTTACCTACACTATCCCCATAACCCTTTATATATTATTGTTAATCAGAAATCTATCAATCTCTACCTTAAACATACTCAATGACTAAGCTTCCATGGCCCTCTGGGGTAGAGAATTCCAAAGATTCACAAACCCTGACTAAAGAAATTTCTCCTCATGTCAGTCCTTAGTGACTTCCCCCTTATTTTGAAATTGTGTCCCCTGGTTCTAGACTCCCCAACCAGGGCAACAGCTTACCTGCATCTACTCTCTCTATTCCTTTAAACATTTTGTAGGTTTCAATGAGATCACCTCTCATCCTTCGAGACTCCAGAGAATACAGACCCAGTTTGCCCAATCTCTCTTCATAAGACAGCCCTACCATCCCTGGAAAAAGCCTGGTGAACCTTCGTTGCACTCCTTCTATGGCAATAATATCTTTTCTGAGGTAAGGGGACCAAAACTGCACACACTACTCCAGATGCGGTCTAACCAAGATTCTACAATTGCAGCAAGGTTTTACTACTCTCGTACTCAAATCCTCTTTGTGATAAAGGCTAACAATCCACTAGCCTTCCTCATTGCCATTTCCACCTATTCAAAGAAGAGCAAGGAATTCTGCTCCGTGTTCCAGCCAATATTTGTCCCTCAAACAACATTACTAAAACAGATTATCTGGCCATTATCACACTGCTGTGTGTGGGAGCTTGCTGTGCATAAATAGGTTGCCATGTTTCTTACATTATAACAATGAGTGCACTTCAAAAGTACTTCATTGGCTGTGAAATGCTTTGGGATATCCTGAAGTCATGAAAGATGCTATATAAATGCAAGTTCTTTCCTTCTTCCTCTTTAGCAGGCAATCTGGGAGCTCACACAACAAGTTACATCCTCACAGACCCAGACCATGTCCAAAGAAAGCCAGCGTGAAGCCACAAACCAATAAGCTCCTTGTAGTTTTTTTTTGCAAAGGATAATGTGCCAAGACCCAGCAATGGAAATTCATCCTGGGTGGCTGCACTGGACAGGTGGTGTCACCTTGGCTGCCTGTCATACATCCAGTTTGATGTTCATTTTCATCAAAGGCAAGCAGTATTACGTCAGTGTACACACTAACAGCACAAGATGAGTTTCTATTCACCACTTCCTCCTTTTATTCTATGACTTTATTAAAATTTTGTAATCTTGTTTTTAATGTGCTTACATTGCTTTTCCTCTCCTTCTCACCCTTTGCATCTGACTTGTTGCTTCATTATATTCCTCAAATCCCAAAGGCTGACCCAAGCATTTCAAACTCCGATCAGAATAAAGCACTCCAAAAAACAAAGAAAGCTGAGTGGGAGTGTGACTGATTGTACAACAGCTAATGAGAAAGTCCAGGTTTGGTTCAGGCCTACCAGCAGTTGCCATATCTGTGGTGAGTATTTCTCTAGAGCTCAATCTATATAATTTTGCATATAGTTATATTTACAGGCAGTCATCAGTTCTGGTGACATTGGAATACTCAAACTGTCCTTGTTTTAGAAAGTTTCTTTTTAAAAGGCAATTCCTCCACAACATCTGTGTAATAGCCAGAGACTTCAATCCAGGGTCAAATCCATATTTCTCATCTAAAACACTGTGAATCTTGCAACTTAAAAAAAATTGGTGTCAGTAGAGAGCTGGGTAAAGAACAGGAGTGATTTTCATAAAGAATTTTAGAAATTGGGAAAGGCCATTTGGCCTATTGAGTCCATCACTTCTTAGTCACAACTCTACTTACACAACTTCCCATCATTTTTTTTTTGTAAAAATATACTTTATTCATAAAATATCTTCAATCACATTCCAAACCATTTCAAAAACAACATTACAAGGGTACAATCCAGGTTAAACTTTTACAAAATGTATCACCAGGTGCATCAGTACAAACAATATTACAATCATTTACAGCCTTTCATTTTGATCTGTACAGCCCGAGGGGCTCTAAACAGTTCCCAGTCTCTCGGTGCGCTGTGGTAGAAAGGTCTTAGACAGCGACCCTTCCCCATTGCGCCTTTGCGGCAGCTGCCCCAAGCTTTAGTGCGTCCCTCAGCACGTAGTCCTGGACTTTGGATTGTGCCAGTCCGCAACAATTGGTCGGGGACAACTCTTTGTGCTGGAAGACCAACAAGTTTCGGGCAGACCAAAGCGCGTCTTTCACCGAGTTGATGATCCTCCAGCTGCAGTTGATGTTTGTCTCGGTGTGTGTCCCTGGGAACAGCCCGTAGAGCACAGAATCCTGTGTCACAGAACTGCTCGGGATGAACCTCGACAGCAACCACTGCATCTCTCTCCAGACTTTCTTTGCAAAGGCACAATCCACAAGGAGGTGAACAACGGTCTCTTCCCCACCACAGCCACCTCGAGGGCAACGTGCAGAGGGGGTGAGACTCCTGGCGTGTAGGAAGGATCTGACGGGGAGGGCCTTTCTCACCACCAGCCAAGCTACGTCTTGGTGCTTGTTGGAAAGTTCTGGCGATGAGGCATTCTGCCAAATGACTTTGACAGTCTGCTCGGGGAACCATCCCACAGGGTCCACCCTCTCCTTTTCCCTCAGGGCCTCTAGGACGTTACGTGCTGACCACTGCCTGATGGACTTATGGTCAAAGGTGTTTTTCTGCATAAATTTTTCCACCAGGGACAGGTGGTACGGCACGGTCCAACTACTTGGAGCGTTCCGCGGCAGCGTGGCCAGACCCATCCTTCGCAACACCGGGGACAGGTAGAACCTCAGCACGTAGTGACACTTGGTGTTTGCGTACTGAGGGTCTACGCACCGCTTGATGCAGCCACACACAAAGGTGGCCATCAGTATGAGGGCGATGTTGGGCACGTTTTTTCCCCCTTTATCTAGAGGCTTGTACATCGCGTCCCTGCGGACACGATCCATTTTCGACCTCCAGATAAAGCGGAAGATGGCTCGAGTGATCGCCGTCGCGCAGGAGTCTGGAATGGGCCAGACCTGCGCCACGTACAGCAACAGCGAGAGTACCTCACACCTGATGACCAGGTTCTTACCCGCAATGGAGAGGGAGCGTCGCTCCCACATGCCCAGTTTCCTTTTCACCATAGCCACTCGCTCCTTCCAGTTTCTAACGCATGCCCCGGTCCCTCCGAACCATATCCCCAGCACCTTCAGGCCGTCAGCCCTGACAGTGAAGGGGACAAAGGATCGGTCAGCCCAGTTCCCAAAGAACATGGCCTCGCTCTTCCCACGATTTACCTTGGCTCCCGAGGCCAGTTCGAACTGGTCGCAGATGTGCATCAGTCTGCGCACCGACAGCGGATCCGAGCAGAAGACGGCGACGTCGTCCATGTACAGGGAGGCTTTTACCTGAGTGCCTCCACTGCCTGGGATCGTCACACCTCTTATGCCCGGATCCTTCCTGATGGACTCGGCAAAGGGTTCTATGCAACACACGAAAAGGACAGGCGAGAGAGGACAGCCCTGCCTGACTCCAGATTTAATCGGAAAGCTATCTGTTTCCCACCCATTGATTGAGACTGCGCTACTGATGTTAGTGTAGAGCAGTTGGATCCAATTTCGAATTCCCTCCCCAAACCCCATTTTGGAGAGCACATCCCCCATGTAGGTGTGCGATATTCTGTCAAAGGCCTTCTCCTGATCCAAGCTGATGAGGCAGGTATCCACACCCCTGTCCTGTACATAGGCAATCGTATCCCTGAGCAGCGCGAGGCTGTCAGAGATCTTCCTGCCTGGCACAGAGCAGGTCTGGTCAGGGTGAATCACCAATTCCAGAGCGGATTTGACCCGATTGGCGATGACCTTGGACAGAATCTTATAGTCCACATTCAACAGTGAAATGGGTCGCCAATTTCTAATTTCCTCCCTTTCCCCCTTGTGCTTGTAGATGAGGGTGATGATGCCTTTCCTCATGGATTCTGACATACTACCGGCCAGGAGCATACTCTCGTACGCTCCTAGCAGGTCTGGGCCGATCAAGTCCCACAGAGCCGAATACAACTCCGCCAGCAAGCCGTCGCTTCTGGGAGTTTTACTCTTCTCGAAGGACTCAAGGGCCTTAGTCAGTTCATCAGGAGTTAGCGGTTTGTCCAGGCTCTCCCGCGTACTGTCGTCTAAGACCTCCGTGATAGAGGACAGGAAGGACTGGGAGGCCGTGCTGTCCGTGGGCTTCACGTCATACAATCCGGCGTAAAAGGATTTGCTGATCCTCAGAATGTCGGACCGTGATGACTTTTCTGAGCCGTCTTCTTCCTTCAGGCTGCTGATCACAGAGCTCTCTCTGTGTACCTTTTGGAAGAAGAAACGTGAGCACGTCTCATCCTGCTCCACGGAGCGGACTCTGGAACAGAAGATGATCTTGGAGGCCTCCGAGGCAAAGTGCGAGGCTTGCTGGCCCTTCACCTCTTGGAGCTCCTCCTTGACATCAACCCCCATCGACTGCAGCTGGAGCAGATTCTGCATCTTTTTCTGGAGTCGGGACACATTTTTTTTTTTTTGTAAAAATATACTTTATTCATAAAATATCTTCAATCACATTCCAAACCATTTCAAAAACAACATTACAAGGGTACAATCCAGGTTAAACTTTTACAAAATGTATCACCAGGTGCATCAGTACAAACAATATTACAATCATTTACAGCCTTTCATTTTGATCTGTACAGCCCGAGGGGCTCTAAACAGTTCCCAGTCTCTCGGTGCGCTGTGGTAGAAAGGTCTTAGACAGCGACCCTTCCCCACTGCGCCTTTGCGGCAGCTGCCCCAAGCTTTAGTGCGTCCCTCAGCACGTAGTCCTGGACTTTGGATTGTGCCAGTCCGCAACAATCGGTCGGGGACAACTCTTTGTGCTGGAAGACCAGCAAGTTTCGGGCAGACCAAAGCGCGTCTTTCACCGAGTTGATGATCCTCCAGCTGCAGTTGATGTTTGTCTCGGTGTGTGTCCCTGGGAACAGCCCGTAGAGCACAGAGTCCTGTGTCACAGAGCTGCTCGGGATGAACCTCGACAGCAACCACTGCATCTCTCTCCAGACTTTCTTTGCAAAGGCACAATCCACAAGGAGGTGAACAACGGTCTCTTCCCCACCACAGCCACCTCGAGGGCAACGTGCAGAGGGGGTGAGCTTCCTGGCGTGTAGGAAGGATCTGACGGGGAGGGCCTTTCTCACCACCAGCCAAGCTACGTCTTGGTGCTTGTTGGAAAGTTCTGGCGATGAGGCATTCTGCCAAATGACTTTGACAGTCTGCTCGGGGAACCATCCCACAGGGTCCACCCTCTCCTTATCCCTCAGGGCCTCTAGGACGTTACGTGCTGACCACTGCCTGATGGACTTGTGGTCAAAGGTGTTTTTCTGCATAAATTTTTCCACCAGGGACAGGTGGTACGGCACGGTCCAACTACTTGGAGCGTTCCGCGGCAGCGTGGCCAGACCCATCCTTCGCAACACCAGGGACAGGTAGAACCTCAGCACGTAGTGACACTTGGTGTTTGCGTACTGAGGGTCTACGCACCGCTTGATGCAGCCACACACAAAGGTGGCCATCAGTATGAGGGCGATGTTGGGCACGTTTTTTCCCCCTTTATCTAGAGGCTTGTACATCGCGTCCCTGCGGACACGATCCATTTTCGACCTCCAGATAAAGCGGAAGATGGCTCGAGTGATCGCCGTCGCGCAGGAGTCTGGAATGGGCCAGACCTGCGCCACGTACAGCAACAGCGAGAGTACCTCACACCTGATGACCAGGTTCTTACCCGCAATGGAGAGGGAGCGTCGCTCCCACATGCCCAGTTTCCTTTTCACCATAGCCACTCGCTCCTTCCAGTTTCTAACGCATGCCCCGGTCCCTCCGAACCATATCCCCAGCACCTTCAGGCCGTCAGCCCTGACAGTGAAGGGGACAAAGGATCGGTCAGCCCAGTTCCCAAAGAACATGGCCTCGCTCTTCCCACGATTTACCTTGGCTCCCGAGGCCAGTTCGAACTGGTCGCAGATGTGCATCAGTCTGCGCACCGACAGCGGATCCGAGCAGAAGACGGCGACGTCGTCCATGTACAGGGAGGCTTTTACCTGAGTGCCTCCACTGCCTGGGATCGTCACACCTCTTATGCCCGGATCCTTCCTGATGGACTCGGCAAAGGGTTCTATGCAACACACGAAAAGGACAGGCGAGAGAGGACAGCCCTGCCTGACTCCAGATTTTTTTTTTTTTTTTTTGTAAAAATATACTTTATTCATAAAAAATCTTCAATCACATTCAAAACCATTTCAAAAACAACATTACAAGGGTACAATCCAGGTTAAACTTTTACAAAATGTATCACCAGGTGCATCAGTACAAACAATATTACAATCATTTACAGCCTTTCATTTTGATCTGTACAGCCCGAGGGGCTCTAAACAGTTCCCAGTCTCTCGGTGCGCTGTGGTAGAAAGGTCTTAGACAGCGACCCTTCCCCATTGCGCCTTTGCGGCAGCTGCCCCAAGCTTTAGTGCGTCCCTCAGCACGTAGTCCTGGACTTTGGATTGTGCCAGTCCGCAACAATCGGTCGGGGACAACTCTTTGTGCTGGAAGACCAACAAGTTTCGGGCAGACCAAAGCGCCTCTTTCACCGAGTTGATGATCCTCCAGCTGCAGTCGATGTTTGTCTCGGTGTGTGTCCCTGGGAACAGCCCGGACTCCAGATTATCCAGAAACCAGGTCTAATCTCCCACTTGAATACATTTAATAGGGAACATTTTGCAGTCCTCAACTCTGCTACATACCTTTCTTGTTTGTGGTGTCAGCCTGCCAATGGTGTGCTTCAGAAAATTGCAGGTGCATTGCCTGGGATATTCCATCCACTGAACACTGCTTTTGTAAGCGCATTGGTAATCTTTAAAACTTCAGTTCGATCAACAATCTTAAATACTATGCAAATTGATACTGAGGAAAAGTAAATACAATGGGTTTTTTAAAGGTATGTTTTTGACTGGCTACCTGACTAAATCTGGTGGGATTTATAAGGTGGTTGAGGGATGAGCAATGATATTTGTTAGAATTCTGCGTATTAAGTTAAGTATAAAGGGAATTAGTACAGTGTATAAAGTGCTTCCCAGCTGGGCCACCAAACAGCCACTAGCCAGAGATTGAGAGCGAGAGATTTAATTTCCCCTGGTAGTGTACTGCTTTAGATGTTTCTATGATTATTTTTGTGGGCTACCTTACAATAAATGGGTTAACGACTGCTTTGAAATAACCCAGAAAGGAATTTTATGTAACAGTTTTAAACTGTGTGCTTTCGGAGATTAAGGCGTAGAGCTTTCCCTTCTTGTGGGCTGTGAGTGCTTGATGGAGCGGAGATCCTTCTTTGCAAAATCATCCAATCAAGGAAAAAACATCTAAAAGGCTTGGAGTCTTCCATTTACATTTCTTTTTGAAAAGTTTAGTTGATGTATGCAATTATTTTATAATTTTATTCATGCTCTGGCGTTTTAAAAAAAATCCAGCCTGGATAACCTGAATTTATCCTTGTGCCATTGTGTGAAAATCAGCGGTCTCATGGAATCTTCACCCTGGAGCCCTGTTGCAGCATTTGGTCAGAGCTGGTGTTTTATGAGGCTTCAGCAGCCATGCTGCTAATTGGGGTGAGCACAACTGGAATTCATTGACAAAAATGTGTATTAGATTTTCGCTTTGGTCCCTGGCTCCTTTTTTAAAAACTGACATAGCATGTTGCTGATGCAACGGTGATGCTTATAACGGGATTACATAAGAAGAGATCCGAGGGGGTTTGCTGGTGGGAATAAGAGCAAAGTTTTCTTGTGCTGGACATGTATTCTGGGGATAATGACCTCGTCATAGAATCACAGAATTTTACAATCCAGAAAGAGGGCATTTGCCCCATTGTGACTATTTTAGCTCAATGAAAAGATTATTCATTTAACACCATGCCTCTGCTCTTCTCTATATTCCCTTTTAGCTTTTATTTTCGACTACTGATTCACTTGCCTTTTGAAAGCTATTATAGGCCAGAACTTTACATTCGGCATGCGGGGGCAGGCCCAACATGCTGGAACGTAAAATGACGTGCGATGACGTCGGGCGTGTGTCCCAACATCACCACGCACCATCGTGTTATTTTGGTAGGCAGACACTATGAGGATGGAGGTGTGCCCGCCATTAATTAACGGGCCACTTAAGGCCCTTGAGGCACCAATTGTATTTGATTTTGCGCAGCCGTGCAATTTTCAGGGTGTCGCATGGGCACAGCAGGGTAAGCCACATTTTCAAAAATCTCATCCACGGGCGGGATAAGAGGGGTGAGTGGGCTTGCTAATGCCAGTTGTTAGTACTTTAGATTATGACTTACTGTTGCTTGCTTGTGTGAACAGGACAACTTTATTTTGCTTCAGAGCTGCTTTGACAGAAATAACAGGCTTCAGTTCAGGACTCTGGAGGAGTCATACCACTTGAGGCCTTCCAAGTCTCAGATAGCTTTCCCTTAACCTGGTAATGGGGATTGTGCTCTTCGCTGGAGGCCAGGTGTCCCTATTCTCTGGCTCTTTCCAGGGGTCAGTGGTGATCTTTGTGGAGTGTCCCAATCAGCTGTCCATAGTTGTGTCAAGCTGGCGACCAGATGCTCTGTTCAGGCGTACATTGACTTTCATTTAGTACCGCACAGATGAGGCCAGCCAGACAGAGCGAGCCAGAGGCTTTGCAGCCATTGCTGGCTTCCCCCATGTCCAGGGTGCAATAGGCTGCACACATGTGGCCATGGAGGCGCCAGCAGGTGAACCCTGTGCCTTCAACAACAGGAAGGGCTTCCACTCCATGAACGTGCAGATAGTGTGTGACCACAGGATGCAGATTCTGAAAGTCTGTGCAAAGTACCCAGGCAGCTCCCAGGACGCCTACGTCCTCAGACACTCCCAGGTGTCGAGGCTTTTCAGTGCTCCAGCCCGGCTGGATGGATGGCCACTGGATGACAAGGGCTATCCCCTCAAAAGGCGACTCATGACACCTCTCCACCATCCAAGAACAGAGGCCAAGCAGCGGTACAATAGGAGCCATGCCTCCACAAGGACAGTGGTAGAGAGAGCCATCAATCTTCTCAAGATGCACTTCCGATGCCTGGACTGTTCAGGGAGCGTACGTCTCTGATAGTGGTTGCATACTGCGCTCTCCACAATCTGGCACTGGAAGGGGGGGATGCAGTGGAGGAAGAAGATGTTGACACAACTGCTCTGGCAACAGCCGATGAGTCCAGTAGTAAGTCCGAGGATAAGCACCATTAGGAGAACACTGAGGGGATAGGCGCTGACCTGGGCAACTACCTGGGAGGCAAGGATGCCCGGGAGGCTTTGATACAATGCTCCTTCAGCTAGCCTACCAAAGATGAACCACCACCACATGCCAGGGCTGCAGGCTCCATACTCAATACCTGAGAGCAACATTTGCTTGGTGAACAACATGCACGATGTGCCATTTCAATAAAGCTCAATGACAAACACGTCACTCATAACATCATGGGTTACCCTTCACCTGCAGAACAGAACCAGAGGCTTGTTGAACACAAACACATTTACTGATGTGGTGCCTGCCATACATAAAATAAATTAAATGGAAAGGTGTTATCCAACACTCTTACTAATAAATAACTTAAAAGCGGGGGACAAAAATATCACCAATGATAAGCCCGTGTTGTGCCTAAGGTGCTTTACGTTTGCATTTACGAGTGCTACGTCTTGGTGCTCCCCCCTCACTGGGACCAGCATTGGAGACAGCCTGCTCACTCTGCTGTCCTGTTGGCCTTGATGACCTTGGTGGATGTCCTCTGGCTCGTGGAGCCTGTGCTGGCCCCGCCTGGGAGGGAGTGGCCAGTGGCACAGCTGGCATCTCTCCAGTCACTTCAGTATCATTGGATGCCACAGTCACTGCAGAGGGGCAGAGGAGCTGCTGCCCTCATCTAGAGCGCCCTGAGGGGAGCCCACAGAGTCGACAAGCAGCTTGTGCGCCAACGTCAGGTCGCTTTGGATCTCCCTGCTCACCATTGGTAGATGGGCACCTAACTGGGTTACTGGGAGCCTGAAAGGAAGAACAAGGACATGAGATTAGTTGAAGTTATTACCCTGTTACTGTGCATGCCTGGCACCCGGATCAGGGTGCCCTCGTCTTTCCATTATCAATGGGGATTCCATATTCGAGGCTCACATCAATATAGAGGCTACAGAGGAATGGTTGCAATTACAGACATTCTGGCATCAGTGCACTGCATTCTTACCTTCCTGTGGCACCCCAACCTCACTGCAGCCAGTTGACCTAGGTGCATGGCGCCTCTCCAGCTCCAGGGCCTCCTGCTCGTATCTGGACAGGGTTAGAAGGTGGGGCGGCCCTCTGCCAGTCCACAACCTTTCAGCATTATTGTGGGATGTCTTCTCCTGAAAGGAGAGAGGAGCATTGATTAGTCCACCCTGTACCTGCATTTCCATTGCAGCTTGGCCAATCCCACCTGAGGGAAACCTCGCAGGGCTCAGCCGATTCATGACCCTGGAGCCGCAAGACACTCACTCCAAGCAGCCAGGGCTCACCCCCTTGCCCAGATGCTGCCTCATTGACATTTTCCACTCACACTCTAAGACCTCTGAGGTCCAGCGATGGTGTTGGTGCGGGTGTGGGGGGGGCAGCTCCTAACTGCTGTGCTAAGTGACCCATGCCAAAAGGATACTCACCCTTCCCGATCGCAGGAGGTCGTTAAAGCGCTTGCGGCACTGCACCCATGTGCGCCTCACCACATCCTGGGAGCTCACCCTGGATGCTACCTCCTCCCAGGCATGTTTGGTGAGGTGCAGGGGGGCCTCCTCCTCCTGTCCTTTGGGGCAGGGATATCCCGGCGTGCTACCACCTCCTCCAGGAGGGCAGTGAGACATTCATCGGAAAACCACAGGGCCGACTGCCCCGCCGACCTGCCCTCCCGCCTGCCGTGTTCAGCACTGATATTCTCCATGACAACGGTCCTCCGAGTCACTGGCAGCCTTCGCATGGCTGCCTGCAGCGTTATTGAATTGGCCGCTGGGTCGCAATTGGACCAGCGGATATTGAGCTCCCGCCCCGTCACGCTGATGCTGGAGTTGCGCATTACGTAAAATGGCGGTGCGGACCCAATGGCGAGTGGTGGTCCGCTCCCCATTTTGCCTCCACCCACTCCCGCCGAGCCCGCCCAACGCGGGAAAAATTCTGCCCAATATGTTTCTGTTGTGTTGATTGAGGGATAACTTCCCCACTCTTCTTTAAAATACGGTCATGGAATTTTCTACCAGCGAGGGCAGACGAGGCCAAGGTTTAAAGGCTCATTAAAAAGATGGGAGCTGTGACAATGCAGCACTGGAGTGATTAGATTGTTGTGCTCAAGTTTCTGGAGCTAACTTAAACCCACATCTTTCTGATTCAGAGGCGAAAGTGCTACCAACAGTGACACCTCTCACACAGTAGAATTACTATTATATTTTAACATAATTGGATCAGTGTTTATTAAGTGACTGACATAAATTGTAGGTGTGCATTATGAAATAATTACTTGAGTTTACAAAAGAAAACACCTCAGCCGAAATCAATATTTATTTTCCTGTTTATTTATTTCTAGATATCCCTATTTTAATTCAGCTCAGCAATAAAATTTGTCAAATCATTTCAGAGAACCATTTAAGATTTTTAATGATTAACATTCTGTGCCTGATCTTATATTAGCAAATCAAAATCTGTGTGCCTATATCTATCAGATATAAAGTGGGGGTGGGTGGGGGTGGTGTTGTGGGGGGAGTAGGAGAGGGACATTTCCTATGAACCTAAACCCCTTTATAAAGAACCAGTTTACAGTTTTGTTACACATTGTGCAGAGAATTTCTTCCACTGCAGAGTTCTCTGTGCAATTCATAGCGTGTGAAACATTTGAAGCTATGAAATAACTGTCATTAATTTTACAGAGTAAGGAAATGCCTTTTCATTTGAAAATGTTAATAAATAACATCTTGGAAATATTGTATAAATGAGGACATGAAAGGCAGCATATAGATGCAAATTATTTATTTTGGATGTAACCAAGTTCAGAGAATGTAATGACTACATAAAGGTTACATATGTCAAACACATTAATATCACATGTACATGACTTTTACTATCTTATTTCCTTTTAAGGTTTCCCTGAAGCTCTTTCCAGCCTCTTTACAAATGCAAATGCCACTCTTGTCTATTTTAAGCTATGACTGGGAACATAGATGACAAAGGGAAAGGTAATGTAAAAATATGTCTTCAAGTTAATATTAGAATAGTTCTCAAGTAAGTAAAGCCAGTATAGATTTAATGTGTGTTAAAGTTTTAGGATTGGGACTTTGCATATTAGAACCAAGAGTAGGCATTGTATTAATTTTCAACTTTCTCAGCTCAACCTGTTCATGCAAGAATCAGATCACTGGGTACTTTCTTCTAAGATCCTCTTGTACACGCTATAATGGGCCATTTGTATGAATAAAGAGCTTTAGGGTAGTTTGTTTAACTGTAAAGTTTTTTTCATAAAATTCTTATGTTAAGGAATTGTAGAGTTTAAAGGGCTACCAAAATCATCAAAATTAAAACACAAAACCTGTTTATGCTTTACAATAGAACCTTGCATTTATTCAAAACAGGTTCACTTAGTATATCAGATCATTATTCATAAGGACGTTTGCTGTGGCAATTGCTGGTACTCAGAATTTGTGCAACTTTGCAAAAGGAAATACAAAATCTTAAATATAAAACTGAAAACGCTTCTCTATTCTTAATAATCACCACTCCCACACACCACTCCCCACTCCTCCCACCCCCTCAGACCCACCCCACAATTTCCCCAGTTGGACAAGTGAGCTGGTATAGGCTACATATTCCTGCAGTCAATGGCACATGATGTGTAACTAAAGTACGACCCTGCATTTTTGTCACATTCTCCCCTCACACAGTGATAAGGGCTGAAAAACCTATGGGGACAACGTCCCGGACGTTATGCTGGGACTGAGAGCACTAAACGAAGCTGGGTCTGCCATTAGACAAACTGGGTCAGGGACAGGAGTCTACAAGAATGCAGCCTTAATGGTTTTGAGGTGTATCTGGACTGCATGAATTTACAGTGGGTGTCTGATGGAATAGTTGCATATTTTCAAGGCCAACATGATTTATATGGCAACACCTATCTAGCAATGTGGTAGATTGGTCAGAGTAATGGATCCATTAGACTTAAGTTCCTGGCCTGGTCATGGATTAAATTCAGAACTAGTTGGTCACCGATCTATGTGCTTAAATGTTGGGAAACAAAAGTGTAAATTAACCTGTTATTTGATGCCCTTATCATTGTTCCCCTATTAAGTTGCACGCTCTGGTTAGTAACTAGTAATTTTTTGTTAATGAAGTAAAGCTATCTCATTGCTTTTGATACAGATTTTTTTCAAAAAACAATTTAAACAGCAAACTAGGTGCCTCCCCATTTGATTCAGTTCTGACTAAGAATATACAGTGTTAGTGTTTAATTCTAGTTTTAATCCCAGCAGACCTTCTGTGAGTATTATTGTATTCAGGGCCCCTCATGTATTCCCATGGATGTTGATGGAAAAAAATTAGATGGGCGTGTTAAAAGTACTGTCGAAGGGGTAAAAAATCCTGTCATATCTGCTGCAACATCTCACGCCCTTAAATTTGTCCTGTATCTGGTTTACAGATTAGCTTGCCTGCTCTGTGTATTTCCACAATAACGAGTCTCAAAATGAACACTTGATTCTCCAAGGAGGAAACCTATTCTTTAGAGCGGTTTCCGGGTATTATGCCTCTCTAGTGTGATTTCTTGATTTAGGTGTTGCTGTCACTAAAAATACATCTGCTACTTTGGCAAGACCTTTATTGCCTCCTTGGTTTGCAATGAGTTTCTTTTTTTAAGGTCAGATTGGTGCCATTTACTGTTGTTTAAATTAGATGCAAAGGCTATATTAAATTTTGGCATCACCTCTTGCCCTTTCACTGCTTGGAGTAAAAAGCTGGCCATGTCTTAGATGTCTTGGGTGAGAAACAGGTAGTGTTTTCTTTTGTCTGTACCAAATCAGCAAGGCTGCAGTTAACACTATATATCCTTCCTATAATTATATTGTCAGTGTATTATTTCTTTCACAATCTTTGGTGTTTGTACTCACATATAAGCTGCAAGCCAAGGTTTCCTCCCTCTCCATTGCCAAATTATTTTACAACAAATTCTGTATTACTTCTCTGTTTCAATGGTCCTTTCTAGAAATTTTTAAATGACTATACATCCTCTCTATCTTAAAATTATTTGCCCATCTCTTTTTAATTGTCAGCGCACAGGATCAGATTTCAGGAGAAGCTGTAGCTTTAAAGGTGCTTTGTTGTCAGAAGTATTGGCTGTGAGGCCTTTATTGTATGTGCTGTTTGGAGAATATTGCTTTAAAGTTGCAATGACGTAGATTAAATTGGAAACCCCGACTATAAATTGAGTCACCAATTGAATTATTTTGTCAATTCAAACAGCTTACAAATATAATTATGGAAATTAAAGTAGACTTTATTTTTGATACCATTTGGATACATTTTAATGATCTTTGAGTGTTTTCTTAAATATCCAATATTTGTATTTAAGCTTAGCTTTATTCCCTTCCTGCTGTTAAATTGTTGTGAATTAATTTTAATTCATTATGATAATTTTAAAAAGGAAACAATTATGGAGACAATTTAAATATTTATTTTAGAAAGTCATGCTGGAAGTATTTTTATACTAGTGCAACAAAATAATTTTAATTCTGCTTACTAACAAATGTTTTGCTATGATTGTCAGGGTGCAACAGATGAATGTGTTTTATACATTTGTGGTATTTTAGTAGTAGATAATTCTGATGTGGGAGTGATACTGCTACATAGGAAGCAAATATTTTATGAATGAGATCTTTTTATATTTGGCTTTGTCGCCAGACATCCTTGGCTGAATACTGTGTTGCTTTGTGTTGCAAGTTTTGACTTTCAGCAAACCAGGTCAAGGGGTGCGGAGACATCATCAACTGTCCCTGTTGAGGGCTATAGGGGAATGTGATGTGAACAGGGTGTCTGATCTAATCCAGCTCCTCAGCAGACAGTTAGGAGCCAGAGCCCATTTCGGAAGGAGCATTGAAGAGTAAGACTGAAGAAAGAAGCAGAAAAAAGGTCTCTGAGGATTTTATAGATTTTTAAAGTATTAGTCTCATGCTACCAACGTATGGCAAATTTGTTCAGTGATGACAAGGAACATGTTGGTCCAGAGAAAAATTGCATTTTGTTTTTTTAGAAAGCATTAAAGTAATAGGGAATTTAAAGATTGTTTATACTCACCGCTCAAGGGTCCAAAGCATTGACTTTTTGCCTGCTGAAGTATTTTCCTTAAGATAAAACAGTCATGAGATTAATATGTACTATTCAGAAGCTAACATGGGGAAAGCTTATTTAAAAGACTATTGCCTTTGCGACAGCAAGTGCTTTTCATTTGTTTTTACAAACACATATAAATTGCATTGAAAAATAACATTATATCATTTGCACGTGAGGCATTCATAAATGAAATGATTCATAACTTTCTTGACTGACTTTCTATGTATGTTTTTCTGGGATTACACGTTTTCATGAGGATGGGCACCTTTAATTTACACCATACATGACAGCACCTTTACAAGATGATCTCAAAACTGTCTCCGATTCTATTATCTGAGTCTTCTGCCATTGTCAAGGCATTATCTGGTGAGTGACAATGATTATTAAGTAAATATGTACATATATGTCAGACAGAGTCTAAAGGCATTCAAAGACAGCTTGAACTTTGACTTTCAAAGTGTGAGGTGGAACTTAAATGTGATACTTCTCTTTTTTCCCTCCTTTATTTTAATACAGAAAAGGCACCTACAACATATGAAAAATGAGATATGATATACACATAGAAGTCCAGAAACAAAGAATACATTGATTCACAAGAAACACCAATGGCTTTATACAATTTTCTTGTCATTCTTGGTGGCAAGCTTGACTTAGATTTTCTTTTCTTCCTGTAAAATGATATCTCAGATTATTAATACGTTAAGAGTGAGGTTCCTATATGTGCTGTATCAGTTCCTATATGTGCCGAATAAATATTTGTATGTTTTAAAATGTTGTGATGCTATAGGCTTAAGTGAAATGGTACCTTTTCCATATATTATGTAGTTTATATTTTTAAAATGCACTCAAGACATTTTCATTGAGTAAAGTTTTTTGTGACCAGTAGCAAAACACTCTTTATCATTTGATCCATAGAAGCAGACCTCAGCAATAATTTGTTCAAATGAATTGGCTGCCATAGAGGCCTTTAACAATGATTCTTGAATATTGTCTAAGAACCAAAAACATTCTGCTATTTATGAGAGCAACCAGTGTTTTAAAGTCTGAACAGTGTCCTCTCCTTTTTTGTCTCTCAGCTTTTGTCCTCTCTGATAAGCCAGTTTGTGATTAAATCCTCACCGCACCCAACTATCAGAATGTCTCAAAGTATCCTTTTCCTTATCAACACTTGCACATTGATTGGATAATTAGGGAATATAGTACCATAATTTCGTCATTACAGATACCAGTAGACGATGAAAGCCATTGATCAGGGTACTAGATGTCTGCGGCAGATGATGCTATCTGGATGCCTTATCTCCTCACATTCCCAGTGCAGCTTTTTAATGGCCTAGCTGGGCCCTCCTTCTTGTTTCTATAGCTGGTGGGCACAATCTGCCTGGCTCTGCTTTATTATTGCCTGAACGATATTCATTTATGAGGCTGTAAACCTCATTTTCTGTTTTACACTTAGTTACAACTGTTTTTACCCTTTGGTCATTGCTCTCCTTTCAACGTATCAGCTCATTAGAAAGAGCAAGGATAAAACATTTATTGTACAATTGAAATTCAAATGGTACATTGAAGTTCGAAAGAGATCAATCAATTCGGTGCAGAAAATAAGCAGATGTTGCTGAAAATAATTGAGTTCAATTTTGTAAGAAATAGATTGAATGTAGTCGGTAGAAACAGCTAGGAATTTGATCCATTTTGTGTTTAACTGCATTATTGTACAGATGAATGATGTCATTTGCAGGGTTGATTTGTACAACACCATTGTAGTAGCTGTTGGTGGCATGGGTTGATTTTAAAGATTAGCACATGTATTTGTTGCCTACATTGTCTGAGGTAGTTCAGTGGTCTGGTAGGCTGGGTATTTGCTGTGCTTCTCATGATCTAGCTATGATACCTGCCTGAGTCCTTTCAGTGTTCTAGTATATCTGCTGGTTGGGAAAGAACATCTAATCCCTTGAGGCCTAGTATAGTTTAGGCAATTGTCTGCTCACATTCAGAATAAAAGATTAGTAAACTTGGGGCTTTTCACATAAAAGTTGAAATTTCTCAAAACATTTATCTCTAATGTTAAAATGCTGAGATATTTTTAAAAATATGAATGTTGCAGTAAACAATAAAGATCTCTTCAGAATCAGAGTTTGAGCTTTGAATGAATAGGAAGTGTGTGAGCTTCTGAACGGCTCAACTGATGAATGTACAGGACTGCCCATTGTGTTACTGAGCAATGCAGATCAGGAAGATGCCAAGTTGATTTTCTGTTGTGCATAGAGTTGGCTGATCTCAGCTGAAGTGACAAATGCCTCAGCATCTCCTTAACTAGGAATTCGCCTCCTAGAGGATGACTAGTGATCTTGATGAATATGTATGGATATGTCTCCAGCCAGAGAGAATCTTACCATCTCCCCTTGATGTTCAATAGCATTACCACCAGTGAATCCCCCACTGTCAGCATTTTTGGGGTTACTACTGACCAGAAATTTAACTGGACCGCTCCATATAAATAGAGTTGAATTTTGTCAGAGTGGCGGTGGCCCCGACAGTGGATCGGAAAGCTAGGGGCAAACCCACTTTGGCCATTTTGGTGAGCCTTGACCAGATTCTGTGGCAAAGAGGCAGCTAATGAGCTGAGGTCAGGGATCCCATTCCTATAAGAGAGGAAATCCCGCTTCCAAGAGCTGCTGGCCTATCAGAAGACCGACCTCAGACCAAAGTAAGTGGAGTCGGCATCACCGGGACCAGCCAGGTAGCCAACAACAGGTTGGGGTGATGGTGGTTGATGAAAGCAGGAGGTGGTGTTTCCTCAGGGGCCTTGCCACTGGGGGGCCCCTCCGTGGGCCACAGAATGCCCAATCAAGAGGGTCCTTCCCGAGCTCATAGAGAGGCTGCCAGGTTTATTGGGTAGTTTCCCCATGTGGTGGATGGCCTCCAACCACTGGTAAAATGCCAGTGTCAGTGGGAAGAGGCCTTTAACCTTTAGTTGGCCAGTTAAGGGCCTCAAAAGGCCTCTGGGTGGGAAGGTTGTCGCCCACCTTTTCCACTGCTGATAATATTCCATAGCATCAGGGAGGCGATGAGCATTTCACACCCCACCTTCCCTTCTACTTCTCCAGACCGCCACCTCCCATCCCACTCCGAGGGTGCCGTTGCGTTGCACCCATACTGTGGCTAGAAGAGCAGGTTAGTGGCTAGGAATTCTGAGGTGAGTGATGCATTTGCTAACTCCCCAAAGGCTGTCCATCATCTACAAGGTACAAGTCAGGAATGTGATGGAATACTCTCCATTTGCCTGGGTGAATGCAGCTACAACAACACTCAAAAGCTCGATACCATACAGGAAAAATCAGCCGACTTGATTGGCACCCCATTCACCACCTTAAACATTCACTTTCTCCACCACCACAGTGGCAGCAGCACAAGATGCACTGCAGCAGCTTGCCAAGGCTCCTTTGATAGCACTTTCCAAACCTGTGAACTCTACCACCTGGAAGGACAGGGGCAGCAGACGACTCACCACTTGCAAGTTTCCCTCCAAGCCACACACCATTCTGACTTGAACTATATCGCCATTCCTTCATTGTTGCTGGGTCAAAAAACTGGAAGTCTCTCCCTAAATGCAGTGCTTGTGTACCTACACCACATAGACTGCAGTGGTTCAAGATGGTGGTTCACCATCAACTTCTCAAAGACAATTAGGGATGGACAATAAGTGCTGCCCTTGCCAGTGATGCTCACATCCTATGAGTGAATATTAAAAATACATGGGGTGAGGATAGGGTCAGGCTAAGCTCTGTTGTAGTCAGATAGTCTGTCAACATCTAAGCCCCATATATGAAGAATGTTTGCTTGGGTGAGGAATTAGAGGCACCTGTGAAACCAGTCACAATATGATCACTGGCTTTGAGAAGGAGAAAAAGTAGGGGAGGAGGGAAAACATGCATGCCTGATATTTTTTATGACAATAAAACTGGAGGAGGCTAAGGAGAAAATAACATGAGTCTTTTTAACTCCCCAAATGCAATGGGCCAGAGCTTTGTTTTACAGAAGTGATAACCAAAACATTTATTTTAGTTCACCATTGTTGGTTAACCTGACTTGAATGCACATGCTGTTCTGTGGTGATGACTTACATAATGACTTACATCCAGCCTATGTGCAGCATGTTGTAAAGCTGTCCCAATAATCAACATAATGAGCCCTTGATTTATTGCAGCCTGTCACTTTATAAGTCGTAAGGCTTCCTAGCATTTCCGTGCTAATTTTGATAGGTGAAATTGCTTTAGACAACTGCGGTTCCAAGTCCGCAGAGCAGTGGGATAGTATCTGCTTTGATAACACTTTTTGATGTAATTACTTCTTATTACTGATTAATAGATGCACAGAGGCACAATGTGGCATGGTTAATAGACACCAACAGGGGGCACTACTGTACACACCAGTTGTCTATCAGCTCTACATCATAATGTTCCTACCCCAGGCTGACCTCACTATTTGAAGCTCCTAATTGTTGATAAAACAGTGGTGCTGTTACTCTCTCTCCTGGGGTTCCAAGTGGCAGCTCTTGGGTGTCTGAGAGCAGGAACTCAGAAGGAGGAAGTTGGGTGAGGGAAGGGGGCGTGGTGGGGTGGAAAGTAAGAGGTCTATGGTCACACCATCAGCAGTTTGCTCACCATGCCAAATGGTAGGATAAGCATGTGCTGGGAATTGAGAAGGAGCATAAGGCGGGAACATATTGCCATCCTCAATCTCTTCACTGATGGGCTCTATTGTCGCAAGTTCCAGGATGAGGAGAGCCACCTCCTCCATCAGGCTCACGAGGTGCAGGACAGAAGAAAGAATGCCAGTGATTGTGTTGCATTGTGTTTGGGTTATGTGCCTGCCATAGTTGAATAACTGCGGGGGGCGGTATGTGGAGGCAGTGAGAAATGGATATGAGGCAGACAGAGTGTGAGTGTAAAGTGCAGTATCTGGATCATTGATGTAAGTCCTAAATGCCGGGGAGTGACGGGGGTGTAGTACATTGAGCAGTGTAAAAGGCTGGTGGTGTGGTGGGTTGGAGATGTCAAACGACTATGCATTTATTGGTATTGACCACCTGTGTGAGGTCATTAGATTGCTTGCAGTACTGCACCAGGCCCTCGGGACCAGACTTCAGCAGTTGACCTCCCTGGCCAGCTGCTGCTAATCCCTTCCGATTGTGGTCCTTGAGGGCCTCCTGGCACCCTGAAGAACCATGATGTCTTTCCTCCAGCCCATCTCCACACTGTGGCCTCCAGAACTGCATGCATGACCCTAAAGCTCTTTCTCTGCCTTATCTGTGTTCCATTTTCATTGTTTAGAGTTGCAGCAAAAGTGTTCAATAACAGCCTGCTGTCATTCAGTGCAGCTTACCTTTAAAAGGAACTGACTGCCTTTAAGAATAGAAGGCTGCCTGCACCACTTGCTATCAGCACAATGCTGCTTAGTTCCTTGCTGAGTGCAGAGGCAGCCAGCAGCACAGGAGCCAGGTCACAACCTCAGTATCATGAGTGATCCATGGTGCAAACCTCCATTTCATTACAACATGCAGCAATAATACGCTGGGGGTAGCCTTAACTGGGTCAGAGTGGGACTTCCGCCCCTCCCATCCGAGAGGAACTCCCACCATAGAGAGTTGTCCACCAATCAGATTGAGCGGCAGCTCTCTAGACCCAGCAGCGCCAGAAGAGAGTAGCGGCCATTACTAGGACCAAAAGCACTTCAGGTAGATCCAAGGATTTTGGATGAGTTTGCCTGGCACGCCCCAACGAGGGGGGCAGCTGGTGAGGTCGGTGGGGGGGTGGGGCGGGGGCAGTGGAAAGAGAAACAGGAGCCTGGTTTGAGAGACCAGGGGAAAAGCTTAAGAGGGGCATGATTTTAGGGGTTGTTTTCAAGGGGCACAGGGGACCCCCCAGAAGAGGTAACATCTTTCTTATCTGACAGCAGCCCACGGAGTGAAAGCTGCTGAGCTGCCCCCCTTGCTTCTGCCTTCCCCTGCCACAGAGGTGGAATGAGGCCTTTGCGTAGCCATTAATAACCTGATGGCTTGAACGCTTTTTCACAAAGAGTCTGTACCCAAAACATTTGCCTATCTTTTTCTTTACCTCTGCAGGTATCAGTGATCCTGCTATGTATTTCTTTCATTATTTCAGATTTCTAATATTTGCCGTGTTTTTTCCTTCTCTTTTGCTCTGGATTAATGTTTTGTTAATGTTTGTTTGCCTGCCTGCTGTAAAAAATAACGTCCCTTTGTTTTTGGTTAGTTTTAAATAGCTTGTTAATCCAAGATACATTATTTATGAAAAGGACCAGCAGTACCTTTCTGCGTGGACCCTACATAGAAATGAATAGGCTGAAGTTATTCATTCTATTCAAAGAAACAAGGCCTCAGTGTCATTGAAATAGAACTTTTGTGGAAGGCTAACCCTCATTTTGAGAGTTTTAAAGTTTGACAGCATTATGGCTTGTCCTTCTTTTGACCGGACAATTCAGGCACTTTCTTTAAGCATCAATGACTTTACAAGCTCTTAAGTTTGTTTTCACCATTGTCAAGTGCAATACACAAAGGGGTTTAACTCATTGGAACGTTAGTGATAACACATAGACTAATTGTTTGTATGTAGCAAATTTGTGAGTTTCTGTTAATGAGGCATGCACTATTTTTGTCAGTGTTTTGCAATTTTTTCTTAGAAATAAGCAGGAGTAATGCACCGTGATGCACAGGCCAATTCGAGGAAACATGCTAAATTTGCTTCAGCACAGTTTCATTACACTAATTGCCAACATCTGAAGCAGGCACTAAATCCATAGAGGGAGCTAGAGAAATATGAGGGCTGAGTAGAGTAGGAGTGAACTACAGGCATTTTCAGAAAACTTCCCTAAACACTGTTCATGGGTTTCTTGACTAGAAAGTGACTGCTATACACTTTGAAGGAGATGGAGTAGAAGAAGATGATCCTGAGCATAGCTAGAAGCAGATTGCAATATGAGTAAAAAGACATGCCAACTTTTGGACTTCACAGAGGGAAGGTTGCAATTCACCAAGGATGTACAGGCCGAATGAATTGCAACTGAACAGAGCTGGCACTGAGTTCCTTGCAGGTAGTTTTGCTTTTGGGGAGGGTTTAAGCTAACTTGGCAGGGGTGTGGGAACCAGGAGATGATATCAGAGAGGAGTGCCAAGGTGCATGAAATACTGGAAGAGATAGATAACACTAGAGTAGGGAATAGTAAGTTAATAGATGGGATAGGAGTAAAGGAGAAAGAAATAGAGGCTAACTCAGGGTTACTGTGCATGTATGTGGATGCACAGAGTGTGCTAAATAAGATTGGTGAGTTACAAGCACAGATTGCCATGTGGAAATATGATGTTGTGGTTGTGACAAAGACCTGGCCCAAAGAATGGCAGGACTGGGTGTTAAATAGTCCTGGATATAAGGTATTCAGGGAAGGTAGGAAAGGAAGAAAAGGAGGAGGAGTCACTGTATTGATTAAAGAGAGTATTGCAGTGCTGGAGAAAGAGGATGTCCCAGATGGGTCAAGAACAGAATCTATTTGGCTACAGCTATGGAACAAAAAGGGTGCAATTACATTGCTCGGTGTAGTCTATAGCCACTAAGTAGTGGGAAGGATGTAGAGGAACAAATTTGCAAGGAAATTACAGAGAAGAGCAAAAATTATAGAGTACTTATAATGGGGGACTTTAGTTATCTAAATATAGACTGAAATAGTAGTAATGTGAAGGGCAGAGAAGGGCAAGAGGTCCTCGAGTGTGTTCGGGAAAATTTCCCACAGTAGTATGTTTCCAGTCCAACAAGGAAGGAGGCACTGTTAGACCTGGTTCTTGGGAATGAGGTGGGCCAAGTAGATCAAGTATAGATAGGAGAATATTTAGGGATCAGTGATCATTGTATCATAAGATTTAGGTTGACAATGGAAAAGGACAAAGGATAATATAGAGTAAGAATAATTAACCTGGAGAAAGCTAGCTTCAATGAGGTAATAATGTATCTGGGCTGAATAAATTGGAGTCAAAGGTTGGTAGGAAAAGCGGTGGCTGAACAATAGGCTACCTTGAAAGAAGAGATAGTTTGGGCACAGTCAAGGTATATTCCCTCGGAAGGGAAAGGTAGGGCAAACAAACCCAGAGCTCCCTGGATGACAAAGGAAATAGAAATTAAGATAAAGAAGAATAAGCGTGTTTATGACAGGTGTCAGGTAGAAAATACAATTGAAAACCAAACTGAATATGGAAGGTTCAGAAGGGAGGTGAAGAAAAAAATAAGAGAAGCAAAGAGAATCCCAAAGTCCTCTATAGGCATTTAAATAGTAAAGGGTGGTAAAAGGAGGAGTGGGGCCGGATCAGGACCAAAAAGGGGATTTACTGATGGAGGCAGAGGGCATAGCTGAGGTATTAAATGGATACTTTGCATTGTTACCAAGGAAGAAGATGCTACCCAGGCCATGGTAAAAGAGGAGATAATTCAGACATAATAAGGTTTTAAAATTGAAAAGAAAGAGACATTGGATAGATTAGCCATACTTGTTGACAAGGCAGTGGAACTGGATGGGATGCATCAAAGGGTACTGAGGGAAGTGAGGGTAGAAATCGCAGAGGCACTGACCATAATTTTTCAATCTTCCTTAGACTTGGATGGTCCCGGAGGACTGGAGAATTACAAACATTACACCTTTGCTCAAAGAAGGAGATAAAGATAAGCCCAGCAACTACAGGCTAGTCAGTTTAACTTGCTTTTCCTGATATATATTATTGACCCAGACCTCAATGTGCCAGGCACAGTATCAAAGTTTTTGGATGATACAAAACTTGGAAGCATTGTGAACTGTGAGGAGGATAGTGTAGAGCTTCAAAAGGACATGGACAGGTTGGTGGAATGGGCGGACAGGTGGCAAATGAAGATCAATGCAGAGAAATGTGAAGTGATTCATTTTGGTAGGAAGAACATGGACAGACAATGTAAAATAAAGGATACAACTCTAAAGGGGGTGCAGGAGCAGAGGGACCTGAGTGTTTATGTGCATAAGTTATTGAATGTGGCAGGACAGGTTGAGAGAATGTTTGATAAGGCATACAGTATCCTAGGCTTTTTTATTGGGGCATAGAGTACAAGAGCAAGAAGGTAATGTTGAACTTGTATAAGTCACTAGTTCTGCCTTATCTAGAGTATTGTGTTCAGTTCTGGGTGCTGCACTTTAGGAAGGACGTGAAGACATTAGAGATGGTGCAGAAAAGATTCACGAGAATGGTTCCAGAGATGAGGAACTTCAGTTGTGAAGTTAGGTTGGAGAAGTTAGGCCTGTTTTCCTTGGAGAAGGCTGAGAGGAGATCTGTTAGAGGTATTCAAAATCATGAGCGGTCTGGACAAAGTAGATAGGGAAAAACTTCCCACTTGTGAAAGGATCAAGAATGAGAGAGCACAGATTTGAAGTAATTGGCAAAAGAAGCAAAAGTAATATAAGGAAAAACTTTTTCACGCAGCTGGTGGTTAGGGTCTGGAGTGCACTGCCTAAGAGTGTGGTGGAGGCAGGTTCAATTGAAGCATTCAAAAGGGAATTAGGCTGTATCTGACAAGGAAGAATGTGCAGGGTTATGGGGAGAGGCAGGGAAATGGAAATAGGTGAGTTGCTCAGTTGCAGAGCCGGTGCAGACACGATGGGTCAAATGGCCTCCTTCTGTGCCATTACAATTCCTTGATCCTATGATGTAATCCTGGAGCTCCACCAGCTCTTGCTATCAATCCTATGACAGGGGTGGCACCATTGGAAGGCCTGTCAGGAAGCCTACCCTGTTGTCAACAAGCATGGAGGAGACCAGCACTAACTTGGCACAGAGCTTTGCGAAGAGCTTGGAGACCATCTTTTCCAGAATTGATGTGATGTCTAA
The DNA here is from genome assembly GCF_964194155.1 of Cetorhinus maximus. NCBI lineage: Eukaryota > Metazoa > Chordata > Chondrichthyes > Lamniformes > Cetorhinidae > Cetorhinus > Cetorhinus maximus. The sequence goes on from NC_135890.1 coordinate 87,224,900, forward strand.
CTTCATCAGCATACTTGTGGGTCCAATAATGATGTGTTTTCTTATGACCAAAGCCTCATCTTCCACTGGACTGCAAGGAGCTTCCACCAGAAGTTTGAGTGATGCTGTACAAACTCAGACTCTTATCATGCATGGTTAGCTTATTGCCATCCTAGCTCAGCCTGCTCTCATGCAAGCTCAGCTTGCTACCATGTAGGCTCAGGCTGCAGCCAACATGACTGTGGGTTCCAGTGCACAAAGGGACATGAGAGATATCACAGCAGTCCAGTGATATATGCTCCAACATTTACTCAGGTTGCTGAGGCTCCATCCTGAGGGAGTGCCAGTGGAGTATGAACCTGCTGTCCACCTTGAAGGAGACAGCATCCATCCTGACAACCCCTCACTCCCACTTGCCACTCTGCCAGCGCACGTGCTTTTGTTGCCTGTCAACCAGACAGCTCAGCTTGCTGCGATACTTGCTGAAGCTGGATCTACTAGGTTCTGGGATGCTCGAGGTTAGTCTCCAAGGCCACCTGCAGCCAGCCCCATTAAAAGTTAGCAGGATTCCACTTGCCATGCTGTAGCCACTGGGGTAACACTACACTGAAGCACTAGGACAGGCAAAGGTGCATGGAAAACAGGTTCTAGGGCAATGCACAAAGGTGATTAGTTGATATCTGTATACAATATAGAATAATTTGTTTTATCAAGTTAGCTTGCACTGTTTATTTTTCCATGACTGCTGCATAACGAAGACATCATGACTGTTGCCAGGTGCTTGCTTGTGTCTGGCAAGGGAGGTTGAATTGCACTTAGTTCTTAATGAATTGAGAGCATCAGTAACCTCCCTTATGCAACAGTCAATGGCATGCTGTCAGATGTTGCAAATATCTCCAGCTCCAGCCTGGGAGAAGCCAGCTGTATAAAAGCTCACCATCATGGTCACCTTCACAGCCATTGGCGGTGGTGCTTGACCTGCACTGGGATTGCAGCTGTGGCTACAGCTGGTGGCAGATTTCAGTAAGATTTTACTCAAGTGCAGACATTGCAAAAATTGGGCCGTAACTTCCAAGCCCCAGGGCAGTGCACCTGCGGGGTAACCCAAAGATGCTCTGGGGAACCCCACACCTCTCCCAGAAAATTCCCAGGTAAGGATTGCACGGCAATTGCCTGGAAGTTCAAACTTTCTTCGGGCGATTGCCCTGAACTGGGAACCATCCGAAAATGCGATTTAAATTGCAAAATTCAAATGTTTCCGACTGTCTTACAGCAACAGTTACCCAGAAAAAGTTATAAGAATTAAAATCGCTTGAACTTCTGGGTAACTACTGTACTGATCTGCGCTCACCATACCGCCCCCCCCACCCCAAACCCCCCACCCCCCAACCGCACAGCCATGGGACCCCCCCTAACCCCCGCAATTCCCTGACTCCCACAGGACTGCCCCCGCTAACCCCTCTGATCCCACATGGGACTCCCCCCTACTTACCGATCCCCCACAGGGCTCCCCCAATCCCCCCACACAAACCCCTGATCCCCACGGCAATCCCTCCACCCACCCCCTGACTACCACCCACAGGGCTCCCCCATTCCCAGCCCCCACTAACCCCCCAGAACCGCTACAGGACTCCCCCCAACCTCCCCACCACCACCCCACCCCTCCCCCCCCAACCCAATGACTCTTAGCACTTGCTCAACTTTAACAATGACAGAAAGAAGCATAGAGGCAACAGTCAGAAGAAATCAACCAAGTAGTTGATAATCCCTTTAAATAGCACCAGTAGGGGGTCCTCCCTTCCCGCTGAATACAAGTTCAGCTGTGCGAGTTTAAGAGAAACCGTCAGCTGGAGCATTGAGCTGGTATCAAATCAACATTGCACGCTAATTGAGGCCATGATCTGCCAGCTCTGCATACTTTTGGTGGCCGCTCATTGCAAGTACATTTACACCTCCCTGAATATGGCGTCTGGTGTGATACCCCTCCAAAAGTATGCATACGTGCTGTGGATGCTATTTTGGACACCAAACAGCATTTACAGTGCCCAAACAACTGGCTTTATCTATCAGAATTCCACCCACTGCACACGAAACATCTTTCATAGAATTAAGTAGATTTTACAACACAGAAACAAGTGATTTGTCCTAACAAGGGTTTTATGCTCCACATAAGCCTCCCCTCAAGATAATTTATCTCAACCTATTACCATAACCTTCTATTCCTTTCTCCTTCATGTATTATCTACCTTCCCCTTAAATGCTTCTATGTTATTTTCCTCAGCTACTCCTGATGGTAGTGAATTCCACATTCTCGCCATTCTCTGAGGAAAGAAGTTTCTCCTGAGTTCCTTATTGCACTTTTTTTTGACTGACTATTTTACATAGTTATAAATAGCTTGCAGAGGAACCATCCGCTCCACCTCTATCCTTTCAAATCCCTTCACAATCTTAAAGATTTCTATCATTCACCCCTCAGCCTTTGCTCCTACACAACTGGAACATTCCTTCCAACCTCTATCAAGAGACATTGTTAGAGAGTCACACATAGTGTAACAAGTCGGTAACACGTGCCCTGTTTTAAATATGCTTCAGTACCCAATAATCTGGACACTGACATCCAGGACTAAAGAAGAGGCAGAGCCAATTTGTTTAATTGCTGAGGATTCATTCAAGTGGAAAGTAACATTCACAGCATGCATTTTGTCATTTGTACAGCTGTAAGAGATGCATAGCCTTTCATTAACAGAAAGCGCTACTGTTTAATGAACAATGGTGTATAACCACTGTCAGAAAACATGTCTGGGTGATTGACTGCTAGGCTCCTTTGCAGCATCCTTATGGAATCGAGCACTTATTAAGGTGCAGAACAGATTCCAGGATTGACTCTTGGGGACATAGTGTTTATCTACTCTGGATTTCTTGATGCCTCAACCTGGTGAGCTGGCCCAGGATGTCTATTTGGAGCCCTGCAGCTTGCTTGCAAGTTTCCAAATAGGAAAGGTGTGGGGGATTGCGGTGGAGGGGGCGAGGTCGATGTTGACGTGCGGATGGTGGTGGGGGACTTCTTCACCATCAAAATGGATGGGTGACCAATGAGAATGCAAATGGAGTTTAGTGAAAAGATGTTGGCAGCTCACCAGGGTTATTCTCACCCTCTCATGTACACCGCACAAGTGCCATGCATGCTTTGGAAGTAAGTGTAAATGACGCATCAAATCAATTAATAAAATAAATTTTGACCACAGTTCTCTCTCAAAGGCATTAAGTGACATTTTGGGTGAGATTTTAACTCATTCAAAATCCAATCACTACACAGAGCTCAAATTGAACCCTTTGAGTCCAATAGTGGCAAATTAATTCAGGAAATCTAACAAATTTTCAACAATTTCTATAGCCTGACAATAAATGTTTAGTATCTGAACCTCCCTAAATCATCAATATTTTTGATGAAATTATGCGTTTTTCTTGGATGTATTCATGTGTGTGCAAAGGGAGATTATATAACATCTCCAATATTTGATGCTTTATGCAGCAAACTTGACTGTGTTTCACGCAAAGTGGAGTTATTCTGCTATTACGACATGAAGCATTGGGTTGGGTTTTGCAGTGTCAGTAATGGCGACGCCTTCAAAGTTTGCGAAGACTGTATGTCAGAGACCGCGCAACCCATGAAGTGTGTACACTGTAATGTGCAAATCTGAAAGTTTCAGTCAGCCAACCAATGCTACTCCATTCACCACTTCAAATGGCACGTATGAAAGCTGCACAAATTTGGCCTAACTGCCCATTAAATTTGAAATAATTATGCTTGGAAACTTTATACCTGTAATTCTTGGAGTGGTGAGCCTTCTCTGAATTTGCAAATGCCTAATAAGAAGGTCCACAGCATCTAAAAAGTTCAGCTGGTCTGCTTTTTAACATAAAACCTTTTAAGTACATGGTAAAGTGAGGTACCCTGCCCCTTTAAGAGAATGCCTGTGTACTGATCATGTGACAGCACTGACAAATCACTATACAGTGCAGGCAACTGGGAACGGTAAGCCTGGTTCTGGAGGTTTTTGAGTGAGCAAGTATGATCTGGTGCTCTGCCCTATGTCTCAATTACTGTTTATTCCTACATCAGTCTCTCCCTGTTATTGATTGCCAGCAGCAATTGAGAAGAACATAGGAGGGCGTGCAGTTAGAGTTTGGTTGTCAATTCATTTACCCAAGACATAAAAGTGATGACAAGGATAAAGAACAAAGGAAAATAAATTTCAAGACAGGTGAGCAAAACATTGGAAAGAACATCTGTACTTATCTTCTAAAATAGGCGACAGGTGACAGTTGGAACAGAAAGCAGTGCTGCAGTTTAAAATTTATTAAAAAAACCGTGCAGAATTGCGATTGTGGGGACCCCGCCAAAACTTGAAAAGAGTGCAAAACCCAGCAGAGAAAAGCTGACAGCTGCAGAGACAGAGTTAAAAAAAAGTGACCCCTCGTAAAGTGGCAATACATTTAAAAGGGTAAATACATGAAAAATGGTTATGGGCAGAAAATTATAAGAGACCCTAGAGAAAGCGCAACTCCACGGTAAGCCAAACACCTAAATTTGTCATTACCTGGATAGCCCGTCGGAAGTGCAGTCCCCTTTCAGTCGTTCATGATGCCGCAGTTCAGGTGTGTTGATCCATTCGACCCCATTGCAAATGACTGGTCTCAGTATGTCGAACGCCTAGAGTTCATTTTTACCGCTAACGACATTGCGGGGGAGGAGAAGAAGAGAGCGATTCTTTTGTCCACATGCGGGAGCAAAATGTACTGGCTGATCCGCAGCCCTATGTCATCTAACACCCCCGACTCAAAGACTTTCGACGAGTTAATAAAACTTGTACAGAGCCACCTGAGATCAAAGCCCTCAGTTACTATGCAGCGCTTCAAGTTCAATTCAAGGAACAGGCTTCCAGAGGAGACAATAGCTGACTATGTGGTCATTTTAAAGGCATTAACTGAGCATTGCGAATTTGGAACGTCCATTAGTGATATGATGAGAGACCGGCTGATATGCGGGATTGGAGATTATACTATCCAAAGGCGTTTGCTAGCCGAACCTAATCTAGACTTCAATTAGGCATTAGAATTAGCTACCGCGATGGGGAGTGCTGTTAGAAATTCCAAAGTTACAAAAGATACACAAAATGGCACGTCCATCTTATCGAGCGGGACAATCCGGCAACAAAAGGCGGGAAAACTTGGGACTCCACGGAAAGACGGGAAACGCTCTCTAACTCCTGACCATTGAAAAACAATGGTGCTGCAGTGAAAACCCACAAAATGAATCAGAGGAATACATCCAGGCCCCCAGTGAGCCAATGACAACTCAAACAAGTCAAGTGCTTTTTCTGCCAACCCTATGGCCACATAATGCGGCAATGCAGAGAAAGGCTAAAACAACACTATAAAGGTAGAAGGAAAAATCGTTAAATATGCCTCATGGAAGAGCCAGAAGAAATAGAACCAGACATTCATTCATTATAGAACCTCCAAAGTAGGTAGAACCGGGCCAGAGTTCAAGCTGAAGTCAGCATCCTTCAAAAGGAAACAGAAAATTTATTAAAGGACTTTTGTGTTACAAAATTCAATCAGCTCCCAATTTCTGCCACGAAAAAGATATGAAGAAGAAAAGGAAGAGTTAAGCCTGTCTCTGGCTGAGTTAAGGAATGAATTAGCTGAGAAGGGGCAACAATATGTGATTCTTAGGAAACTATTAATAAGAGTAGGAAAGAATTGAAGAGCTGAAGCAGCAACTGCGTAAAAGCCCTGAAGTTTTAAAACTAGACGGCCCTGAATTCTCAGAAGAGCTGTCGGAAAACCCAACTACTGAGCTCATTCACATTCAGCTCGCAACTGCGCCTAGTCCAGCCAACAACAAAATTAAAGGGAAGACAGAGATACAGGTCATTGCTACCAAGAAAAGGACACACAGGAAAAAAAAGAGAAATTATTGACAGTCCTTGGAAAGAAAAACAAAATGAATTTTTTCCCCTTTTCCTCTATCTCCTCACACATCACGTAGCTCATCGTTGTGTTGCTTTGTGCTTGTTGCCCTTTATCTGCTTCAGCTTGGAGGGGAGGGACAGCAGGAGTGAACGTGACTGCACTCAGAAGATGGTGAAATCATCCACTGAGGGACATAGTGGGGAACTGCCCCTGAGGAGGTCTCGGAAACACCGTCCGAGGTTGTTGGGCTACGATGCTCAACCCTCCAAAGAGGGCCTCCTGAGAGACTTGACCTGTAAATAGTTATTGTGTAATAGTTAATGTGTTTTAAGCTTGTTAGCTGTACTTTTAAGTAAAGGGAGAAGGATGTGGTGAAGCGAAGTACCATGACCTTTTAAGAGAATGCAAGTGTATTGATCATATGACAGCACTGCCGAATCACTGTACAGTGCGGGCAACTGGGAATTGTAAGTCTAGAGCTGGAGGTTTCTGAGTGAGCACGTATGATCTGGTGCTCTGCCCTATGTCTCAATAAACCATCACTGTTTATCCTTACATTGGTCTCTCCCCGTTATTGATTGCAAGCAGCAATTGAGGGGAACATAGGGAGGAACATAGGAAGTTGGAGTTCGGTTGGCCAATGAACTCATTTACCCAAGACATAAAATAAGAGTCTAATAAACCTTGTTAAAAAGTAAAATCCAAGACCTTTTAACATGGCTGCTTAAATAACTATTTTTAAATTGATTTATTTATCTGGTCAAAATTATTGCACCTTTTAAAAAATGTTTAAATTTTTAATTTTGTATAATTAATTATGTCTACTAAAAATATGATTTTCCAATGCCCTTTTACTACAAAAGCCTGCTTTGTACATTTCCTGTGCTGCAGATATTAAGTTACACCCTCAATGCCTGCTGTTTTCACCTGCGCTACTCGGTGCTGCTTGGCCTCGCTGTAGCCCACGCCCAGTGGGAACCCTCCCCCAAGGCAGCAAAATTCTCGCCACTGTGATCATGTGGGTTCACACAGAGATTTATTCAATGTCAGCCATGGGTACCGCCATTGTGTTGCAAACTGCAAAATCTGGACCAATGTTAATTACACAAGGAACAGCGCAGTAAACACAGGCTTCCAATGATATGCTTATGTTAATTAGAAAATCTTCATGTCAACTCAACCCAAAGAGGCTTTCTTTAAGTTTCTGGAAGGACAGGGAGAGACTCCTCTTCCCACTCATGTAAGCAACGCTACCTGGTTTAAGAAGTCAATATCAAATTCCTCAATTGGCCACTAACAATGGAAACAGCAGATGCCATCATTCATCATACTCATTGCAAACCACAAATTGTGACTTTGACAGACCAAAAGCCTTTCCTGAAGACAGAAAGATTAAAAGTTATGTACAGATCACTACTTGCATCTCATGGGCAGAATTTAATGTAATTGACGCGGGTCTGCCACGAGTTGGAGAACCAGTGGGGAACCCATGTCACTTCCGAGGGTGAGGCCCAACCGGATTAAGCATCTGTAAGGCACTTAATTGCATAGGGCCTTCCATGGGACTCAGGACCCCAGATGGAATGGGTTGGAATCCCGCCTGCCGAGAGCTGCTGCCCAATCAGAGGCTGGCAGCTCACCGTTGCAGGCAGCATTACCAAGGGACCCAAGCCACAGTTGTATGTGATTGGAATGGGGGTCATAGAGAGCGGGTAGTAGGAGGGAGCAGGAGGTCAGAGGCCATGGCAAGGGGAATTGGCTTTCAGTGGTCAATGCCTTGCCCATTGCTGAGACTCTCAGTCAGACACTAAGTCCTTTTGAAAGAGAGACATCCCTGCCAGGAGGCTGCTGACATACTCGACAGGCTTTCCCGGGTGGCCATCTGGATGCATGAGAAAGCCATGCCACTTGCTTGTAATCCCTGAGCCACCACTGAACTTCAGTGCGCTCAGAGGTAATTGGTGTCAATTGGCTCAATAAGGAGTCTGATTGACATCCCGTCGTGAGGGGCGAGTTTCTCACATTGACCCATTCCCGCTTCCGACCTAATCGTGGGAGGTTTTCCTGCTGCACGGAGACGTGCGGCCTCTCCTGCGACAAAGTGGGCTGAGCCACAATGTTTCCTGCTGCGACGGGCTGCATTGAATCTGGCCCCTTGTGGCTCAGTTGGGGTAGCACTCTCGCTTCAGCGTCAGAAGATTGCGGGTTCAAACTTCCACTGCAGAGACTTGAGCACATAATATAGGTGAACAGTTAAATTTAATACTGAGGGACTAAATACTACTTTGTCACAAGTGCTGCCTTTTGGATGAGATGTTAAGCCAAGGCCCCACCTTCCCTTCCCCCATGGGTGTAAAAGACTCCGTAGCACTTTTTGAAGAAGAACAGGAAATTGTCCAGACACTCTGACCAGCATTTATCCTTCAGCCAACATCACTAAGACAAATTATCTGGATGTCGCCTTATTGCTGTTTAAGATCCTGCTGTGTGAAAATTGGCTGCCACATTTCCGACATTATGACAGTGACTACGCTTCAAAAAGTAATTGTAAAGTGAAATATTGAAAGACCTTATAAAAATGCAAATTCATTTTTTCTTGCTTTAGAGCCAAGCCCCAGCCTTAGCCCATATAACTGGGAGAAGTGGTGGTGTTGTTAGAAGTTCAACCATAGGGTGGGTGATTGGTTGGGTTGTTATCTTAAATAAATGAGGTGTTGTGTGTTGCTGTCATGTACAGTAGCTTAGGACATTACTTAATGCCTATGTACTTTCAGTCTGTGAATGTGAATTCTGGAAGGTAAAATTAATTTTTGCCAAGATGGGTGATTAAAGTAAAAGGCAGCAACTGTGATTAAGATTTCACAGGTATAGCATTGCAGATGACAGTCAAGATATTGCTTTATCTTTATCTACATCAAGTCATTGGAGAGAAACAGGTACAATCACAGTCTCTATTTTCACTCATAAGGAAACGTATTTCATGAGTTCCTTAAGAGATATTATGGAAAGCTCGGGAGAATGTTTCTATTTCCATTGTGTGATAAGAGGTAAATATATGTGTGCATATGTGCCTTTTGGTGATCAAGACCTCAGAAGGCTTGACTTTGTCAATGGTCAGTAATATATGGGATGAAAATGATAAATTATTTTAACTGCTATAATGCCTTAAAATCCAACCAATAGTATTCATTGTACATTGCTACCAGTACGACAGCAATAAGAGTTTTGATTGTGTTAAAAAGGGATGTACTATAAATATACATCAATAGCTATCGCTCAAATCTATCTTTGGATTATGTTTAGTTTTATGAAATAAGGATCTTTGTATTTGCATATTATGTGATGGTGCAACGCCAAGGATTATGCTTCAGTTTATCACAGTACAAATGACAGTACAAAGGTATTGACTATTCATAAAGGATTTACACCCATAGCTAGTGCTAGCTCCACCCTCAAGACTGATAAATCAAAAATAAACTGAACTAAGTACCACCTCTTAGGCAGGGCTTACTTTATAGGTGTTGCAATGTACTGCCCTTAAGATCCTCACCTTTGCTTATTTAGCGGTGTTAATTGCCCACTAATTTCAACACTGTTTGTCAGCAGAAGCTAACAGCTGTCTGGCCACATCATAAAATTTGAGCAAACTTTTACTTTATCAACTTTCCGATAATTATCTTTTCTTATCTTGCAAGCAATTGCAGTGGAGGGATGATATGAGCAGGGAAGGGCTGTTTAGCACTTTGGCAATACTAGTTATTGTGGGTTGCTGGCGCCAGGATGTCTCTTGGCTATCTGAGTGGCATGGGTTCAGGGCAAGAAAAAGACTGCACAGGCTGAGGTCATGCACAGGTAATTTCCACATGTAATGATCTAAGCATTACACCGTCTAATCACCCATCCTGAATCTAGACAACTCCGGCCATTTAATGAAATCTGACTTCTTGAAATCGGAAAACATCTGAAAGCAAAACTTTAATTGTTTATTTGTGCTAGCGTCATTTAAACTTTTCTCCATTAGACTGAGATCTCATCCGAGTTCAGACCTAAACCTGACAGATGCAATAAACTTTTATTGGTGTTTTTAGACTTTGCTTGGAGGCTGAATGATTGAGAATTCAAATAATTTACAACATGTCACTTGAAACTCAGCACTAGTAGCAGCTAGTGCTACCTACAAAAGATTCACAACTTGTAGGTGGCATTCAGGAACTTGCTATTCAGTGTTGCTAACTTGGGTTCACTAATTTAGAATCACAGAACCATAGATTTTTAGAGCACAGAAGAAGGCCATTTGGTCCATTATGCCTGTGCTGCCTCTTCCCTTTCTCCATATAATTTGCATTTTATTTCTCAAATGCATATCCAATTCCCCTTTAAAATTTGCTACACATTCTGATTCCAAGTTCAATGCAAAAATTGAAGAAAAAAAACTCCCCCCTCCCATCTTGAAGATGTTGACTTCCTTTCCTGGCCTCAGTCTCACAGGGGACTGGCAGCTCTCCAGTACCTCATTCAAGCGGTCATTTGAGCCCAGGCAGCGTGTGCTGAGGGGTAGCACAGCTACGTCTGCGTCTGTCTCCACCTGATGACACACATTCACTTTCCGTCAAGAGCCATTAGTAAGGAGCAAGGGGGATTATGGCATTTTTAAATTTATGGATGTGAGCATCACTGGTAAGGCCAGCATTTATGGCCCATCCCTAATTGCCCTTAAGAAGGTGGTGATCATCTTGTATTGGCTCTTAATACAAACATACCAAACACTATGGCAAGGACTGGTAATCTAAGTGAAAGGTTCTTTATTGAAGAATGACAGGGTTCCAGGAGAGCTCTTCACACATGTAATACCTGCTGATCATTATTACTTCAACTATGATATGTTCTCTGGGTGGGGGACTTCAATGTCCATCACCAAGAGTGGCTCGGTAGCACCCCTAGTGACCGAGCTGACTGAATCCTAAAGGACATAGCTGCTAGACTGGGTCTGCAGCAGGTGGTGAGGGAACCAAGAAGAGGGAAAAACATACATGACCTCATCCTCACCAACCTACCTGCTGCACATGCATCTGTCCATGACAATATCGGTAGGAGTGACCACTGCACAGTCGTTGTGGAGACGAAGTCCCGCTTTCACATTGAGGATACCCTCCATCGTGTTGTGTGGCACTACCGCCATGCTAAATGGGATAGCAACAGATCTAGCAACTCAAGGCTGGGCATCCATGAAGTGCTGTGGGCCATCAGCAGCAGCAGAATTGTACTCAAACACAACCTGTAACCTCATGGCCTAGCATATCCACCACTCTACCATTACCATCAAACCAGGGGATCAACCCTGGTTCAATGAAAAGTGCAGGAGGGCATGCCAGAAGCAGTGCCAGGCATACCTAAAAATGAGTTGTCAACCTGGTGAAGCTACAACACACGACTAATGGATGCCAAACAGAATAAGCAGCAAGTGATAGACAGGGCTAAGTGATCCGACAACCAATGGATCTAATCTAAGCTCTGCAGTCCTGTCACATCCAGTCATGAATGTGGTGTTTAATTAAACAATTAAACAACTCACTGGAGGAGGAGGCTCCACAAATATCCCCATCCTCAATAATGGAGGAGCCTAGCACATCAGTGCAAAAGATAAGGCTGAAGCATTTGCTAAAACCTCCAGCCAGAAGTGCCCAGTGGATGATCCATCTCGGCCTCCTCCGGAAGTTCCTAGCATCACAGATGCCAGCCTTCAGCCAATTTGATTCACTCCACATGATATCAAGAAATGGCTGAAGGCATTGGATACTGCAAAGGCTATGGGCCCTAACAATATTCCGACAATAGTACTGAAGGCCTGTGCTCCAGAACTTGCCATGTCCCTAGCCAAGCTGTTCCAATACAGCTAGAACACTGGCATCTACCAGGCTATCTGGAAAATTGCCCAGGTATGTCCTGCACACAAAAAGCAGGACAAATCCAACCCAGCCAATTACTGCCACATCAGTCTACACTCAATCATCAGTAAAGTAATGGAAGGGGTCATCAACAGTGCTATCAAGCAGCACTTGCTTAGCAATAACCTACTCACTGATGCCCAGTCTGGGCTCCACCAGGGCCACTCAGCAGCTGACCTCATTACAGCCTTGGTTCAAACAAGGACAAAAGAGCTGAACTCCCGAGGTGAGATGAGAGTGACTGCCCTTGACATCAAGGCAGCATTTGACCAAGTGTGGCATCAAGGAACCCTAGCAAAACTGGAGTCAATGGGAATCAGGGGGAAAACTCTTTGCTAGTTGGAGTCATACCTAGCACTAAGGAAGATGGTTGTGGTTGATGGAGATCAGTCATATCAGCTCCAGGACATCACTGCAAGCGTTCCGCAGAATAGTGTCCTTGACCCAACCATCTTCAGCTGCTTCATCATGAACTTCCTTCCATCATAAGGTCAGAAATGGAGATGTTCGTTGATGATTGTACAATGTTCAGCACCATTCGTGACTCCTCAGGTACTGAAGCAGTCCATGTCCAAATGCAGCAAGACCTAGACAATATCCAGGCTTGGGCTGACAAGTGGCAAGTAACATTCACACCATACAAGTGCAAGGCAATCACCATCTCCAACAAGAGAGAATCCAACCATCGTCCCTTGATGTCCAATAGCATTAACAACACTGAATCCCCCACAATCAACATCCTGGGGGTTACCATGGACCAGAAACTGAACTGGACTAACCATATAAATACTGTGGCTACAAGAGCAGGTCAGAGGCTAGGAACTATGCAATGAATAACTCACCTCCTGACTCCGCAAAGCCTGTCCACCATCTACAAGACACAAGTCAGGAGTGTGATGGAATACTCCCCACTTGCCTGGATGAGTGCAGCTCCCACAACACTCAAGAAGCAGGACAAAGCAACCCATTTGATTGGCACCACATCCACAAACATTCACTCCTCTACCACCGATGCACAGTAACAGTGGTGTGTACCATCTACAATATGCATTGCAGGAATTCACCAAGACTCCTTTGACAGCACCTTCCAAATGCACAGCCACTACCATCTAGAAGGACAAGGGCAGCAGATAGATGGGAACACCACCACCTGTAAGTTCACCTCCAAGTCACTCACTATCCTGACTTGGAAATATATCGCCATTCCTTCACTGTCGCTGAGTCAAAATCCTGGAACTCCCTCCCTAACAGCACTTTGGGTGCACCTACACCACCTGAACTGCAGCGGTTCAAGAAGGCAGCTCACCACCACCTTCTCAAAGGCAACTAGGGATGGGCAATAAATGCTGGCCCAGCCAGTGAAGCCCACATCCTGTGAATGAATAAAAAAAAAATCACGTTAACTTGTTAACTTCTTGTGTTGATGTATACCAAACCATTTAATATCTAGTAGTATGTTAATCAATATGTTAAACTACATGTAGAACAAAAGCAATATCACAACAGAGGTGACATACTTCCTTGAATTGCTGTAATCCTCATGGTGCAGTACATCCACAGAGCTGTTAGGAAGGGAGTTCCAGGATTTTGATCCTGTGATAGTGAAGGAATGCTGATATAGTTCCAAGTCAGGATGGTGCATGATTGGCAGGGAACTTGTAGGTGGCAGCATACTCATGTGGCAGCTGCCCTTCTGCTTCTAGGTGGTAGAGATCACAGGTTTAGAAGGCTGTTGTATCGAGTACCCTTTGGTTTACTGGGGCTAAAGGATCCAGATTGCAAGCCTAATTCGGGGTGACCAAGTCGGTACAGAGGCAGAGAACATCAGTAGATCGTTGTTTGAATAAACACATGCTGTTTATTTGCAAACTAAACTCAGCAGCCACATTTGTGTGCTCACAACTCAGAACTCTGTCTTCACTCTTCAGTGTCTAACTCAAGACTCTCCCACAGTGGTAGCGACTCTGTTATCGGGTATCAAGATCATGTGATCTTACATTTCAACACTTGTCTTAAAGGTGTATTACTTCTCAGATTACTATATCCCCCCCCACCACTTTACTGAAAAATACATTTTACAATTTTTTCAATTTATCAAGTTATTTACAATTTCAGTCTCTCTGGGGGTTTCCTTATACATGCAGAATGTCTCAGCTGTACAGCTTTTGAAGTTTGATTTGGAACCTCCTTTACTGGAGTTGTCTGAGCATCTGGTTCTTCAGTAGGTACCTGTAAATATGTTTCTTCAACTCTTTCAGGTACAGTGACCCTTCAAACACATTTGTACTCAGTTGAGTTTTTTCAACAGGAGTTATCAGTCTCGAACATTCGTGGAATCACCTCTGGATATTTGGTTTCTCCTCTTCTTATGTGATCCACATGTTTCCTAATTACTCGATCTTCGACTTTCACGTGGTAGGAAAGAGGCCCTGTTGCTGCACTTATCTCTCCGAACAACCATGCTGGTCCTTCTCTAAAATTTTTCTAATTTCTACAAATACTTTCTCTCCTACATTAAATGTTCAATCCTGACTGTGACAATCAAGCCCCATTTTCTGACTTTGCTGCCTTCCTCTACCTTCCCCCACAGGTTTGGCATGATTAGGCTCAGTCTCGATCGGAGATGGCGCTTCATTAACATTCTGCTGGTGTGATACCTGTTGTCGAATGAGGGATGGTTCTATAATGGAATAGAAATCATGCTAATTTAGTCGCTATCGAATCTCCAGACAATTTCTTCATACCAGGTTTGAATGCCTGAACTGCTCTCTTGGCAAGTCCATTTGAAGAAGGATGGCTTGGAGATGTTTTCACATGAACAATACCATTGAAGCTTGTAAATCGGTTAAATTCAGCACTTGTGAATACTGTTCCATTATCTGATATTAGCATTTCAGGTAATCCATTAATTGCACAACTTTGTCAAGGTTTGTCATTGAAGATGTGGGTGACCTCACTTTGTATATGTCCATCTATAAAAGGTCCCACATAATCGATGTCTACTCGTACCCATGGCCATCCTGGCCACTCCCAGGGGTGTAATAGGGCTGTTGCAGGTCATTTTTGTACTCGTTGACACTGCATATAGCTTCTCACCAAGTTTTTATTTCTCCATCCATTCACAGCCACCATGTATAGCTACGTGCTAGTGTCTTCATTTTGGAAATTCCAGGTGTGCACTGTGAAGTTCGGATAACAATGGCTTTCATGCTTTTGGAGGAACAATAACCAAAGCTCCCCACAGTAAAATATCTTCTTGGCTGGTTACCTCGTACCTTCTCTGGAAATACGGTTTCATTTAATCAGATTCTTGCTTTTGTGACCAACCATGAAGAACTTGATTTCTCACTTTGGATAAGACAGGATCTTGATTTGTCCAATCTCTAATTTGTCTTGCACATATTGGGAATGAGTCCAGGAAGTTCAATAACAAAACAAATTCCTGAGGAATTGGAACATCGTCATCTTTAACTTGCAAGGGTACACGACTGAGTCCATCTGCGTTTGTAATTTGACTTCCCGGCCTATGAATAAAAGTATATTCATAAGCTGCCATGATCAGTGCTCATCTTTGTACTCTTGCTGGGGCTATAGGGGGTATAGCCTTGTCTTCCCTGAATAGTCCTAATAATGGCTTGTGGTACATTATAATAGTAAAGTGACGACTCTGTACATATTGATGAAACTTCTTAACGCCGAAAATGATTGCTGGGCCAATTTGAGAGTACTTTTTCTCTGCAGTGAGTGTTCTCGACACATATGCTGTAGGTCATTCTGATTCATCATCCATCCGATGGGAAAGCGCTGCTCCCACTCCATAGGACAATGTGTCACACATTAATATCAACTCTTTTTTTGGGTCAAAATGCATGAAAAGTGTGGATGATAGTAACAACTGTTTCACTTTTATGAAAACTTCTTCTTGTAGTGTTTGTCATGACCATCTCTGGTTTCTCTTGAGCAAGCAACACAGGGGTGCCAGTTCTATCGACAAATTAGGCAAGAAGCATCCATAGTAATTGATCATTCTCAAGAATGATTTCAATTCAGGTGTATTCTTTGGCTCTAGGGCTTCTTTAATTGCTTTCACTTTTTCTTCAAATGGATGTAGACCTTGAGAATCTACCTTGTGACCTAGGTAAGTTACCTCTTTTGCCTAGAATGTGCACTTATCCTTTTTCAATCTAACTCCCACCTGCGAAAAACATTTCAGAACTTCTTCCAAGTTCGTCAAATGTTCCTTTTCAGTGAGTCCAGTATCAAGAGCATCATCCAAATAAACTACAATGTGAGGCAGTCCCTGTAGTAAACTTTCCATGGTTCTGGAATATGGCACAAGCAGAAGATACGCCAAAAGGTAAACAGGTTTATTCGTGCAATCCCCTATTTATGGTGACAAACTTCTGGGATGCCTGCTCTAATTCCAATTGTTGGCAGGCGTCACTTAAATCTAACATCATGTAAGCCATTCCACATGCCAATTTAGCATATAAATCTTCAATTTTAGGTATGGTGTGTCTATCCAATTTTGCAACTTTATTGACTGTTAATTTATAGTCCCCACATATTCGAATATTTAGGTCAGGTTCGAGAACAGGTATAACTGAAAATGCCCACTCTGAAAATTGTACTGGTTGTATCACTCCCAGTTGTTCTAATCTGTCGAGTTTTGCATCTACCTTATCCTGCATTGCATAAGGTACTGGTCTTGCCTTCATGAATCTTGGTGTTGCCTCTGGATCTACGTGAATTTTTGCTTGTAGCCCTTCAATTTTTCAAGTTCTTCCTCGAAAACTGAGGCATATTTTTGTAGTAGCTCTGAAAGTCCATTAGTTCTCAGTTGGAGGATTTCGGCCCATTCCAATTTAATTTCTTTCATTTGAGGAGATTAGGTCCCTCGCCTGCTATTACCATCAAGGGTAATCTCACTGTTTGTGCTCCATCTACTGTGATTTACATATGCTCTTGGCTTGTATGTTTTCTCCCATGTATGTTCTTAATTTATCATCTTCTTCTAAATTCAGCTTATGTTCTCCATGATTCAGGCATTTAAAAATATGCTCACCAATCACCGTAATAGGTGCACCAATATCCACCTCCATTCTGATAGGCTCCTCAATCACTCTCATGGTGCCATAGATTAGCTCCGTTCTTCCTACCTTTAAGTTATATAACAAATAAATATCAGGATCTATTACTTAAGGCTTTTCAACACTGTCTATCTCATTGGGCTTTTTCTTTTGTCTGCCAGTCTGCCTGGTTCTATCTTTACAATGCCTCATGAGGTGTCCATATTGATGGCAGAAGAAACATTCGATCTTTTTAAACGGCGGTTCATTACAAAGTTGTCCCCTTCCATCTCTGTTACTTTTATGCCAGGTTTTTGCTGCTAAGTTATCCCTTTTCATTTCTCTGCTAGCGGTGGCTGCTCCCTGTTTCTGAGTAAAGCTCTGCACTTTCACGCTCTTTTTGGTTGAGTCTTCTCGCCCAACATGGAGGATGACACCATTTTGCGCTCCTTGTATGGCGTATGAGTCTCGCGTTGCACCTCCCATTGCCAGAGCGATTTCCAATGCATCCTGAAAATCCAAATTTGTTTCAGCCAGTAATCCCTTCTGAATCGCACTTTCTTTTATACCATAAACCAAACGGTCTCTAAGCATATCATTGATAGAAGTACCGAACTTGCAATTTTCAGTTAATTGCTTCAGACCCGCCACATAACAAGCAACTGTCTCCCCCGCAGCTCTAATTCTTGTGCTGAATTTAAACCGTTGCATGGTCACCGACGGCTTGGGCTGGTAATGATTCTTTATGAGGCTCGCTAAGTCATCAAAACATTTTGAGTCTGGGGCACTGGGTGCCAACAGATTTTGAATTAATTCATATGTCTTAGTCCCACACGTGGACAGAAGAATCGCGTGCCTTTTCTCCTCCTCCACAATGTGGTTCGCCTGGAAGAAAAACGCAAGGTATTCAACATAGTGAGACCAGTCGTCCAAGGTTGGGTCGAAAGGTTTCACTGTTCAGAATTGCAGCATGCTCTGAGGGGATTACTTTGGTGAAAAAAATTTTCTTTTACTTACAACCACCATGCGAGGCATGGCCTGATTTCAGTTCTTCTGATTTCCTACGTTCTTCCTTGCTTTTTACTTCGTTTTTTTCCATGGTTTTTCGTGCTTTTACTCTTGTTGCCAGTTTGTTGAATTTAGTGCCCTTTGGTTTGTTGGGGCTGAAAGATTCAGGTTGCATGCTTAATTCGGGGTGCCCGAGTTGGTGCAGAGACAGAGAACATCAGTAGATATTTGTTAGGATAAACACATGCTGCTTATTTACAAACTAAACTCAGCAGCTACATTTGTGTGCTCACAACTCAGAACTCTGTCTTCACTCTTCAGTGTCCAACTCAAGGCTCTCCCACAGTGGTAGCCTGCGCAACTCTGTTATTGGGTATCAAGATCATGTGACCTTACATTACAACACTTGTCTTAAAGGTGTATTACATATCAGATTACTACAAAGGTGCTGTTGTAGAAGCCTTGGTGAGTTGCAGCAATGTGTCTTGTAGATGGTACACAGTGCCACTGTGTGTCAGTGGTGGAAGGGGTGAATGTTTAAGGTGGTGAATGGAGTGCCGGTCAAATGGTCTGCTCTGTCCTAGATGGTGCTGGACTTCAAGATGACTGTTGGAACTAAACTGGTCCAGGAAAGTTAAGAGTATTACATCACACTCCTCACTTGTGCCTGAAGCACTCTTCATTGTCTGAAGAGTCGCAAATAAAACTGAATGCTTCAATCTTCAGTGAACATCCTCACTTCTGACCTTATGTTGGAGGGAAGGACATTGATGAAGCAGCTAAAGATGGTTGGGTTTAGGACATTACCCTGAGGAACTCCTGCAGTGATGCCCTGGGACTGAGATTATTGGTCGCCAACAATCACAACCATCTTGCTTTGTGCTAGTTATGACTCTAACCAGTGGAAATTCCTCCCTGACTCCCATTCACATCAATTTTACAGGGGATCCTTGGCGCCATACTCAGTCAAATGCTGCCTAGATGTCAAGGGCAGTCACTTTCACGTAATCTTTGACTTCACCTCTTTTGTCCATGATTGAGCAAGCTTGCAATGAGATCAGGAGCTAAGTAGTCCTGGAGAACCCAAACTGAGCATCAGTGAGCAGGTTATTGCTATCTAAGTTCCTCTTGCTAGCACTGTCAATGACGCTTCCATCACTTTGCTGATGATTGCGGGTAGACTGATGGGACGATAATTGACCAGGTTTGATTTGTTCTACTTTTAGTGCAAAGAACATACCTGGGCAATTTTCCATTTTGTTATGTAGATGCTAACGTTGTAGCTGTACTGCAACAGCTTGGCCAGAGGTGTGGCTAGTTCTGGAAAACACGTCTTCAGCAATGCAACCAGGATGTTGTCAGGTCCTCTAACCTTTTCTGTATCCAGCCATTTCTTGATATAACTTGTAATGAATTTGCATATGTTCTCCCCAACTCAAAATACCATTTCACCCTCGATCAACTGAATTGAAACCATAGGAGAAATGAAACTGGAATTCCCTGGTTTTCGTGGTTCAGTATGACACCGCGTGCTGCATTTTCTAAATGAGCTATTAGAGAAGACAAAGAGCATCGCCAGACCAACAGGGAACTCCCCATGAAGAAGTTAAATAGAAAAATATTCAAAGGGAAGCATGGTCAAATTGCTTTCCCAAGCCAAATTTCAGTGTTTCAAAATAGCAATTACACCATTGTTATTTTGAAAATGATGGCATTTTCAGTGGAAAACTTGAGAAATGTACAGAAAACATATATAGTTGATTGCCCTTTTTCATATTTAATACCTTCATGATGAAGTAGTTGGCAATGGTTTTATTCTGAGGGAAAGCAATAGCCTGAAGGGAGTCAAATCACCATCATCTCACACACAAACAATGTCACAGCACATTTCAACATGACTTATGCTGTGTGTTGGTACACTTTCTTGTTTGTTTACTAAACATTCTGCTGATGGGCAAGGTGCCCCTTTAATGTCTGATAATTACCTGTTGAACTGAGCTTATTGGAATGTGGACATTCCTTAAAAACTATGGCACTGATGTTTCTTTGGAAGTGAACATTGAGGAGAGAATTACATCACGGTATGTCTTGTAAATCTAGTGATACATGGTATGTGCCTTTTTTTTACTCCTGGCACTACCTTGACTACTATATTTGACTTTTTCATGTCAAGAATTAAATAATAGCCCATCACTGCAAGGTCAGAGACATAAAAGAGTTAACATTTACTGTTTGGACCTAATTCAAGGACAAACAGCCATAATCTCTGTGGGTGATATTTTTTTATCTCCCATTTGCCCTGTTTACAATTGAAAACATATCATAGTGGGACCAACATCACATGAGGGATTGACACACAGACTCATCATTAAAGGCCCACCAGTTCGAATTTGGCAACCAGAACTCCTATCAAAAACAGGCAAGGGTCTTACTAATATATGTGAATTAGGGTCAAATGACCAAGTTAAGACCTGTTTTCATCTCTAGCTGCGTTGTTGCCATCCTCAACCCATCCACAAACCATGAGTGAGACAAGTTAGGAGGTAGCCATCTCCAGCAATGTTTAAAGGATCTCTCAGCTGCTCTCAGCTAAGATGCTTGGGAGACACTTTGCATACATTACTTTGTGTTTTTTACTTCTAATATGTTATCCTGCTTGCAGTGACTGTACAACATTCGGAGCTTGGAAGGGGCTTCTGGCAACTCTTTTCTGCATGTTGGTCCCTCTGGCAACTGGTAAACACTGCCGACTTCCAGCTCTCGACCCCTGCACTGCCTCTCTGTTGCCAGACTGCTTGTCGGACATCCAGGTGTGGGTAAGCCATTATTTGTTCCAGTTAAATGTTGGGAAGATTGAAGTCATTGTTTTAACCCACTGCCACCACAGATATTATACTACATTGAGGTAAACTGTTTACAATCAGTGTCTTATTTGATCAAAGCTGAGCTTCCAACCCCATTATCTCTCCATCACAAGGGCCACTTATTTTGCCCCCCATAACATTGCCTGCCCCAGTCCCTCCCTTGGCCCAAATGCTTCAGAAACCCACATTAGGCTGGATTTTATTGGGGTGGGGGTGGATCGCTTGCCCCCCCCCCCCCACCACCCCCCACACCGGAAGGAAGGAAGGAAGGAAAGTCGGCCAGTATCCATCATGCTGTAAATAAGCCTGGCCTAGCCTGCAGCCATAACATGCTCAGGCCACACTAAACAAGCAAAGAGTTGGACATCCACCCCACAGTAAGAGGAAGTCCTGCCTTCGAGATCTGCCGGCCAATCAGATTGGCTGGCAGCTCTTGCAGTCCCGGCAGCGCCAGAGCTCAATAGTGGGCGCTGCTGCAACTGCAAGAAGTAGCACGCAGAAGGTCAATGGCTGCTGGAACCAGTTAAGCTCTAGACTTCCGGTGAGGGTTCCATGGACCTTAGGTGTACCTACACCACAGGGGCTGCAGCAGTTCAAGAAGGCAGCCACCACCACCTTTTCAAGGGCAATAAATGGGCAATAAATGCTGGGCTAGGCATTGATGCCCACACCCCATGAATGAATAGAAAAATAACTTGAAGTTTTCATCCTGGTATTTCTGGATCTCTTCATCCCTAGGTCTCTAACCTCCTCCAACCCTCTGTGTTGTTCAGCAGTTGCTTTAAAGCACCTAGGTTAAGTGGTGTAGAGAAAGATTTATATTGTATTTAACCCATGTTATATTGGACCTGGCAGTGTCTAACCCTGACTACAAAACTAGGAAAATATTTTTTTTTTCCTGGCACTGATTGTGAAATGAATCAAAACGTGAAAAAGATTTGCTTAAAGGTACGTTATGTCCAATTTTCTCCAGTGTTATTCTTTGTTGTAGTCTCCCCACAGGCAAGACATGAAAATGTGAAGCTATGAAAAGCAATACAGAAATTTTTCCCCTTTATACAGCTCTTTTGTTGAAAACAGCAATTTGTTTTGTTTAACTTTGCATTTGCTGTGTGTTGTGGAGTGGTCAGATGTGTGGACGTGTCTTTGCACAGCAAATTCCTGATTGTGATTGGGTCCCTGGGGCAGTGGTGATGCAAGCAGCCTCCTGTGGCTTGTTGCCTAGGGGTGCATTCTGCAAGGAACTTAAAGTGGGGGAGGGTGAACGGAGATGGGTTAAACCTTGGGGTGGTGGGGGGTGGGAATATTAGAAAAGAATCGTACATTACTGGCTAGCTGCACAATGTACTTTATAATCATTGTTAACTACAGTCTTATGTTATTGAAGTATCCTATGTTTGTTCCATGTTGTTCCGTGCAGCTCTTTGGTTCCACCAGTCAGCAAGTTAAATGTTTCATTCTAACCTGTTTTCTATAGCTGTGTTTCCTGTCCGTCACAGAATGAAATTTTACACGTTAAGTTAGTAAACACAATAAAAGGTCTGATTGAATGTGCCTTTCATAGCACAAAGTAATCAGTCAGTTAATAGAAAAAGAAAAATATTTGCAGTAGCTCTTGGATTATAACTGCTACGGTACTACAATTCCAATCACAGGACTTAAATCTCCAGCTATGCCCTCTAGTGGAGGAGGCCTCATGCCCTTTGACGAGTATTTATGTACTATTGCATATGTACTTTTATTGTACAGTTTCTGAATTATATGAGACACTTTCCTTCAAGCTGTCTTTAGGAACTATGATTTTTTTAACACAAAATATTCCAGAAGGATTTTAAACATGTGGCTCCCCTAAGACAGAGCTTTAAATAGCATATGCCCTATCAGACACTGGAAGACATCAGCGTCCGTGAAGTCGGGTGCAAATGTCATCATTTAACTGCTTTTGGCTGTGAGTCAGAAAATACTTTAAAACAGCTTTATTCCATGAGTTCAAGACAAACAAATGAGCCGCCTTACTTCTTGCCATAGGAACCAATCCACAGTGTAATAAAAACACAGCCTGTAATGAACACAAAGTTGTTGACAATTTGTTGTAAATTGGCGTCTGTAGGAATGTAGCTAGCTTTCAACGGGACAGGAGCTGATGGTGTGATTGTGTACACTTAGAAGCTTTTATAGGTGTCTCATTAGATGGCCTTCCAAGGTCCACTTAGAAGTAAGAAAGAGAAAAGGATTTTAATGGAGTTCGCAATGAAAACAGACCCACATCATTTTGTGACTTAATAGTGCTCCGTTTTTCATCCAGTCCCTTCTTTTTCTCAAAATATATGATCAAAAATAAATCCTCCAACTGCAGCCGCAGCTATGACGGACCTTAAAGAGAGATGGAATAGATAAACATCTGGTTTGTTTGCTAGAGATTCCTGTTTGTGAACAAATAAATGTCAACGGTTGGAATGTGAGTGTGCTCCAGCCTATAAAAGTTTTAGAAGTGCAACCTTCATCTAGAAGTTTCTGTACTTCAAAAATTTGTATCAGATTGCTCATACGGAACATTTTCCATCAGTACCTGGCTAGACTTGAACCATTAGTGTTGCCGAGATCACAGTTTAGCACACTGGCATGCATCATGATGCAGCCCAGAGGCCATTTGCACATTTCTCCAGCTCACCTGTGGTGTTCAACAGACATAATGCTTTCAATTTATCTGGACCCTATTTTGTGGCACCTCTGCCTATGGGACATCACGGGTAAAAACAGAAGGAAAAGGGCAAATACATAACATCAGTAAAAAGAAACAGAAGTTAAAGCTCTGGGTGTGCAGATATTGTTGGAGCTGGATTTCAGCCTCTTGTGAGAAAACAAGGGGATGTTAGTTCAAACCCATCGCTCCCTGTGGACAGCTACACTTGATGGGAGTGAAGGTCTATAATTTGAGCCTACAGTGTTCTAGTCTTCTGTGCTCTCTTCAAATGCAGCTCCCCATTGGAAACATTGATTTATCATTCTATATGTGCTACTATTCCTAATATCCTGGGCTCAGGTGGAAATTCTTCTCAGTAACTTCCTGCCACTGTAACAATTGGAATCAGAGGCTCCCATCACTTTTTTAGAGCAACGTACTGGTCACGGGAATCATGGCTGTCCACGAAAAGTTCTTGAGAAATGCAGACTCAGGCTGTTTTGAGCCATTAATGGCATTGTGGTCTTTTTTTTTATCCTCTGTACCAACAATGATGAATCTGGTTTCTAATACCAACCATTACAAAGCCTTGAAAAGATTTATATCACAGGATTTCAGGCTGTACTTTTGATATGCATGGCATGTTGTCACTAAATCTCAGCATCTTTCAACCATAGTGACATTTTGAAATGGGTCAAAAATTGCTTCAGTAATGCTAGGCAAGCAGTTTAATTAGACACAAAATTAGGAGTGAATTGATTACAATTTTTATAACATGGAAAGACCCCTGACTCCTGATTAAATGTCTGCTGAATGCCCATTAACTATACCTAAAGTAAACCTAGGATTTCATGCATCTGACTGCATTAGTGGAGGTACTTTGTTCTCTGCCACTGATTTCAGTAACTAAGATGAATTTCTTTTTCAATAAACTATTGAACAGTCTAAATTGGCCAGGCATCTACCCAACAATGGGGAAAATTGTCCAGGTATGTCATATCCGCTAAAAGCAGGACAAATCCAATCCGTTCAATTACCAGCCCATCAGCTGACTCTCAATCATCAGCAAAATGAAGGAAGGTATCGTCGATGGTGCTATCAAGCAGCACTTAGTTAGCAACAATCTGCTCGCTAACACTCAGTTTGGGGTCCACTGGGATACTCAATTCCAGAGCTCATTACGACATTGGTTCCTGGGATGAGAGCATTGTCTTATGACAAAAGGTGAGTAAATTGGGTCTATAAACTTTGGAGTTTAGAAGAGAGAGAGGTGATCTCATTGAAACATACACGATTCTAAGGGGACTTGACAGTTGCTTCTCCTGGTTGGAGAATTTAGAACCCTGGGAGGCACAGCCTCAGGATAAGCAGTCAATCATTTAGGACTGAGTTGAAGAGAAATTTCTTCTCTCACAGAGTTGTAAATCTTTGGAATTGTCTACCCCAGAGGCTCATGGCACTGTATCGAATATTTTTAAAATTGAGAACAATAGATTTTTGATCTCTCAGGAAATCAAGAAATATGGGGAGCAGGCAAGAAAATGGAGAAAATTTGTGAGGATCGTATTGAATGGTGGACTTTGGGAGTTGAATGGTCCACTACTACTCCTATTTTTATGTTCTTAAGTTGAAAACGACTCCTGGCTCCTGCCCTCTAGTATGAAACAATGGTTGACCAAATAGGAGTGAAGGGGAAAAAAAATCGAAAATATGTTCTGTACTTTTGGGCCTAAATAGAATATACAACAGGATAGCACTGAGTACCACAAATATTCAGTGTAAATTGTTATGGACAAAAGGGCAAGGTGGGTTGAATTATTATTATTGTTCCCCTCTTTTACCCATAACAGTAATAGTTTAAATTTTTAATTTAATTTATTTCCCTTAGTATTCTTTCCCTTGTTGAAATAGGCTATGGCATGTTTCCCAAACCTTGGTTTATGAGGTCCAATGTTTAAAAAAAGACCTCACAGTAAATTATTTAAGTTAAAGCAAAACTAGGATTTATTAACACATTCAAAACCCAAGGGATGGATTGCAACACACATTCACACTCATGAGCATACAAAGAAGAAAGTGAGAGAAAGAAAGGGAAAACAGTTATAAATTGCGAGTTACTAAAATCAATCAAATAGGTACTGGCATTAATTCATGTGAGTAAAGCCCAGTAAGTTAATGTCCAATGAAGCTTCTTTCAGTTGGCTTTGTCTAGCAGAATTCCTGGTCTTTATCCTAGGAATTCAGTTGAGGTGGTTGAAGATGCAGCAACGTAGTCTTGTATTCTGGGAATCAGTTCACTCAGTTGGCGAAATACAGGATTCTTTCACGAGATCTAATTTTGAGAGAGATGGAGGTCAGAGGCAGGCTGCTAGCATGGAGTTTGGTTTTCTCTGCTGAGGTTAAACCGCAACTGAATCTAAAAGCTCTATAATTACAGCAATTCAAACAGCTCAAGTCTCAGTCACGTGACAGGGTGGTTTCAAGGTTGCGCCATTCAGCTAACAATATACTTTCAAGACCCTCGTTAAAACCCATTGTATATTTGAGCAGATAACTGTGGAACCATTAGCACAATGTTGGAAATGAGGAGTAGCTCTGTCTTTGTCTAGAGCTGCCTAGTGCAGACATCTCATCTATTAGTCCTTTGTGTTGGCTTGGTTGGAATGTTCATACAGAATCACACTGTTGTTCCTTAGCTTACTAGCGACGTATTTTCTTGGCAGCTCTGTTACTGACAAGGTTGGTGGCAAAGCCATTTGGGATGTTGCTGTCATAGCTCTGGAGCCTGTAAGAGTCAAATGTAGTTTGAACAAGTGAAATTGTTCTGATCTCAGATCAACTTGGGCTGAATTTGATGCCTTCCCCAATGACAGGGGGCATTTAATCGGACAAGAGTGTGTTAGGTGGGAATCCCGCTGCCTTCCCACCTCTGCCCTGATTAAATCCTGAGCAGGAATGCACACAGACAGCCTGCCCTGCCACTAATTGCCACTTAAGGGCCTCACCCAGTACCACAGGTATTCACCAGTGGTGGGCAGGGACTCAACATGCAGGAAAACAAACCCTATCAAGGTTGCTTGTGAGCTTCTGGGCTGGATGAGGGGCTGGGGAGGAGTCAGGGTTGGGGGTGGTGGTGGTGGGGGCGGGGGGCCGAAATGCTGGTGGGGCAGAGGGGACCCCCTCGTTCAAAGGCACACAGCGCCTGATTGATGGACCTGGCGTTGGGAAGGAGGGTCCCTGTTGAGAACCATTCCCTGCCCTTGCTGTTGATCCCCCTCCACTCCCCTCCACCATGACTCACACCCCTACTGCTATTGCTCACCTTTGCCTGGGTCTTTTCTGCAATCCTGGGACTCAGGTGGGTGTAGCATTGACAGAAGCCACCACCTCTCCAGTGGTGACATCAAACATTGAAGGGCTTCTGGCCTCTGATTGGCCAGCAGCTCTTGGCAGGCAGAACTTCTGCCCCCAAGGTCCCTGATCTTGGGAGGATTTGCTGCTGCCCATTCAATGGAGGAAAAGAGGTGACATAGGGCAATTGCCTACATTCTGCCCCCTGTGTTTTGGGGAGGAGATATTTAGTCTATCCAGCTGACCCTAATAAAGCCCCCATCAGTTTCCTTATTGTGATTTGGGGACCAAAAGTTTCATATTTACACTGCCTCCATTAGCCATAATTTGGTTGCCCTCTTACAAAAAAAAACTTTGCCTAAATTTCATATTTTCCTTTGGTATCCATTATCGTTGTATTATTCTATTCTATTCAAATTCAAATTCTATTATTGATGATCTTGAAGGTCTCTGTATGAAGTCCTCCCACATATTTCCAATGTAGCCCATATTTCCTCATACTTCATTCCACCTAAACTCAGGAGTTAACCTTGTACATAAGAACATCAGAAACAGGAACAGTAGCCTGCTCTGCCATTCAGTAAGATTATAGCTGGTCTTGGGCTTCAACTCCATTTTTCTGCCTGCTCCCCTGTAGCCTTTGATTTCCCCGAGATAGTCTAATCTAGCCGTATTAAAGAGAGAAAAAAAAACTTTAGTAGTGCTGAAAAAAGAGTCATGTTGACAAAGCTTTTTGTCTGGAACTCATCAGGGCAAACACAAGAATGCCAAATTTCAAACAATTACAACAATTTATACTACAGGAGAAAACGGCGCTGATTGGTTGGTGAGTTGGCTCTGATTGGCCGAGGCATTGCCATGGAGAAAGCAATGGGAACTATAGGTTCCCCAAGCTCTCTGATAATTCAAAAAAGGGTGCAAGGCTTGTACATATTCCTTTTGTTTGCAGAGAACTGGTCCCTGTGTGTGGATGCATGTCACGTCTAGCCACGTTACGAGCTCAACTGATCATCTTAAATTGGTGGTTAGTGTAGCTATTAGCACACTCAGGATTGTTCAGCAAGTGCGGCACAATTGCAGAATCACTTCTAACAGTAGACATTTAATCACACCTAATGGTAGAAAAAACGTTCCTGGATCCAAACGCTGGAATTTTCCCAGGCGAGGGAAGCAGGTTTCAGTATATGCATGGAGTTAAATCTTCCAAAAGTGATGTCAGGTTGGGATCATCCTACCCTCTTCCAAGTTTCACCGGGAGAATTGGTGGCGAGTGGGAAACACATGTGCAGCTGCCTGGTAAGTTGTTAAAATAATCAAATAGTTCATTAAGTACAATTTTAACCCTCTTCTCAATTTAACAACCAATGCACCTGTTTCCCATCCTTTCAGCAGCTCACCGAGGCGAATGCACAGTGGGAAGAGTTACTTCAGTGCAACTGACAAGTTAGGAATGCCCCATGAATAGTTATGTTGTAGAGCTCCAGCCATGCCCAAGTGAGAGTTTACTGTTCATAGCATTCTTTTTCTGAGCAAGTGCTATCACTGCTTGACAGGTGACTGCAAACTTCTTGGAAAGCACTTAATCTGTCTAGCACTTCATTCAACTTCAGCTGCATTCCCTGCTGCCAGCCTTCAATACGACATGGCAGCAGTTGTACAGCTGTTGTGTAGCTCCACCTTCCACTTCTGCAATGAAGAAGCAACACCAACATCAGCAGCTGCCTTCTCACCAGCCACATGTCTCTCCACAGCGTAGAGAGGATGGACACTAAGATCCAGCTGGGTGGAGGTGAGATCCCCAACATGCGCTCTACAGGCAGAGGATCAGCTCTCTTGACATGTCCGAGCACCAGTGCCTCAGGAGGCTCAGGCTCTCGCAACACATTCCTGCTGACATCTCCTGCCTTCTGAAACGAGACCACCTTCCCAGTGGAGCAAATGGGCATGCATTGCCACCAGCCAATAAGGGGCCTGTCACTGGAGGGCCATCACTTCCACTCCAACCCCCACCTCCCCACTCACCTTTCTACAAGAAGAGAAAGCAAAGAGGTGTTGGTGTTTGTAGCTTTTATGGAGAGGAGGAAAGCATTCCATTTGTAGAGGGTGACTGTGAGGTGTGGATTTATGAAGGCAATGGACTGGGGGTGTGTGAGTGTTGGCTGCTCAGATGGGGATGTAAGGCGCCTGCAGAAAGAGGAATGATTGGAGCTGCAAGGTGTGTTGTTCTGAGGAGTGCTGTCTAGGAGGATTCTGGGAAAAGTCAATGTGGGGCTTGGCATCTGAAAGTTTATGCGACTCCCCTGCAATGTCCTCCTGAGGTCCTGGATCCTCTTTGTGCACTGTCTGCAGATTGGAGGGACAACACTCCTGCTGCTGACTTCCTCAGCCACTTCCATCCATGCTTGCTTGGTTGGAGAGTCCTCCTGTCTTTTGGAAAGTTCACCGCACTGCAGCTCCTTAGATCCCACAGCAGGACTTCCAGGCAAGAATGAAGGTTTTGGGGATAAGCCTTTCCAGGTCTCCTCTCCATAGCTGCAGCTTCAAAATTCCAAGTGTTGGTGAGTTATTGCAACCCATGTCATTGTCCCTCTAATTAGAAATCCTTCCTTTGACATATCCAGCGTAACATCCCACCTGCCCTCCCTGATTGGCTGGGGACCCAGATGAGATGTGAATCAGTTGAAGCCTGCTCCTTCACAAATCAGGTTCCCAACCCACAAATGTCTCCGCCGTTCAGCCAGGGACTAACTTGGAAAAATTCCATCCAAATTCTATTATTGATGATCTTGAAGGTCTCTGTATGAAGTCCTCCCACATATTTCCAATGTAGCCCATATTTCCTCATACTTCATTCCACCTAAACTCAGGAGTCAACCTTGTACATAAGAACATCAGAAACAGGAACAGTAGCCTGCTCTGCCATTCAATAAGATTATAGCTGGTCTTGGGCTTCAACTCCATTTTTCTGCCCACTCCCCTGTAGCCTTTGATTTCCCCGAGATACCAAAGTATCTGACTCTCTGCCTTAAATATATTCAATGCTGGGGTATCCACAACCTTCTGGGGTGGAGAATTCCAAAGATTCCCACCTCTTTGAGTGAAGAAATTTCTCCTCATTTCAGTGCTAAATGATTGGTTCCTTATCCTGAGGCTGTGCCCCCATGTTCTAGATCCCCCAGCTAGGGGAAACAGCCTTTCAGTGTCTATCCTGTCAAGCTCCTTGAGAATCTTTTTTTCTTGTAGCCATCTCCTTTATTCTGTAATAATTCTGCATTGACTGTAATAAACCAAAATGAACCAAATACTCTAAATACAGCCTCAACAAGGTCAATAGCATGCCCTTAATTTTCAGTGCAGTATTGATGGAGTGCTGCACTATCAGTGGTGCTGCTTTTTGGATGAGACATTAAAGCAAGGTTCTGCCTGCTCTCTCATTAGGACGTAAAAGATCTCAGGGTACTATTTCCTTAGCCAATATTTCTCTTTCAATCGACAACTTAAAAAAATATGTTCATTATCAGCTTGTTCTTTTGTGTGAGTTTGCTATGTGCAAATTGGCTGTCGCCTTTCCTATATTACGTACATTTCAAAAGTAACTTAAGTGTAAAGTGCTTTGGGATGTCCTAATGTTATGCAAAACATTACATAAATACCATCTGAACAGTTCTAATGAACTCTTCCACAGATCTCTTTCCTGTTCTGTTGCTTCAGGCAGATTATCATTTAGCATGTACTTTACATTTCCATTTCTTCTTCCGAATCTCATGATTTTACACTGGTACATGTTGAACTCCATTTTGAGGCACATTTGCAAGGTGGCAGAAAGTTGTTTTTGTTGCCATGGCCAAGCAGGCAAGCCTCGACGATCGGGCATGAGGACCGAGGGGTTGGCATTTGTCACTGGCGGCCCCCTCCTTGGGCCTGACTCCAGTGCCCCACCCCACACCCTCCATGGGAAGCGACTAGGAGGCTGCCTCCATGCAGCTGATGTCTTCCCCATGCGGAGGAGGGCTGCTCCGCTGTAGGCTTGCCGGCGGCCTGGGAAAGTGACCCTTAAATGTCACTTTTTAATTATTCAAATTGGCTGCTTGCCTACAGTTAGTGGGCAGCTGAGCTGCTGCTATTTCCGCTGCTGGGAAACTTCTCCAGCAGTGTGACTGGATCAGAGAGCTATCACCATATGACATCCCGGCATTTTATTAGCTCACCCGCCTCCCAGCTTGTTGCACGGGTGCTGATCGGGGCCTGAGAGTGGGATGTCCATTCGCCTGAGGGTGATATGTGGAGACTGAAAAATGTAACAAGACATTGGCTATTTTATAATCGGTAGTATTCAGAAGTTTTAACAGTTATTGGCTTTAAACCATTAATATTTGCATTTGTAACTGTTGTAGATGTAGAAATAGAAATCACTGACATTACCACCTTAAGTTTATAGCATTAATAAATCGTACATGTCTAACAGCTTTTTGAGCCCTATAATGTAATTCTGTTGCACGTTATATAAGTTACGGCCTGAATTTTACCCTTGGTGGGCATGCGCGATCGGCGGGCCAGTGAGTGGATGGGAAATGGACTTCTGTCCGCAATCAGCCCCCGACTGCGATTTCACATTGGCTGGCTAATTAACGGCCACCCAGCGCGAAACGCGTGCTGAAAAACTCAGCGCTGCCAGGGCGGGAAGAGGGTGGGCGATGACATCACCGTGGGTGTGGGTGAGCGCTGCGAGAGACTTTCCTGAAGGCAGACAGCTGCCTCAGGGAGCTGCAGACCTACAAATGATACTGTCCCCACATATTTATTTTTAATTTGTTTCTTAACGGAGATTTCATCCCTCCCTTGGATGAGGTTTGATGAAAGATGTAAAGGCTGCCTGGCCGATTCGCCCATCCGCTAACCGTAAGGTTGGACGGGCCGTAAAAAATTGGAGACAGTTTCGCCGTTAATGGGCTTAATTGCCTGCTTAATTGTTGGCGGGCGCGCTTCCGACTTTTGCGCATGCCCGCCAAGTGAAATATCGCGCGAATGCGCGATGACATTGGGACCCTTGCCCGACGTCATCTCGCGCAATTTTACACCCGATCGGGTTGGGTGCGCACCCACCCACAGGAACTAAAATCCTGCCCTATGTATATAATGGCATTCTTACTAACCTGATCTATTCCAAAGACTTATCAAATGTGAAGTTTATTTTTGACAAGTAGATTTGTTTTCATGATCACTTATTCTACTTTATTTCTATGTTATACGTATTAAAATGAAATGCAGGCTCCACGTGGCTCAATGATTATGTCTAATATCTGAACTTTATAGGTCAAGAAGGTCCCAGACTTTTTGCCCCCGAGTCTGTGTTGAGTGAGCAGGCCTAAGATGGGGTGGTGGAAGGAGTGTCAGCAATTGAAAGAGCGCCTCTTGGTGAAGGATGGAGAAGCTGGGTTAATCCTGACTGCTATCAAGCGATTCCTTCTGATAAAGTATTTGCAATAGGTGAGGCTGGCCAGACTGCAACCCTTCCCTGCCAGAAATTTTCAACATCATTTTGCAGTAATTTTTTTTTTTTACTCATTTAGGGGTCTAAGAGTCAGCCACATTGCTGTGGGTCTGGAATCATGTGTAGGCCAAACCAGGTAAGGACAGCAGATTTCCTTCCCTAAATGGCATTAGAGAACCAAATGAGTTTTTATGGCAAATCGGCAACGGTTTCATGGCCATCATTTCAGATTTTTAGTGAATTCATATTTCACCGTCTGGCCATGGTGGGATTCAAACCCGGGTCCCTAGAGCATTACCCTGGGTCACTAGTCCAGTGACTATGCCACTGCCTCCCCGGTATGCAAAACATTCAGAAATGTTGTCTGACATCATTTACTATCAAAAGGTGTAATTTGGCAGAAACAGTCATCATTTGTCATCAAAAGTGCTCAATTGCCATCTTTCAACATCGTCATGGATAATCGTTCCTGCTGCTGATGCTCATTATGGAGGTTTGTGCATGAACAACAGCCAGTTGGGTGAATCAACAGAGTATCTGATAGCCATGGAACCAGACTCTAGCAAAGTGTCAACAGGGTGCTCTCCTGATTGGGGGCTCTCTTGACTGACCTTTGTATCAATAAGGAAAGGTTGGTGGAAACCTCATTCACTCTGTTTGCCCGAGGTTTCCACCAAAGTTCCTTGCAGAACCCCCAAGGAAATTCCCAACAAATGTATGTAGGTGAAGGACAGGAGAGGAGAAAATTGATGAAAAATAAAGACATGATGGAGAAATGTAAATTATCTTCTACAGGTTTGTCCTGCGGCAAGGATAAGCACTAAAAATGGGCTAGTTGCTGATGTTGAAGTAGCTTTAGTTATAATGCTATAAATATGGTGGTAAGAATTTCACTGATCAAACTGTGTGAGGGCATCTTAAAAATCCAGTTTATTTGTGAATTCAGAAATATGTTCTTTTAAAAATTGTTTATTTTGTCACTGTGCAGACCAGAGGAACCATTACTAATGTATTCATGCAAAAGCAAAATACTGGAAATCTGAAGTAAAAACAACAACTGCTGGAAATCCTCAGCTGTTCATGTAGAGAAACAGATTTAACGTTTCAGGTCGTGATGACCTTATCTACTAATGTATTTATGTTGCCACAACACAGAGGAATTCCTAGCTTATGCATAGCACAATTGGGGTGCAAAACCAAGTTAATAAAGACATTTGATTGCTAGGGAGCTTGAAAACTTAACTTTGGATCTGCTTGATGTTAATGGAGATCTGATGGGACAATAGGATTCCTGCTGAGTTGAGTTTTTTCAGAGAAACAATGTGGAGCTGGCAGTATAACTCAAATCTGCAAGCCCTACATTATTCACAGTGCGTAGGAGTGTTTATAGAACAATGACACCCAATATGAATCTTTAATTTTAAAAAATGTTGGTATTGTACCTTATTGCAAGTAAAAGGCAGTGCTAAAATGTTTTATAACATTTATAAAAAGGCTGTTTACTCGTTAAACTGCTGGCGTTTTGTTTTACCCCCTGTAAGTTTCTTATTCAAGGTCAGTGGCTGAACGTACGCTGCTTAAACATATTCTGTTTTAATTAGCTAATTATAAAACATTTCTGAAAACAAAAAAAAGCAATCACATGAAATAATTAAAGACAGATATCATTATATTTACGGTGCACAAGCTTGATGCATTTTCTTGTAATCTTTTAAATGAAATAATATAAATTTATGTGTACAGTAACCCGTGTTGTAACCTAGGGCACAATTCAGTTTATACATCAAAAGAAGTACAGTATTAGCATGATGGGCAAGATTAGTGGAAAATACCTGACTTAACCTTATCCTCAGGCTCAAAGTACTGATTGAAAGGAGAACCACGGCTCTGAGCAACGGTTACACAGTAACTGTTCAAAAGCTTCTTTTGCGCACAGCTCTGGGCTAGTGACTAACAAAAACAATAGGGTTAAGACTGAAATGCAAATATTTAGAAGGTTAGACAACTGTCAGAGGAACACATTTTTATTATTCTCTCGTTTAAAACTGTCTGGTATTCTACACCTGCTTCTTTACACTTCGAAATAATATCTTAAGAGGAGCGTTGATCCTTGACTCTGTCAATTCTTTGCACCTTTTCAAATAAATTTAAGAGTGATCTTCTGTAAATGCTGGCTATCATTAAGCAGAATTAGAGAAATATGTAGGTACATAAATATTCTATACATTAAATAGCTATTTCTTTCACTTGTGTCTTTGCAGCATACATTGTGTCATACCCCGGAATTTATATTCTAGGCTTACTGATTATGGGAGGTACTGACATTCAAGATAAGGCCCCATGCTCATTCAGGTGATTGTTAAATCTGTAATGTGAAGATAGCAGGTTTGATGCAGTAACAATTACTTGAGCTTTTACAGTGCCTTTACTATAGAAGAGCAAATGAGCTAACCTACATACTTCATCAACTAGAATCATAGAAAGTTTACAGCACAGAAGTAGGCCACTAGGGCCATCGTATCTATATCAGCCAAAAAAGGAGCCTCCCAGCCTAATCCCACTTTCCACTTTTTTCATCTAAATTGTTAACCTTGACATCGAATTACATGGCTTCCCTAACCATATGTTGAAAAACATTATCTAAGCAATATGGTCCTGCTTTATTATTTCATCCTGGAAAGATCTTTACAGAAAGCATTGAATGTTATTTATAAGCATCCAAACTGGGATGTTTTTCATGCTCTCCTGATATGTTCAACAGAAAGCATCATCACTTCATCATGGGAAAAGTGATGGTAAACTTGTGTGGAATGGTCTCTTAGCTTCTCGTCCTTCACCCTCCATAAACTTCAGCTCATCCCAATCCCTGATGTCTGTATGTAACCCAGGACCTCATCCCACTTGTCTATTAGCTTGTCCTTGCTAACCTACGTTGGCTTCCTTTCACCGAGTGCTGCAAATTTAAACAACTTAGCCATGTGCTTGAATTCCGCCCTTGACCTGCCCCTCTATATCATGGTAACCTCCTCCAAGAGGTTAGCTCCTCTGACATTTGCCCCTTGGTGATCCCTTTCTTTTGACCCACCATTGGCAGCCACACTCTGGAATTCCCACCCTAAACCCTTCCCTTTCCAACATCCTGTAAAATTCTCCTTAATACGTACCTCTGACCATAGACTGACTATCTCAGCTGCCGGTATTGGGTCAAATGGATGAACAATAGGATTGAAAGCAAAAATAAGGGAAAACTTGTTCAACGAGCCCAATAAAAATAAAATTAAACAAAGTGCATTATTCGTAAGCCAGTTCATATTGCAAGCGTAGGAACAGAGAAGTACAGGCTAGGAGAGTACTGGAACATCAGGAAAAGATGATTGCACAGAATATCCACTGTGCTGCCCATCTTATTTTCTACTTTGCTCCAGGCTGTGTAATGGCTACATTATACTCTGCATCAGCAGTTCATTAGTAGAAAATTACCTCAATCTATTTTGAATGATCTTTAATGTCCAGTTCAGATTAACATACTGGAAAAATCTACACTTTTATATAACAACTTTAAGAAGTTGGAGTTATTCCATTGAGTGGTGGAAGGAAGGTTGGTGGGGGCATGGTTAAGGTGGTCTATTCCAGCAGCGCATAAAAGCAAATAGCAAATTGGCAGTCAATTTTTTTACTGCACCAAATCTTCTACCCACTGAAGTTCACAGAACGATAATTCAAACCCTTCATAGAGACTGGTTTCCTACTCTCGCTGTTGCTTTTACTTTGTTTGAAATTAAAATGCTTGGCAATATTTTACAATTTAATGGAAAATAAAAACTGGCGAGGTGAAAAATCAGCTGCTGATTCTCTGCGAGCCCATTTCCTGCTGCTGACATAGACCAATTTCACCCCCGCACTCTCCACTGAAAGCTGACCTCTTAAATTCCTCTCCCCTGGCTCTTCCAACCTCGCCTCCATAAGAAGTGCAAGGAGCTCATGGACGTCTTTGTCATTAAGACTGAAACATCAGATCAGTTGCCTTTGCCGCTTCCCTCCTCCCAATAGCCCTCCAGGATCCTTCCTCCAAGGCTCCTTGCTGTCCTAGCTCAAACTTGCATCTTTCTCCAATTTCTCTCCTATCACTCCTCATGCCCTTTCCAAATTCATCAAGGCGGAATTTTCCCATCCAGTCTGCAGAGGAGAAACAATGGCAGGCAGAGGGGAGACTGATGGTGGGGAAGCTGGTGCCCAACATGAAAGACAGGAACGCAGACACAGTAGGGGATAAGGCTTGCACAAAGACTCATGGAGGTGGGGGAGGGGAAAAGAGATCATATGAGGGAGAGGTTGCACAGAGACTCATGGAAGAGGGTGGGGGAGGAGGCATACTGTGTTGTCAGCAGACAAGAAGGAATGGGAGATCAAAAAGAAAGACAGTCATTGTTTCTGGTCTGCAGCCAAGTGCAGGGTGCCAGAGTGAAGTTAGTCCTGGGGCTTTGTGGGCCATGCTACAGGGCAATGTATGGCATGTAAGTCATAGTCCTGCTCCAGGGAGGGGCAATGGCTGTGTGCTCAATTGGGAAAAGGCACAGCTTGGTGTGCAGGGCATGTCATGGTCTTAATGGCGCTGGCCTGATACTGGGTTGCAGATAGGATAAACAGAGTGAGGGGAGGCATCTGCAGACTGTAAAGGGGGAAAACATAAAACAGAGGCGGGTATGTGAAACTTTCCTTGCAGGGAGGAGGTTGCATCTGTATGTGACTGTGTACACAGCCTCGGGATGGGGAGGGGTGAAGTCCACAGTGAGCACGAGGTCATCAATAGTTATGGGTTTAGGTGGGAGGGTTGGAATATCCACAACAATGGCTATTGGATCCAGGATTATTGGGGGAGGCTGGAGAATAATGGGAGGCATCTCTACCTGCACACCTTGGGGTTCCAGGAAGATTGGAGGGACAAATACAGGCATGGACAAGGGTCAAAGCTGGTTTTGACATAAAATCTGAGCACCACCATCAAGTAAATTCGATTTAATGGCACAAGCAGAAATAGAAACTAGAAAAGAATCTAGACAGGAGGGATCAGAGTCAGTGTGGGAGGGGCCCCATTTCATCTGCTTGCACTCAATACATTGAAATGTAGTCAGAGATGAGAGAAAACTGGAAGATCTCCTTGAGAAGGTTCCATTGGAGACATTGCAATTTCTAGCTCTATAGCAAGAGACTGCAGGAGTCATGGTCTTCACAATACAGTCGCTCCATTTCAGTATTAACACACAGGAATGTGAAAAATGGGAATGCAGGCAACCGTTAAGGGTGCTGCGTTAATGCCATATCATCAATGAAAACTTCTAATGTGCTTTCTCCAATTGGGATGGATAAGGGCCCAAAGAGCATCCAGATCGACCTCATGTGCAAGTTAAGTGTAATCGGTATGTCATATGTCATATTGGAGGAGAGTGTTTGATAATGTGGCACATGTCAGTAATGGCTCCAAACCTTTGCAGCCTCTGTGGGATTCAGATGTTAAGTGTGAGGGTTGGCATCTTGTTCACCTTGCTTTGCGTGTTTGCACCTCAGCGACAAAGTTGTATCAGCAACAAGACTAGTAGCACAGATGCAGTTTGAGCCATGTTGTTTTTGAGTGGGAGCTTCACCATCTTTCCCCGTGATTCATTAATCTGGTATATCTTTCATTCCACAGAGAGAAGGAGCAAACAAAAATGAAGTCAGGGCTCAATGCTGCCTTCTTGATGATGCTCATGGAATGGAGGAGGAGAAGAAGGGCCCAGTGATATCGAGCGCAGCTTTGTGAGAAGGCCCCGTCTGAGGTCCAGGGTCCTGGGAGCCCCAGCAAGAACCAGGCGATGAGGAGGTTAGACCCATACCACGGAGGTGACGCGCTCGACCAAGAGTCTATCGCCGAAGGCTCTCCTATCTGCAGATGAGCGAGACACAATGCAGCGCTTGTCTGTGCTTGCTCAGAGATATGGTGGGTCACACCTGCCACATTCTGCGGGAGGGTCCAATGCCCCATGGAGTGGGAAGACATCCCCTATCTGTGGCCCTGGAAGTCACTGCCGCTCTCAATTTCTTTGCCTGTGGCTCATTCCAGGGATCCACAAAGGACCTGTGTGGCATCTCACAGGCCGCCACACATAAATGCATCAAGGACATGACAGATGCCCTCTACAGTAAGGCTCATCATTACGTGAGGTTCACGCTTGATGAAGCTAGCCAGGTGGCAGGGCCGCAAAATGTACTTAGGGTGGGAGACTTCAACATCCATCACCAAGAGTGGCTCGATAGCACCACCACAGACCGAGCTGGTCAAGTCCTAAAGGACATAACTGCTAGACTGGGTGTGCGGCAGGTGATGAAGGAACCAACAAGAGGGGAAAAGCAGACTTG
Organism: Cetorhinus maximus; assembly: GCF_964194155.1. NCBI lineage: Eukaryota > Metazoa > Chordata > Chondrichthyes > Lamniformes > Cetorhinidae > Cetorhinus > Cetorhinus maximus. Next base: position 87,263,665 of record NC_135890.1, read on the forward strand.
ACCTCATCCTCACCAACCTACCTGCCACGGATGCATCTGCTCATGACAGTATCGGTAGAAGTGACCACCGCGTAGTCCTTGTGGAGACGAAGGGCGGAATCGTCCCAGATTTGCACTAAGTGTAGTAGCAGGTGGAAAAAAGGACATTTTACCTGCTGGCCACAAATGCAGGTTTTCGTGCCGTATCATCCCAATCCTGCCTCATTAAACATGCATTTTGCTGGTGTGTGGCCTCCAATTTGTCCGCCACGCCATCGCCTCACCGTCACCTCGCCGCTACCTCACGCCGGACGCCATATTTAAAGTGCAGCCGCACACTCACCTCTCAGCGCTTCCAGCCCAGGTCTCCTGCACAGAAGACATGGCCCTGAAAGCAAGAAGACTGCAGCCCCACGATTCAGTGACACATCCCTGGAATGCCTTCTGGGCACAGTTGGAACCTGCTGCGATGTCCTCTACCACTGTTGTGGCCGCAGGAGGCCCATAAGTCTCACCACTCTGGCTTGGAAGGTGGTGACAGTGGTGATCAGTGTCAACGCTGCACAGAAGAGGTTCACCATCCAGTGCAGAAGGAGGATGAATGATCTCATCCGTGCCGCTGGGGTAAGGCAACCATTTCATCACTCTAAACTCACACACTCACAAGGCCACAACAAATTCACTGGCATCTCACTCACTGCCAGCTCAAGGGACATCACCACTTACTCTCTCACACATACCCTCACATGTCCATCTGGCCTCATCTCCTCTGGAGACTGCCTTCTCAGCCCTCACCCTCTTGAGGCCACTTGCACAGATCAACAAGTGCTCCCACACACACCCTGGGATACCCCCCTTCCCAAGTACAGGCCTCGCCCTGCAACATCTTCCCCTGCCTGAGGCCATTTCCCCCCCACTTCTCCAAGCAAGCCCTAGCCCTGCAGCCATTGAAATGCCACCCCCGCCTTATGGCTGGTCTGGTAGGTACAGACCAGTCTGTGAGCCTCCCTAAAAGTGATGTGGTGCTGCTTGCAAAGCCTGGCGCTGATGACTGCAAGTGCTGCCCGAAGCAAGATAGGCAAACAAACCTCGAAGTCCCGAGCGAAGTGCCACTCGCCAGATGCACGTCACTTATGTACAGTTGTGAACTGCTGATGTTCCTGGATGATCCAGTGCCGGGGGATGATTTCGGACACCTAGGCTTAAAATGAAATGCAGATGTGTTAGAATGAAGTTCCCGACGTGCAGTGGCAGGAAACATGGCCCGCCATTGACGGGCGGAGCGGATGATTGCAAACTGGTTTTATGACGTCATGAAACCAATTTTTGGACTTCCCACCATATTATCCACTCACACACACCATGAAGCCCGACACTAGTGGGCATGGAAAATTCCACCAGAAATCCCATCTTCACATGGAGGATACCCTCCATCGTGTTGTGTGGCACTATCACCGTGCTAAATGGGATAGGTTTCCAACAGATCTAGCAACTCAAGACTGGGCAACCATGAGGTGCTGTGGGCCAACAGCAGCAGCAGAACTGTACTCAGCCACAATCTGCAACCTCATGGCCCGGCATATCTCCCACTCTACCATTACCACCAAGCCAGTGGATCAACCCTGGTTCAATGAAGAATGCAGAAGGGCATGCCAGGAGCAGCACCAGGCATTCCTAAAAATGAGGTATCAACCTGGTGAAGCTATAACACAGGACTACTTGTGTGTCAAACAGCGTTGCAGCCAATGATAAACAGAGCTAAGTGATCCCACAACCAACACGTCAGATCTAAGCTCTGCAGTCCTGCCACACCTGGTCGTGAATAGTGGTAGACAATCAAACAATTCACTGGAGGAGGAGGCTCCACAAATATCCCCATCCTCAATGATGTGGGAGCCCACACATCAGTGAGAAAGATAAGGCTGAAGCATTTGCAACAATCTTCAGCCAGAAGTGCCAAGTGGACGATCCATCTCGGCCTCCTCCCAAAGTCCCCAGCATCACAGATCCCAGTCTTCAGCCAATTCGATTCACTCCACGTAATATTAAGAAATGGCTGAAGGCACTGGATACTGCAAAGGCTATGGGGCCTGACAATATTCCGGCAATAGTACCGAAGATTTGTGCTCCAGAACTTGCCATGCCCCTAGTCAAACTGCCCCAGTGCAGCTATAACACTGGCATCCATCCGGCAATGTGGAAAATTGCCCAGGTGTGTCCTATACACAAAAAGCAGGACAGATCCAACCCAGCCAATTTCTGCCCCATCAGTCTAGTATCGATCATCAGTAAAGTGATGGAAGGGGTCATCAACAGTACTATCAAGCGACACTTGCTTAGCAATAACCTGCTCACTAATACTCAGTTTGGGTTCTGCCAGGGCCACTCAGCTCCTGACCTCATTACAGCCTTGGTTCAAACATAGGCAAAAGAGCTGAACTCCAGAGGTGAGGTGAGTGTGACTGTCCTTGACATCAAGGCAGCATTTGACCAAGTGTGGCATCAAGGAGCCCGAGCAAAACTGGAGTCAATGGGAATCAGGGGGAAAACTCGCCACTGGTTAGAGCCATATCTAGCACAAAGGAAGATGTTTGTGGTTGTTTGAGGTCAATCATCTCAGTTCCAGGACATCACTGCAGGAGTTCCTCAGGGTAGTGTCCTCAGCCCAACCATCTTCAGCTGCTTCATCAATGAGCTTCCTCCAATCATAAGGTCGGAGGTGGGGATGTTTGCTGATGATTGCACAATGTTCAGCACCATTCGTGACTCCTCAGATACTGAAGCAGTCCATGTCCAAATGCAGCAAGACATGGACAATATCCAGGCTTGGGCTGACAAGTGGCAAGTAACATTCATGCCACACAAGTGCCAGGCAATGCCATCTCCAACAAGACAGAGTCTAACCATCGCCCCTTGACATTCAATGGCAATACCAATGCTGAATCCCCAACTATCAAAACCCTGGGGGTTACCATTGACCAGAAACTAAATTGGACTAACCATGTAAATAATGTGGCTACAAGAGCAGGTCAGAGGCTAGGAATTGTGTGGCAAGTAACTCACCTCCCAACTCCCCAAAGCCTGCCCACCATCTACAAGGCACAAATCATGAATGTGATGGAATAATCTGCACTTACCTGGATGAGTGCAGCTCCAACAACATTCAAGAAGCTTGACATCATCCAGGACAAAGCAGTCCGCTTGTTTGTCACCCCTTCCACAAACATTCACTTCCTCCACCACCGAAGCACAGTGGCAGCAGTGTGTACCATCTACAAAGTGCACAGGAGGCACTCAACAATGGCCCTTAGACAGCACCTTCCAAAACCTATGACCACTACATCTAGAAGGACCAAGACAGCAGACACATAGAACAACACAAGCTGAAAGTTCCCCTCCAAGCCACTCACCATCCTGGCTTGGAACTATTTTGCCATTCCTTCACTGTCGATGGGTCAAAATCCTGGAACTCCCTTCCTAACAGCACTGTGGGTATACCTACATCACATGGACTGCAGCGATTCAAGAAGGCAGCTCGCCACCACCTTCTAAAGGACAATTAGGGATGGGCAGTAAATGTTGGCCTAGCCAGCGAGGCCCACAACCTGTGAATAAAAAAATAAATAAATATCTGTCTGATGTTCCGCACTGCCTGTCTTTGCATCTCCGGTATTGTCTCAGTGGCCGCTCGCAGAGGTTCATCATCTGACTCGGACTCAATGGGTGCCTGATCTCCTGCAGTCCTCCAAGTTCCAGAGACCTGGGATGTCACTGCCTCTGACTGCTGTGAAGACGTATCTATGAGGTGTTCCCCAGAAAGTGACCCTGAGCCTGATCTAGAAGCATGACCCACCGAGTTTTGCGTCTCTGCGCTGGTGGAGGGTGCAGGTGAACGACGTGATGGCTGTTCACTGGATGGCTCCTGAGCATCTTCGCCTGAGGTGGCTGGGGCTTATGTAGGCCCTACTCTCCTGCCTGGACTTGCAGGTGCCTGTAAGAGAGAGAAGGGAGGATTAGTTTATGAGCAGGCAGAATACAAGATTGCATGTCACTCACTGTGAGTGTCAGGAGGTGATGAACTCATGGAGGTCTCATCTGTACTAGATTGCTGGGAGAAGCCAATCTTGCCTTCCCCACAGGAGTGATCTCTTCCTGCCCAACTCTGTGATGTTGGCCATCCCTCCTCCCAGCTGGGATCTCTCCCTTCTGTTGTGGTCTAGCTTGGAATGCATGTAGACAAAAGGAAGGAATGTGATGAGAAGGGATGGAGCAGAGGCTGGGAAACATGCAAGCCTCCTGTGTGGTGAGCCTTCCCCAGAAAGGGGTGAGGATGGAGTTTGTGCAGCATGGTAGATGACATGGTAGTGATGTGAAAGTATCTGTGAGACAGTGGCGATACTTGTCCCCGCTAATGTTGTGTGCGATCCCTGAAGAGTGTAACCCTTTGAATGCATGATGCCATGATGAGAGTGTAAGATTGGGGCGGGCTGAAGGTTGACTTACCCTGGCAGAGCGGATAAGATCATTCACCTTCTTCCCGCACTGGATGGCGTTGCAGAGGCGGTTGTCAGCTGCGATGATCTGATTTGCTATTGCCTCCCAGGCCAGAGAGGTGAGTCCGATATGCTTCCTGGAACCATCCCTCGGATAAAGCACATCCCGGTGTTGGCATACTCCTCTTACTTATGCCTTGAGGGAGTTGTGGCTAAATCTTGGGGTGGCCTTCTTCTCCTGCTGTGCAGACATCTCTACAGGCCTCCTGAAAGACAGCTGGACTGGAGAGGGCGAATGTGTGTGTTCGGGTGGTGCTTAAATATGGTGCCCAGACCTTCAACCCCATTAGGTAATGGTGAGATGGATGAATCTGTCCCCGATCCAACATGTGATTCAGAAAGCTACTCGCCTATGTATAATTAATGAGCTTCTGAGCACAAAACTGGGCACGATTTCCCACCACTCCGACCAACAGGAAACATGCTGTGAAACCCGTGCACCACTAAACCTGTCTGCCATCGCACTTGGTTTCAAAAAGGGAAAATTCCACCATTACGTCCAAGAGACAGACCTTCTGCTCCCTCAACCCTATTCACACCGAACTGCCGACCACCCAACTTCCATTCTGGTTCCCTTGTCAGCTGATAATGTTAACAAGTTCCATCTCCTCGGATACTATGCCCTTCTCTTTCAAATCTGCTGTTTAACCTCTCTCCTCAAAAAAACAACTCTTGATCCCTTTGCCCTTGCAAACTACCACCCCATCTCCAACCTCCCTTTCTTCTCCAACATCCTTGAACACGTTGTCATCTCCCAAATCTGTGCCCACCTTTCCTGGAGCTTGATATTTGAATCCCTCCAATCAGGTTTCTGCCCTTGCCACAGTACTGAAATGGTTCCTTGCAAAGTCACAATTGACATCCTCTGTGGCTGTGACAAAGATAAACTTTCCCTTCTCATCATTCAAGACTTGTCTGCAACCTCTGACACAGTTGACCACACTATCCTCCCAACACCCCTCATGGCCTAACTGGATGGGACTGCACTCACCTGGTCCCATTCCGATCTATCCAGTCATACCCAGAGAGTCCTCTGAAATGCTTTCTGTTCCCACTCCCGCATCATTATCTCACGTGTCCCTAAGGATCTATCCTTGGCGCCCTCTTATTTTACATCTACATGCTAAACCTTGGCAACATCATCTTAAAGCACCATGTTAGTTTTCATATGTATATTGACGACATCCAGCTCTACCACATCACCACCCCACTCGACTCCTCCACCGTTACCAAATTATCTGACTGCTTATGTCACAGCCAATACTGGATGAGCTGAAATTTCCTCCCATGGGAGACTGAAGGCATTGACTTTGCTCACTGTCACAGACTCTGTTCCCTTGCTATCATCGCCAACCCTCTCCCTGTCTGAGGTTGAACCAGATGGTTCGCAACCTTGGTTTCATATTTGACCTTGAATTAAGTTTCAACCCACATATTCACATCACCAATCTCCAGTTCAGTAACATAGTCCAATTCCGCCCCTGCCCTGCCTCAGCTCATCAACTTGTCTGTGTGTAGTGCCTTTATTGCAATAAAATGTCCCAAGGCACTTCACAGGAGCATTAAAAAAACAAAATATGACATGATGCCACATAGGAAGATATTAGGTTAGATGACCAAAAGCTTGGTCACAGAGATAGGTTTTAAGGAGTGTCTTAAAGGAAGAAAATGAAGTAGAGAGGGGAAGAGGTTTAGAGAGGGAATTGCAGAGCTTAATGTCTGAGCACTTGAAGGCATGGCCACCAATGGTGGAGCAATTAAAATCAAGGATGGCCAAAAGGCCCAAAACCTGAGGTCATCCAAAATTCTGCTGCCCATGTCCGAGCTCACACCAAGTCGCATTCACCCAACACCCCTGTTCTCACTGACCTGACTGGTTTCCTGTTAAACAACACTTCTATTTTTAAGTTTTCATCCTCATTTGAATCATTCCACCATTTGTGCCCATGCCTTTAGCTGGCAATGCTTGAAGCTCTGGAATTACTGCTCCACCTCTTTCCTCCCTTAAGATGCTCCTTAAAATCGACCAGTTTGACCAAGCTCTTGGTCATTGACCCTGTTATCTCCTTATGTGGCTTGCTGTTAAATTTTGCTTGTTTGTTTTCTAATGAAGCAGCTTGGGATATTATACAATATTAAAGGTGCTACATAATTACAAGTCATTGGTGTCGTACATTTGGTCCTGTCTATAAGGTGTTTTCATTGTTAGGGACTCTAAATAAATATAAATGTCTTCATGACATTTCCTTAAAAAAATCTAATGGCTTGCTCTGTCAACAATGAGCTTATCTATTCAAACATGGAATGTAAGCAGCTTCTGATACAAGTTCTATCCTAAGATAAACTACTGCCTATTTGGAATGCTGAATTTGCAATGTTAAACCATTAACCCTTTGAGATCCGCAGCAGTATTTTTGCATCAAACGATCTGAAATTATAGAATGAGTTTGTTCTTATTTCTTTTTTTTTAGCTTGAGCGGCTTTAATTAAAACCTAAATGAGAATAGAACAAAGTTATCATTTTCCGCTTATATGGAGACTTATTCCATGATTCCACTCACTTTTCATTTCAATTCTGCTGTGTTGTATCCAATTTCCTCTGATCTGTGTTTCTCGAAAGGTATCTTCACAGATAAGATCATAATATCGCTTTACAGAGGGACACTAAGCCTGCTTTGATTTTTTTTTGATGGAACAGGGGTTGCTGATGGGGGCAAATTGTATACAGTGACCTGGAAAGCAGGTCAGGTTCAAAGTTGTGAAACAACCAGCTGAGCATCAAGAGTACGTAATATGTGGAGGATTACCCGAATGGTCAGAATCACATCACTGTCGTATCGCCAGTGCTGAAGTGCCTGTATCAGAGACAACAACAAATGCCAGAAAAGCACCTTGATCAAATCAGAAGCAGCCAATGCTGATTTCATACAAATGTACAGCAACTGATGAACAGGAAAAGACCTACTGATTTATTCAGCCTGTACCATTCACTAGTGATGCATTACAATGTAGGCACCACTGCATCCAGGAGCCATGTAATCTCGGAGTGATGATAAACCAGTAAAAAGACTGCCAATTCAGGAAAAAAAAATCTAGAAAATGCCCCTTCAACACTGCCCCCGGCACCAACACCCACCGGACCAACCCCCACCCCCCTACCCACTGCCTCCACTCCTAGAGTGCAGGAGACCATTCTGGCCCTGATTAGTGTCAGACAGTACCTCCCTCTTGCACAAGGTTATCTTCACCCCAAGCAGAAGCAGACACAGCTCAAACTTGAAGAAACTCACTAAATTGGTGTTCACCTCAAGGGCTGGTAACATGTTCCCCATGTACACTATTCTCTGGGAAAAATCCCGCTTCTTGACATTTAACATAGCTCTGAACGTTAGTGAACCAGAGATTGTGGCCACCCCTCCCCCCCACCGCCACTCCACCACCATCCTCTCTAATCTCCCGTACATAAATACTATCATCAGAGTGTGGCCCTGCTGTGGAATTCATCAATTTGGAAAATGCCGGCTTTTCTTGAATGAATGAATGGATGTGGTCAGACAATGCTCAGACGATGGTTTCTTTTTGTTTCAGTCCATTGCGAGCGGAAGGCGTGGCTGGGAGGAAACTTGGTTGACATCATGCATTGCAGTAGCCCTGCTGCAACCAGCCACAGCATGGTTTAGTGATCAGAGTCCAAGGTCAGGTCATGGGGTCAGACTTCCCTACTGTCCTCCATGATGAGAGGGACAGGTGTAGATACTGTTGAAAAATGACTCTAAAAGGTGATTTGCTTTCCAGAGTGTGAAATCAGAAATATAATCCTGCAGGAGATGACCACAAATAGTGCCTGCTTTTAGATTAATTATGTGGAGATTGGTTATCAATCAGTCACTCCGCTTTAACATTCTGATGTAGGAGAAAAAATTTTAAAATAGAGATACTTTGTAAGTGTAAGTCTGGAAAACCATGTCGACTATTTCTAATGCATCTGCTTTCTTCCTGACAATGCTGGATTTAGGTACAGTGTTAGAACTCAGGCAGATTAGTCTCCTGTTTTATTATGCAAAATATCATTGCAACTCATGCTTGCAACTGTTCAGACTCGCTACATGATACATGTATAATACCAGGGATTAAGAGCCACATTTTCTTAATTATGAAACATGCTTTGCAGATCCATCAAACAGTGAGGATGTAAAGGGTTCCAGTCCCATCTGTGTTTGAAGCTTCCTTAAAGCAACATTGCAGCTGCTTAGCTGTGCATGTAAATATTTTTTTTTGTATGCAGCTTAAACCAATTCTCTGCTCCGGGCAAAGGTATGAACACAAAATAATTAGATTTACAGCACAAATTTTCCCAATTCTTGTTTTGTTTGTCAGGAATCTGTAAATGTAAACCTCCCAGTATTCATGTTTCTGGGTCTGGCCTGGTCGGACATCAAAGAATTGAGGCCTCATCTGTGTAAGTTGAATTATTTCCAGTCAAAGTTTATAATCTATGATGCAATTTTACATGATTTCAGTACCACCATGTTGGAATCTGCAAACTTGGCAACGGACAGGCCCACTCCTAATCCCTAATTCTGAGGCTGCCGAGTCTGTAGAGCTGACAATTTGCTTTTACATTCATTGCTGTGCCAACATTTTAGTGATATTTCCTGTGCAATAAAAAATATAATTGCTCTATGCTGTAAAGCCGCAGTGTAGCCCTTTGAAATCTGAGGCAGACAGAAATTAAAAATGACTGGCTTTCACTTGCGAATGCCAGTATCACAATCAGATATACTGCACTGATCTGGAGTATTTCAGCTGCTAAATAATTGTCAGAATAGAGGTGTGCAATATACCGTTGATGCCACAGGAATATGTACAAGGTCCAAGAATAAATCTGATACAAATGTATAGTCCCACTGTAAGGAAATTGCTTTCCATTCGCTTTCAATGCTCAGAATCTCTAATCTGGCCACAATACTTCAGTGTGTCATTATAATCTGCACATACATTTCCTGAGTTATGCTTCCAACACACAGCAAACTGGCTATTTTAATATTCACTGTCTAATTTCACCTAAAGGTTTCTTTTATAATTAGTGTGTGTGTGTGTGTTTGTCTGCCAAGTTTTACTGGGGGAATGAATGGACTTCCGGAGGTTAAATTTTAATAATATATCATCTGCCAGGCGCTCCAAAGGAACAGCATATTCCTTAACCACACACCAATAGATGATGGTATTATCTGGTTAAAAGGCAATTCAGGTCAGATACAAGACAGAGAGGTCCCGGTTTATTCTGTCAAAGGGCTTGAAACCGAACTTCGAATGAACACTGATATGACTAATTCATTTCCCGTACCATTTCTACAACATCCTCTCAAGGTGAGATTGTTGAACCAATATTAATGTTGTTAAAATTGATATAAGTTTTTGATTGTAATATCTTGTCCACCAGGAAATGCTTAACCCAGCAGTGCTCATGTTAGGTTCTAGGGATCATTAGCTAGGTACCTCTTCTTTACATTGTACTCTTGCCAGCTTTGCTGCTGCTCTGTGCGATTTGCAATCTGTTTTCACTGCCCACCTGGCTGTGCCATAGCTGGGAGTTCAGCACTGTTACTCTTCTCCTCCTGATCTCGAGGGAGGCCAAGCAATGGAATATTATTAGAAAGTGCGATCTAGCTCAAACAAATCAACTCTGTCGTAAGTAAGAAAGAAAGAAAGACTTGCATTTATATAGCATCGTTCATGACCTCAGCACATTCCAAAGAACTTAACAGCTAATTATGTACTTCTGAAATTTAGTCACTGTTGTAATGAAGGAAACAACAGCCAATTTGCACATAGTCCATGGCATTTAACGTAGGTGGCGGGGGTCTTGTCCACTGGCTGGAGAGCCGGCAAGAGCCCCGCATTGTCTCTTTTTGGTCTTCCTCAAAGTGCCAATCAAGCACTTAACTGAGCAGTGGCAGGCCATTGCCAGGTTCCCCAGGATCAAGGACTCTGAGGGCAGAAGTCCTGCCCACCATAAACTGCCTGCCAATAGAGACCCGGAGCTCTTTATTGCTCGGCATTGCCACCAGGGAGGCAGTAGCTGCAGCCAATAATGCACCAACCCACGACCCAGGATCACTGAGGGACCCAGGCCACAGGTGAATGATGGCAGGAGAGGGATTGTGTGATGGAGGTTGCAGGTGAGAGGGGAAGGGGGTTCGGCAGCAAGGGCAAGGGGTGTGGCTCCTGATGCTGGGTGCCTTGATCAGGCACTGTGTGTCTTTTAATGACAGGCACCCCTGGGAGCTCGCAAGCAACCCTGACAGGGCTGCTAACTTAACATCAACAGCGGAGGGATGAGGCTCTTAAGTGGGCATTAATTGTTCGCTTAAGGGCCTCAGTTGGCGGTGGGGCTGGAAGGCCAACAAGATCCTTCCCACCATGTGCTTTATAGAGGCAGGAAGGTGGCAGGGTCCCCACCCACCACCCTCCTGCTGGATAAAATGCACCCCTGCAACCAAACTCACTATAGAAGAGGGCATTAAGTTACACCCAGTAAGTTCATTGAATAGCAGTTTGTAATGGCAAAATAATTTGTTTTTAGCTGTTGGTTGAAGGATAAAAATTGGTCAGGCCTCTGGGAAAATTCCCCTGTTCCTCTTTGAATGGTGTCATTGGATTGTTTACATCCACTGGAGTGGGCAGTGAGGGAGGGTCTATCAAAACCAATCAAAGATAGCTGATGAGGACTGTGTGTTAGTGATAACACCATTTAACCATCCAGTTTCACAAACCACAACATTACTTATACGTCTGTAAGGCTTGAGCAGCTGAATTGCGTTAGGAAAACTTTGGACCCCTGTCCAATACAACCGTTACTAATTTATATGAATTAAAATGTTTATTTTACCTGTAACATTTAGAATTTTTCAAACATATCGAGTGAAATGTTCATGATTGTTTCAGTGTTGTGCTGTGTGGAGCCTTGGCTGTAACCGTCTGGGTGATATTACAGTATTAATAACAGACTTGTGCCTCTGTAGCCCCAGTTGTGTGAGAGATTTCCTCCTGTTACAATATCAAGAATAATTCAAATTCTTGAATTGTAGGGAGTGCTCCCCTCTCTGAAAAAATTAATTTAGTTTACATGCATAGAATTTAAGTTCTTAACATTTTTTAAAAATTACAGTTGTCCACATCTCACTTTGATGACTCTCTCATTCACATCTATCCCCTTCCTGCTCATCCATCCCCTTCCTGCTTAGTAAGGATGTTAATTAAATTCTTCCATCTGTGTCAAAATTGCACAACTGCTTGTGCTTATGTCCAATTTTGTCAATCTAATTTGTTTTGCTGAGGGATAGCCAATCAGTGTCTATTTGAGGAAGGTGCAGAATGCTTTCTCCATCTACCTTCAGCCATAGTCAGTTACTCCTGCTGGAGATGTTGGTGCAATTGCTTACAAACACTTCATAAATAATGAGGGCTGGACAACTGAAATCAGCATGGGGCAGGGCTGTGAATGTGTGTCAGGCCGAACAACCCCAAATGAGAAAGATACAACAACAACCTACATTTACAGTGTGCCTTTAACTTAGAGAAATGTGCCAAGGCACCTCACAGAGGCCAAAGGAAAACTAATGGCCAGCCAAAAATTAGAAATGATGATCTGCAACTTGGTCAAAAAGGGAGGTTTTAGGTGGGGCAGGAGGGTGCCAGGCGGGCACCTTACTGCCTTCCCACCTTTGCCTGATCAAGACTGGGGCAGGAAGGCTCATGAACGGTCCTCCCGCCCAGATGCTAATTGAAGCCCTTGAGCGGGCAATTAATGGCCACTTAAGAGTTTCTGCCCCTGCCGCTGGTACTCAACCAGCAGTGGATGGAGGAACCACCACTCGGGAAGCCTGAAAAGCAAAATACTGCCAGGTTTGTTTGTGGGCTCCCAGATGGGTCCATCATTCAAAGGCTCTTGGAGACCCGGTATCGGGAAGGGGGGTGGGTGGGAATGGAGGGACGTTGAAAGCCACTCACCCTTCCATTGCCCCTGAACACCTACCCCCCATCCCGTGACCCCTATCCCACGATCACCCCCTTCCCGCCCTCACTCACCTTTTGCCTTGGGCCCTTCATTGATCCTGGGCCTCTGGTTGGATGCATTGTCACCAGCTGCCACTGCTCCAGCTGTTGCTGCCTAAAATGGAGAGCTTCTGGCCTCTGATTAGCAGGCAGCTCTGGTGGGGAGGTGGGGAAGAGGTGGTTGGGGGCGGGATTTCCAACCGTGGGCTCCTTATTCCAATGGTGACCATTATGGACCTGCCCCAAAGGAGGTGACAGGGTGTTCTCACTGAATCTCCAGCTGGTGGGTGAGATACCCGTTGCCTGAATTAACTTCCACCCCAGGAGACAGCCTAGACCAGCGAAGGTGTGTGTGTGAAGGGCATGTGGGTCTTGGTGCAGGGTGGGATAGGCAATAACATCAGACTTTTTGTATGAGCTGCGGTTTATGAAAGATGGGAGGCCAGCTAGGAGCGCATTGGAATAGCTGATATCAATGGAAAGCAAAAGTGGGTGGAATGTGAAGCAGGCATTTGATCCGAAGCTGTCACTTTCTCACTGGGCAGCTTAGGTTAAAGTTACTGCCCCCAAGTGGCAGGGCAAATGGTATTTACGGCTGTGGAGTTAAATTCCAGCAATGTCCCAGTTCAGTCGACTATTGAATCTGTTTCTTGGAACCTCCTGTAGGCGTTACAGTTTAGTTTAGCAAACAATCCCCTAAGTAGCTAATGGATAAGAACTCAACTCCATAGAAGCTTGTGAACAGCTCCCTGTTGGGTGACTAAATTCTATACTGACAGTGAGCTTTGTGGAAAGTTAGAGTTTGACTGATCCCCAAGTCCAGCTGATGAGGTGTTGACAGAAAATGTCTGGCAGTAAAGGAAAGGGACAGCTCCTCCTGATGATGCAATACAACACAGCCTACTCAAGCAGAGACTCCTGTTATACAAATAAAGTGAAAGATTCCTGATCATTTTTGCCAACTTTTTTTCTAAACTTTTAAAAATTCTTTCACAGGATGTGGGCTGCGCTGACTGGCATTTATTGCCCATTCCTAGTTGCCCTTGAGAAGGTGGTGGTGAGCTGCCTTCCTGAACCGCTGCAGTCGGTAGGTATACCTACAGTGCTGTTAGGAAGGGAGTTCCAGGATTTTGACCAAAGACAATGAAGGAACGGCGATATATTTCCAAGTCAGGATGGTGAGTGATTTGGAGGGGAACTTCCAGGTGGTGGTGTTCCTATCTATCTGTTGCCCTTGTTCTTCTAGATGGTAGTGGTTGTGGGTTTGGAAGGTGCTGTCTAAGGAGCCTTGGTGAATTCCTGCAGTGCATCTTGTAGATGGTACACACTGCTGCTACTGTGTGTTGGTAGTGGAGGGAGTGAATATTGTGGATGGGGTGCCAATCAAGTGGGCTGCTTTGTTCTGGACGGTATCAAGCTTCTTGAGTGTTGTAGGAGCTGCACGCATCCAGGCAAGTGGAGAGTATTCCATCACACTCCTGACTTGTGCCTTGTAGATGGTGCACAGGGTTTGGGGAGTCAGGAGGTGAGTTACTCATCACAGGATTCCTAGCCTCTGACCTGCTCTTGTAGCCACAGTATTTATATGGCTGGTCCAGTTCAGTTTCTGGTCACTTGTAACGCCCAGGATGTTGATAATGGGGAATTCAGTGATTGTAATGCCATTGAACATCAAAGGGCGATAGTTAAATTCTCTCTTGCTGGAGATGGTCATTTCTTAGTACTTGTGTGGCATGAATGTTACTTGCCACTTGTTAGCCCATGCCTTGATATTGTCCAGGCCTTGCTGCACTTGTCGTGGATGTTTCAGTATCTGAGGAGTCATGAATGGTGCTGAGTATTGTGCAATCATCAGCGAACATCCCCACTCCTGACCTTATGATGGAAGGAAGGTCATTGATGAATCAGCTGAAGATGATTGGGCCGAGGACACTACCCTGAGGAACAGAGCCAATCTATATGATGGTGGAAGTCAACGGAAAACCCACCTGAATGGAGGGGGATACAGGGGCATCCACAACAGTTATAGGAGAACATACATTCAAATATATGAATGGAGGAGGCCACTCACTAAATCTGGAAAATTCAGATCCTAAATTAAAGACGTATACTGGTGAAGACATATGAGTAAGAGGTATACGCAAGGTTCCATTACAGTATGTAGGCCAGTCTGTTAATTTACCCCTGATAGTGGTAGCAGGGGAGTGTCCAAGTCTATTTGGTCAAAACTGGCGGAAGGAAATAGTGGACTGAGATTTTTCAACTCAGAATGAAAGATCTGCATGAACTATTACAAAAATATGCCTCTGTGTTCAGGGAAGAACTCAGGAAAACTCAGGAGCTGCAAGCTAAAATCCACATCAATCCGGGGCAACCCCCAGATACCTGAAGGTGAGACCAGTCCCCTATGCATGATGAGAAAAGGTGGATATTGAACTGGACAGGCTGGGAAGGTTGGGAGTCTTACAACCTGTACAGTTTTCCGAATGGGCAGCGCTCATAGTTCCAGTACTAAAGCCTGAGCAGAATGTGCGAATATGTGGGGACTACAAGTTGATCGTTAACTAAGTGGCCAGACTTGACAGGCATCCTATACTGAAAATTGATGAATTGTACTCCAAGCTGGCAGGGGGAACCGCATATACGAAACTTGACATGAGCCACGCTTACCAGCAAGTCGAGCTAGAAAAGGCCTCTCGGGATTTTGTGACTATTAACACACAAAGGGGGTTATGCCGATATACCAGGTTACCCTTTGGAGTCTCTTCGGCTTGTGTCATTTTCCAACGGATGTTGGAAAATTTTACCCATGAGGTGGTTTATCTTGATGATGTCCTAGTAACAAGACTAACTGATGAAGAATATCTGGCGAACCTGGAAGAGGTATTGAAGCATTTTTCACAAGCCTGAGCACATTTGAAAAGAGAAAAATGTATCTTCTAAGCAAAATAAGTGGTTTACCTGGGTCATAGGTTTGACTCACTGGGCCTTCACCCAGTAGAAGACACGGTAAGAGCTATTTGTGAAGTGCCAGCACCGAAAAATGCCATAGAACTCAAATCCTTCTTGGGAATGGTTAACTGCTATGGCCATTTTTTCCCAAATTTGTCAACAGGACTGGCTCCATTGTACAGTTTACTCAAGAAAAACCAAGCTCTACAACAACAGGATTTTACGGCAGGAAAGCAGTTGCTACATTCACCGGCAATGTTGGTATACTTCGATCCAAAGAAAGAATGAATTTTAACCTGCGATGCATCCCCTTACGTAGTAGGGGCAGTACTCTCCCACCGGATGGTGGATGGCTCCGAACGGCCCATTGGTTGTGACTCAAGAACACTCAGTGTGGCAGAACGAAGAAATTCACAAATAGAGAAAGAAGGCTTATCCATTGTATTTGACGTTAAGAAATTCCACCAATACGTCCATGGTCACCACTTCACAATCGCATCTGATCACAAGCCACTACTAAGCTTGTTTGGGGATGATAAGGCAATACCCCCAATTGCCTCGGCATGCATCCAAAGGTGAGCGCTGATTCTCACTGCTTAAGAATATATTTTTATCTATCGGCCAGGAAGCCAGATTGCAAATGCCGACGCACTGAGCTGATTACCTTTAAAGGACAGCAATGTGAACATCCCCATTCCTCAAGAACTTATTATTAAACTTTCTGGATTCGTCACCGGTACATGCCAAACAAACAAGAGAGTGGACAGACCGCGATCCAGTTTTGTCTCACGTCAGGGAACAAGTCTTACAGGGATGGTCTAACGAGCCAACGTCAGGCAAAATGAAGCCCTATTTTAATAGGAGATATGAGTTCACCTGCCAGGATGGCTTCTTGCTGTGGGAGCAAAAGTTGTTGTGCCTCCCAGAGAAAGACAACCATTACTGACCGAATTGCATAGTGCTCACCGCAGCATCTCTACAATGAAAATGTTGGCGTGCAGCTATTTATGGTGGATGGGGATGGACACAGAAATTGAAAACTTGGTCAAGAGCTGCATGTAGTGTCAACAGGTACAGAAATTGCCCCCTTCTGCTTGACTGCATCCCTGGGAATGGCCAGGAAGGCCATGGGCCCACCTCCACGTTGACTACATGGGGCATTTTTTGGGCACAATGTTCCTCTTGATTACAGACGCCCACTCAAAGTGGATGGATGTATACGAGGTGAGATCACCCACACCTGCCACCACCATAGACAGATTGCATCAAAGTTTTGTGATTTATGGATTACCAGCGATAATAGTGTCTGATAATGGAACAGCATTCACCAGCGGGGAATTCCAAAGATTTACAAGTCTCAATGGCATAACACACGGTAAGACCCCGCCGTACCACCCTGCATCCAATGGTTTGGCTGGGAGGGCAGTCTAGACCTTCAAGTCCGGAATGAAAAAACTGGATGGAGACTTTATTGCAACTAGTTTATCACGTTTCCTACTCCGCTATAGGACTACATATTATGACACAGCAGTTGGTAAAGGCTGAGTTATTTAAAATCCCAGGGGGAAACTTTAAACAACTGTCATTACCTATATTTTCAATTGGTATGTTTGAGGTGCAGCTCTGAATGCAGAAATGAAACTACCAAGCCTCCAAAGGTTTTTTGTATAAATTAAATTAAACTTTTATTAATTTATCAAGGAATTAAACACATACACATGTCTATAATTTACTACCATAATAACTTTTAAACAAATTCCCAAATTAATCACTCCCAGGTAAATCTTCACCAAGGCAACAATAACCCATAGACTTTAAACAGACACCAGGCAAAGCACATCTTATCTTACGAATTCAAAATGAGGTCCCGTGCAATTAGGCTCCTTTGCACCATTGTAGGCTTACAGGCGGCTTAGATCTTATATGCCTCTGACTGACACACACAAAACTCTTTTCTGTATACATCTAGCCTTCCCTTTGAATGCAAATTCTCATTGTATCACCAGACCCTTTGAACTCTACCTCTTCTAACAATGAAACCCCTTTAATAGTACCAATTTTATTAGTATTATAAACATTTTCCTTGGTGTCTCCCAGCTAGGTGCAAGATTTCACCCCCAGTCTTTGAATGGTTTATTAAAAAAATGCAAATGTACCCTCTACCTTACTGTTTAACATCTCAACACTACTATACATCAAAGCACCCAGACTAGCTGGTGTTAATCTAATTAAGACACACACACTCACACTCACACCCACAGACACAGACCGTACTACAAGTCCAATTTAAAATACTTTCCAATAACATTATATACATTAATATCTTCATGACAGTACGCCACACATGACCGGTATTGCCCCCCCGAATTTAGGGTGGAGGGTAGAGAGAAGTCAGGAGGCCCAGAAAAATGGACACGATTACCACAGTCGTGAAAGAAACTTCACTGTTTGAGACACAGTTTTAGCAAAGAAATTTGGAGATGGGCACAAATGGCTATCAGGTAAAGTTAATGCTTTAACAGGACCCCTGTCCTATTGCATATCAGTCGAAGGTCAAATAATTAGGAGACACGTAGATCACCTCAGGAAAAAGGAAACAGATCTACAATAAAGGATGCATCAAGCATTCCCATTGGAGTCTACACCACACATAGAAGGAACTCCTCTTGCTTTGGAATCCGTTGAGCCTGAGAGTCAAAGAGACAAACTTACAGGTTCCTACTGGACAGCCTAGTGGACAGATGACTCCTGAGCGGGAGGCCACAGATAAACCATCCAAAGTTGTAAAACTATGACGTTCGACATATTTGAAGAAGCCTCCAGAGAGAATGAATTTGTAAGTAGTTTATTTATATAAATAGTTGATATATTATGAAGATTGTAAATTGTATTTTCGAGTAAAGAGGGAGGGATGTGGTAATCTAAGATGCAATACACCTTTAAGAGAATGTGAGCAGATTGACCACGTGACTGTATTACCCAGTTTCTGCGTAGTGTGGGCTACAAAGTTAATCAGTGGTTTAGAATAAGGTCTGGTTGGAGAAGCACACATGTGGTGGTGCTCTGTTACTTGTGTAAATAAACAGCCTGTGTTTCATCCTATATTGGTCTCTGCATCTGAAGTATATTGTTTGCCAACTCACTCGCCAGTAGGTAGGTGTGCAACCATCTTTGCGGGCAAAGCGACCCGACAGAAGGAATATAATAGCCGGGTAGATGTCAGTGTTGTAGCTGTACTGGAACAGCTTGGCTAGGGGCGTGGCAGGTTCTGGAGCACAAGCCTTCAATACTATTGTTGGAATATTGTCAGGGCCCATAGCCTTTGCAGTATCCAATGCCTTCAGCTATTTCTTGTGGAGTGAATCGAATTGGCTGAAGACTGGCATCTGTGATGCTGGGGACCTCTGGAGGAGGCTTAGATGGACCATCCACTCGGCATTTCTGGCTGAAGATTGTAGCAAATGCTTCAGCCTTATCTTTTGCACTGCTGTGCTGGGCCCTTCCATCATTGAGGATGGGGATATTTGTAGAGCCTCCTCCTCCAGTGAGTTGTTTAATTGTCCACCATCATTCATGACTGGATGAGGAGAGGACTGCAGAGCTTAGATCTGATCTGTTGGTTGTGGAATTGCTTAGCTCTGTCTATCACTTGCTGCTTATGCTGTTTGGCACGCAAGTGGTCCTGAGTTATAGCTTCACCAGGTTGACACCTCATTTTTAGGTATGCCTGGTGCTGCTCCTGGCATGCCCTCCTGTACGCTTCATTGAACCAAGGTTGATCCCCTGGTTTGATGGTAATGGTAGAGTGGTGGATATGCTGGGCCATGAGGTTACAGGTTGTTCTGTTGAAGGGTCATGTGGACTCGAAATGTCGACTCTTTTCTTCTCCACCGATGCTGCCAGACCTGCTGAGTTTTTCCAGGTAATTCTGTTTTTGTTTTGTGTTTGAGTACAATTCTGCTGTTCCTGATGGCTCACAGTGACTCATGGATGCCCAGTCTTGAATTGCCAGATCTGTTCAAAATCTATCCCATTTAACATGATGGTAGACCCACTCAACACGATAGAGGGTATCCTCAATTTGAAGGTGGGGCTTTGCCTCCACAAGGCCTGTGCGGTGGTCACTGATACCATCATAGACAGATGTATCTGTGGCAGGCAGTTTGATGAGGATGAGGTCAAGTTTTTCCCTCCTATTGGTTCCCTCACCACCTGCCAGAGACCCAGTCTAGCAGCTATGAGCTTTAGGACTGGACCAGTAGTGGTGCTGCTGAACCACTCTTGGTGATGGATATTGATGTCCCCCACCTAGAGTACAATCAGTGCCCTTGCCACCCTCAGTGCTTCCTCCAAGTGGTGCTCAACATGGAGGAGCACTGCTTCATCAGCTGAGGGAGGGTAATATGTGGTAATCAGCAGTTTCCTTGCCCATGTTTGACCTGATGTCATGAGACCTCATGGGGTCTGGAGTTGATGTTGAGGATTCCCAGGGTAACTCCCTCCAGACTGTATGTCACTGTGCTGCCACCTCTGCTGAGTCTGTCCTGCTGGTGGGGCAAGACATACCCAGGGATTGTGATGGTGGTGTCTAGGACATTATCTGTAAGATATGATTTAGTGAGGATGACTATGTCAGGCTGTTGCTTGACTAGTCTATGACACAAGCCCCCAGATGTTACCAAGGGCTTTGCAGGGCCAACAGGGCTGCAATTGCCATTTCCAGTGACTAGGTGGATGCTCTGTCCAGTTGCATTCCTTTTTTGAGGCTTTGTTTTGAGTGGCTTGCTAGGCCATTTCAGAGTCAACCACATTGCTGAGGGGGTCTGGAGTCACATGTAGGCCAGACCAGGTAAGGACAGCAGATTTCTTTCCCTAAAGGGCATTAGTGAACCAGATGGGTTTTTACAACAATCAGCAATGGTTTTATGGTCATCATTAGACTTTTAATTCCAGGCATTTATTAAATTCAAATTGCACCACCTGCTGTGGTGGGATTCAAACCTGGTTCCCCAGAGCATTACCCTGGGTCTCTGGATTACTAGTCCAGCAACAATACCACTACGCCATCAGCTCCTCTATATAATATTAATGGTGCCTGTTTTCCATATAATGAGATGTTAGTTCAGAGCAATCGGTATTTTTCAATGGGCGGAATTTTAGTTTTGCTGTGTCATTCCTGACAGTGGAACAGGAAGTGGGCGCCACTTCCACTCTCTCGCTTTCTGTTGGTTCCCACGGAATTCCAATGAAGATATAAAGTACTGGCGGCATGCACAGGAGACACGTGCAATCACATGGCGGGAGAAGCTTTTCAGTGGTGAAACCTGCTGCCATCTGACAATACTACAGGTACAGGCTGGCTACAAAAAGTCTAGACAAACAGGGAAGCACTTCATTATTGTCACAACTTTCCTGCCCACCTCCAATGCTATTAACATATGACTTACTGAGAGCACACAGGTGGAACATGCATTTTTCAAGTTTAAATTTTTACCTGTAAATATTTCAAATTACATTTGTTTCACTTTATTCATGTATGCATCATCATTATTTGTCGAGACTGGCTTATTCAGAGAGCTAAATGCACTGGCACACCTCCTGGTTGGGTGGTTACAGGAGAGTTAGAGACATTTCTTTATTGTGAAGAAACAGTGTTGTGTTTTTGTGTTCACTTTTTCCTGAATGTTCATGTTAGTGTCCAGTGTTGTACTCGCCACGCTGCGGGACATGGCTGACTTGCAGGTTCAGCTGGCCCTCCCTTGCATTGTAAAGGACATTGTCCGAGATCACTCCTAGCGGGGGTAATTGAAATGTTGCAGGTAAACTCAAGGCCCTGTTAGGACTCTGCAAACCAACACCCTGAGGTGGATCCCACGTGCTAGCAGTACTGACACCGCCCTTTATCTCCCTGATTTTCTTACCTTTGCTGACTGTCTCCACCACCCCTCCCCCACTGCACCCTGGACCCCAGGTCCTGCCCACTTCACTCCTCCATAACCTCGACCTCACCCTCTGTTTTCCCTGGACTCCTCTCCCACTCCTCCATGTCCTCAACTCCACTCCACCGCCTCTACCCCCGCCGGCACCACTGACTCAGCTGTGCTGCTCCCAAGCCTCCAAGCAAGCTGCATTCTCCTGCTCCCCTTGTGCCATACAGCTAAACAAGGAAAACTGCTGATCTCATACACAACTGCACAAAACCAACTGTTGCACACTGACTTTAAACAAATGTGTACTCGGTGCCATGAGATTCTTGTGTGCTGCTGACTTTACCATGAAGGTAGAACGTGATTTTTAAAAGTTTTACGATGATGAGTATTCATGACATGCTAATGTATAGCAAGTGGGAACCCACCACAGTACAGCATGAGGCCCAACATGCCGCAAACACATTGCTGACTAATCTCTGCATCTCAACCGGCTGTCAGGACATCCAAATTTCTGCTCCTGCCTAATTCAGTCACACTGCGCACCACGTATCCCACTCATGCAGGCTCCGTAAAATCCCCCCCTCAAGTATAAAATATATGTTGCAGAATGAACTGGACTTATATAGTGCCTTTCATATATCAGGACAGTTTATAGCCATTGAATTACTATTGCAGCATAGTCACTCCCTTGGAGGCCAATGTGGCAACCGATGTGCATATAATTAGTCCCTCAAACACCAATGAGACAGTCAACTAATTTGTACGTTTTTGATAGCATTGTTTGAGGAATGAATATTGGTCAGGATACTGAGAGAACCTCTGCTTGGAACTGCTTCAAGATTGTTGACCTATTATTGCATTGTAATGTAGGGGGAGGTGATGGTATAGTGGTGTTGTTGCTGGACTAGTAATCCCGATAGCCAGGGTAATACTCTGGGCACCTGGGTTCAAATCCTGCCACAGCACATGGCAGAATTTGAATTCAATAAAAAATCTAGAATTAAAGATCTAATGATGACCATGAAACCATTGTTGTAAAACTCCACTGATGTCCTTTAGGTCTGACCCTACATGTGACCCCACAGCAATGTGAACAAGCCAATAATGGCCCAGCCAGTGACACCTAATGAAATAATTTTTAAAAATGGGACTACAACATAATGAAAATTAGAGATATGTTAAATTTGTGAAAAGCTTTGTTCAGACCAAGCTTGGTGTACAGTTCTAGTCTCCTTGTTATAAAAAATAAAGCACTGGAGAGACTGCAAAAAAGATTTACAGTCATGATATACCAGAAATGCATGGGAGATCAGGAAAGGATGAATGGGCTTTGTCTCTCTCTTTTCTATTGAAAAAAGACCGTTGAGACGTGAATTAATAAAGGTCTTTAAAATGACAAAAGATTTTGCAGGAAGAACAAAATTGGAGGCTTTCAATATAAGAAACTCATCAAGAAATCCAATAGGGAATTCAGGAGAAACTTCTTTATCCGGAGTGTGGTGAAAATATGGAATTCACTACCACAGGGAATGTTTGAAGTGAGCAGTATAGAGGCATTTAAGGGGAGGCTGAATTAAAAAAAATGAGGGAGAAGGGAGTGGAGGGTTATTCTGATAGTTAGATGAGGAAGGACATAAATACTGGCATAGGCTGATTGGGTCGAATGGCCTGTTTTTGTTCTATATATTCTATGTAATTCTATGTAATATGGATGTTTAGAGTTCTTTGTCATGCAACACAAGAAGTCAAAATTGCAATAGGTAACATTATTTTCATTTAGGGTATCTCACTCAGTGAACAGTAAGTAATGTCATGTATATTCCAGATAACCAGGATTCGCCAATTTCAATGAGTCGTTTTTCACCTAGGAATTGTGCAAAAACCGGTGATGCAGAGCAGCACCTGACCAAGCCAGTGTACATCCACGTTTGGTGGTCCGCTCGCTTCCCTAACTCAGGCCCACACCTTGGTAGTGTCCTGCACCAGGAATGAGGGAAGCTTAAGAGGCCTATGGCTGCAGTCTGCCTACTAGGCCCCTTAGAAACTATTGGAGAGCAACGACTAGAAAACCTTCAGGCCCAAAAATCAAAAATTCCCTGCAACAAACACTTACTGTCTCCGCCTTAATTGTTGAGTTACCTGCCCCCCTCAGATCTTCCTTTCCAGGCATACAGCCTAACACAGCTTTTTTGTGTGATCATGCTTGTACTTGTCTTCCAAGATGGGAAAAGCCTTTTCTGCATTATTTCCATGGAAACACTTGGTTTGCCCCTGTCGTAGATCTTGTTCCATCCCTCAGGAGGAGCCCTAGAAATCTTGTTGCATCATAACAAAATATGACAAAAGTGTGACAAAATGTGCCTCTGCCACCATAATTTACTTAAATTAGTAGCTTTTATTGATTAAAAAAAGTATGAATTTTATTTACTTCTTGATTTAACTTTATCTATCACATAGAAAGTACAGCATTGGAACAGGCTATATGGCCCGACTGATCTATGATTTATTTGTTTATGCTCCACGCAATCCTCCACCTACCCCTCCCTTTATATAACCCTATCAACATATCCTTCTATTCCTTTTTCCCTCATGTGTTAATCTAACTTTCCCTTAAATTCACGTATACTATTTACCTCAGCTATTCCTCATGGTAATGAGACCCACACCCTTACCATTCTCTGGGATAAGATATTACGTCTTAAATTCCTGTTGGATTTATTAGTGATTATTTTATATTTATAACCCCTAGTTTTGGTCTCTCCCCACAAATGGAAACATCTTCTTTACAGCTGCCCTATCAATTCCTTTCATAATCTTAAAGACCCCTATCAGGTCACCCCTCAGTCTTCTCGTTTCCAAAGGAAAAAGCCCCTGTTAAATCCTATAATTTTATTCTTGGTGGTTCCCTATGCCAGGAGTCTTTACCCTTCATCCGAAGTTTTCAATGCAGGTAATCACAAATGAAGCATTACAATGGGTATCTGATTTTGGAGCTATAGATTATAGGCAAGTCATTGGAGTCTTATTGCTCAGAGGGACTAAGGTTCAAGAGAATAGAAGGAATAAAATAGGCAAAATGTTCCAGACAAAGGATTTGAAAGCTACTTCATTTCAACTTCAAAGGTAAAAATTGTCACTGCATTTCAGGGTAAGTAGAATGATTAAGTAGTGAACATATAATAACATAGATTAAAAATGAGTTTGAGCCCAACCATCCACAGAATCATCAAATTTATTCAGTGCCAGTTATGTAACACAGTCCCATGTCATACTCGTGCCACTGTTTCACACGAAACACACGACTCTCGTAAATAGATCATGTTATTGTAAACTGCAGCTGGCAGATATTATAGACGTGCTGAAAATGAATGTTGCAAAACTAATCGTTGCATATCACGGTAACAGATTGCACGTTGTTAGTACTGTCCCTCAGGTATATAACTATCAGCCTGAACTGAAATTCTATCACGTTGTACAGCCTGTCTCCCTGCCATCAAATCAGTACTGACTCATTCCCAGAGACATCAGTGGAAATTGAGGCTCATTCAACTGTCTTTGCCAGAACACGGTCAGGTCAGTTTTCATGACAAATGGGGAAATATTATTAATTTGCAAAGGTTCATTTTTCTGTGTACATACTCCAGGTTTGCAAGCTTGAAAATACCAATTGTAAACTTTTTGCAATAAAATTGGAATTGTGGCCCTGATTTTAACTGTGAAGCACAATTGCAGCTGATGAGGCCTAAGATTTAAGGTGGGCCCAGAGGAACATTCCTGCCCTCTTGGGGCCCTTGAAGAAATTCAAAAAATAAATGAAAGCTTACTCCTTTGGAGCTTTTTAGGCCTTGATCTGGTTCCTCACTGGATTGGCCTATTATCTTCCCGATTCAGACCCACTGATAAAAATTAATGATGCCGTCAGGATTCCAATTATTTGCTGCACCCCCATTGGCCGTTGTGTCTTCAGCTAAGATGCCCTTCCTGCCTGCAGTGAAAACGATCAGTTCTGGGTAGCTTACCTGGGGGCTGCCCAGCTTCCGTTGAGTGGGTTGGGTTAAAATCACTTCTATGCTTAAAAATTCACATCTATATATTCTTACAGACAAGAACTACATCTCACAAATGCATTTCACAGTTTCTTGTCACAACTAATGACTGTTATATAAATACATTTGTCACTCCCTTATCGCTGTTTGTCTATGCCTATATTTTGAATGATTCACCTACATGCTCAAGTAGATGTCAAGTTTTCTACAACATTATTTGAAGAAAAACACGGACCTCTGTTGTCATGGCCAATTATTCCTTCTTAAATGACCAAAACAGCATAACTTGTTCATCGCATTGTCTGGCTGTAGGACCTTGTTTTCAGCTGATGCCTGGCTTTGCCTATGCATAAGAACAGTGACTGTCCTTCTGAAGTTATGAGTTTGTTTTGAAATTCTTTAAGATGTGCTACACATTTTAGAGATGCCAGGTGATCTTTGTAAAACAGTGCAGCAACTCCAAGATCTCACCATTACCAGTTTAATTTAAAGCCCATTAGTCTCCTAATTCTATTTCAAGATTGATTGACCTTTGGGCTGCTTTTTTGAATCTTTCATGCCTTTCTTTTTTTCTCTCTTTTTTCTCTTTTTTTCTATCTCTCTGCTTTTCGTTTGACACTTGCCAAAGCCAGAGGTTACCTACAACCCAAAGCTACAAAGTTTTCTTCCAATTAGTCTCCTATTTTTGTTCATTCAAAAAGATATGGGGCAGAATCTTCCGGTTGGCGAACAGGGGTGGGGCCCCCTCGCCGACGCGTAAAATGATGCGAGTGATGTCAGGCGGAACTCCCGACATCACTCCGCGTCATTTCCATTTTCAGGTCGGTGGGGGCACAGCCGAGTCAGCTGCGTGCCCACCGACCTATCAACAGCCTATTGAAGCCATTGAAAAACTAATTAAGGTCGTTAATGGACCTGCCCGTCCAACCTTAAAGGGGGAAAATTTTTCCCATGAAATAATACTTCTGTTGTTAGACTTAGTTACAGAAATCACACAGCACTATGGCTTTAACTAGCAGTCAAATAAAATTCCAAATGAAATGTAATTCATAAAATATAGATGTAAACAATGCTAACAATTTTCCTTATCCACTTCCCCATAATATATTAGTCTGAAAGGAGTTCGCTGATATGTGTTTACGCATGCATGCTTTATTACATGCACTTAGTTATAAAGTAAATGAAACTATATTGGAAATACTTTGTTCTATTTTCGTACTGAAAAGTATATGCAAATATGAAATAGATTGATGTGCCGTAAAGCAACTGCAAAGGAAATTTCTTCAAACCTTACTTTGAATGTTTTATGTTATAACTGCAGCAAAGGGGCTAGTGTCACTTGAGAGTTAAAGCACTGCCCTTCCTTTCCTTATTGACCTACATAGACTTATGTCATACAAAGTTTCATGTTTGCATGTTGTTTCTGTCAATTTGCTTCCTCGTTGGTTAAATCTTTTCTTCCCAGTTGGATAGTTATCTACTTTGCTATTCTCAAGAGGGTGCATCCGTATGGAGTTATCCTCCGTTGGGTAAGTTAGAAATAAATTTCAGAGGGGTCAGGCAGGCAGGCCCCTTGGATCAGAGAGGAAACACTGCACGATTGCTCTTTGGATTGTGGGGTGACCTTTCCTGCTGGCAGCCCCCTCTTTGGGAATGGGGCCTCCATCTCCAATGGTGTCCTGGACTGCCACAGGGAGGTCATCTCCATTAAGGTGGCAGCCCCTGCATGTGGCAGGTGGCCTGCAGGGAAAAATGTCAGCAAGCACTCTAAATAGCCTCTATTTGGGACCTTAAGTATGCAGATTGTTGCCTACGTCTGTTCAGTAGGAAGATTATCTGATTCTGTGCCCACCACTGGGAAGCTTTCCCTGACGGCAAGATTACACCAAAAAACCATCCTGATGCAGTTCCCCACTATTTTCCCAGCCCCCTCACCTCAGTCTGCTACCTCGGGGCTGGGAAAATTCAACCCAATGTTTGCCAGCTCTACCTTCTATTCCTTCCAGTGTCTTGTTGTTTCTACCCCACCAGTAAACTGAACCTAAATATATCATCCCCTCTAACAATCAGCCCATTATCATCCAACAATTCTGTACAGAAATTACTTGGTCCTGACATCCTAAGACTTGACATGAAGAACAGATGAACATACACAGCAGATAGCAGGCAAGTGGATGCCTTGCTTGCCCATCTCTTGGCCACTCTGTGCTACACTCCCTCCCATTGCTCTTTAAATGGTGCTCTTCCGAACTGCTCACTGTTCCTCTCTTTTCCCCCCATGCTTCAGTATTTCGATGGCCCCATTGCAAGATCATTCTGAGTAAAGCACTTACAGATGACTGATCACTGCCAGAAATTGCTGAGGAAACATTGAAAACACCAGGAGCTATGAAAGACTATCAGATAGATACACACAAAGAGAAAAGGGGACAATAACACTGATAGGAAAAGAGCAACAAAGAGACTAATGGTAATACAAAGACAAATAAGAGGTAAAGAGAATAATAATTCTGGTGGTATGATAATCTGGCAGGTTATATAACAGATGGGAGTTCTACTCCCCAGCCTACTGCCTACACGTGGCAGACAAAAAATTACTTGAGGTTTCATTTTCAGTATACATTTTAGTTAAGATTTGATTTCAAATCATTTTTTTGAAAGACACTCATTGTAGCTTTAAAACTTGGCATTATCTCAAGCTTAACATAGACTTAACCTCAGAGTGCACTGAACTTGCTTGTGGTTCTGTCACTATATGCAAGTACTCTCATTATTGAACCTTAATTACTATGAAATGTTCAATGTGCAGTACTGTGTATGGAAGGACAATTTTCAACAAATATAAGGTCCATTAGAAATGAAGGTCATTCAGTGAAATTTTTTGTCTACTATTTTGATGAATACTTCTGATGTCTGATGGGGCAAAAAATTCCAAGACTATATACAGTCAGATGATACATACAATGTTAGCAAACCCACCATCATTTTACTTTCAATTGCATAATGGCCAATCAAAACACACAAAGCCACAAGCAGTGCCAGTTGCAAGGTAGTGAATTGATACTTGGTTAGGTTAATGATGGCAAAACATAGTAAGTTAGGAAACAGTTACACGCTAGAATGAAGTTTCTGTAGTTCTGTCTGGATGGACATGCCATGATGGGCTGAATCATTATCCACACTTGCTGAAGATCATTAAAGAAATATAACTTCAAAAACATCAGCCAAAGACATTACTGCAACAAATTCGCAGTGATTGGATGTAATTTGCTAGTCACTTTGGAAAGTCCAAAATCATCATATCTTTTGGATTGAAACCGAAAATTTGAATGTTAGTAGAGTATTTAAATGCATTAAAACAATTAATTAACATATTTTTGAGGAACTGTGCAATAAAAATTCTAAAGATGAACTTGTATTCTCCTGATATGGTCAAATGACTTCATTGTGACTTTGTTTGAAAAGCTAAGGGTAAGAGTAGGGTGGGGAGGAGTGAAGGTAACCAACACTGTCATTTGTGTCACCTTGATGTACGCACATTGGCTGCCATGTTTCACACATTACAGCAGTGACCGCACTTCAAATGTACTTCATTGATTGTAAAACGTTGTAAAATGTACCAAAATCCCATTTATACAATATCTTATTTTTACAAGACTTTGAGGCTGTGTGTGTTCTGTTGACCTTGGTCATGATGCTAATGTAATTTTGAATATTCATATTAAGTTGATTCATTACTGCTATAGTTCACAGATTGTGAGCCCGTGTCTGTGCTTAGCTAAACTCATATCCAAGACTTTAATAATTTAATTATTTGTAAGACTTTTTGCACATAATGTTATTTGTTAACATGGAAACAATTAATGTTATTAGTGAGAGTAAAAACCCCAGTCATCAAAATTCTGAAACCTGTGGTTAGTACATGAGCAACAAAATGATCCATTCAGATTTTGCATAGGCCTTCACACAATACAGTTAATATTGTGTTTGCTGCTACCAAACTTCCAGTACAGTGTGTGCTGCCATTTCCCCCTTCCAGGTCCTGGGCTTCTCCGGGTGACTGTTTTATTCTTTATATGATTTTTTTTGTGTGGGAGGAGGGACCTAACTAATGTCACAGATGGCAGGCAAAGCATTAAATTCCTGGCAGTGTACCATGTGTGTCTGTTTTCCTGATGGAAAAAATGCCAACAGTTCATTTTTGGTTACATAATGAAGGTGCTGCGAGAGCAAGATTCTCACTCCCTGGCTGAGGCAATGCATTTTACCTCAGCTTTGTCACTATTTTGGTGCTATCAACAAGTACAGCATATGGTGACATTATAGGACAACCAGCAGCAAGTTTTTAAGCAGATTAGACTAATGCTGGGAATATGTTAGGGAAACACTGGATGGAGAAACACCTGTTTATTCTACAGGTAGCAGCAGTGAAGATGGTATCATGGGCTCAGTAACTTGGGGCATTAAACTGTTATATCCAACATTATACTGGTAAGAAAAGGTGGGAGCACATGGGCGTGAGGAA
The DNA here is from genome assembly GCF_964194155.1 of Cetorhinus maximus. Taxonomy (NCBI): domain Eukaryota; kingdom Metazoa; phylum Chordata; class Chondrichthyes; order Lamniformes; family Cetorhinidae; genus Cetorhinus; species Cetorhinus maximus. The sequence goes on from NC_135890.1 coordinate 87,293,708, forward strand.
GACTGGTAGTGAGAAATGGTGAGAGACCATCAGCATAAATGCTAAACATTTTAATTTTAAGATTACAAAACCATGACAAATTTTAAAAATTTTAAATCATTGTATAAATTGTTCTCAGATTTAAAAGGATAACTTCAAGCCACGGAAGGCTCAGTGTATTGAAACAGTTAGCTTTATTTCACAGTGTATTTTTCTTTTTCTGTTGTGTGTGTCAAATTCATGCCAAATCAAGTTACTGGGATTTTCTCTCTAAATGCAGATGAAATTAAAGCAGATAGTGGTGAAATGCCACCCAACAAGTTACTCATTTCAGTGCAATGGAGCAGCAAAAGGCATGTAGTTACTATTTAATCTGGACATGATATACAGGATGATTTAGAACATGAAGCAAATTCCACAAATGGAGGATGACACTGGTGAATTTTACATCTTTATTAATGAGGTAATCTATCATTATTCATGGCACCCGATCATCATATCCAAGCCATGTAATTTAAATTTTAGTTTGTCAAAAGTGATTGTTTAGGTAGTTCTTTCTCTTTTGAGATTCTTTGATGGAATAAGTGAAGTAAGTGAAGGGCAATAAAGGTTCAGCAGTGAAATACAAGGCAGTAATTCAATGGAGAGACTATGATGACCTCAACAATAATGCAAGATTAATGCCCCTTTGTATTTCAGTGCTGCCTACAGCAATTCTACACTCCATCATTTATTGTCAAGCTTTCTCTTCCCCCTCATTTTCCCATCCTTTCTTACTGGTGTATCATTTATATTGTGTATCCCACAATATCACCATCTTTTACAGCTGTAAAATAAGTTGTGATGTAAATGAGATGACCCTATGTATTTCCTCAGGCAGGTTATACCATCTCATATATGTTTGTCCCTGCCTCTGGTAGCTCCTACCAGCATCAAAGGTAGATGATACTTCTAGTTCCATGTGCCATATTGGGCCCATCCTTTCATTTTGAATATGGCTTCTATAGATCTTCCTTTGACATCATAAATGGTTGATGAGGTGATGGAGAGGGTTGATCAGAGTAATGGGGTGTACATGAACTTCCAAAAGGCATTTGATAAAGTGCCACATAATCAGCTTGCCTGCAAAGTTGAAGCCCATGGAATGAAAGTACCAGCAGCAGCATGGATATGAAGTTGACTGAGTGACAGAAAGTTGAGTAATGGTGAACGGTTGCTTTTCAGACTGGAGCAAGGTATATAGTGGCATTCCCCAAGGGTTTGCATTAGGAGCACTGCTTTTCTTCATATATGTTAATGACCTAAAAAGCACACTTTCAAAATTTGCAGATGTCACAATAGTTAGTGTTGTGAGCTGTGAGAGGATAATGATAGACTTCAAGAGATAATGGACGGGCTAGTGTAATAGGGGGGCGTGTGCCAGATGAGATTTAATACAGAGAAGTGTGAAGTGATTCATCTTGGGATAAAGAATGAGAAATGGCAATATAAGCTAAAGGGGTGCAAAAACAGAAATACCTGCGGGTATATGCGCAAAAATCATTGAAGGCGCCAGGACAGGTTGAGCAAGTGGTTAAAAAGGCTCATGGAGTCCTGAGTTTTATAAATAGATGCATGGGTCTGGATTTTTATGGAGCTGTGGAGACTCTACAGACCTTTAAAAATGGCAGGCAGGACCTGAATGTGAAAGTTCTGCCACCATTTCCAACAGATCCTATTTTTGGTTATAGGGAAAGGGAATGGGGCATGACTCACACATGAGAGAAACCCAAACTCAGCAGGGCTATTTGAACTCAGTGATGAACCCCATTTTCGCTGTAGCAAGGGCCTTAAACTGAAATGCGGGAGTCACAAATTTTTAGACTGGTCATAAATGCTCTTGAAGGGGGATAAGGTCTATAGAATTGTCATGATGCCAAGTTATTTACATTTCCAGCCCTTTAAAAATTCAAAAAAGAAACATGCCAGCTGTGTCAGTGGGATTTAGAAACACTCTTTTCTTGGGACAGAATTTTCACCTCGGTGGGCGGGCATGTGCCCGGCCCACTCGAGCGTGAAATGACGCGTATTTACATTGGCCGAGTGTGCCAATGTCAACACGCAGTGGCACGATAGTTGAGTCGGCGGGTGCGCGCCGGAGCCGGCAGTGTACCCAACAATAATTAAAAGGCCTGTTAAGGCCATTAAGTTAGCAATTAACATACATTTTTCGCTGCCCATCCAACCTAACGGTTGGCATGCAGGCAAAAAGGCTAAGCAGCCTTTGCATTTTTTTGGAAACCTCATCCACAGGTGGGATGAGGTTTCCAAAAGCAAATAACAATAATATAAAAACTTTATTTTTCCATGAAAAACTCATGTGACAGAGTCACATGTGGGGGCATTTTTTTTTGACATTTTTATGTCCTTTATGTTTTTTGAATATCTCTTCATCTCCTTGAGGCAGCTTTGTGCCTCAGGGAGATTATGCAGCACTCAGTCGCACGCATGCGCGAAGTTCGCGCTCAGCCCACTTGCCCTCCTCCCCCCCCACAACCCCCCATCACAGGCAGCGCTCAGCACTGCCGCTTGTGTATCACACTGAGCAGGCCTTAATTGGCCCACCAACGTGAAAATGCAGTGCAGAGCTGATCACGGTCAGCGGTTGGCTTCCTGACCGTCCCCGCCTGCTCCTGCCGCCTGCACGTCAAGGGCAAAATTCTGCCCTAGCAGTTGCAATATCTGGTTGTTGACATTTTCCTAAGAGCTATCATTGTGCCATTATGAATGCTTGGCTGTTTTTCACAAGCTTTAATTATCTCAGCCGGGAGTGGCGGGGGGAGGGCAGTTGATGGGTCCTAAGTACATAGTTTGATTGACAGCTCAATGAGGTGACTACAGGATCATCTATCTTTGATGTGGAGTCATGATTAGAAGTTTTTTATAAGGAATTAAGCACCTGAGATTCAAAGTTTTGAATGAGCTTTCATGGTGGGAAATTTTTAAAATACAGTGAAGGCTGTAATAGATATTTAGGCCTTTATTTTATTTAATCTCAACATGACTTCTGTGGTCTGCCAATTGTGGACACTGGGTGAGTTGGCATGCGGCTATAAGGGCCAAGGGTGATGGGTGGGTTGACTTGAGTTGGCATTAAGGGAGAATGGGGGTGGGTGGGGGGCATGGGTAAGCCTTAAGTTGGCATGGGGAGTGTGGTGAGGGGATAATGCAGTGTAAGAGGCGAGGGCTAAAGGGCCTAAAATTTAACAAAGCAACTCGGGTGAAGTCCCAGAAAACTGAGACATGTCTTTTAAATAGCCCGCCTTGGGACTTGACAGCCCTGTGATCATCTTTAATCTGGGCCTGGGGACAGTGGGCAGGACTCCAGCCTGCACCAGCTCCCCTAGAACAAAGATCGTGCCATTAGGGAATGTTTCTCCCAAGGCAGGTGCGGCAGGTTGGGAACTCTGGACTCACGCTATCTGCCTCAGGAGCAAAAATCTGGGCCATGGAGTACAAAAGCAAAGAAGTTATGATGAACCTTTATAAAACATTGGTTCAGCCTTGGCTGGAGTACTGAGTTCAATTCCAGGCACCAGACTTTCGGAAGGAAGCGAAGGCCTTAGAGAGGATGCAGAAAAGATTGAAGAGAACCATTCCAGGGATGAGGGACTTCAGTTCTGTGCATAGATTGGAAAAGCTGAGTTTGTTCCCCTTAAAGAAGAGAAGGTTTAAAGGAGATTTGATAGACGTGTTCAAAATCATGAGGGTTTGAGACAGAGTAGATAGAGAGCAACAGTTCCCGTTAGCAGAATTGTCAAGAACTAATGGCCACAGAATTAAGATGATAGGCAAAAGTACCAGTAATAACATAAGGAGAAACTTCTTTTCACAGTGAGTGTTAAAGCCTGTGTCATTCCCAGTGAAGGCATGTCCTATTGGAAAGTATCACATTCCAGCAGCTCTTGCTGGCCCTTGAAAACCTGGGGGAGATGGTGTAAATCTTACGCGGGGCCCTATCCATATCCGTAGCAGGACTTCATGGTGAACTGCATCTGGCACGTTAGATGTTATGGCACAGCGGATGGTAAATGCTGAGCTGTTCAAATCCCAGGGCTAAACTTAAAACAACTGCCACAACTATTTTACAATTTGTGTTTATTTCAAGTTGCTTGCCTTGAATTCAGTAGTAATAAGACCGCCGAGTCTTATAGGTTTCTTACAAAACTAAATCTTTGTTAACTTTTATTAATAAGAAAAAAATGATTTTAAGCACATACATAGCTTAACAAATCACTAGTATGATAACTCCTAGCTCCCCTAGTTGATCTAACTCCCAATTACATCTCCATCAAGTCAACATAGACTTGATCAGACCCAGGCAAAGCACACACCCTGGGCAGTCGAATTCAAAATGAGTTTTTCTCAGCTTTGGTTCCTTGTAAAAAGCAGCTTGAGGCTTAAATACTGGAGGCTTTTCACACTTGTTTTAGATCTTAAAATGCCTTCTTCCCTTCCACATAACCTCATCTCCTTTATTCGGATTTCTCCCTTTTCAACTTAAATCCCATTGTTTCAATATGCCTTTTCAACTCTACTTTTCTAATAACAAAACTCTTTCACAGTACCAATTTTATCAGTAAGCTTTGGGAAAATTAAACACATTGTTTGGTTTAGCCTCTGTTGGCTAGGTGTAACACGTTACCACCTCTTCGAAATTCACTACTCTAATTTATCTAAAAATGCAAATATTCACTTTACACCTCACATTCTAAAACTCCAGCCATGTTTACCTACTTAACATTTCAAACCTAGGGCAGAAATTCCGGTCCATGTGCGGGGGTGGGCCCAACACGCCGGTGCGTAAAATGATGCGCGATGACGTCGGGCGTGCGTCCCGATGTCACCGCACGCCATTGTGATATTTCGGAAGGCGGACTTGCTATGAGTTCTGAAGCGTGCCCGCCATTAAAATAACGGGCCAGTTAAGGCCCTTGAGGCAGCAATTGAGAACGATTTTGCACAGCCCATGCAATTTTCAGGGCGTCATACGGGTGCAACAGGTAGGCATTTTTAAAAACCTCATCCACGGGCGGGATAAGAGAGGTGAGTGGGCTCACTAATGCAAGTTGTTTAGATTATAACTTACAGCTGCTTGTTTGTGTGAACAGGACAACTTCAATTCTCTTCAGAGCTGCTTTGACAGAAAGAACAAGCTTCAGTTCAAGACTCTGGAGGAATCATAACACTTGGGGCCTTCCAGGTATCAGACAACCTCCCCTTACCCTGGGAACATGGATTGTGCTCTCCGCTGGAGGCACCTCCTCTGAGGAGGAAGAGAGGACCAGAAGGAGGAGGAGGCCAGGAGTCCATATTCATACTCCAGGGGAGTCACCTGAGGGAGGAGAGGTACAAGCACAAGGGGCGCAGGGTTAACAGGAAGTTCAAGGTGGAAAGAGCTGCAGAAGACGCCACTATGCTACTGCCCAGCTTTACAGGCGGTGATGCAGCTACTTCAATACGCCTGCGGTGCTGTGCCGAAGGAGGCTCCATCTCTCAAGGGAGACCGTGACCTCTATCTGTCAGATAATCGGCCCTGGGATCAGCTCCAACTGTGTGGGTGGACACCCCATGCCAGTGGCGCTGAAGGCCAAGGTTGCCCTCGACTTCTATGCCTCTGGCTCTTTCCAGGAGTCGGTGGGTGATCTTTGTGGAGTCTCCCAATCAGCTGTCCACAGTTGTGTCAAGCTGGTGACAGATGCTCTGTTCAGGCGTGCATTGACTTTCATTCACTACCGGACAGTAGAGGCCAGCCAGACAGAGCGAGCCAGAGGCTTTGCAGCGATTGCTGGGTTCCCCCACATCCAGGGTACAATAGACTGTACACATGTGGCCAGCAGGTGAGCCCAGTGCCTTCATCAACAGGAAGGGCTTCCATTCCATGAATGTGCAGATAGTGTGTGACCACAGGATGCTGATTCAACAAGTCTGTGCAAGGTACCCAGGCAGCTCCCATAACACATACACCCTGAGACACTCCCAGATGCTGAGGGTCTTCAGTGATCCAGCCCGGCTGGATGGATGGCTGCTGGGTGACAAGGGCTATCCCCTCAGAAGGTGGCTCATGACGCCTCTCTGCCATCCAAGAACAGAGGCTGAGCAGCCGTACAATAGGAGCCACGCCTCCAAAAGGGCTGTGGTGGAGAGAACCATCAGTCTTCTCAAGATGCTCTTCTGATGCCTGGACTCTTCAAGGGGCACATTCCAATACCCCCCAGATCATGTGTCGGTGATAGTGGTTGCATACTGAACTCTCCACAATCTGGCACTGGAAAGGGGAGATGCAGTGGAGGAAGAAGATGTAGATGGAGATACTCTGGCTGCAGACGATGAGCCCAGTAGTGAGTCCAAGGATGAGCATGCACAAGGAAATGCTGAGGGGGTAGATGCTGACCCGGGCAACCTCCAGGGAGGCAGGGACACCCGGGAGGCTTTGATCCAATGCTCCTTCAGCTAGCCTACCAAAGATGAACCACCAACACATGCCAGAGCTGCAGGCTTCATACCTGATACCTGAGAGCAACATTTGTCTGGTTAGGAACATTAACTATGTGCTTTTTCAATAAATCTCAATGACAGACAAGTCACTCATAACATCATGGGTTCCGCTTCACCTGTAGAACTGATGAAGCAACCAGAGGCTTGCTGAGACCAAAACATTTAATGATTGCATATTTGCATACAGAAATCAAAGTCCATTAAAAGGTGTTGAACAGCACACCTACTTAAAAACAACTTAAACATGGGGCAAAAGAAAACCACTAGTAATAAGCCCGTGTTTTGCCTAAGGTGATTTACGCTTATGCTTGTGGCTGCTATGTCTAGGTGCTCCCCCGTCCCTGGCACTGCATTGGACTCAGCCTGTTCACGCTGCTGTCCTGTTGGCTTTGATGACCTTGGCAGGCATCCTCTGGCCTGTGGAACCTGTGTTGGCCCCAGATGGGAGGGAGCAGCCAGTGCCACGGCTGGCATCTCCCCAGTCACCGCAGCCTCATCAGATGCCATGGCCACTGACAGAGGAGCGGAGGAGCCGCTACCCTCATCTGGAGCGCCCTGAGAGGAGCCCACAGAGACAACAGGCAGCTCGTGCACCAACGTGAGGTCACTTTGGACCTGCCTGCTCACCATTGATGGATGGGCATCGAGCTGGGATACTGGGTGCCCAACACATCTCCCACACGGACACTGACCACCTGCGGTCAATGTCGCTGTGAAGGCTTGCAGGTCAGAGCGCATCCCCAGGAATCCCTGATTCTGTTCCTGGAGGAACCTCTCCATGAGGGTCGCCACTCTCTCCATGGAGGAGGCAGTGCACTGGGCCATGAGGGTCATTGCATTGTTCATGCTCCGCATGGACTCCTCCACAATGGAGACCATGGCACGCATTCCCTTATGTATCTCCGCCAGATCCTCCCGCACACCCTGCTGGACTTCCAGCATCTGCTGCCTCAGGGACGACGCCAGAGACACATCATCAGCCACCGACTGAGCATTTTCCTGGTTCCCAGCAGCCCTCCGACTGCCGGCGACCTGGGAACTCTCTGCCTCCGCCTGCACCTCAAGCGAGTGTGAAGTGTCCTTACCGCTGTGCACCAAGATACTAGCCGACGACCTTATCCCCACCAATGTGCCGGTGCCTGCGCTGGTACCTGCCTGGCTGAGAGGGTGTGACACTGGTACTTTTATATCTTCTGTGCCCTCAGGGGTCAGCAGCGGTCCCTCTGCCTCCTGAGTCCGGGCGTGCTCCAGTGAGGCTGAAAGGAAGAACAAGGACATTTGTTTAGTAGAAGTCATGACTCTGTTAATGTGCATGCCTGGCACTCGGATCAGGATGCACTCTTCCTTCCATTATCAATGGGCAACCCATCTTGGATGCTGAAATCAACATACAGTCAACAGTGGAATGTTTGCACTGACAGACATTGTGGCCTCTCTTACCTCCCAGTGGCATCCCAACCTCACTGCGGCCAGTTGACCTGGGCGCATAGTACCTCTTCAGCTCCAGTGCCTTCTGCTCGTACCTGGTGATGATGAGAAGGCGGGGCTGCCCTCTGCCAGTCTGCAGCCGCTCGGCATTATTGTGTGTTGTCTTCTCCTGAAAGGAGAGAGGAGCATTGATTAGTCCAAAACAAAAATACCTGGAAAAATCCAGCAGGTCTGGCAGCATCTGCGGAGAGGAACACAGTTAACGTTTCGAGTCCGAATGACCCTTCAACAGAACTAAGTAAAAGTAGAAGAGAGGTGAAATATAAGCTGGTTTAAGGGGTGGGGTGGGACAAGTAGAGCTGGATAAAGGGCCAGTGATAACCAAAAGATGTCACAGTCAAAGGGACAAAGAGGTGTTGAAGATGGTGATATTATCTAAGGAGTGTGCTAATTAAGGGTAGAAAGCAGGACAAGCAAGGTTCAGATAGCCCTAGTGGGGGGTGGGGTGGGGTGAAGGAATCGTAAAAGGCTAAAAGGTAGAGATAAAACAATGGATGGAAATACATTTAAAAATAATGGAAATAGGTGGGAAAAGAAAAATCTAAATAAATTATTGGAAAAAAAAGCGGGGGATCGGAAAGGGGGTGGGGATGGAGGAGGGAGTTCATGATCTAAAATTGTTGAACTCAATTTTCAGACCCGAAGGCTGTAAAGTGCCTAGTCGGAAGATGAGGTGCTGTTCCTCCAGTTTGCATTGAGCTTCACTGCGACTAGTCCACCCTGTTCCTGAATTGCCATTGCAGCCTGGCCAACCCCACCTGCGTGAAACATTGCAGGGCTCATCTGATTCGTGCCCCTTGAGCCACCATACACTCATTCCAAGCAGCCAGGGCTGACCCCCTTGCCCAGATGCTGCCTCTGTTACATTTGCCACTCACACTCTAAGACCTTCCAAACACACGAACACTACCATCTAGAAGGACAAGGGCAGCAGATAGATGGGTACACCGCCACCTGGAAGTTCCCCTTCAAGTCACTCAGCATCCTGACTTTAAAATGTTTTGGCGCTCCACCACTGTCGCTAGGTCAAAATCCTAGAACTCGCCCCCAAACAGCACTGTAGGTGTTCCTGCACCACATACAGTGGATCCAGAAGGCAGCTCAGTACCACCCTCTCAGTGGCAACTAGGGATGGGCAATAAATGCTGGCCCACCCAGCGAAGGCCACATCCTGTGAATGAATGAATACAAAAACAAAACTGAGGTGCGAGGGTGGGGGGTGGGGGAGCAACCTAACTGCTGTGCTAAGTGACCCATGCCAACGCGGTGCCCTTCCTGATCGCAAGAGGTCATTAAACTGTTTGCAGCATTGCACCCTGGTGCGTCTCATCACATTGTGGGAGCTGACCCATTCTGCCCTCTCCTCCCTGGCTCGTTTTGTTAAATAGTGGGGGGGTGCCTCCTCCTCCCGTCCCTGGGTACCAGGATCTCGCAGCGTGCTGCCATCTCCTCGAGGAGGGCAGCGAGGCACTCATCCAAAAATCTCGGGGCCGACTTCCCCCCCCCCCCCGCCGATCTTCCTCCCGCCTGGCCTGCTCTCCGAGCACGCTATCCGACATCCCCCTGTCTGACATCAGTGGCAGCCGTCCTAAGGCGCCGTTTTTGAATAGGTCACCAGGTCGCCATTGGACCCGGTGGTCATTGGCCACCTGCCACCGCCCGCCCCTTCCCGCTGATCTTGGGAGCCGCAATTTACACTGGGCAAGCCTTAATTGGCCCACCCACGTAAAATGGCGGCACGGAGCCGATGTGGGCGGCGATCGGCTCCACGCCCATCCGTGCCCACTCCCGCCCAGCCCGCCTGCCGTGGGAAAATCCTGGCCCTAGTTTCTCTTCTTGATCCATCAAAGCCTTGAGACCAGCTGTCTCTAATTCAATTAAGTCACACACACACACACACAAACAATTTTACTTTACAATAAATTCCAATAACATTATGAAAATTATTATATTTTCCTGACATAGAACAATGTAGGTATGGGAAGTCGGCAAGTCAGATCTATAATTCCGGAATAAGGATTGGTTCGATGGGCTGCGTTGGTCGGTCTGGGGTGCGAAGTGGAGCTGGGCATGTGCTGTGGCTGGATGAAGCGCTGCCCTCCGTGGTGGTGGTGATTCTAGATGTAGGCTGGGCCCTTCCTGTGGATTACCCCAACTGTGGTTCCTGTTGGCCTCCTTGGCAGGCGAGTGGCCTTGGCCGGCACCTAGCAGTTGGCTTAGAACTGGTGTGGACCAGGGGAATCTGATTGTTTCATTAAAACAAAGCATTGCAAAGGCAGCAGGCAGGTGCTGACATGACGCAATTTCTGCCCAATGCTCTCAGAAGTCAAGGGTTACAGACAGGAAGGTGGAGCTGAGAGCGCAACCATGAGTGAGCAGGTTCGATGGGCCGAATGGCCTGCTCCTAAGTCCCATGTTCCTTTGTCCTATTCCTAAGCTCCTATGAAACGGTTAAGATGGCTGCCAAGTGAGGCAACTTCTGAAATTTCTGCCTCAATCTCCATAAATTCTCTGATTGAATAACCAGGGGTGGGGAACCCCCACTCAAATAGACATACTGAGGCGAAACCCAGTTGTGGGATTTACACCTGCTATTGTTTCTGGTTCACCCAAAGCTCAAAATCTATGGAGTCCTAGACCCACTATCTCCAAGCTTGATATTTAACAAAAGAGAGCTGCAGAAACCAGTTATTCACAAGTAGGTGTAAATGGCTATCATCTATCTCCTGTTATCCAGCAATGGCTTTGGACTTCCAAACAATTCTGGGTGGACAATAGCAGTTGATCATGTGACTGAAACAGAATTCAGCTCACAAATTATTTTATCCCGAGAGAGAAACTCGTCAGTCTACACAGAACACCAGGTGCAGGACATCAGCGGCAGAGAAAAGGCAGTAGACCCATGTCCTTTTAAACCTGGAGATTGCTACATCTTAAAAGTCTTCCAGCCTGGTTCCTAATCGAAGCCCATCTGTACAGAAACTTCACCTCCTGGTAAGAAAACCAAAAGTAACCAACTTTGAGACCTGCTGGAAAAGCCCATCTCTTCGAGGAAATCCTACAACAACTCTGATGTACGACTCTGGCTATTTAAATCTACCTAAACTAAACCTTCAGGAGTGAAAATGCTTCCTTCAACAGGCATGCAATGACTACTTTTTCATAAAACGACCTATTCTTTTGTTTACAACATGAAAAAGTGCACTCCTCTCGAACTGTATTTTTTCTTGAGTTTGTGTGTGTGTGTGTGTGGCGGGGGGTGTAGGTGTGTGTGCTGAGTGATTGACCTAGTGTTAAACTTTCGGGGTGAATGTGTGAACAAGTAATCCTCTTTATTTAAATCCACAAAAAACTTGCTGCTGGTTATTAAAGTTTGACCACACACTCAGGAGTTGAATAACACATACACTTTCTTCTCCAAAAACACGCTGATTACATACAGTAAGTGAATGAAACAAAGGTTTCAGTTTTCTCCCATCCCTCACTGTAACAACCTGGAATGCATTGGCTGAGTGTATGGTGGAAGCAGACAAATCATGGCTTTCAAAAGGCAATTGGATAAGCACCTGAAGAGAAAACATTTGGAGGACTATGGGGAAAGGGCAGGGAAGTGGGACTGCCTCTCTTGCAGAGAGCTGGCACAGATGTGAGAGACTAAATGGACTCCTGCTGTACTGTAACCATTCTGTGATTCCATTCTCTGATGCTTGAAATGCCTGCTGTTTTGATGTTTGTGAACAGAAACCCAAGGTTACATGTGAAGAATGAGGATCAGTTCATCCATGTGCCCAGACTTAGCACTGTTTTCTGAAAAGACTCGTATTAGCAGGTTATAGCTTGCAGGAAAACTGGTCATTCACAGTACATGCCTTGAATTGCTGTTGGTAAGTTTTGTCCCCGCCCCCACCAATCTCAATGGTAAGTACTAAGAACGAAAGCTCCTAGCGAAATCACGTTTGATAAAGTGTAAGTAATCCGATTTTTTTAAACACATAAACAAGATGGTGTATGAAATCTCATATTTTTTCTGGAAAATTACAACATCCAGGAAGTTGTTCACAGTATGTTACAGGGTATAACAATATCTTTTACTTATGTTTATACTCAACACTCAAAAGCAATTCCTTTTTCTACCCAGATTCCTCACATTTCATATATATTCTCCGCTTGTTCAGTTGAGATTTGTTGCTCCTTTTATGTCAAATGAATTTCACCCACTCAGGTGCCAACACGACACAGAGATTTGTATATGCACATAAGTAATACCAAAATGTAACTACTGATGAATGATGAACAAATTTGTGTGAGATGCAGTAAACCGGCAGTGGCATTAGGAAGAAGTATACCATTATTCACATCGGGAAACATCGAAACGGAAGACCTGAATTTAAAATGTATTACAGGAGTTAAAGGTACAATTTCAGAGCTATTTGGGGAGAAAGGAAACAGTAAATTGGAAAAGACTTAACTGAAGTTTTATCTATTTATTGACCACAAGGAAAAGATATATAATAAACAGTTGGAAAGCAAAGATGAGTAGCTTCTTCCCATATTACATACAGAGATATACTCATTATGTAAATATTGTATGTGAAGTTACGATTTTATTTACTTGCTTTTGTGAAGAAAAATACTGTTCATATATTTTTCTAAACCAATGAAAAACAGTTCACTTTCTCTGGAGAGGCATCTTATAAGCCTCTCTACTTCTGTCCATATTGTGTCAATGATTTTAGGTACACTACTATCACTGCACATCACCCCTCATCCCCACCACCCACACTGGAACCATAATAATATAACCTCTGATTCACTGTAAGGAATGCCAAGGAGATCTGCCAACACACTTTTCTCAATCCATGGGCTGCATTTTACTGGTGGGGGGAGGGGGGAGTGGTGGGAGGGGGTGTTGGGGTTGGTACACCACCTATCCACCACCCCCCCCCCGCCGCCCCAGCCCCCTCAGCCCCCATAAGGGAAGTCAGTTCCAAACCGACCAACTTTAAATAAGGCTACCCCGCAGCGATAAGATGCTGCTGGCAGCTTCAACAACCTGAGAGTTGGACATCGGCCCCTCAAGAGGTGGAAGTCCCACCCTCGACCGCTACCGGCCAATCTGATTGGCTGGCAGCTCTAGCGGACCCAGCAGCGAAAGAACTCAGTTGCGGGCGCTGCTGGGACTGCAAGCAGACATTTCAACAAAATTGTTTAAAAATTGGCCTTCCCGCTCTCGCCCGTCTGCCACTGCCCAGCGCTTTATGGCAGTGGAGGCAGATTGAGGGCTTTAAATGGACACTAATTGGCCACACAATGGGAGTTACCAGAAAAACTTGGATATGAAGGGTCAGGTGAAACTTGTCCAAACTGGTCTTGTATGCCTTAAAATGGAACTCCAGTATTACTGGTACCAGTATTACTGATTTTTACTGGGATTTGAAACATTTTGAAATATAAGCCTATATTTTCCTTCAATAGGCCTAATTGCAGGTGGGCTAGTGGACACCTTATCCACGCCTGTATTATGGGGACTGGCTCAGGGGAGGGCGGTGGGCTAGCCACCTGACAAATTTTACATCCCACCACCCCTGCAGAAACACACCCAGCAGGGGGGGGTGGGGCGGGGTGCAAATCCAGCCTGTGTTGGATGGTAGGAAACAAGAGTGTTAAACACAGGGCCAAGAACTTTTTAAACATATTTTATAGAAACAGTGCAAATTGTGCACTAAATGAAAATGCAACGTTCATGGACACAAATTACAGAATATAAGCAATGTAATATGCAATATACACCGTAAGACCAGTCCCACAAAATAATACTGCATGCAATATGTATTACCCCAGTATAATCATTTTTAATCCTGGGTGATAATTACTTGTTGCATCTGGAGAGTCTGAAAACCATTCTTGGAGGAAAATGTGCTCTGTGCGCTAGATGAAGGGGTTGTTTATAAAGAACAGGTTTGTTATTTTGTTGTACTGGTACACAGGGGAAATCTTTGCTCCTAATTGTGATCCATTCAGACAAGAATAATCTTTTTGCTTTGAGCCTCATACATATGGCTAATGTTTGCATTTCATTGACTACATGAAATCTGTCTTTTTTAAGTATTGCTTGATAAGCAACTGATTTATTTTATAGTTTTCCCACAGTGTATCTGAAACAAAAATAATAATTTAAACTACAAACTACTCAGGTAAATGAACACTGACTTAGAAAAGTAGAAAGGAATCTGAAACAGCCCACATACAAAAACAGCACAGTAGAAATATTGATCTACAGAAACTGTGGAAGTGCAATATTGATTTGACTCAAAATTGTCCTTATTCCAGTAGACAGGTAAGCATTTAAAATAGATATGGAAGTTAATGGGAATGCAGGAGACAGGGTTTGACAGTGATATGCACATTATTAAAACCACGAGGCCCATGGCGTGCTGTTAGGGAGCCAGATGCAATTTGCAAGTGTATCATCTTCCCATCCCATCTGCAAGCAGTTGAGACTGACTGTGCAAGTTATTATTGCAGTGACCTGGGTCTGCACTTTGTGACATCTGAGCAGTTTAGCCCATCGGGGTAGTTTGCTGGGCAATGCATTCTGTTGCTCCTCCATTATGTAACAGATGTTTGGGGTTAAAAAAGCAAACTTTCCTTTGGGTTCGATTTTTTTTACACAGGTTGTCCTGTTATGTGTGCAGTGGAAATGACAGTGAATTACAGGCACCTCAGTTCTTTTGCACCAGACCACCAAATGCTTCTGCAAATCAAGCCACTTCTTTCATTCTAACTGATGGGGAGGATGCACAGTGCATCAGAGCTAAAAATAAATTTGTCAGCTTTAGTTGCAGGCTGACACTCGGACTTAGGCCTGACTTTGGTTGTTGATGATAATGGACCTCCATGTTCCCTTGGAGCTTTTGGACACTGAAGGAAAAAACATATTTCACTCTCCATTGTTCATCTCCACATTCTGCTTGAACTTTGAATATGGAATTTTTGCCCTTGTTCCTGTCGTAACATGCAAAACGAAAGTGGGCTGTAAACATTTACTGGGCCTATTTTACATTTTGGTGCTAATGTGCAGTTGATGGGTTTAACATGTCTACCCGATGCTCAGTAATGCTGCCATGAAGCCTGAACTAATTTGAGACCTGGGTGAATTGCATCAATTGAATTGCTGCTTGGTCCCATTCCACACCAACAACCGTCTCACAGTTTGCTTTATTTATTGAAAGACATATCCAGGCTGTGCGATATATGTACTTTGAATATTTTTATTGTCATCTTCAATTCCCTTTCCTTTTGTGCTACATATAATTCCGTAGTTACCAGTGACCCTTTGGTTCTATGGTATAGGTTTTTGTTGCTAAATGTCTAGAAGCTTTTAGACTATGGGACACGATAATGACACCTTGTCTTTATAGAGCATCTTCAATGTAATTAGAACATCCCAAGGTGCTTTCCAGGAGGGATATCAGACCAACATTCAACACAGAGCCACAACAACTTGTGTTTACATAGAGCCCCTAACTTAATAAAACTTCCCAAAGCACTTCACAGGAGTGTTATCAAGCAACAATTTCACATCAAGTCATAAAAGATAATGGCTGGAATTTTCTGGCCTGTTGGCATTGGGCATCATAGCTGGCAGGGTAGGGGGGGTGAGGGGTGGACAATATAGCGAGAAGGCCAAACATCAGTTTTACGCCATCATGAAACCAGTTTGCGATCGTTCGCTCCACCCATCAATGGCGGGCCACGTTTCTGTCACCACATTTCGGGAACATCACTTTAATACATTTGCATCTAGTTATGAGCCCTGCTCGCCGGGATTATCCCCCTACGTCAAATTTACCATCCATGTCGGCGTGACTTCAGAACGGCTCCACCACTGCCTTTAAAAGGCGTGCACCTGGCGACTTGATCTTCGAGGGGAACTCGGAGGTGAGTGCACACAGCCTTGCACAGCGCTCACGAACATCGGCCGTAGGGCATCAAGGAATAGGCGCCACGCATTCGCAGAGGGTTGGGGGGGTCACAGACAGATCTCTTTTGCTGGCTTTCAGTGTGAAGCCAGGGCAAGGACTCCAGTGAAGCTCAAGCCGGGGGTGGGGGGGCAAGGCAGCACAGACTGAAGAAAATACTCAAGCACATGCCGGGGGGTGGGGGGGGAGGTGGGATCGACGGGGGTGGGGTGGGGGCTTTGACGGAAGCGGCCAGGCACTTGGAAAAGATTATCAAAAGTGAGCATTCTTCTACAGCTGAGGCCGTACAGCAGCAGCTCCATTGACAGGCTTGGAATCGGGCCTCTGAAGCTTTTCTGGCCACATAAGCAACACAAAAGCATGAAATTGCCACCGAATGCTGCAGAACCTTTCACCCCTCGGGTGCAGACTGCAAATTAATGTGCGGTTTGGGGGGCAGCAGAACAATTGGCCGACTGGGCAAGTTGTAGAATCCCCTTGTGAAAGGCGGCCATGGTGCAGTCACTGGTGGAGGCGCTCACAGCCCCTTGCAATGTCTTCATTAAGGTTTGGACCAGTATCCATCATGGTTCAAGCTAACAGCACAGCCTCGCAGTGGGGGTTAGGAGAATGCCTGTGCCTGAGCTGAGAGCACAGCATGCAGTCCAGTGGCTGAAGCTGCTGCCAATCAGTCAAGTGGAGTGGGGTGGAGGTGGGTGGGGTTTTGGACAGCCAATGAGCACACTACACACTAAGTGGTAGCCAGCACTCTCCTGCTTGCATGAAGGGGCCTTCAGACTTAACCAAGAGAGGTTCTTAGTACACCTATGCCAACCAATGCATCTCTCTCTCTTTTTGATCCTGGAGGAGGAGAACATCAGGATCATGAAGTCTGGTGATTTAGCGGTATGCCTCATGGCTTACAGAGAGCAGAGAAGAAGAAGAGTGCAGCAGAGGTGCCTGGCTTGGCAAAAGGAGGAACACCTCCTTCAAGATAAAAGAGGCGGCAGGCCCTGCTGCACACGCAGCTGAAGATCCATAGCAAGCCATCGCTCATAGGTACCTCGCTAGTCCCAGGGCCTATAGATGGTGCTTGTTATTCCTGTAGATCACTGATCACCAGTGTCACTGAAGAATGCGCATGTCTAGGGAACTGGTCAGTCACATATGCCACCAGCAGCAGGATTTGGTGCCATGGGGACATGGAGGGCATCCATTGCCAGGGGCCGTGAAAGTGTCCGTGGCACTCAATTTTTACGCCAGTGGCTCTTTCCAGGGCACCACAGTTGATTTTTGGGATCCTGCAAGCCTCCATGCAGAAGTGTATCCAGGAGGTCATGGATCCCAGCTTCATGAAGGGACCGAACTTTGTGTATTTCGACCAGGATCAGAAAATCCAAGGAGCAAGAGCGCTGAGACATGCGCCGATCTGTGCCGTCGACTTCACTCATGTGGCACTTAGGTCTCTGTGGCAACAAGCAGTCAACTATGCCAACCGCAAGGGCTTCCACTCGTTGAATGTTCAGCTGATGTGCAATCACCACAAATGCATCCTACAGGCCTGCACACAATTCCTAGGGAGCGTCCATGACTCCTACATCCTTAGCAGGTTTCAGATTCCTGACACCTTCCAGAGTCCAGAGAGACTGCAGGGTTAGTTCCTCGGAGACAAGTGCTACCCACAGAGGGCGTGGCTGATGACGCCTGAACGGCAGCTTCAGACTGCAGTAGAGCGACGGTACAATGAGGCTCATACCACGACCCAGAATTTGGTGGAGCAAATGATAGGCATTTTGAAAATGATGTTCCAGTGCCTCAACAGGTCTGGTGGAACACGGCAATACAGTCCCCAGAGGGTGTCATCATCATTGCTTGCTGCGTGCTACACAACCTGGCGCTGCAAAGTGGGGAGGAGCTGGCTGAGGAGGAGATGGAGGAGCTGCACGTATCCTCTGATAAGGAGGACATCAAAGGGGATGACAATGATGTGATCCTCGAAGGCCAGGATGCCGGTGATGAGGTGATCACACTGACCAGACGAGCAGATGCGCTCGGCATTCCCTCATAGCCGTAAAATTCATGGAGGATGATGACGAAATGCAATGAGGACAGTCCTGATATCCTCACCTTGCATCTGTGAACGTTTGACTCCTGTGTGGCTGATGGCAGCGCACACACCCTCAGTGCTCAGATTCATGTCAGTGAGACGCAATGGAGGCCCTATTAGTTGCTCGATTGCAGGAGGATGATGATGACATGTAGTGAGGACACTCCATAGATCTTCACATTGCCTCTGTGAATGTCTGACTCCTGTCTGGCTGAGGGAAGTTCGCTTGCGCTCTGTGATCAGGGTCATATCATGGAGATGCAGTCATGAAACTTTAAATGTACCTGATCCTTTGTCAGCCTTCAGTACCTGACCCCTTCAGGAGAACAGCATCACCAGTCACAGATGCTGTAGAGATGGGGGCCAGCCCCACCTCAAAGGTGTTGAGAGCACACAGAGAGAATGATGGAACTCTGTCACGCTTGCCCACAACATTCTGGCAGCAATGACAAGCACCATCGAGGTGCAGGCATCACTAATGTGTCCATTGAGTGTGAAGCTGGACCATCACTTTGGTCCGAAGGTTCCACACTGCACAGGGAAGAGGCCCTGGACTGAGACACCTGCCTTTATCTTTTGCAGGAACCAAGGTTTCACATCTGAGTGGCACAAACACTGGTCATCAGAGCAAGGAGCCATAGGCAGGGAGAGATTCTTAGGAGTTCATTTATAATAGTGAACATCAAGTACAAGTGATTAATGCCCATGCCCAGGCTGTGCACCTACATCTTCTTCACCTTCCTAACCCTGCTGCTATGTCAAGGTAGTCCCCCAACATCCACAACGGAGGTGGAGGCAGCCTGCTGACTGCTACGTCCTGTCTGTGATGACCTTGGCAGGCGTCCTCTGGAGGGCCGAGACCTGGAGGGCCCCGGCCTGCTTTCGGTGTGGATGTCCTCAACAGGTTGTGACCCTGAGGCTACTCTAGAACCATAGATCCTACCGAGCTATGTGTGCTCTGCCATGGAGGGTGTGGGTTAGCGCTGTGGTGGGTCTTCAATTAGGGTGTCATCAGATTCTTCTTCCAAGGGGTCTTCGGGGCTTGAGTTGAGGACCTGGCTCATGTACCCCCTCAGCTGCTTCCCAGATGTGCCTGCAAAAGCAAGGAGAGATAATTAGTGAATGGCAGGGGACTGCGGAACAGGGGAACTCACTCATAGCATGGCTGTTGCACTGCTGGATCCTCTGTTGGTTGAGCACCACCGACCTCATCTTCAGCACAGGAATGGTCCAGATCATTGCTGGCCAACTGGATAACTCTATTTTCAAATCTGTGAGGATTTTGATGTCTGGCATTCCCCCACCAGTCTGTGGCCTCACCCTTTTGTTGTGTGCCAGCTTGTCCTGCATGAATACAGATGGAGAGAGTGTAAGCAGGACAATTGCCAGGCCAGATGAGTAGGATGCCTGGCATGTGTGGGTGGTGAGTGGTGCCATGGATGGGATGAGGATACGATCTGCACAATGGATGAAAGTGTGTGTGAGAGAGTGAATGGTGATGTTCCATGAACTGGTAGTGAGTGAGATCCCTGTGGATGTCTGATAGGTTTGTGAGTGTGTGAGTTGGGGGTGATGAATAGAGTGACTTACTCTGGCAGAACAGAGGAGATCATTCACCCTGATTTAGCACTGGGTGGCTGTCCTCTTTTGCAGGCCATTGGCACTGACCACCACTGCCACCGCCTCCCAAGCTGGATTGGTGACCTTGCTTGCTTTCTTCGCTCAGAGCAGTGGTGGAGGACTTCACGGTGGGCCTCCACTGCGTCCAGTAAGTGCTTGTGGGAGGCATCATTAAATATGGGGGCAGCATGTTTCCTCCCTTTGGCAGCTATGACTTTACAGCTGCTTCTGGTCCCCTCCAGAGTGCTAGCTTTGTGCAGGGGCACTCTTTAAATATGGTGCTCGGATTAGTGACAGCCTGAGGTGACAGTGGGGTGGGTGAATCAGAGGCCACCCTGACAGCGATCCGGCATGTTTCCTGGGAATGCATTATCCGTGAGGTGGGATGCATCAGGAATGGGACGATACGGCACAAAAACCCACCATTGCGGCTGGCGGGTAAAATGTCATTTTTCTCATCTCCTACCATGCTTTGTGCAAACCTGGAATGATTCCACACAATGTTGCAAGAAACTTGGTCAAAGTGGTAGGGAAAGTTCTACTAAGGAGCAACTTAAATTTGGAGAGAGAGGCTGAGAGGTAGAGAGGTTTAGGGACGGAATACTAGGGCTTACGGCCATGGCAAGTGAGGGATAGCAACTCATGTCGGAATGATGAAAATTACAGATGCACAATGGACCAGAATTGGAACAGTGCACAGTTCCTCCAGGACTAGAGGAGATTACAGCAATGACTTAGTCACCTGGTATCCAGGCAGGTGCATTATCCAGCATAAGTTCCTTGAGTATGGGAACAATGGTAAGCTATATATTCCCTCATGCCTCATCTCCATTTTCCTACCTTAGTTGATGGCGTGCACCTTGGAGGTCAAATCAACCACCCACACATAACCAACAACAGGGATCAGTCCTCGCACCTCTTGGCTGACTGCAAACATCACCAACTGCAACCCGGTAACTGACCCAAGTGGTAAAGTCACAGGTTTTAACCTTCCGTGGAAAATATGGACAACCTTCAACTGCCTGAGGACGGGCCAGGGAAGATGTGGCCATTTGCTTCACAGTGGAACGTGGGGAGCAGCTCAAATTGTGACAGTGGCCATCCAAGTCAGACCATCGCCCACATACTGAGCTCCTGCCCTGAGAGACCCCTTCTTGGTGATGTCACAACCATTCGCACTGAATCATCTGAAGCCGTTGAGTGGATTGTTAACCTCGACATTGAACTCTAACTGCTTCCCCAGCCATACGAATAAAGAAGTGTGGGTAGCGATCGGGAGGAATTCTCCTCTGAGAAGCTCTTGGATTAATTGTGATGGCATAACTGTGGGCTTGGCTAAGATCAGCCAATTTAGCCAAAAGGTGGAAATCAAAGCTGGGACCTTCCTGATTTGTATGACTCAGTTCGGAGCCACTTCCCAAATAAGCTATAGAGACACTATTTCAGTACTTTTAATCTGGTTGTGTACCCACCTCTTTTAAACCGATCAGTCTGCACTTCAGATTGGTGGGGCTACTAGTATTTATTGATAAAATTGTTGGATTGTAAATCATGCAATGGTAACTCACTGACTAAACATCGCTGCTTAATTGACAAGTGCTGCTCTAACTGTTCTGGACAAGGAGCAAGAAACAGTCATATATATTTAGCTCATTAATTTTTCCAGTTCTTTCAATGAAGTTGCGTGTAGAATCAATAACACAAGAGCAGCAAATAAAACTGAAGTGTGCAACTTTGAGAAAAATATATTCAAACAGCTGCTGGTGTTTGATGTTTATTTTCTGTCCGAGTAAAACAACTTCATTTTCATATAATATGAACTGACTGTGGTATTTCCTGGTAATTAACTGTAGTTAGCACTTGCAGCAATGACAAGTCAGGAGTCCTCCTTCAGTGAAGACAGTACAGGCGTCATATAGTATGCCCTGGATACACATCTCCCACATCGACCACACAAAGGTCAAGTTTCACTGCCTTCAGCAGCTGTTAACAGGGAGGCATAGCTTTAAATGGGGTTGGAAACCTTACTTCTCTTCTTAATTCCAACAATGCAGCCGACTCCATTTTGAAAGAGGTCTATACTGTGCAGGTCCCCAAAGCACCCGCCTAATTCAGGTGATAGGCCACTTTAAAAAAGGAAATGGGAGTCCTGTGACATAAGTAGGACCCTGATCACTATTTTAGTTTGGAGCTGGTCACGGTGACCAGGTGAAGGAGCCAAAGTCGCACGTCAAAGGTGTGTTTCAAGTGATTTTTGTGGGCCCTGGAACAGCAGGAGTAACAATCTGGGTCTCCTCCGCCTTCTGTGATCGTGACCTTCACGCTTCCACCACCGCACAATTTAAACCTTGTTGGAGGCTGGGTCGGCCCAATTTTGAGGCCTTGGTCTAATGAACAGCATCAGGCCTCCAGTTTGACAAATAAGTCCTCAGTGTGCATGGTGCTAAGGGCATGTCAAACACTGAAAACTATTGTTTCCCAGAGAGAAATATTCATACCATGGAAAGCCAAATGGTACTGATTACAACCCAGCTTCTTCAGCATTTCAGAACACGAATATTTTCATATGTTTTGGATAGAATTTGAAATGCGCTGGCTGTCCTGCCACTGCCTTTATGTTGCAAAATAAATTCGCCTCCTCAGAAATGGATTGTTTTTAATGTCTTTATGTGAAAAATATATAGGATTGCAGCTTGCAATTCCTTTGTTTCCAAAATGATGTTTTACTCTTGAAATTCAAACAGTCGTTTTGTGCTGGCACTTTCCGGTGCCTGTTGTGGTTCAGAGATATTACCTGTATCCTGTGAATGCTTACTCTGTGCTGCACCTGAACTTTTGCTGGAACCCAGTCCAGCCTAAGAGGTTTTGTGCTGATATTGGAGACAGCACAAAGGTTCATTGACAGTGTACAGGTCAAAGTGAAATCTGGCAGGCTCCAGGTTTGCTGTGGCATTTTGCGACTGGTCGATGGGGTATAAAATTTCATCTTTTATAACCATAGTATTTATTTTCATTAGGGTGTCACAAAGCATTTATTGCATGGCAGCTTGAAACAAAATTTCAACAATGGCCTGTGACCTTTGTTTGTGTTGCCAATAGACGCCGAGGACAAGTCTTGGGAAGCTCCCAGGAATATGAAACGAGGTGGGCGGGCGTACTTGATTGAGCGCAGGGCAAACTGTCAGCTTCATGATGGCAGGATGAAAGCTGGGTTTAAGTTGGCGGCAGGCAGATTGTGATTCCCGATGGCACGCTCAGGGATCTCTTTTTGATACCCCAGCGTGTCATGCATGTTCATTAAAACACAACTTCACCAGATTGAATTGTACATTTGGAATAAAGTATGCAGCAAGCAAGAAGCAAGTGCCTTCAGATTCACGACTGGTTAAAGATGACGTGCAGGCGAGGTAGTCACCCAGATGGATTTTGACCGAGCAGGAGCTGCTTTTCTTGTATGAGGAGCCAAAATGATGCATTGAGATCGGATGGCGGCTGTGAAAGGGGAATGGGCATGGTTGAGGGAGGGAGGGAGGGAGGGATGGAATGAGGGAGGGAGGGAGGGATGGAGTGAGGGAGGTTGCTTGAAAGGGTAACAGGGACATGGCAGATGAAGAGTATCAACTGGTGGTGGGTTAGCAGCAGTTCCAGGGTTTCATGGGAGCGTGGTGGGTGACAGATCAGAACGGGGAGGTAGCAGGAGTTTCAAAATCACTACTACTCACAAGCAGCAACACTGATTCTGCTGGATGGCAGGGAGTGAATGCCTGTCCAGGTGCCGCTTAAATATAGTGCCAGACCTTCAACCCCTTGAGGAAAAGGCAGGGCTGGCGACTTCCTGCCTGTCCCCACTGCATGATTGGCCCATGGCTCTAGCTTCTACACATTTAATTGGCTGGACACCATGTCTTCACGTGTGCTCACTGCCCTGCCTCTAAGTGGAAGTTCCACTAACGTCCAGAGCCGCTGTTCTAGAAGAAGATTACGCCCCTCGATGTGAACAGTAGATTTTTAATTCCTGACTGGTTTGTCCGTGATAAGTGTCTGGAAAAAGACAAAGGTGTGGAAATATGTACACAATAATGTACTTTAGCTTCTGTAGCATGCTGTGTTAATTGAATGCTATTAGAAATGGTTCATATTTTAAATTGTACTTACATGTTTATTTACCCATAGACTAATAGCATGTCTAAAAAGCATTCAAAAGCAATCTTATCTGCTGCAGGATCATTATTTGCTATTGTCCTGAATGGTTGAAAAAGGCACTTCTTCCAGATTTCTTGGACTGGTAGCCAGGGGAGTCTGCAATGTGAGCTGATCACAATTCAATCAGTGCATTACAGTTTGGCTAAAAGAGCGTGAGGAGTTAGAGACCTCCCGCCATTCACTGTGGCTCATTTCGATCTTAACTCCATCAACGCATCTCAGCTCCATATCTATTAATTTTTTAAAAATTTGCATTTATATAGCACATTTCAGAACCACAGGATATCCCAAAGTGCTTTACAGCCAATGAAGTACTTTTAAAATGTAGGGCTGAATAATATGGGGCAAGGGGAGGTTGCGGGGGGGGAGGGGGTGGGTGGTGGGGGAGGGGGAGATGCGGTTGGCCTGCCCGGAAACAATGTTGGCATCGAGCTGATGTGCTCCACGCCGACCCGCCCCTCAACTATAAAGTGTTTGGGGCAGGATAGTGAGGGCTAAGTAAGACTTCTGCCCCTCACTGGGGATGATGTCCTGCAGTGCCAGGAAGGTTTCAGTGGCCGCTGCTGGGACTGCACAAGGAAAAGAAGATCAAGGCCCATGGCTTCCCGGAGCAGGTAGGCCCAGGGCCTTGGGCTGGGAGTCTTTGGGTAGGTTCAGGAGAGGGGAAGGGTGGGTTTAAGGGAGGAAGCGGGTAGGAAGGAAAGGGGGTTTGATCTAAGGGCATCCCCTCTGCAATATGCAATTACCAGCCCCTGAAGAGCAACCCCCACTTCCTTCCTGCTCTTTAAACACTTAAGTTAAAATATTGGGCTTCCCATTCCCACCCTGTGGCCACCCCAAACATTTTATGGTATGGGCAGCATATTATCAGGGTCACTTGGTTTGATAACAGGCCTAATTGACACTTAATTGTTCATTAAGTATGGCAGGCGGGCTACCAATTTCGGCATCAGCCCGGCCCTTGTATTATGGGAGTGAGCTCAGGGGTGGGCGGGAAGGTGGTGGGATGGGCACCCATCCTATTTTACATGGCCTCCCCCATGGGAAACATGCCGGCCGGGGGAACGTAAATTCAGCCCATGGCTGCTGTTGTAACCTCGGACCCTTGGCAGCCAATTTAAACGCAGCTAACTCCCACAAAGTGCAATGTGATAATGATCAAATAATCTTTTTGGTAATGTTATTTGAGGGATAAACGTTAGCCAGGGCATTAGGGATAGTTTCACTGTTCTTCTTCGAAATAGTGTTTTTGCATTTACCTTAGAGAGCAGATGGAGGCTAAGCTTGAATTTTGGCCACAACAAAGATCCTCTCCATTGTGGTGAAAATGACAGAAGTGCCTGAAAATTGTAAGTCCTGCCCCTGAACATGGCATTTCCCATTTTCGTGGCGGCGGTATTCAGGGGCGGAGGCACGTTTCGCGCCTGCACGGTTTATGGAGGCAGCTGGCCATGTAAATCATCAGCTGTTTCTACTCACATCGGATAGCCCAGGGGTGTGAAACCTGAAGTGTGCGGAAAAGACCTGGGCCCAGATTTTCGCCATCGGGTCAGGCGCGCAGAGTCGGGAGAATTCTGAGCCCTGTGAACCTGACCTTTAAGAATGGCTGCCTGCAGTTCTGATTTTCGATCCGGGCGGTGCGCTGGATTAAAACTCCGGCCCGCTGCCCCTGAAATGAGTGCAGAGGCTGCCGGGTGTGGAGGCAGGCTGGTTGGAAGTCCTGCCTCTGTGTTCCGACACTTTGTTAAATTAAATTAAAACAAGATTGAAACTAAAACAGCCTTCCCTCACCTCCCCACACACTCCCCATGCTCCATCCATGCCAACCTCTGCCACCTCATGCCCCCCCCACCAACCCCATGGCTCATCATACCCCCTATGCGAACCCATGGCTCTTTACCCATCCCCATGTCCTTTCTTACCCCCGTGCCAACCCATGCCCCTCTAACTACCCACCAAGGCCCCTCACACCCCCTGTGGAATGAAGAACTTGAGCGATGTTGCAACATGGGACATTCATAAAGAGCGATGACAGCATGAAGGCATTCAAACACAGGATGAGAATTTTAAATTTGAGGCACCAAGGGACTCGAATCATTATAGGCCAGCAAGGATAGGAATGGTGGGCTAGTGTGATTTGGAGCAGAGTAGGATAAAGAGAACAGAGCTTTGGATAAAGGGAAGTTTATAGAGCATGGAGATTGAGAAGTCTGTCTGGAGGAGTGAAAACCTGATTGGACAGATTCAAACAAGGAATTATGGGAGTGATGGGCATGGATCTGGAAAAGAATAAAAGGGAAGTAGGTGATTGGGCCATTGTTTGAAATAATAGAGAAGTTGAGGGTGAGATTTTTGATGATGGGATGATAAAGGCGGCTCTAAAAAATAAGGAGGAAAGGGAGCCATTTATGAACAATTAAAATACAATTCCTGGATTGTGGACTAAAAGGTGATCTTGGGGGAACTGCTGTGACACGATTGAGACAAAACAACTGCAAGAGATACCCAAAATTATAACAGACTGATCACTACTTTGCTTCCAGGCTGAATAGTGTGCTTTCTGAGCTTTGCCAGTGTTTCTCAGGGCTGCACATCAGGAGGCACATAACAGAAGTCAAATGAAAACCCTCCCTTTGATTTTCGCTCCTCCGTGTGGTTGGTTTCTACTCATGCAGTAGCTGAAATCGAGTACTTAATGGAATGCAGAATTGACCCTCCACCTTGTGGCATGGTGCCCCACCATACTATGCTACAGAACTGAATGCTTGCATTTTATTCTCCTGCTGAGTTATGATTGCATAGTGCCAGCAGCTCAGTGACACCTCTGTCAGATGGTCTTCATTCATGTGTAACCCTCGGCAGAGTCTCAATAGGCTTTCTGATCATTATAGCTGAGTCCAGCCTTTTCTTCCCTGAGTAGAAGGGACTGAAGAGCGATCAAAAGGGAGGATTCCTAGTGTTTCCCAAGGCTGAAACTATTGATTGAATGTTTACCCAGCAAAACATCAGGGGGCTTGTATTTTATCTCTTAATCATACAATGGAATCATAAAATAATAAAGCACAGAAGGAGGACATTTGGCCCATCATGTCTATACCAGCTCTGTGAGGAGCTTTTCAATTAGTCGCACTCCCCTGTTCTTTCCCACAGCCCTGCAAACTCTCCTTTTCTATTATAAATTCAATTTTTCTTCTTGGGTTCTCTGTCCAAAGGCAGGCCCTTGGTGATTATTTGCTGAACCACAGCTAAGTGCCATGACTTTTTAGTGTGGATATGGGTTAAGTGAGGAGGCAGGCCCTATGTCTACCTCAGCCAAAATGAGGATCAAACATTGAGCTGTTGGTGTTTATATGATCAACACAATAACCGCCTTGCTAACTGGCTGCCCGTATATTGAATAGCTCCTTAATGTTTAAGGATTAATCTTGTTTCTGCTGATGACAGTAGAATGTAAAGACTGTTCAACGTTCTTATACCTTTGCTTAATGAGCATTTTGTATGACAGGGCACAGTGTAATAGCGAAAATTGGTTTTCCCAATAAAACATGCACTCATTATTAAGAGCCTTGAACGGTGTGTAAAAAAAATTGAATTGTTCAGTATGGGATATCCTTGTTTGGGACAACTCTGTGAGATTCCTTGATGGACTCACTGCTAATCCCAGAAGCCGTAAAAAGGCACTTCAGCAGCGATATGTGTAGGCGAATTACACGCTTCTGCGTTTAGTTTTTGTGCTGATCTGCTTCAAAACAGTGAACTCGTTTTTCCTGCATCTTTGTTAGCTCCAATCTCAGCTACGGTTGTCAGTGTTGTACATCAGCTGAAAGATATGTTTTCCAGGTGATATAACTCCTCTGACTGAATTCATTTTCTTGTCTTGAGCAAGCGTGTTCAACGACCAAGAGGCTAGCTGTTTCCTCGTTTGGCTGATGACTTGGATATGGTTAAAGTTCCAATCCTTTGCAATGTTGTTCATCGAGCAGCTCATGAGACAGGGAAAAGGCAGGAGATTGGCTCTAAATTAAAATGCTCAGAGAGCTGACGCAGACACGATGGGCTGAATGGCCTCCTTCTACTCCGTACCAATTCTGTAATTCGCCTTCCTCACCTCTCTTAGCAATATTCTACTGCTACCTTATTAATCCTCCACGGATTTGGGTAATCCACTGGCATGAGGATAAAAGCTAAATACTGTGGATGCTGGAAATCTGAGATAAAAACAAAGGTTTAACCCTTAAACATTAAGGAGCAATTCAATATATGGGTGGCCAGTTAGCAAGACGGTCATTGCGTTGATCAGATAAACACCAACAGCTCGGGGTTTGATCCCCATTCTGGCTGAGGTAGACTTGGGGCCTGCCTCCTAACCCTGCCCATAGTAAAAAGTCATGGCACTTAGCCGTGGTTCAGCAAATAATCACCAAGGACCTGCCTTCGGACAGCTTTGAAGAAGGGTCATATAGACTCGAAATGTTAACTCTGTTTTTCTCTCCACAGATGCTGCCAGACCTGCTGAATTTTTACAGCATTTTGTGTTTTTAATTCCACTAGCATGCAGGTTGCATAAGAGACAACTAGTCTGCCAGTGTATGTCTTCAGCTGATATGATGCTCATAATTTGATTATAATTCCACTGACATAGTAATCATTGGCGTCAATTTTCTACTTCTGGAGAATGGTAGGGGACACGTGGTGGAGGTAGTGGTGTAGTTGTGTTGTCACTGGACTAGTAATCTGGAGACCCAGGGTAATGCTCTGGGGACCTGGGTTTGAATCACACCACAGCAGATGGTGCAATTTGAATTCAATTTTTTAAAAATCTGGAATTAAAAGCCTAATGAAGTGTTTGTTGTAAAAACCCATCTGGTTCACTAATGCCCTTTGGGAAGGAAATCTGCTGCCCTTACCTGGTCTGGCCTACATGTGACTCCAGACCCCCAGCAATGTGGTTGATTCTGAAATGGCTTAGAAATCCACTCAGTTCTCAAGGGAAGTTAGGGGTGAGCAATAAATCCACAGAGTGCACTCATTTTTACCATTGACAGGGTGATTCATCATTTTGGCTCACACTTGCCTCTGAGTCAGAACATAGCGTACACAAGCCCATGCTCACAGATAAGCTGACGTGCCAGTGCACCATTGAGGGAGTGCTGCAATGCTAGAGATGCTGTTTTGAGAAAAGACCTTAAA
Organism: Cetorhinus maximus; assembly: GCF_964194155.1. Lineage (NCBI taxonomy): Eukaryota > Metazoa > Chordata > Chondrichthyes > Lamniformes > Cetorhinidae > Cetorhinus > Cetorhinus maximus. Next base: position 87,322,793 of record NC_135890.1, read on the forward strand.
CTGAGCCCCATCTGCATGTTAGGTGGATGTAAACAAACCCATAACACAATTTGAAGAAGAGCAGGGAATTCTCTTGCAGTTGTGGCCAATACGTCTCTCTCAACTAACAAGTGACTTCACCTGATGAACTGGTTATTTTATCTCGTTTTCTGTGAGATTCTGTTGTGTGAAAATTAGCTATATAACACCAGTGACTGCATTAAGAGTAAAACATGACCATACAAGCAACCGGTGACAGGAAACGAGCATCCATCCATTCATTTCTCATACTATTATTGTGCCTTGTGCATCAGAATACTCCACCTCACCTACAACCGTATGAGCTCCTGAAAAAGGGAGAAAAAACAGATAAAGATCTAAACCAACCTGTGGGCAGAAAATCTGGAAAGCTCCTCTCCAGTTCCCATGGGTGATCAAAACTAATCCGGGGGAGAATTTTCACGTTGGCATGTGGGGGCGGGCCTGGCATGCCGATGCGTAAAGTGACGCGCGGTGATGTCAGGACGCAGGCCCGACGTCACCGCACGTCATTCAGGTCTTTCGTTTGGCAGGCGCGCGTCTAACGAAATGTCAAAGGCCTGTTAAGGCCATTAAGGTTCCAATTTAGATAATTAACTGAGCTGCCCGTCCAACATTAAGGTTGGCGGGCAGGCAAAGAACCCAAGCGGCCTTCGCGTTTTTCAGGAAACCTCATCCACGGGCGGGAAGAGGTTTCCTGAAGGTTTAATAAAATCTATAAATATTTTTTCACCTATTCATAAACATGTCCCAGCTCATGTGGCACTGTCGCATGAGGGGACATGTCTAAATAATTTTCATTTTCTTTATTTAAAGATTTCAATATGAACTTAATTTCCCTGAGGTAGCTCCGAATCCCCCTCCTCCCCCCGCCCACACAGGTAATGCTGAGCGCTACCGGCCATGTGTCACGCTGGGCGGGCCTTAATTGGCCCGCCCATGTAAAATGGCAGCGTGGAGCCGATCGTGGGTGACAATCAGCTCCGCGCCCGTCCATGCCCGCTCCCGATCGGCCCACCCGACATGGGGAAAATTGTCCCCCAGGTGATCACACCGGCCCTTATAATTCTAAGGGACATCTGGGGAGCTACTATTTAAATATCAGTTCTTCTTTTTCCCTTTGGTCATATACCTCTACAATATTAAAAAGTAAAAAGTGACACTCCATTGCATTTTTCAAATAACTTTAGTGTTAAGTTGCTCAAAGCAATTGTGGCTCCTTTACAGTAAAAGTTTTCTGTCCACTTCAGCAATTTATCTTCCAGTAACATTGGCAGATTCTCAAATATGCTCATTCCTTTCCTCGCCTTTTTTTCTCATTACCAGACTGACCCATCTCAGGCACACACTACTTTTGACATGCTTCACTGCACCTTTCCACTCTTCACGAACAAGTGAAGTAATCTTTAATCTCTAAATTTGAGTTATCAGGCGTGGCAGTGCTGCCAACATGTTTTAGTCTTAGTAAGGGCGCCCTGACTTGTGCCTTATTTGATAGCCTACTTCATCACTCAGTCAATCAACACACTGCGCTGCTGACCACACACATCCAGCTCTTATATTGGTCTCTATTGTGAGCCAATAAAAGTCGGCACTCTTGACCTGCACATAGCATTGGGCCCCTTTGTACGTCTTCCTGATCAATGGGGAGATCTTGTCAAGCACTCAGTAGAAGCACAGGATGTTGCGATGTATAGAATATTTGGCAGATGGAAAGTGCTCAAAAAAAGCAACTGCTTTAAGGCAAAAGGAAATGAATCAGTCATAAGGTTAAAATGTCACAGTTTGACAAATAGAAAGAACAGTTAAAATGGTCCTTAAAGAGTTATACAGACCTGCAGGGGTGGAAGATGAAGTGATGTTGGTAGCAGTTTTTCATTACTAATATTATTATCAAAGCAGTTGTACCTTCATATCATGTAGAACACTAAAGCAATCATACTACAGAGACTGTCTGAAATAACATTATTGTAAAACATATGGTGAACTCATTTGTAATCATCACCTTTGAATGTACAAAACAGCTAGCTCATGAGCAGTGACATTAATGAGATAAGTTACATGGATGGAAATTTTAACTCTCTCACCCATCAGAAACCAGTGGCAGTTAAAATGGAGTGGGTGAAATACCTGTCTGTTCCAATTTTCAAAATCCTGCTTTTTCAGACACTTGAGGCACCCACATGAGTCAATTTTAGCTCCATGCTTTTCTGCTATTCCATCAATTGGGCCCCAATGTCACCTTAGCCAGGGAGAGAGCACAGCATTCACAGAGGCGACCCTGGCAGCTATAACCAGAACTGAAGACCAAAAGGCCTCTGTAGGTAAATTTAAAACTGTCCTTTTTTAAAAATGTATTCATGGGATGTGGGCATCGCTGGCTGAGCCAGTATTTATTGCCCATCCCGAATTGCCCTTGAGAAGGTGGCAGTGAGCTGCCTTCTTGAACCGCCGCAGTCCCTGTGGTGTAGGTACACCCACAGTGCTGTTAGGGAGGGAGTTCCAGGATTTTGACCCAGCAACAGCGAAAGAACGACGATACATTTCCAAGTCAGGATGGTGACTGACTTGGAGGGGAACTTCCAGGTGGTGGTGTTCCCATCTATCTGCTGCCCTTGTCCTTCTAGATTGTAGCGATCGAGGGTTTGGAAGGTGCTGTCGAAGGATCCTTGGTGAATTCCTGGCGGGACCAGGAGTAGCAAAGGAAAGATTATAGGTTCCCTGGCCCTTGTACTGCACTCCCATTTTGTCTGAGAATTTGACCCACATCACATCAATGAGAGCCGGCCATTAAAATTGGCTAGTCCTCCTGCTGTAGCTCCTGGATGGGCTGGTTGTTTGGCCGCTTTCCTAGAGTTAAAATTCCCATCATGATCTCAGCAAACATCCATGTGTTCAATCCATGTTTCAGGTAAAGGGGAGCTATCTCTAAGAATAAATGTTTTTGACACACAGAAACTAGACATTCATGCATATTTGTCATTTTCATATGGGACACAAGGGATATGATTTACATCCTTGGAATAATTGGTGAGATTTTCTAGCCCTGACACCGGCGGGCATCGTCATGGCAGGACAGGAAAATTTGGAGAGGTGTTAAAAGTCAGCGGCTCTCAAAATTTTCCCATCCTGCCCATGACGATGCCCAGTGGTATCAGGGCGGGAAAATCCTGCCCTATGTGTTTGTTATTTTTTCTGACATATTTTCACACTGAAACTTTTTCTTGAGGACAGTGCCTCTTTGCAATATTCTGTCTTATTGTTTTTTTTTTGCCTCTGATTTTGATCTTTTGATTGCTTTCTCTGTTCTTAGTTCTCAGTTCCATTCCTCTCATTTTCTGTTCCTTTCCACACGCTGTTCATCATGCTCACAGTTTGCAGTGTGATTCCCTGCTTGGGTTTTCTCACACTCTATCCATCTCTCAATTGCGGTACGGGGATAGGAAGTCGCAGTGAGAAACTGAAACGTGTCAACATATTACTTAGCTCAGCTGAATCAGCAGCAGAGAGACAGCGAGAGGAGCAGAGAAAGCTGGAAAAGAGATCAGAAAGTTTAGGGAAACAAGGGAAAATCAAGGAAATGGATTCAAGGGGCAGCAAAAGCAATCAAAAAGCTAGGGGAAGGATAGAAACGGAACTCTATCCTTGGTCAAACTCTTGTCAATGTTTCAGCAATTCATCCACTCCCTTCCTGGGAGTTTCCAGTTTCCAGAATGTCCTCATCAAAGTGAGACATGTTGCTGAGCAATGTCACATAAATAGCTCACTGTTATTATTGACAGCATGACAATTGAATTGGGAGTTTCTGGTTTAAAGATCAGAAGATGCTGCTGTCACCTCATTTTCAAAAACAATAAAATGTTACATATTTGGTGAGCATTTTATTACTGTGCCCAATTCTGCATCTTTTGGCTATCTAAAAATTGCTTTTTCTTTAAATATAACGATACTGCGGTTAAATCCACTTTCTTTAGCTCAGGTAATTTCCTCCCATGTGCCAAAATTCTCACCAATTTAGTATCCATGAAATCTTCATAATTACTATATTTTGTTTTACATCAACCTTTGGAAAATTGAACAAAATGAATTGACTTTCTTTACTGAAGCAGCATTGTATTGTTAGATCCTGTGCCAATCTGACAGAGGGTATAATTATATTGCACACAGCAAAATGAGATTCTTTGAGTTTGGGTCATTTGCGCGGCAGTCAGGGAATTGCAGTTTGAGTTCGAATATGTCAATTTTAAGTTACTAAGGCAGCGGAGGGCCTGGTCAATGATACAACTCTTGTTGTAGATTAATGTTTGCAACTTTGCAACAATGGGTTTGCAGTTGTGTGTAAACATGTCATTATTTTTGGAAAGAAACTTATTCTCGAGTGTTGGGTGACACTGGCACGCAATGATCATTGTCCATCCCTAGTTATGAGTCAACCTCTTAATGTGGGAATGGAATAACTTATAGACCAGACAAAGTTGTGGTAACAAGTTCCCTTCTGTGAAGGACATTAGTAATGGAGTGGGGTTTTGCCAGCAGTGCTCATGGTGATTTTACTGTGTTCATCTCATAGATTACCAGATCTATTGAATCAAATTTTACAGCTTTCCATGTTAGAATGTGGAAGTGCCTCAGGATTGCTAGTCAAAGATCACAAACATTACATTATCACAAAAAAGACTTGTGAATGAGGTTATTGAATGGCAAGGATGTAGTGAATGCAAGAAAATTGTGTGTTATGGCAATGCTTTCCTCCTGGCCTGATTTTCCTGTATTAGCTGCACAACCAATAGTACAGAGTCAGGAGAATCTACTTTAATATATGCAATAAGGTGAGATCTCAAAAACAAAGCATCATGGGGGTTAGAAGTTCATCTTGGGTGGTCACGCAAAACAAGCGGTATCACGTAGGCCGTCTGTTCTAACCCTCCACATCCGCCAGTTATTCAGATCCATTGAAGTCAACAGAAAAGAATATCTAACGATGGATACAATGGTCAGTGCAATAAAATTCACTTTGGACTACCGCATGAGAAGAATTTCTGCCACAGTATTTTATACTTGTGTAAATTAATTCTTAAAAAACTGAATTGATGATATGGTCTCTCTGGTCTCTGTGTTCTTGACCAGCAGGCACTCGAAGTCTATCTGTTGCGTGCCTGTCTGAAATAAACAATCTGTGGTGTACTTCTTAGTTATCTCTTGGTACTACATGTACTTTTTGATATCCCAGTTTCAGGATTAACTGCTGTTTTTATCAGGGGAGCAATTGGCTGAATCCAGAGGAATAACAGCAGCTGGCTTATGTCAAAAAGTCACACTTTGACTTCACATCTGTCCTGCAAGTTTAGTTTAAACTACTCCCTAAAGTTTGTTAACTATTACTGGGCTTCCTCAGCTTCCGGCACCTAAGCTGGGGGCCAACAAAGCTCAAGTCATGAATGAGAAGAGGACTCCGCTGGTGTCTGAATGAGTTGAAAGCTCAGCTCACGCAAAGCAATCTCTCACAGGAAACAACAGATTTTCAAATCAGCATTCCATCCTGTCCGTGGCTGCAATGATGGGATGTCAGAGCTCTTTCTTGTGCACTGAGTGAAAGGCAGTATACTCATTGACACTTGGGCTCTTAGCTGGTCCTTGAAAACACAAGTAGAGAGCAGAAGCTGGTGTTGGATGCACACCTATAGTGTTTGTGGACATTTGAACAGGCCAGACTTCATTACGCTAGAAACAAGTCAACTGTTAACCCATCTACTTTAACCACTTTGAAAGTAGCTGCATAAGAATCTCACTGGACTTATTTTCACTTCAGTGTTGTACAGAACACTGATGTGCATTGGTTTAAAATGCTCCATGTATAGGTTCAGACATATGTAGGTACACATCACTGAAATTCAGGAGGTGACTTTAAATAGAATAATTAAATGCTTACAGTGGATCTCACCCATACAAGTATTAGAATGGAAAGTTAATGCTCTCGCATTAGATTGCTGCAGTGGACAGATTATGTTCAGAGGTGCCTGAAAGCGATGTCTTTTCAGAAAAAAAACGAGGATCTTTCATGACAGATGGAGAGGAGAGGGACCAAAGGCCAAGAGCACAAGCTGCAGAATAGAGACTAAAATCTATTTAATGAAGACTAATGTGGCTAGGAGAAGACACACGTTGCCAGCACCAAGGTTGCTTGCAGCAGATCTGAGTAAATTGTCAAGATGTCTCAAACACCAATGAGTCGCCCTTTTCTTTTCTCTTCTCTGTGTGTTTTCCCCCCTAGAAATACAGTTGTCTTTAACATTCTGGGGGAACCGCCAGAGATGGTAATACCAAGTGACTCATCATTAGCTTGTTTCCTTTATTGGAACAGACTGCTTCATCTCCAATTATTTACCCAGCCTCTATCAATTCATTTTTTTTTCTAATTTGACTAAGAGTCGGGGACCAAAACATTTCAAATCAAAATGTTTTTACAGAGGTTTAATGAGCAGATCACTAAAATAAAGAAATTCATTTTTTATGACAGATGGTTTTTAAATAGGGACCGAATATAATGTTTGTCTAATTCTGAGGCAAATTGTTGTAGTACTCTTTAGTTATATCAATTTATGAATCATTTATATCTTTAACATGAAGTGATATATTTATCTTTTTAAAATGAGAAATGTCAAGTGCAAACTGGTTGTTTTGTCGCAGTGAGACACTGCTCACCACACACAACCGATCCTCCCTCATCAAGTCTGAAGGACAGGACAGCGTGTTGTGCAGCCGCTGCCTGTGCTGTCCAGTAATCAGTTAACAGGAGGCATAGTTCAAGCAGAATGTGAAATATTCCACCAGACCATTATGGCCTTATGATTGAATGACTGGCCCATGGCACTCTCTGTTACAATGACAGAAAAACTGATGAAGCTCAACCAAGTCAAGGCAAACAAGTTCAAGTGACAGCAATCCTGGGCTGTGAATTCCCATCACCTTCTGGTTAGGAGTTAGCAGCTCTGATCCTGATTCACACTTCATATGGCTAACCCAAGTGTTGAAGTCAGCACTTCATGTGTTAAGCTTATCTTTTGTACTACCTGTGCTATTTCCCGATAGTAAACTTGAAGTTAATGCTTCTCAATCATTGATTCTTCCATATGGCTGCCATCACATTCGCTTACACAGAGTGCAGTGACTGTTGCATCCATTGTCATACTTGCTTGTGGCAAGAAAGATTGAGGTAAAACCATTCTGCAAGCTTGATAGGGCAAGGAATGGTTGTGTGGGAGAGATTTCAAGGCTGCAAGTTTGTCTTATGATTCAAGTGATGTCTGTCACACTTTATGACGTTATCTGAAACTCTAATAATCTCACTGCCTTTTAATCATAACTATCCGTTCATTATTCCTCATGATCCTGGAATACAGATGTAGAAGGCTTATGTAATGAGAACTCGACTAGTTCATCTGAAACTCTTCTTGTTGCTATTTTTGTTGAGCTTGCAATAATTGTGTCAACGCCTCAGCTAAAATAGCAGGGAGAAGAATTTTAGATGACACGTTCAGTATTGCCACATTGGTGACCCACACCACTGTTTCAGGGCTTAGATTCCTTCTGGTTGTCAGCCAAGGAGCTTCATATCTTTTGTATTTCTATCTACATGCAGAGAACTTTGGAAAAAAAAAGCCATTACGGACACTGAATCTAATGTTGCAATCTACTAGAAGTTTCCAACATAAATCATATGTTCTGTTATATTTGTGCCTACTTGGAAGGGAAATGCTCAATTAACTTCAAAATTGCTATATTTCCACATGATATCAACTGACTTAACTTTAAACAAAATTATGAGCTACATTTTAATATGGTTCTGAAAGGGTTGATTGCCATTCTGGTGGAATGAGTAATTCCCAGCTATTTTGTAGTGTTCTAACAAAATTTGTACATTTTAAATGACCTTGTAAGAAAATAAGTTCTGTTGGAACCAACATTATTGTAATTTATGTTGCAGAAGATATTTGATTTGCTTGATGCAGAATTTTCAGATGGTGGCCATGGTACCTAGTGAATTGGGTCTTGCTAAATTTGTCCCAAAAAGGTGAAGGCACTGCTTTTTTGCTCTACTTTCTTTTAGCATGCAAGAGTCCTTTGTTGATGTAATTTAAAAAAAAAACTTGCATTTATATAGGACCTGTGACATGGTTACTGCATCCCTCAGTGCAGCGGGGCCAACAAATTATTTTTGAAGTTGTGTGCTATGTAGCAAATGCAATAGCCACTTCATGCAATGCAAGGCTTGACAGACAACAATGATTGACCGTTTAACTCATTTTTGGTCATGGTGAATCAAGGGAGGAATGTTGTCCGGAACACCTTTATTTCCTCTTCAAATAGTACCATGGGATTATCTGTATCCACCTGGCAGGACAGATGGGAGTTGTGTGTCACAACTGGAAAATAGCAACAATTTGACACCTCAGATTTCACAGAAGGGTCTGTTCAGATTATCTGCCCAAATTCATAGTGGGACTTGAAGGTACAACCCTTCAATTCAGAGGTAATTGCAAAACAAACTGAGCTAATGTGAGAAGTAGTTCATGGCTTGAAGATTCAATTTTGTTTTTACCCATTTGGAGGAAACAGATGATACTTTAAATAGGGATCTTGGCTCTGAAATTGTTCAGGCAGGGGAGAGCAGAAAGCTTAATCCCTTCAAGAGATTGGGGTTGCCGGTGGTGTGGGAGAGGAATTGGGGCCAGAAGCCATATATGCCGGGATTCTGCCTCATTTTCCATGGAATGTTAAACCCTGCCCGACCCTGACATCAAGCCGACGTGTCTAGAGAAGTCCTGGGAATTACACCCGCAATAGATCTCAGTGGAACTCACCTCCACTCAGACTTGTGTGTTCCTTTGAGGTCTTCATAAATTTTTCAAGCTTTTTCTGGATTCAAGTAATAAACCTTATAGTCTGAAGGAGTATATCAGGCAGTGTGGCCATAGGCCACTCAATTTTCTGTTAGGACAATCAGGACGGGCACCTCTGAAGTGCACTTACAAATGTGATGTGCCTGCAGCAGTTATACAAGTAACATTGACACCGAGTTTTGGGATAAGATCCATGAATTTGGAATAGGGTGGAAGGAGTTCCACTCCGTCGCATTTGAGCTGGCAGAGCTGGCCTCCAGAATTTGGGGGTCCTTTTGTTTGTCTTCAAATGTTCACCATAGTCTTTGACCTTTACTGGAAAAGGAAGGTCTACATGATCGATAATGCCACTCAATAATTATACTCACATCATGCAGAAGGAGACAAACATATGCAATGGTACCTAATGATGCAGGCAAGTTACTTCAAAGTTCCTATTGATGCTGCTGCACCACTGACATGCTGAAAGGAATGGTTTGGTTTTGTGGCTAGCAATGAAGCAAGAACACTCACCACTGACCTTGAAGAAAGCTGCCCACAGAGGTCTAGCAATCTTTGTCATATGGTTTTCCCCTTTCCCGATGGCTGTTTAAATCTGGTACCAAGTCAAGGGGTCATCCTGGCGTGCAACAGCAGTGATGTCTGCAAGCAGGTAGGTAACCAATCAAATTGAAGTATTCACAGAGCAAATGTGGAAGTTAAGAGCAATTAAAATCCTTCGCTTTTAATTTAAAATTTCAGATAGCAAAATAAATTCATGACAGTATTAAGATAGAAGCTAAAATACAAATAAACAGACCTTTGAAGAAAGAAGTTAAATTTTTATAACTATTTGGAATCTCTAACATCATGGAGAGATTTCACATTCCACAAAAATAAAATTGGTTTCTCAGGACCAGTAAGGGTGTTTGGCAGTAATTATGAAGTTAGTACACCATTACAAACTCAGTTTTACCTCATTCAATAAGGTAGAATGAAGTGGAGTCCCCTAGCAACAACTATACTGAGGCCTACATTTCTGTATCAGTCATACATACAGTAAGGTACCACAATATAAGAGATACTGTAACATATACATGTAAAGAATCATATGGAGCTGCCTTAAAGATTATGGTTTCTGAAGGTTTTTTTTCAATATTCTGTTATTGAAGATTAAAATTCCAGTCAGCTTTCACGAACTATGATATAAAGTAGTGCACATTGTAGTAAGGAAGAACAATACCTGTGGCTTTCTCTCTACCATAGAAAAACAGAGCCCTTGAAAGGAGAAGGAAGCTCTTGGGATAAGTTTGGTTAATGCTGAGTACTTGTCCCTGGACACATTCCATATATTATTTAGCACGTTTTTTCTCAAATTTGATTTTAAAATAATCATTTTAAGGGCTCCACAGTGAAGCCCTGTAAGAACTCCATTTGCTAAGTGAAAGGGAATACATTTGTGACATGAGTTAAAGGGATCCCCTTGGAATTTATTCCTTTCCCAATATTTGTGCCACTCTATACAATTTTTCTTCAGACTGGTCATTAGCTGCTTCTTTTTTGTCCCACTTGGCCACTATTCACTATGACATTGCACTCAGCAGAGATTGAGGGAATAGTAGAAAAAGCCTCACAATCAGTCTGGAGACAGAATGAGCATAGTGGTAGAATTATTGGAAGTAGTCCACAGGGGATCACAAAAACTAACTTCTCAGTAAAATGCATACTTTGCTATTTCATAAACTTGATGCTTAAGAATGGAATGTTTGAAGTTTTAAGGAAAAATGTAAAAAAAAATTTTGTTTGATGGATCTTGGAGTCAGTGGATTTTCACTTTGGGAAAATGCCCCCTATGCACTAAATGTAGTGAAGTCGAAAACCTCATCCCTTATGAACAGCTTTATGATTTTACTGCACCTAGTGCAGAAAGGAAATCCTTCTGAATTGTGTCTATTTTTGCCACGGCAAAAAAAAAGGAAGTTGTTTTGAAAAACTGCTCTAAGAATTGGGAAGGAAATTAAAGATCTATCTTACATCTTTGAGTGCAAGCATGAAACAATTTCATACAGCAGCAATACAGGTGCCTCAGAGTGGATTGGTCTTTCTGGATGTGTTCATACTAAAGTGATTATGGAGTTGTGCAGGCATTCCTTTGCCAGCACATAGGTCCAGTATCACATGCTGCACACAGGAATACAATACATGGCATCAGTAATAATGGCGAGTTGTTTGAATGCGATGTTGGAAGATATGGGGTTAAATTTTCTTCCCTGCTGTATGTTTGGTAATCTGGTGGAGAAGACCACCCATCTATTATAGAACCTACTTGATTTTCATACTATCGAAATCAATGGAATGAAAATTGTAATGGATGGGTGATCTGTTCAGATAGATTACTGCGCATAAGATGAAGACAAAAAATATCCCCACAGTTCTTTTTCATGGGTCCACTTCAGCCCAGAGAACACTGATCTTGTCTGTGCAGATTGTCACATTCTGTCTTGATCCACCCAAACTCCTGACTTCCCAACTTCACTTCCTCAGCCCCAAACAGTTAACATTATTGCATGTCTCCAGCACTATCGTTGTTCCTTCAAGACTATAGTTATCAGCACCACCTCAGAGAAAAAAACACTAATAATATTGTGATTTTTACCTATATGGGTTAAAATGGATTTCAATTTAAACTATGTTATGTTGTTGATGTATCGTAAGGTTCAACTGATAAACAGTTAACTCCCAGTGATATAATAGACATTTAAAGCACTGATTACAATAATAAGATGAGGACAATGTGGAAATATGTTTATTTTCGAATTTTAGCTTTGACAATGTGGAATTGTTGAGGACAGCCCAGGGCAGTTCACACTCTTACGTTAGATTGGGTTTTTAGTCATTTTGTCTGCCTTTTACTATAAAAGGCATATATGTTCTATAAACATCCACATCAAGGGAAGAGTTTATCACTCAAGGTGAAATTATTGAATGGCAGCTCAGCAAACCAGTCTGCACCGTTGAGGGAGTGGTCAGAGATCAAACTCATGTTTATCCATCTCTTGCTCGTTAGCAAGGAGTATGGAGCAGCTAGAGAAACAGTTGCATTCTTTGACTGTCAGTGAGAGAGCCTGCAAGACTCTGGCTGAAGTACAAATATGTATAACTTGCAAAGAAAAGGATTAGTGTCAGTTAAGCTTAGGACCTGCTAACTCAGAAGTCAGTTGATCTCATTACAGGAGCACATTTTTTCCATCTAGGTTTTGCATCAAAAATAGTGCTAATAGCTCTCATCATTCTTAAGGAGTAAATCAAACAGCAGCTTCTGGAATCTACAAATGCACAGTTTAATGCGGAAATCATGAACTTGCTGTCTGATTTGCCCTGCTGCTCTACAAACTGCACTCCACCAGTACCTTGTTGAAATCCATGTGAAATTCATGTAAGGGTTTGAAGTTGTGCTAGTTACTCACTAAACACACCAAAAAGTAGGGCTGATGCAATCAGGTGTAAGAAAATTTTTAACAATGTGATAAATGTTAATTACTACCAAACAACTTCCCTGGTACTGAAGATTTAATTCTGCAAGTATGGGGTCTCATTTCCTGAGAATTTAATTATTGTTGGAAAAATTAGTTTTTCTAATTTTTTTCTTTCTGTTTCTCCAACCCCATCTTTCTGATTCTCCCAATCCCATCTTTCTTTCCTCAATTTCACTTTCTGTATATGATTTTTCAATGAATTAAGTATTCTGATTTATACTTCCTGGTTTAGATGCTGCGTGCCTCAGTGAGGAATTGTCAATCCAATTGATTGCCGAGCCATTCTTTTGCTTGTCCTACTCACCCATGCCACATCCTGTGTAGAAGGCATTGTGCTGGATCAGGTTTATAATGACAGCAAGTTGTGGCTCAAAAGCCCACAGAAAATCTATGGGCAACTAAAAGCATAATGAATGGTGACCACCATTTCTTCACCACTGTCTGCACAATCTGAATCATGATGTTTTATGCTACTGGAAATCTCACTTGAGTATGGTATTCTGTTTATTCATATATTATATAGAAAATAAACCAGTTTATTGGAAATATTCAGCAGGTCAGCTAGCCTCTTTGGAGAGAAACAGAGAGAGTTAACGTTTCAGATTGAGATGACCTTTCATCAGAACTGAAGAAAGATAGAAATCTAAGAGTTTTTAAGTTGTGGAAGCAGGAAGGGGGCAAGAAGAGCAAAAGGGAAGGTCTGTGAAAGGGCAGAGGCCAAGAGAGATTAAATAACAACAGATTTCATGATGCAATAGCCAGGGAGTGGTAATGAATATAGTAAAGAAACAAAGGTTATGCCCAAATGAGGTGTGAATGGCTACATAAAAACATGAAGGGATAGAGAAAGAAACAAGAAAAGACCAAAACAAAACAAGAACCAAACAAAAGGGAAGAAAAATACACTTTGAACAAAATGGAGACAGAGGTTATGACCTAAAGTTGTTGAGCTCAATATTAAGTCTAGAAGGCTGTGTAGTGCTGAGACTAAAGATAAGGTGCTGTTTCTCAAGCTTGCATTGAGCTTCACTGAAACACGGTAACAGGCCATGGACAGAAAGGTCAGCATGGGAGCAAGGTGGAGAATTAAAAGCAATCGGAAACTCAGGTTCATGCTTCCAAACTGAATGGAGGTGTTCTGCAAAGTGGTCACCCAATCTGCTTTCGGTCTCCCCAATGTAGAGGAGACCACATCGTGAACTGCAAATGCAATATACTAAATTGAAAGAAGCACGAGTAAATCGCTGTTTCACTTGGAAGGATTGTTTGGGGCCTTGAACAGTGAGAAGGGAGGAGGTGAAAGGGAAGGTGTTGCATCTCTTGTTCTTGCACAGAAAGGTGCTTTAGGGAAGGGAAGAGGTGTTAGGGGTGACTGTCAAGTGGACTATGTTGTCGGGAGGGAACAGTCCCTTCTGAATGCTGAAAGGGGAGGGAAGGGGAAGAAGTATTTGGTGGTGGCATCATGCTGGAGCTGGCAGAAATGGCAGAGGATGATCCATGGAATACGGGGAGGTGCTGGAAGGGTGAGGACAAGGGGAACCCTATTTAGTTCTGGGAGGGAGGGGAAGGGGTGAGAACAGAAGTACGTGAAATGGACTGGGCATGGTGGAGGACCCTGTCAACCATGCTGTGGGGAATGCCTAGTTGAGGAAAAAGGAAGACATCGGAAGAGCTATTGTGGAAGGTTGCATCATCAGTACAGATGCGACGGAGGTGGAGAAGCTGGGAGAATGGAATGGAGTCCTTACAGGAAGCAGGGTGTAACGAAGTGTAGTCGCGGTAGCTGTGGGAGTCTGTGGGTTTGTCGTGAACATTAGTAGATACCCCAAGACATGGAGACAGAGAAGACAAGGAAGGGAAGGGAAGAGTCAGAGATGGGCCTGATGAAGGTGAGGAAAGGGTGTAAATTGGAAATTAAGTCAATGAAATTTTCCAACTCATGGAGAGAACAGGAGGCAGCACCAATTCAGTCATCAATATACCGGAAAAGAGATGAGTAGGACTGGAATATTGAATGCTTCACATGTACCACAAAAAGGCAGGCATAACTGGGACCCATGTGGGTACCCATAGGAACACCTTTTATTTGGAGGAAGTGGTGAGTTGTTGTTCAGAGTGAGAACTCCCCTCATATCTATGTAAATGGCTTTGTTTAAGTTTTAAGATTCTTGTTGTGATTGGAGTTTGTTGTTTTCAAACTTAACATGGAATTAGTTCAATTGTATTATGATCACTAGTGCCCAGTGAGTGTTTTACTATGAGATTAATAATTAGCCCTGCCTCGTTACACAATGCTAGAACTAAAATAGCTTTATCCCTAGTCAGTTCCACAATGTATTGCTCCAGGAACTGTCACAAAAACATTCTACAAACTCATCTTCTAGAACACCCTCGCCAATTTGATTGGTCTAGTCTATATGAAGATTAATGTCCCCCAAAAATATTACATTGCCTTTATTACAAGTTCCAATAATTTCTTGTTTAATGCTTTGTTCAAAAGTGTAACTATTGTTAGGGGGCCTATAAACTGCACCACTTGTATGTTCTGATTCTTGCCATTCCTATTCTCCACCTAGGCTTAAATGTACGTTATGAAAATGTGACTGTTTTGGTCCCACAAAGTCATCATATCCAGTGTGTTGTGAACCCGGTGGGTGGGTGGAGCCACCTACCATTTTGAAATGAGCAAGTAACAACCATTCAAGGTTATTTGCAGTACAATCCACTGCAATGATACGTCCTTGATGCTATGGTACGTTGCCTGCAAGTGGAACACGCCAGGTGGGAACCTCGTTTTTTTTCATTGTTGGTGGTAAGGGTGGATATAAAGGCTGGTGGTGGGACAGTGCCTGACATTAGCAGGCGAGGCTGCATTTGATTGGCAAATCTTTGAAGTGCATGATTCCCTGGACAGTAACAGTATTGATCATTACACTGTCTTCAAACTGGTAGACACTGTAAAATAACATCATTACAGCATTGCCGCTGAGTCCATTATGGGCAAAGTTTATCCAGTTGGAGATATTTCCGCCAATGACTAGGAGTGAAGGGGGAAGATGGGGAGGAGAGGGAGGAGGCCAGATGGACAAGGGCAGGATGTGCATGAAGGAGGCCAAGCTGCTGAGGAGCAAGGGGTGCTGAAGGCAGGCTGCAGTAGGCGGAGGTCATACACTACCAATTGTGTGCAGGGTGCGCATGACATACCTGCAGATGATGGAGGGATAGTGCCTGAGGAGCATTTGCCTTTTGAGAGCTACTGTGAGACCTCTGTGTGACATTCTGGCCCCAAAGAACACACATGATGACACATTCAAATAAGACCATCCATGAAAACCATCCCAATCCATTCTTACAGGCAGTAAACATGTCAGTGATCTTCTCATTAATCATCATTGATGTATACAGAACCTCAGTAACATTAGCAAAAAATACTACTTATAATTTACCCATGCGTACTGAACCATGACTACTGTAGGATTTTAATTTTTTTTTCATATGCCTTCTGGCTAATACAGTGGAGACAGGCTGCTGTCCCTTATCTGTGATGACTTTAGCAGCTGCCCTTTAGTGAGGGCCCCGGCATGGTAGGAGTCTCCTGTGCAGTGTTAGAAGGCTCATCTGTCGCTGTGGCACCCAAGGGTATCTGTGCCAATGACAGAGGGGCAGAGGAGAGGCTGTCCCCATCAGAAGTGCCCTGAGAGGTGCCCCAGATGGTTCCAGCTGCTGCTCACCCTCTGCATGAGGTCCATTTGGCCCTCCCTGTTTGCCCAAGAGGGACCACGTCGTTGGGTGTGAATCCAGGCTCATCTTCCCCTGAGCGCTATGGCTCTGGGCACCTGAGCACAGAGATAGGGAGATGCAGATCAGAACACATCCCTAGGATTGCTTCAGTGATCTGCTGGACTTGGTCAAGACAGTAGCCAGCCTGTCAATAGAGGAAGTCATATGTTCTATTGAGTGGGTGATTGTAGTGCTCATGGCCTGGATGGACACTTCCAAAGTCTGTGCTAAAATGTGCAACCCATCTGGTATCTCGGCCACACCTCCACACTCCTCACACTGGACGTACAGCATCTGCCGCCTTATGGATGTCTCCAGAGGCCTATCATCCGACTGGGACTCAGCATCTGGCTCATCTCCAGAACTCCTCTGACTGCCAGAGGCCTGCTCCATCTCAGTCTCCGGCAGCTGCACATGCGACTGTGATATGTGCCTTCACCCTTACTTCCACCACACAAATCCCCACCAAGGTGCTGGTATCTGCTGGTGCTGGGTCCAGAGCAAGGATTTGACGCTGCACTCTCTGAGGCTTCCTCTTCCTCCTCAGAGGTTAGTGTGGAACCCTGGGAACTTTTGGCAGCAGCAGTCGATTGTGTAGCTGTGCAGGAGACAAAAAGAGGGAAGGTTATGGCCATCTTCTACCTTCGAAGTGAATGCACAGAGATAAGCTTCAGCACAATTGGCTGCACTGCAAGCATTGTGAGATATTGCTCTTTGTTTGCAGTCACTCTTTCCCCCCACCAACCCCACTGCATGAGAGCCTTCAAAATCACAAACCATCAATGCCTCAATCTTTACAGCATACCAGACATCATGCACCCTCCCCAGAGTCCTCTTAACAGATCTCTCTTTCAATTGTAAATAATGCCCCTTGCAATCTCACTGCCCCGGGGCCTTCCCCAGTGGACCATCTCCACTCATTCACAATCTCCAACACCACCTCCTCCATGGGTGTGAGGATGGCAGGTTCGCCACACCGGCTCCCATCTTGCTCCTCTCCCTGGCAGTGTGGGCCCTCTTCTCCTGCAATAAAGTGTCACATTGTGATGATTTTGAACCTCCTGTACAATTATTCCTTCCTGGTTTGTGATTTTGAAGGCTCTCATACAGTGGGGTTGGTGGGGGAAAGGGTGACTGCAAACGAAGAGCAATATCTCACAATCCTTTCAGTGCTGTATGTGTGACTTTTGAGAATGTCAGACTGCATCATCTCCACAATGATTAGCGCTCAATAACCAATGTGCCATTCGCACATCCTGCCCCCACCCCCACCCCCATCCAACAGCCCTTCATAGGCCTCAGGGTTGTGTTCAGCTGTGTTTGTGCATCATGCCCCCTCGCACTTATTGGCAGTACACAAGACAATACCCTAATGGAGCCTTCCCACATCCTTCTGTATATATACATCTCCATAATGGACCTCACTCACCCTGGCAGATCTTAAAAGGCCATTGAGGCATTACGACACTGAACTCAGGTCCTCTGGATGACCCCAAGGCTGCTGACCTCTGCTGTGGCTTCCATCCAGGCTGCTTTGGTCAGGCTGGGAGGTCTCCTCTTTTTGAAAGTTGGCATAAGGCCCTCCTCTTGGCACAGTCGCTGTTGCCAAGGGATAATATGTTGATATTCAAGAGGATGGGGCAAAGGATGTATCCTGTTGCACCGAGCGGTTACTGTGCATGGACAGAGGAGGCAAAGCTGTTGGAGCTATTGTAGTACCAGGCCCTTACAGCCTGGAGGAAGGCTTACAGGCAGCCCTCTTTGAATCTTGAGGCTGTGGTAGTCCTTCTGCCCTCCCCATCACCTGGCTCCCTTCTCTCGGCCATCTGTGGAGAAACAAAGAGAGTTAACAGCCCTGATGCTCCATATATCCTGATATCCCTATATCCATCAGGGTCAGATATATTCCAAGGCTTTGTCTTCCCTGCCAAAGGTCCTGAAATCTTCCCTTTTGTAAAAACAGTCAAAAATAATGAAAAATTCTCACTCACCTTTGGCAGTGTTTCCAAATAATTATATTCTGCAACAAAGTCTTCTTGCTTCAGGCAAATGATGATCCCTGGTGCACCCATCACAGTCCCATGCCAGGGGTCTCTTTAGATGAATGGCCACGGCTTCCTTCTGGGTCACGGCCTGTCAGTGCGGTGCCCGGATGTCCCACCCTCAAATGCCCATTGGGTAAACAATCCACCTTGCACTGACGCTGTTGGCTGGCAACCTGCCCAGTGGCCATCAATTGGCTGATTACTATGTCTTAGAAAGGCAGGGGTGAGAGTCAGCGACCCACACATCTCCAGGTCAGACTCCCGCCCACCATCATAGACTGTAAAATTCAGCCCACTGATTCTACTTCATGGTCCTCTAAGCCAAGATCCTTTCTTACTATTGTACTTATGTCATCCTTTATCATCAGGACTGCCTTTCCTCCTTAACCATTCTATGTCTTTTTGAAATATTTGATGCATTAACGATTCTAACCTTCCTTTCCACTCAACCTCTGTACTACTGCTCTTATTTGTTTCCATTCATACCTGTCTCATTGCATGTACTACAATAGCTCCAATAGCTTAGCCTCCTCTGTCTGTGCAAAGTAACCTCTCAGTACACCAGGATACATCTTTTGCACTCCTCCTCTTGAGTACCTACATATTATCCGTTGGTAACATTATCAGGAAAGGTGAGACTAAGTGGGATAAACTGATGATAGGATCTCTGCCTCCTCTCAGGTTCAAATGCTGTTGCTATGCGCTCCCATTGCCTGTTCAATGTTAAGATCTCGATAAATCAAAATCTCTTGCAAATTAATGTCAGCACAACAGAAGCCAAGCCCATTGTTTCCCACCAGTGCCAACATGCCTGTGGCTTTACATCCATTAACTTCTCTAGTTGCAGCCATAAGCCAAATTTGAAAGTGCAGCACATTGGTGTACTATACGACAGGGGGCTCAATTGTCTATTCCCTATCCACTTCATCACCAAGACTGCTTTCTTTCATTCTATAACTTTGTATGCCTCTGCCCCTACTTCTCCCCGCCATTGTTGAAACCTAATCTTCTGCTACGGATCCCAGAGAAAGCTACATGGAATATAGAAAGTTGTGGGGACGAACAATCTACTGATAGCGGAGAGCTGAGAGGACGGACAGTTAATGCCGTGCTGTTCGCACTAAGACGGAATCAGCATTGGTATTACTTTTACTGTTCACTTCATCAGTGTGGTGATAAACTTCAGCAGTTTTTGGAGGGAAACTAAGGTGAAGGGTTAAAGCCCATAGGATACCACTAAGGTTAAAAAGGGATAAGGAGAAGATGAGGTGAATTAGAAAGTATTGATTAGGTGATGCGATCCTTTAGCCTTAAAAGGAGGATTGGCTGTGGTAAGAATTCCACAGATTTAAGGTGCTGGCAAAGAATCAGTTAAAAGTAGGTGACTGTGATGAGTCTTAATTTAAACAGTGTGAGAAAGTAGCCAGTCATGAGAAACATGCAGGATTGTGTGTTTGCAGCTTGGAAGGAACGTGATTGGAAATTTCAGCGGGGCGCATGTCACTTTTATGTCAATAAAATAGAAAGATAAGAAAAGTTGTGAGGCAGAGAGAGGTTAAGGGCTAGAGTTGAGAAGCCGATCATTTATCAGGACATACCATACCAGCCATTTCTTGTATCCTGTACAGAGGTGTGAGAGGATCTTCCCCAGATATGAGAGAAATGTTTTACTCTTGGGTGGACTTTAGAGAATCAAAAGTTATTGAGGGCAAAAGGAAATTGAGCTGTTTGGAAGCAGCTGCAGCTGCAAGGGAGGAGATATTGAAGTTCCGCTTGAGGTGAGAGGAGATGGTGAAGCCAAAACATTGATAGATGGAGGACAAGGGAGGAAACTATCAAGAGGCAACTAATTTGACTTGTGAGAGACTTGACGAAATTTCAGATACAGACTAATATTATGAAAACCCTCTTTATTGGCCACCTCAAGAGAAGCAGGTTGTCACCTTATTAAATCACTGATACTCGGTGATAGGATTAAAATACAAAGTTGTCTCTGAGAAATACTAACACCAAGTTATTCATGCTCTAAGGTGAAGATGGATTGCTTCATTTCCCTAGGGGATAAAAAAGGCCAGCATTGTAAAAAGCCAAATGTGGAAAGGTCAAAGTAAAAATGGGAGGGAGAATTGAAATGGTGAGCATTGTCCAGTGCTGTAAGTGTACATTTGATTGTAAATACTGCCATGAGACATCGGGCAGAATTGTCCAAGAAATTGGCAAAGTCCAATATTGGATGGGGAAAGTAGCGTTTGACCCACCAATGGCAATGGCGGCTTTTTCTTCCATATTGTGTGGCACCTTGTAGAAAAAATGTAGAGGCACAGGTTTCACATTGGATCGTTGGCACGCCAGCCTCTGATTCTCCCGCCTCCGCTGTCACCCCAGGCCTTCAGTGATCCAGATGCCATATTTAAAGGGTACCCCTGCACAGAGCTAGCTCTCTTTAAAGCACCGGAAGCTGCTGGAAAGTCAAGACTGCCAAAGGGAGGAAACATGCTGCCCCCAAATTTAGTGATGCCTCCTTCGAGTGCCCACTGGACTCAGTGGAGGCTTGCCGCAATGTTCTTTACCCTCGCTCTGGGTGAAGACCAGCAAGCAAGGTCACCAATCCAGCAAGGGAGATGGTAGCAGCAGTGGTCAGCACCAATGGCCTGCAAAAGAGGACAGCCACCCAGTGCCAAAAGAGGATTATTGATCTCCTCCGTTCTGTGAGGGTAAGTCACCCTTCTAATCACTCTCAACTCACACACTCACAAACCCGTCACACGCCCACAGGGATCTCACTCACTGCCAATTCAAGGGACATTCACACTCTCATACTCACCTTCATTTGCCTTGCAGATCGTGTCTTCATCCCATCTATGGCACCACTCAGCACCTACACATGTCAGGCATCCTTCTCATCTGGCCTGGCAGGCATCCTGCTTACATTCTCTCCATCTGTATTCATGCAGGACAAGCTGGCACACAACAAAAGGAAGAGGTTATAGACTGGTGGAGGAATCATGGTCCTCACAGACTTTGAAGATAGAGTCATCCAGCTGGCCGGTGACGATCTGGACTGTTCCTGTGCCGACAGTGAGGTTGGCAGTGCTCAACCAAGTGAGGATCCAGCACTGCAGCATCCATCAGGCAACTATGTTATGAGTGAGTTCCACTGTTCTGCAGTCCCCTGCTAAGCACTAATTATCTCTCCTTTCTTTCACAGCCTCGGGGTCACGATCTGGTGAGCATATTGTACTGTCTGATCCACAGCAGGTGGTGACAGGGACCTCCCAGGTTTCCGGCACTTGGAGGACTGTTGGAGGCCAGAAATCTGCTGAGTCCGAGTCAGATGACGAGCCTCTGGACTCGGTCATACCTCAGTTTCTGGAGCTGCAAAGGCAAGCTCGGGAACATCAGGAAGGGATGTCCGCTGCACACCTCAGATTACAAGGCACGATGGAGGAGTCCATCCGCCTTCATTCTGAGGTGATAGCGCCGGCATGCCAACGCACCGAGATCAACTCTGATAGGATGGCAGCCACCATGGAAACCTTGGTCCAGGACATTGGTCCTGCGCTGCTGCAGGAGCTGCACTCCATTGCTGAGGCACTTGCAGTGTCAATGCGAGAGGTGGTTGGCTCATCTCAAGCTGACTGCAGCTGCCCCTTCCTTTCAAGAAGTCAGCCAGGGACATTGGGCACCCATAGGGAGGAGGTTCAGCAGGTGCGCACACCGTAGCCATCCACCCAGGTGACTCCAGGAGCATCCAGCCTATCCAAATCCCCTCTTCCTGTGACCCCAGCATTTCTGACTCTGTGGACTGAGGACAGCACAGCCACACAGCAGGTCTCCGAGAGCAGGCTGGGGCCCTCCAGGTCTTGGCCCTCCAGAGGATGCTTGCCAAGGTCACCACCGACAGGATGTAGTAGTCACCAGGCTGCCTCCACCTCTGCTGCAGACGTCAGGGGAGCACCAAGACACAGCAGCAGGCTTAGAAATGTCAAGAGGATTTAGTTGCACAATATGGGCATGGGTGTTAATCACTTGTACTTAATTTTGACCATTGTAAATCCACTCCCAAGAATGCCTCCCTGTCTATGGCTCCTTGTTATGATGAGCAGTGTTTGTGCCACTCAGATATGAAACCTTGGTTCCTGCACAAAATGAAGGCTACTGTCATAGTCCAGAGCCTCTCCCCTGTGCATTATGTAACCTTTTGAGCACAATGATTGTCTGGCTTCAGAGTCACTGTCCAGATTAGTGATGTGTGCACCTCCATGTGGCTTGTGTTTGCTGCAAGAAACTGATACCCAAGCATCACTGGGTTCCATGATGTTCTCTGTGTGCTCTCAGCATCTTTGAGGCTGGGTTGCCCCCCCCATCTCATCACCATTCCTGAAGGTGAAGGTGTAGTGCTGTTGGGAACAGATGTTGAAACCAGCCAAAGGATCAAGTTGTCTTAAAGTCTATGTGGCCGCTGTTTCTCAGTTGCATCTCGATGATATGAGCCTCTTCAGAGAGCATATGTGCGCTGCCCTCAGCCAGACAGGGGTCAGGCGTTCCCAGATGCAATGTGAAGATCTCAGGAGTGCCCACACTGCATCTTGTCATCATCTTCCTGGAACCTTGTGGCAATGAGGGCCTCACAAGTACACCTGCCTCATCAGCCAGTGCAATGGCCTCATCGCCTGCACCCTCGCCTTCCAGGACCTCATCACCCTCATCCTCTTCAACTTCCCCCTCATCGGAGAAGATGTGCAGCTCTCGCATCTCCTCATTATCCAGGTCCTCCCCCCTTTGCATCGCCAGGTTGTGTAGCATGCAGCAAGCCACTATGATGCGCGACATCCTCTGGGGAGTGTACTGAAGTGCTCCACCAGATCTGTCCAGGCACTGGAACCTCATTTTCAGGATACCAGTGGTGTGCTCAACCAAACTCCGATTGCAGCATGAACCTCATTGTACCTTGTCTCTGGAGTCTGAGGCTGCCCCACGGCGTCATCAGCCATGTCCTTTGTGGGGATCTCTTTTCCCCAAGGAGCCAACCCTGCATCCCTTGTGGTCCCTGGAAGATTTCAAGGATCTGAGACCCGCTGGGGATATACGAGTCGTGGATCCTTCCGGGGTATCTTGCACACATCTGCATGATCCATTTGTTATAGTCGCAGATCAGATGAATATTGAGAAAGTGGAAATCCTTATGTTTCACATACTGGGCTGCTTGTTGCCAGGGAGATTTAAGAGCCACGTGGGTGCAGCCAATGATACTCTGCATCTGTGGGAATCCGGAAATCTGAGCAATGCTTTCTGGCCTGTCTGCTTCCTGTCAAAATTGACAAAGTTGTGTGTCTTGGCATCTGTGACCTCTTGAATATATTTGTGGGTGGATGCTTGAGAGATCCTGCAAAGGTCACCAGTGGAGCCCTGGAAGAAGCCACTGGCGTAGAGATGAAGCACAGTGGTAACTTTAACCGCCAATGACAGTGGATGCCTGCCGAGTCTCCATGGTGGCAAATCCTGCAGAAAGTAGCATAGGTGCAAGATCAGTTCCCTTCACATGCACAGGTGTCAGCAACACTGGTTCTCACTCATCTGCAGGTAGCACATGTGCTGTCTGTAGACCCTGGGTCTGGTGAAGCACCTACGAATGACAGCTCTGTGTGCAGAGTAGGCTGTGTAGCCCTTTAGTTTTTAAGGTTCTGCCCCTCACTTTGGCAAGCCAGACACTTCAGTCGCATTCTTCTCCTTCTCTCTTGCCTATAACAAATGAGGGAAACAGCGAGATCACCAACTCCATGTTCCTGATGGTCTCCTCAATGCAGTGTCAAATAGAGAGACGCAAAGGATTGCAATTGTCTCCTAAGGACCACTCTTAGTCAAGTCATTGCCTGCAGCCGCCTCTCAAGGCACCTTAACTCATGCCAGATAGTCCAGACCACCACATGGATGCCCAGTGTTTAGTGTGAATGATGGCTCAGCATGCCCACAGCCAACACCACCCCACACCACTGGCAGCAGCTTTAGCCACTCGACTGCACCCTGAGCTCTCATCTCAGGCGCAGGCATTTTCCTAACCTGGAATCCAAGACATAGTGTTTAAAAGAGTGAATGTAAAAATATATTGAACATCAGCTAATTCATTTTAAAAATCTAGTATCATATTTATAATGTTAGTGGTTGAGTCTCCATCACAAAGATTGCTTAAAGATCTTAGAGGTAAAGGATTTGTAACTGAAACTTGTAATTAGTGCTAGGCATTAAACTGTCAGGTTTTGGTGAACAATTAGATTAGCATTTGTGAAAGTGAAAATGGGACCTTTAATGGGCTTCTAGCTGTGCATCGGATAAATAGGCTGAGCTGTAAAACTCTACACTTAAAAGAAAGTGATCCAAATTATATGCTAAATAGAAGAGGCTTTCATATGGGGAAATAAAAGCAAAAAATGCTGGAAAAAGATTGAAAATCTATCAGCATCTTGGTTAACTGCCATTGGTTAACATTTTGGGTAAAGGCATTTTTTTCTAGAACTGGAATCTGTAAAATGAATAACTTCTAGAATGAAAAAAAATGAAAAGGGAAGGGGGTGGGGGAAGAAATAATAGTCAGAAATTAGCTGTCCCAGAGAAGCAATTAATTGTTCAAAAGCCTCTAACAGTTTTATTTTTAAATTGCTATTTCATCAATAGGATTTCACCACTGACATCTTCATACATCTCTTTTTTTTTTGGCAGGACTGTTCCCTCTCGGATATATTTGTTCACTTGTCCATTATCTGGATTGCTGGCTTTGCTTCCTCTGGTGCTTCCCTGTAGCAAAAATGGTGTCTGTGCAATTACCCTTTCTGACATCGGTGTCCAGGGCCCCAGAAACCTCTTTGGTGTGATATGACAATTTGCGTCTTCTGCCTCCTATCTGTTACATTGTATTTGCTGCTCACATTGTAGTTTCCTATGCATGAAGATATATGACAAATGACTGGTTTGCTGAACATTTCTGCTTCAAACACAGTGAATAGTACAAGTCAGCTACCTTCAAACAACTTGATAACCATCACATCAAATGGTCCAACTCTAGACTTATCTCATCCATCGTACACTGTCATGCAAGACATGTCAGAGAGGCCATGGAGATCTACCAACATCACACCATCCCCAAGACAATGGCTTTCTCATCAGTGACGTCTGGCTACCCTTACTCAAGAAACACATTGCCATCCATTCTGCAGAGTCAACCAATCAGCAGCAAGAATGTTAACATGTACCAACCTAATACAAACACAATAGCCTGACCATAGCCTGACCAATCAGCAGTAAGATCCCACCCATATTCCTATCCTCCACCATATGTAACTACCTCTTGCACCTGTTCCATTGATTTCCCTGGATGGTGGGCAGGCCATACAGCCTGAAAAGTTAAGGTCTACCAGTACTCCAAAGGAACTTTTTTGGGGTAACAATTGTTCTTTCAGACCAAATTTTACATGGTGTAATCCGTAAAAGTTGTCTTACTCAAGGTTACAGATATTACCATGAAAACCTTGAAAAAACTTTTAATTTCTGTTCTATCTGCAAATGCAATTTTGATCCCCTTTTGACTCACCATTTCAATTCTCATTTCCATTCCCACTTTGACCTTTCCACATTTGGCTTTTTGCAATGCTCCAACCAAGCTGACTGCAAACATCATGAGAAGTACTTGAACTTTCCCTTGGAAATATACAGTCCTCTGGTGATCAGTGACTTTAACAACTTCAGACCTTAGCTATCTATTTCTCTCACCTGTCACTTCTCTCCCTCCATTTTGGAGTTTAATGTGTGTGTATGTGTAAGGAGCATCCCAGCTAGGGTCAAATTTTACACATTCACAACATGTTATTATGATACTGACCCTTAATTGTTTTAATGGAGCTTTTCTTTTAATCGTCTCTCACTCTTGAAGGCAAAGATTCACATCAAAACCAGTAGAACTGTATCCTAGCAGCTCTCCAGCAGTGTATCCAAGGTCTCATTCAGAACCTGTGAGCATAGATCAGAAGATTGATTTTTCTACCTGGTGCTGTTGTGATGGCCAGTTGATGTCAAGCAAGCAGGGATCAGTCAGGAAGTTGTGTCGCTATCAATTCCACCTAGTCTTGGCAGTAACCGAATCCTGTGCATATTTGCATTGGGGCTGCATATCAGTGCAGTTTGATTCCTGCTCTTTTACCATGGGAGCTTATTTAATCTTATACGCAACAGGCTAATGTTTGGCCAGAAGCCGGATATAAACTGGGTTAGGTCAACAGGAAATTTCAAAACTGAGATTGATGGATTTTTGTGAGGCAAGGGATGTGGAACTAGGAAGGGTAAAGTTAAGATCAGCCATGATCAAATTGAATGGCATAACAGGCTTGACGGGCTGAATGGTCTTGTTCAGTGGCACCTTTTGCTCATGATGATCAGCCATTAAAGGGAGCAGCTGTTTAAAGTCCCAATTCAAAGGGATGGATGGAATAAATAAAGAATTTTTCAGGTACATTAATTTTTGGAACATTTTTTAAATTATCTTCAGCAAATGACTAATGTTTTTCTTGTCTCTTGATCATGGATGTTTACATAAGAGAAACAGGAGGATCATTGTTGCTGATATCATAGAATCTCTCTTAGCATTTACCAAAAACAGGAAGTTTCTTAAGGAAAGCAGGATCGTGAATGGGCCTCCAACGATACCAGCATTCAGACCAGATCAGCAAGTGCGTATACACCCTGGCACATTTACCTGGTAAGGAAGCCAGTTAGGGAGCTGCACCATGTGCTGCAAGGACAGCAGCAGCAAACCTGTGCCATCAGCAGCAGGAGGGAAGGTTAGCTATTATTGTTTTTTTGACTCTGGTTTCTTCCAGTCTATCATAAACATCATCTGCCCTATCAACCAGTGTGTTGCGCACATGTGCATTAAACAATTCTGAAGCATCAATCAATACCACCAGATATTTCATCATCTATTTACTAGGAACAGGCTACCCAATGTTACAGAGTGCTGTATTTCTCAAAGTACAGAGAGTCCTTGATAGTAACCATCACACCCCACTTTCTCCTACAATGTCAGCACTTACTGTTCCTCTTCTGTGATCTGAATCACCAGTAACTACCCCAAGCTCACTTATTGCACCCTCCTGTATGTGTAGAGCTGTATTAATGTGCACCAGATTTGGTGACAAGGGTTGACAAGGAGTAGGAGGCAAATTAGTCTTTGCCAGAAATGTGAAGTGGGCTGGTATTGAATAGGCAACTGAGCTAACAAACAGTGTCCAATTTTCTTTCCATTGAAGTAAATGGAAAAGACTATCCAACATCGTGTGAAATGGGCTGCTAATTCACTATGAGCCCATTGCACTGGCAAAGACTAATTTCACTCCCCGCGTATCCCCAAGAGCTTTCTTGGATGACCCACTGGCAAACTGCATTTCCAAATCTACAGCGATAGAAAAGTGACCAATGTTGCACTGCTGTGTCCAAAACACACCTTTAAACTGAGCTAACACTACAAGATATTAACCATGTTGTTAATGTGATTGTGTTCAGGAGGGAACAAAAATGGGGTCAAGACAGAGTAAGTGAATGGCCCTTGCCCATTGCTTGAGAACAGCCTTTAACTCCTTGATGTTCTTGTAGACAAGGGCCTGAACCTTATGCTCTGCCCCCGAACAGGTTCTGGGGGTGAGGGAGCGTGAAATTGCATGGATGGGATTCCCTCTGGATTCCCGTCTGCACTGACCTCACAGCAGTTTTATGCTGGGACAGACAGGGCCTCAGACGGGAAGCCTGGTCTTCCCCTAATTGAGACCCTTAAGTGGCCATTTAAGGGCCGTTTCCTTCCCAGCCTCATATTTTAGGCTGGCAGGTGGATGACAGCTTGGGGGGGAAAGGCAGAAATTAAGAAAGGTCAATCTCAGGTGGGAAGGAGCGGGGTGTGGGGCAGGGCACCTCCATCAGAAGCCCCCTTCTGATTGGGGACTTGCTGCTCTTAAGGCCCAGTGACCTCTGGGCTTCCCTTCCACCTACCCTCCCCCACCGCTTTTCCCCCAGAGACCCAAATGCCCTCTTTACACTCCCCATACCTGCTCCCCCCCACCAGGCCTTCACTACTCTCCCCACCCTGAGCCCTTGGTTCCTGGGACCTAGGCTCTGGCAGCTCCATGCAGTGTCTCTTTCAGCCACTGCAGCACTGTTGCTGGAGAGACTGGAAAGCTGCCAACCAATGTGACTGACAGCTCTCCAAGGCGGGGCTTCTTCTGACTGAGGGGCAGAAGTTCTGCCTTATGCCAATCAATGCACATTAGAGTGTAAAATAGCAGTGGGGCTCTCGGATTCGGCAGGGATGTGTTCCCTGCCGATTCTTCAGATTGCAGGGGCTAAATTCAGCCCAAGGCCTCTAAGTATGATCTCTTCATGAAAGTCAAAGGCTTGTCATTTTTGAACTCTTCTAATTTGGGCCTGCTTGTTATGTGTCATTTTACTATACAAGCAGGGAATTAGCCTTGACACGCATGAGACAGAATTGTGTAAGGCAAACCTATGCTGGATACCACTAACTAACAAAGTATCTTGTAGTTAGGCTGTAAAACAGTGCTTTTGTGCCAAGCCCAATAAAAATGTGTCAATGCTTTCAATTGTTAGTTGCAGCTGTAATGTATGCCTATCCATACTTATAATCAGCATGAAAAAGCTCCTGAGCATATTGCATTAGCTAGAATAAATGTGCAACAGGTTATCTAACAACATACTGACTGCGTATATGAGCCATGCACGTGGTAGATAGAGCTGTGAGCAGGCTCACATTGGCATTTAAATGAGTTCCATCTTCAACTCTTGTGGGCAGTCGAAACAACATTGAGCCTGGCTGCTACTTCCTGCCAGTCACACTGTTTTGCTGTCCTCTAGAGAGGGTGCTCTGGTTTGACAAACAATACAATATCTGTCACAACTACCTCATGGGGCACCACCTCCTCTTTGCAACCATTAAGTAGGACATTGAAGTACTGTGAAGCCCCATTAGTTAGCAACAGGCTTGGTTTCCTGCCTGTACACTTCTTGTACAAACCATGTCCGGGATTTTCTGACCCCATCACGGGCGGGACCCGTCACGGGCGAGGCGCCCCAGCCAGAAGTCCACTGACTTGCGGCAGGACCGGAAGATCGTGGAGGCAGGCGGGTGCGCCCCATGTGTTAAGTCAGCTACCTTTTTGCCTAAACGGCCAACTGGAATACTTCCAGCCTTTTTAGTTAATATAATTTTGCCTTCAGTATACAGCCATTTATCTTTAAGTGATCAAATCCCTTTCCCAATGCATTTTTATCAGTTGCATTTGAGAAAGATAGCAATTTGCATTAATATAAATAAAAAAAACTTCCATTTATATAGTATCTTTTACATCCTCAGGATGCTCCATGGCACTTCGCAGCCAATTAAGTGGTTTTGTACTGTAGTCCCTGTTGGGATGTAATGCACCGAAGTGTCAGCCTAAATTATGTGCTCAGTCTCTGGAGCAGGGCTTGAACCTGTAACCTTCTGACTCAGATGAAAGTGCTACCACTAGGTCAAGGCTAACATCTTGTATATTAAACAACCTTCATGTCCTCAGAATGTTTCAATTTGCTTCACAGCCAATGAAGCACACCTTAAGCACAGTCACAGTTGTAATGTCAGAAAAGTAACAGCCAAGTCCCACAAACAACAATGATGTAAATTATCAGAAAACCTGCTTATTTCAGTGCTGTTGTTTGAAGTACATATGCTGGTCAACACTTCTTCAAATAGTCCTGCAATGGGGCTTAAACCCATAACATTGAGTCAGAGACAAGCGTGTTACTACTGAGTAAAACTAACGTAGACGATTCTGGAATTTTTAATAGGATTAACTCTACTTCAATCGACCACACTCTCAAATCCCATTGTAATCTCTCCCTGCTAGTTCCATGTGTGGACGTGCAGACCTTTGCTCAAACAGAGGTACCTAACTCCAGAAGGTCAGAGTGTGCTGCGAGATTTCAATTTTTCTTCCTTTGTTTCATGTTCTGTTATTTCTTCTGTACTTATTGACTTTCATCACTATGGTTGGTTTTGCTGTATATTAATTAAATCGTTTTCTTCAATGATTGCAATGGTTTCTGTTGCATAGTTGACACTTTTTTTGAATGTTGGACCAAGGGTCTCTGAGGGTTATTTGTAGAGGTTCCTGGATTATGGCAATATTTAGATGGGGTCTCCCATATAGGCATGCTTGAAAACTTTGGCATGGAGGGTGATTTAGGCATGTTTTTGAATGGAGTGGCATTACAACTGCCCCTGATCCTCCCGACATCCCCACATAAGCATTTTGCAGGAGATTCAAGATTGCATTTGGAGCAGGTACCCTGTTTTTGTTTTGCTATCCCGTTAGTCTGGAGGCACTATGACCAATTATGATGTGCCGCCATTAGTTCAATTGTGCACAACAAGGTCAAGATGTTGAAATTTTCTGGCCTGTTCAGCTTATCAAATGTTTATTAAATAACATACAGGCCGGGATTTTTCAGTCCTGCTAGCAGTGGGCGTCGTCGTGGGTGGGACGGGAAGAGTTGGAGAGTGGCCAAATGGCCGCTGTCTGAATTTTTCTATCCTGCCTATGACAATGCAGGTGGGGCTGGAAAATCCCGCCCATAATGTTTTTAGGATAGTTTCTTAGAACAGCACGTTCTAGCACCAACCAGAAAGCAGGCTATGCTAGACCTGATATTGTGGAATGAGATAGGTGTGATTAATTAGTGACCTCATAGAGAAAGCACCCCTAGGTAGCAGCGATCATAATATAATTGAATTTTACATTCAGTTTGAGAGGGAGAAGAGTGGGTCTAAGATTAGTATTTTCAACTTAAGGACAATTATGAGGGCAGGAAAGTAGAGCTAGCTAAAGTGCACATGAAAATTAGGTTGAGGGATAGGTCAATAAAGATGCAGTGGCAGACATTTAAGGGGATATTTCAGAATACACATAATAGTTACATTCCAATGAGAAAGGAAAAATTCCAAGGGGGGGATGCACCATCTGTGGTTAACTAAAAAAGTTAAAGATAGTATCAAACTTAAATAAAAAGCATATAATTGTGCAAAGATGGTAGCAGGTCAGAAGATTGGGCAGAATATAAAAAAGGGCAAAGAATTGCTAAAAGCTTAATAATGAGGGACAGATTAGAGTATGAGAGAAAGCTAGCTAGAAATATAAGGACAGGCAATAAGAGTTTCTATAGATTTTTTAAAAAGAAAAGAATAACAAAGTGAGTGTTGGTCCTATAGAAAGTGAGCCTGGGGGTTTAATAATGGAAAGTAAGGAGATTGCAGGTGAATTGAACAGGCATCTTCCATCAGTATTCACTATAGAGGATACAAGTAATGCCCCAGAAATAGCTGCAAAACAGGAAATGGAAGGCAGGGAGAAACTTGAGAAAATTACAACCACCAGGGAAGTGGTACTTAGCAAATTGTTGGAGCTGCAGGCTGACAAATCCCCAGGTCCTGATGGATTACATCCTAGGGCCTTAAAGGAAGTGGCTAGTGAGATAGTTAATTTGTTGGTTTTAATTTTCCAAAATTCAGTAGATCCGAGGAAGGTTCCTTTAGATTGGAAAATAGCAAATGTAACTCCTTTATTCAAAAAGGAAGGGTTTCAGAAAGAAGGAAACTATAGGTCAGTTCGCTTAACATCTGTCATAGGGAAAATGTTATAAGCTATCATTAAAGATGTTTTAGCAGGGCACTTAGAAAAATTCAAGTTAATCAGGCAGATTCAACATGGTTTTGTGAAAGGGAAATCATGTTTAACCAAGTTATTGGGGTCCTTTGAAGAAGTAACATGTGCTGTGGATAAAGGGGAACTGGTGGATGTATTGTACTTAAATTTTCAGAATGTATTTGATCAGGTGCCACATCAAAGGTTATTGAAAATAAAAAATCTCATGGTGTAGGAGGTAACCTATTGGCATGGATAGAAGATTGGCTAGCTAACAAGAAATAGTAGGCATAAATTGTTCATTTTTTTGGTTGGCAAGATGTAACGAGTGGTGTGCTGCAGGGATCAGTGCTGGGGCCTCAACGTTTTACAATTTATATCAATAACTTGGATGAAGGTATGGTTGCTAAATTTGCTGATGATACAAAGGTAGATAGGAAAGTAAGTTGTGAAGAGGGCATAAGGAGGCTACTAAGGGATATGAATAGGTTATGGATAGGTTAAGTGAGTGGGCAAAGATCTGGAAAATGCAGTATTAAGTGGGCAAATGTGAAATTGTCCAATTTGGCAGGAAGAATGAAAAAGAATCATCTCTAAATGGTGAGAGATTGCAAAGCTCTGAGATGCAGATGGATCTGGGTCTCCTTGTTAGGGCCCAAGAGAGGGGTGTGCAGAGAGCACCAAATACAAAGCTCTTGGGGGGAGAGGGGGGGTTGGGGGGAAGGTGTGGCTGCGCTCGGTGTTTCAAACAGTTTCTCAACATCCACACTGAGAAGCCAGAGCTGCAGACCAAAGACCTGCTTTAAAAAAATCGGATCTGTCAGGCTAAGAGTTCCAATACTTTTTAAGCCAGTCTGTCAGTGTCAGGTTAACTTCACTGGTTGCTGCTGCTGCTTCCGACCTTCGGGCAGCTTCGTAATTCCAATTTTTTTTTTAAAAGTCCGCCAGGAAACCACTGACCTGCCCGAAGATGAGAAGCAGCAGCAACAACTGAGTGTTCCTGCTTAAAAAGTGGTAAGTCCAGTCCCTGTAATTTTACAACCAATTGGATGCTGTGTGGGGGAGCGGGGGGAGTGTTGGAGGGCAAAGGTTGGAGGGGGGCATTGGGGTGGGATTAGCTACAGATTTGAATTGTTTTGTAAATGTAGTGATTTCTTAATAGCCACTTTCCTAATATCAGTTAATTGCTCTGTGATTAGTTATCCTCAGAGAATCAGCATTGGGCCTCCAATTTCACCATTGCTACAGTCACTCTGCCTACTACATGCGGGTATAATGAAAGAAAGACAAAACCTACATTTATATAGCACCATTCACAAAGTCCCAAATCGCTTTACAGGCAATTAAGCACTTTTGAGTTGTGGTCACTGGTATGATGTAGACAATGTTATCAATTGGTGGGTCAGGCTCGACAGGGCTAATGACCTACTCCTGCTCATATGTCATTCTGGGATGGATGAGATGAACTGGACCAGATGGCCTTAGTCACCCATAATTATGTTGCGAATAGAGGATGAAATCATGGTTGGAGTTCTGTTTATTTTGTTGCTAAAGAAAGTTTACTGTGAGTAGGCTTTGAGAGATTGCCAAGACAGGATGCATAATGGGCTCATAGTGAATTAGAAACCTGTCTTACACTGCACATAATTCTCAAGAGTCTTTTCCACTGACTTCAGCCTTGTCCTTTTGTCTACCTACTTATTATCCCACTCTATCTTGGTGCTTTTTGAGTTTTTAGAGGTATTGAAATATAAAGTGATAAAGTTATGCTGTAGAATAGATATTAAATATATTGTTGTGAGAAGCAGCAATCAGCAGAGTCTTCAGACTTGCTGATCAAGAAAACAGATACAATTGTGAACCATTCGGTCTTTGTTCTCTGGCCTCTTAAAAGTTCTGTTGCACAGACATACCTGAGGGCCCAGAAGCAAGAGAAGTAACGGGGCCCATGATTTCTCTCCCTGGGCCCTGGTCCTCTTTCTTAAATCATAAAAGATTAATATGCAGGTACGACAAGTAATTAGGAAAGCTAATGGAATGATATTGTTTATTGCAAGAGGAATTGAATACAAAAGTAGGGAGGTTACGCCTCAGTTTCATAGGACATTGGTGAGACCACATCTGGGGTACTGTGTGCAGTGTTGGTCTCCTTATTTCATGAAGGATGTAAATGTGTTGAAAGCAGTTCAGAGAAGGTATACTAGACTACGAGCAGGTTGACCTGCGAGGAAAGGTTGGATAAGCTAGGCTTGTATCCACTGGAGTTCAGAAGAGTAATAGGCGACTTGATTGAAATGTATAAGATCCTGAGGGGTCTTGACAGGGTGGATGTGGAAAGGATGTTTCCTCTTGTGGGAGAATCTAGAGCTAGGGGTCACTGTTTAAAAATAAGGGGTCGCCCATTTAAGACATGATGAGAAATTTTTTGAGGGTTCTGAGTCTTTGGAACTCCCTTCATCAAAAGGTGGTGAAAGCAGTCTTTGAATATTTTTAAGGCAGAGGTAGGTAGATTCTTGATAAGCAAGGGGGTGAAAGGGTTACCAGGGGTAGGCAGGAATGTGGAGTTGAGGTTACAATCAAATCAGCCATGACCTTATTGCACGGCAGAGCAAGCTCGAGGGGCCGACTAGCCTACCCCTGCTCCTAATTTGAATGTTCTTAAATATATATGTTTATATGTATTCCCACACTACGCTTCATTTACCAGCTGAGGTAGGAGGAGAGCCCCTTCAATTACCTTTATTTCTTGCAGAATTCTGACAGTAACATGTCTTAAGAATAATACAGATGCTGTCAGTGATTAATATTGCTACGTTATCCTTCACACTTGTCAACAATGGCCTTCAATAGTACTTAGTAAGTCTCAACAACTATTGATTGTATGATCAATGGTACTAATTGAAACAAACCAGTTCTTCCTGTAATGTGGTCATAAAATTGTAGGATATACTCTTCCTGTCTATGAAGCACTGAAGCAGCAGAACTGGAGCAGACTGAGTATTTCTGAACACCAAACTCTCAGAATCAAGCCCGTGAGATATACTGGGGTCAGCCTTAATTATCATAAGCATGATGAGCCCCTGGACTGGCTGGGCCTGCTTGCCAAAGGGGAGGGTGCAATATCGTGTGTCTTCAGTCCTTGAAGGACTTTGGGTCTCAATTAAAGGGATGTGGTCACTTAAAGATAGGTAGTAGCATTTTCTTTATTTGTTCATAGGATGTGAGTGTCATTGACAAAACCAGCATTTCCCTAATTGCCCTTGATGATGGTTGTGAACTGCCTTTTTGATCTAGTGCAGTCTGTGTGGTGTTGGCACATCCACAGTGCTGAGCTATGAGGCCAAAAATATTTCAGTCTTTCCAAAGCTTGCGAAGGCTTAAAAATAATTTTTCACCCTTTGCAAATGCTGCACGGGGAACAGAAGAGGCTGATAAAGGAAAAAAGGAAAAACAAAAGGGGAGGCGGCAAAGTGAGACAGTGCCTATGTGATGAAGCAGGGCAGAACCCAAGCTCCCATTCAATAGCTGGCAAAGTGAATGCATGAAGTGAGTGCAAAGAGGTTTTGCTATTTGACATTTTGGAATACCATCCCCAGAAGAGAGCAGTGTAACAAGCCTGGCATAAGGTGACAGCCAGATCAACAGTGTTTACTCTAACCTAGGAATAGATGCAGAAGAATATGGTACACCTTAAAAAAAAGCTGCTGAGGGAAGGGCTATCTAACAGTGCCATTTTCCCTGTAGGTGGCTCATGCATGCATGCCACAACCATTCCAAACATTTTCACATTGAAGGCTGTTCAATGTCAAACCCTCACATCGTCTTGTAAATCTTTCATTACTTATCAGGAAACTCCTACTCCAGAAGGAAACACACACTTCACAATTTTAAGTCATGGCACATTTTCAATGGGTTTCACCCAGAATGGGCTACAGGTCAGATACATGGCTGTCATTGTTTAGTTGTCTTTTCAAGATACACGTAAAAGCTATGGGTTGTGGGTTTATTCCTCTGACCCCATCCAAACTCAAACAGAATATCAGAAAAATTGGCAGGAAGTGGGGTGCTAAGAACTGGTTCTGCCTTATGGGCCTTTCTGGGATTTTGCTCCTCCCTGCCCCACCAGGTCTACAGCTGCCTGTTTCTTCTCCATTCAGCACATTTAAATGTTGTCAGAGAAGAGGGCTTAAGATCCTGGTCCAGCTAAATTCTCCTTTCTATCTGTAACTACTGCATCCTTGGGTCACCATGAGGGAAAAGGGCAACAGGCCCTGGGAAGTGATTGTAATGCCACCATGGAAGGAGAGGGCCATGTAACAGCCAGTTCAAGTTCCATTCTGCCCCCAACGACTGAACTAATGAAGACAACAAATATATGTTTGGGGCACTTCTGCCTCTTTAATGTCACTTGCTGGGTCTTCTGGTGCTGCAGCAGCATCTCTACAGCTGGACCTTTAGAATTTCCTCCTTTGCATTGGTGGTTCTCTCTTTAAAGTGGCCCTGCCATACCTACTTAATGAATTCTGACCCAGGAAATCTGGTCAAGACTGAGCCAGATGGAAGGACCACTCTGCTCGAACTCCTCTATTAAGGGGGTAATCCCTCCCATGTCTCTGTTTACAACAAGCAGGCACATAATACAACAGAATGAGAAGAACTGGAGGAAGTGCCAGAAATTACAAGTCTTTGACTCTCTTGATGGAGGCCATTATGGAAGAGGTGATGTGGTAAATTAAGATGTTGGATTTAGATTTCACAGTTTAACATTCCTATCTCTGTGACCAGCCCTTCAACCTGTTAAGCTCTCTGGCTCCTTTAATTCTGGCTTCCTGTGTGCCCTGATTTTCATTGGCCCATCAGTGGCAGTTGTACTTTGAGCTGCCCGATGCTTTGGAGTGCTATCCGTAAATGTCTCTGCCTTGTCACCTCTCTGTCGATGCACCTTTTAAAACCTCTTTAATCAAGCTTTTGATCACCTGTCCAAATATCTATTTTTGTGACCCAGTTACAGTTTTTTGTTTGATAACACTCCTGTCAATTGAAAAATATGGGATCTGACAAGTGTCCATTGGAAGCCATATTTGTGGGCAATATGCAATTTGGAATGAAGAAAGTTGTATGGGTTCAAATCTCACAATCACTAAAATCAGCCAATCATAAGAAAAAAAACAATTCAATCCCTATTTAACATTCTTTCAAAAAAATCAACCAACAAAAAGTGAATGGTTCCTATTGCACCAACGTGGCATATATTAATCTTTCTCCACATCAGTTGTCCTAGGGCCTCTTGTTATGATGTATGTGCTCTATGAATTGAGAATAGCCACAGTCATTTCATTTTCTGTAGGACTTCTAGAGCTACCAAAGAGACAGGATTTGTATCTCATCAGACTGTGCTTGAACTTGACCCAGGCTGAGATGAAAGGCCAGTAGCTAACCCAATGTGTCACCAACTACTACAGTTACTAAATTCCCATCCATCTGCTCATGATAAGGGCAAATTAATTCACTCCGTTGTTGTCCGTTCTAAACTAGCCTGGTCGTTTCAATGATCTGAATCCCTTTGTGACAAGTTACTCTTGACATTGGGCAGAATTTTCTGCCTGTCGGGCGGGCGGGCCCGACCCAATCTCCGGCGGGCGGGGAGCCGATCCCCGCTGGAGAAGCGGGCCCCGCCCCCATTTTAAGTGGGCAGGCCAATTAAGGCCCGCCCAGCGTGACGTCCGGCGGGAAGCGCTGTGAACTCCCTGTGCGGGCGGCGAGGATTCCCCAAAAGCAAGAGTGCGCTCTTTTGCGCATGTGCACGAAAGAGCGCACATCTCCCTGAGGCTAAGTGCTGCCTCAGGGAGATCACTGACACTTTGAAAAAAATAAAAAATAGAAAAAAAACATTCCTAACATGTCCCCCTCATGCAATAATGTTACATGAGATGGGACATGTTCATAATTTACACTATAAATTTATGAAACTTTTTAAAACCCTGCATGAAACCTCATCCCACCGGTGGATGAGCTTTCATGTTTTTTCTATTTGCCGCCGGGGCTCCTGGCCAACCCGCCAACCTTAAGGTTGGACGGGCAGGTCCTTTAATTATTTCAATGATCCTGTCAATGGCCTCAATTAGCCATTGACAGGTCGGCAGGTCCACAGCTGATTTTGCTGCGGGCCCGCCTTCCTGAAAATTTAAATGGGGCGGGATGACGTCGGGGGTTCCGCCTGACATCATCCCGCATCATTTTACACGTTGGCGAGCGGGCCCCGCCCCCTGGTCGCCGACGGCAAAATTCTGCCCATTATCTATCCAGCACCTCTTTTTTCCTCCTCCGCTCCTTGTTCCATGTACCTAAGGGTGCAGGGCCATGAAAGTATCCCAGCTTCTTCCATTCTTGGTATGCCCAGACCACTGCAGTCATCTTTCTTGGATCTTTTGTAATTAGAAAGACTGCACCACTTAACCTGAACATATATGTAAAATTTAACATTTGTGAAGAAGCAAAATCAAACACTCCCAACAATCTTACCCATTCCATCCTTAAATGCTCAAAGCAACTTTCACCCACATGGACCTCCCTGCTCAGGAACCAACCTGTTGCTGATCCTGGAGTTTCAAGGCTTGAGCTGTCTCTTGGGTCAGAATGTTTTGCCCGTCTCCATACATTTGTGGCCTGGGTGCAGTTTTTTTTTGTTTGCTTCTCAATGAAACCAGGAAAGAAAGCAGAGGAGATTGAAAGAAAGGTGAGAGGTCAGAGAGAAGGAAGCGCAAGAAAGGTTTTTTTAAAAGGACAGTTCATATTCTGCTTCCTTCCCTCTCCTCCCTGGAATTGTTGAGCCCCTGCCTCTTCACCTTTATTTATGTCCTCTTTTAAAAAAAATTGATCCATGTAAAAGAAACTTACACTTAATATAAAACTTTCCATGACCTCAGAACATCCAAAAACATTTTACAGCAAATGAAGTACTTTTGACATGTTGCCAATGTTCTAGTGCAGGAAGAGCAGAATCACTCATGATCCATTGGAGTTCCATGTCTCATGGACCTTACTTAGCTAGTGAGCTGCCAAGCCAGTCTGAGCCATCTCAATTGCTCTAGGTGATTGAACCTCACTTTCATATACACCAATGGTTTTTTTAATATCGTAAAGTAGTTGTGGCTTTAGCATAACTTGCACCGTGGGATACATAGCGACACCAAAAACTGCATGATCTGCAAAATATTTATCTTCTATGGTGCAAACAGATTACTAGGACTGGTTCAGAAGATTAAAACCGTGAAAATATGTGCATGTTTATTGCACCATAAAACTGTGGTGTGCACTTTCTAATCACTTTATTGCTTTAAACAGCAAAATAAATCTTTAATTCAATAATAGCCTATGCTAGTTTTGGTAGATGTTGAATATTCTGCCCCTATCACCAGTCAAATAGTGTTAGTAAAATATTTTTTAATCACAAACTTTTGGGAATAACTGTCGAGTTCTCATTGTCAGCAATATTATGTTGAAGCCCAACTGTCGTGTGCAGCCAAGTAATCTTATCTTCCCCACCATTAGCATTCAGACACAGCCAGCAGAGAAGAGATATGAACTGTGGGAGTGTGCATGTGATTTTCTAATTCCATTACTTTTCATAGTTACTGCATTTTTAAATAGACATGCAGCAGCCTAGAGAGGTTGACTCGGTTTATATTGTAAGTTGGCAGTTCCTCAGCTCAGTGTATACCTCAAAGTATATCTCTAAATGTATTAACTGCACCTCTTGGTGGTTTTCAAACTTTTCTATGTCGATGGTGCCCTCTGCAAATATCGTCATGTCCCCAAGGACTTCCTGTCCTGGTTTTAGAAGGGCAGGGCCAATTAGTCAAAGGATATTAGAGCTGTCATTCCAGCAAACATTTTTATTAGCGTACAGTAATAGAAAAAAACACAGGTAAATTAACAAATGTAGAAAAAAATATCAGTTCCAGAATTCTCAAGAGTCTGTTTTTGACACACAGGATGTTCAGCTTCTGTCAGGCTCTAATCTGATAACCCAGTAAACTTCGTGGGACCTTCTCTCAGACTCCCGGGCCTGCGATCTTCAGTTCTAAGATTCTTGCTACAACTCATCCTTTCTCAGGACTTCAGAACTATTCAACTCCACACAGACTCTCCTTCCTTTTAATTCTCCTTTCCCTAACATTCTATAGACCTTTCACATCTAAGCTTCATAGTTCGTACTTGAACTTCATTCAGACTAGAACATGGGTTTGCCTTAGGGTTGATTTTGAAATTCTGCTGCTTCTGACCTCTCAAAGGAATATTTTAGATGCTTTAGACTTACTGTAAGAGCCTCTCCTACCTCTAGACCTGCTCCCACTTTGCGGCCACGACCTGATTTTATACTGGGTTGAGTGGGTGCGGGGAGAGAGAAAAAGATGGGGGGATATTATTGAAAACTTCTTGGTTCTTGTTATTATTACTCCAGTGGAAGCAAGGGTGTCATTGCAATTAATTTGGTAAGTGAGCT
This sequence comes from Cetorhinus maximus, assembly GCF_964194155.1. Classification (NCBI taxonomy): domain Eukaryota; kingdom Metazoa; phylum Chordata; class Chondrichthyes; order Lamniformes; family Cetorhinidae; genus Cetorhinus; species Cetorhinus maximus. The sequence goes on from NC_135890.1 coordinate 87,363,290, forward strand.
GGAGAGTCACTTCTTCCTCGAGAACCTGCTGAGCAGCGAGGCCTGGGGAATAGTTGAATCAATTGACCGCTGAGACCCTAGTTAAAATTGCAGCCGGTTCCTATCGGCATTATTAGATCCCAACGTGCATATATTTGAGGCATCTGCTTGCTTTAGGTAGGCACCTTATTTGCCTGCAAAAGTCTGCAGATTAATGCTGCAAAACAGTCAGGATCTGAGCAGGTAAAAAAGATGCTAATTTCTAACTTCCCCAGTAAATCACTGGGATCCAATGATCTATATCCCAGAGTATTGAAAGAAGTGGCCAGAGAGGTAGGGGATGCATTAGTGATCATCTTTCAAAATTCTATAGATTCAGGAACGATACCTGCAGATTGAAGGTTGCAAATGTAATCCCATTGCTTAAGAAGAAAATGGGGAATTACAGACCTGTTAGCCTGACGTCAATAGTAGGAACATGCTTGACTCTGTTATAAAGGATTTGATAACTGGACGCTTAGAAAATAATGATCTGATTGGACAGAGTCAACATGGATTTATGAAAGGGAAATCATGTTTGACAAACCTGTTGGAGTCTTTTGAGGATGTTACTAGCAGAATGGGTAAGGGGGGACCAGTGGATGTGGTGTATTTGGACTTTCAGAAGGCTTTTGATAATGTCCCACACAGGAGGTTAGTAAACAAAATTAGAGCACATGGAATTGAGGGTAATATACTGGCATAGATTGAGGATTGGTTAATAGACAGAAAACAGTAGGAATAAACAGGTCACTCTCAGGCTGTGACTAGTGGGGTATCATAAGGATCAGTACTTGGGCCCCAGCTGCTTCAAATATATATCAATGATTTGGATGTGGGGACCAGACGTAATATTTCTAAGTTTGATGATGACACAAAATTAGCTGGGAATGTGTTATGAGGAGGATGCAAAGAGACTTCATTAAAAATTCAATCATGAGATGGGGGCGTCGCAGGCTAGGCCAGCATTTATTGCCCATTCCTAATTGCCCTTGTTCAGAGGGCATTTAAGAGTCAATCACTTTGCTATGGGTCTGGAGTCACATGTAGGCCAGGCCAGGTAAGGATGGTAGATTTCCTTCCCAAAAGTGCATTAGTGAACCAGATGGGTTTTTGTGACAATCAGTAAAATGTTTGTCATCAGACTTTTTAAATTCCAGATTTTTATTGAATTCAAATGTCACCATCTGCCATGGTAGGATTTGAATCTGGGTCCCCAGAGCATTACCTTGGGTCTCTGGAATACTAGCCCAGTGACAATACCACTATGCCACCACCTCCCCAATGGACAGACTTAGTGAATGGGCAATATTATGGCAGATGGAATACAATGTGAATAAGTGTGAGGTTATCCACTTTGGTAGGAAGAACAGAGGTGCAGAGTATTTCTTAAATGGTGAGAGATTGGAAAGTGTTGATGTCCAAAGGGACTTGGGTGTGTTTGTTCATAAATCACTGAAAGCTAACAGGCAAATGCAGCAAGCAAGTAGGAGGGCAAATGGTATGTTGGTCATTATCACAGGAGAATTTGAGTACAGGAGTAAAGATACTTCGCTTCAATTGTATAGAAAACTTGGTTCGACCACACCTAGATATTGTTACAGTTTTGGTCCCCTTACCTAAGGAAGAATATACTTGTCATAGAGGGAGTGCTGCGGAGGTTCACCAGACTAATTCCTCAGATGGCGGGACTGTCCTATAAGGGGAGAATCAAGGACACCATGCCTGTATTCTCTAGAAGGATCAGAGGTGATCTCATTGAAACTTAGAACATTCTTAAAGGGCTGCACAAGGATGCAGAAAGGATGTTTCCCCTGGTTGGGGAGACTAATACCAGGGGGCACAGTCTCATAAGGGGCAAGCCATTTAGGACTGAGATGAGGAGGAATTTCTTCATTGAGGGTAGTGAATCTTTGGAATTCTCTACCCCAGAGGTTCTGCAGGCTCCGTCATTGAGTATGTTCAAGATTGGGATTGATAGATTTCAAATGACATCAAGGGATATGGGGATAGCGTGGGAAAGTGTTGTTGAGGTAGATAATCAACCATGATATAGTTGAATGGTGGAGCAGGCTCGAGAAGCTGAATGTCCTACTCCTGCTCCTATGTTCCTTCTGCTTGGTTTCCATTGGCTATTTAGTGTCTCACGTCAACTCTTAACCCTAGTGCTTGGTTACTATAAGTGCTACCTCTGGAGCTTTTTCCACATGTTCATACTGGTATAATTCTTAAAAACTAAGATGGCTACAGATCCTGATATTTATACAATGGGTTGCTACAATAATAGAAGCAGCCATTTGGAGTTTGTAATCGAGAAAAAGAATCTGAGATTAACATCTCTGAACAATTGGATGAGGGCCTGGAAGTTGTCTCTTCTCAGTGGCATTTAGACATTTCAACTACATGCAACAGTTATAAATTGTACATTGTGAATGCTGGTAATGATAACCTCAAAACAGTTCTGTCAAGGATCCCTTGGGTGCGAACAACAGACTATTATTTGGCCAATGGGCTATGGGAATGAAATAATATAAATATATTTCAGTCAAAGATATACAGCTGATGAAGTAATCGGTTGATGAGTCCAATTGACAGATGGCTCAAATGGACAATTAACAGTGGGCTGAATTTTACCTCGGGCTTTGGGAACAAATTGGGGTCCTGAGACCACACTTACACCGGCGGAGCTATTTTCCTGGAGGCTGCCTCCTAATCGGTTGCTCGAAGGCAGGCGGACATGTGTTGGCCCAACTTGGGGGCCAGCAGCTTTGAAGCCTCTGCAGCCCCATTGGCAGAGGTGGGCAGGCCTGAGATCAAGAGGGCACCTCAAGAGGCACCCTCGGAGAGGTCAATTAAAATAAACATTCAGGGGGACCAACCTGTGAGGCCCCACTGATTGGAGTGGAAACCACTCCTGATGGCCCATTGGGATTATTGGGGCAGCATTCCCTGTCTGCAGCCCGTTCTTTAGGAGATGGAGCCCCTGGCTTCAATGACCCCCTGGACTGCTGCAAGGAGGCTGCAGCCTCATGTGGCATGGGACAGTTCTGCCACCAGCAAAATTCCAGCGAGCTGGAAAAATCACCCATAACTGGGTCCTTAATTACATGCATTGGCTTCCAGCCTCTGAGCAGGCAGCCGATCTGCCTCCCATCTTGTGCCCGGGAAAATTCCCCGGTGGAGGAAAGTGCCTGGCCTGCAAAATCCTGTTGAAAGTGTTCATCTAACAAAAGGCTATTTATCATGCAGCTATTGATGTGAATTGCCTAACCACAGACTAGCTTTACCACAGAATAAAGAGAGTTTCTCAAAACCCCCCAGGCTCACTGCAGGCTGATGGCATTTTTTCAATAGGAAGTTAGTCTCACTGTTTACATTATATTAAAACATTGTTAATTTTGCCCCGGAGTTTTGTGCAGGAATAAAAAACTGCATGGAAATAGCTTTTCTGGTGCATTTTACTTATCCATTTCCTTGCTGTTCTATTTTATGGAACTCACCAAAATCTGGAATCAGAAGCAGAATTGAAACCTGAGCTTAAGAGTTGAGCTCCTGGATAACAAAAAGGTTAGTAATTCAAATTACTCTGACAAAAAGGTTTATTTTTCCAAGATAGCAACAACATTTGACATGTGCTTTTAAGATACAAGAAAATTCTGGAAACACGCAGGAAGCCATTTGGCATCTGAAAGCTAGGTTCCACCTGGAACTCCACCTGCCTTTCCATTTCAGGTATCAACAGGCCTACTATGTATTTTCCTGTTTTCTAATTTAAATTAGCTGGCATTCACAGTTTAACTTATATTGAAGAATACAATTATTTAATACATTTTGAAAGATCTCTTCTGCAAAGATATTCTGAAAAAAGATAGGCACTCCCATAGCCAAGAATGCCTGGGCTACAAGGCGAGACCTTTATTAGAACCATTAACATTGAAGATTGCCAAGAGGACTTGTTATTATATCAAAAGGAAGACATCAAGTAGGCCTGAGTATGGGAAAGAAATGAAGCAAAATTGATTCAAAGAAGATTCATGATTGAATGCTTGAAATAGAAAGTACAGTACCTCTTACTTTGACAGGAGTTACAATAAGAAAATCTTCAGACTTATAGTGGCGCAGAGAAGCGAGAAGTAACATTTACATACATGTTCACGCACTGTTCAGGGAGCCAGCCATCACTTTGCTCTGTGTTAGAACAATGAATCATAGCAAGATAAAGCTCTTTTGGCTGAAGGTTTACATAAGCATCCACTATGGATTCAGAACTAATAATTCTTCCAAATCCAACAACTAGATATTCCACCCACTCACTCAGGATGAAGGGCCCAAACTAAGAACCACTGCTTAACAGAATCAACACCCTCCCAGAAGAATGCCTGAAGATAATGGGAGTCATTTTAACTTTGGGCAATGTTGTAAAGCTGCCAATATCCACTAGGCCTCATTATACTCCACGCCCAATTTTCCTTTTCATTGAAATCAATGGCTCATTTGATCTCATGTTTTATAACTTCGCCCAGAGTCAAAATTACCTCCAACGTGTATTTCTAAAAGATGCTGTAGGCTTAAAAGGAGGAATGTAAAAGAACTTTGCCATAGCAATTCAAAAATTAAACAGTGTGAAAGAAGTAAAGTAACTAATGGAGCACTCAGCAGTGAGATTGTGAAAACAATTGCTGGCAACCTAGCAAGAGTTGGAAAATGCTTATAAAGTCCATCCAAAAGGATGATCAATTTTCCCATTGTTCTTCCAGGAAATCCTTGTCAGAGACTCATTCCTATAGTAGGAGGTCCCAAAGTCCGGACGTCAATTGACCCTCCACCACTCGAGTTCACAATGGCTTGTACTCCTTAAATAGAAAGCATGGCATGTGTTGCAAGCCATTTGTTTTTTCAGTATTTATGGGACTAATCTATTTTAAGATATTAAGGAACTTTGACTGGTTAATATTACTCAATAGATGGTTACCTCCCACAGAATAAACAATTGTTTTTGCAATAGGATTACTTGAAAAGATGAAGTACAAACATTTTTTCAGCTGAAACAACATCTCAACATTATAATGTTTTCAGGGTAATGTCCCAGTAATTATATCAAAATCTGTCAGTAAAATTATTAATTCCAAAGAAGACCCTTAAACTGTAAAATTCTCACTAGAATTATATTCAAATAATTTGACAACAGTACTTTATTCGAAAGCAAGCCTGTTATTATTCCATTTTGCTATTCCATTTTCCCCAGCAGGGATTAACCTGGAGTGAAGCAGATTAGGGCTGAACTGTGGAAGAGTGGCAATCTCCTAGTGCTGATATCCTCTTTCAGCATATTATTCAAAAGAAATGATTGTGATTGGGGCCAGGGTAAAAAAATGTACTCTCACACACAAAATGGCAGTGAAACCATTTGTCCTATAAAGATTGACAGGTGGGATATGCTAATGTATGACGTAGATGATGTACTACTGACATCAGTCAGTCATGTGTTAGACTCTCTCTCTCTGTCTCTGTCTCTCTCTGTCTCTCTCTCTCTCTCTCTCGAGAGAGAGAGAGAGATTGGAATCATGCCTAAGAGCAACGTGCCTAATCTGTAACCTGTTTAGATGTAGTACCAATAAATGAGTGTTAAGCAGGTACCAGAGTATGTCTACAGTCTGTCCAAAAACCAAGTCCCACACCTGGATTCCAAGGTAGAAGGACTCATCTCAGAACAATTTGTACACCAATTTGCTGTGGGTTGTACCTCATTCATTTAAGAAATGGGGTGGAGGGGGGGAAACATTTTTACTCATTATTTTTGACCTACTACTAAAATCTCAGTAGGTTTTGAAATGTGGACTCCTGAAAATGATTTTTAATGATAATGAAGAATCCCAGCCCTTAACCAGTGCTGCCAATATTTAACATTTTTCATGTAATTAATAAGCCAATTAAACGGTACAAAAGTTGGAAAGTTTGTTGATACTGGTGTAACTTTTGTGTGGCGTTTTAGAATGAAAACTGAAATCCTAATTTACCCAGAACTCATGGTTTGCAGACCCACATTTTCAGCCTGGGAAAATAAGTCAGATACGAATGTCCTCAGCTCCTTCATGAATAACAACAGTTTTCCTATAATCCCCACTGTGATAAATAATGGTTTTATCTAATGTGTAATATACCTTTAAGAAGAATGCTGTTAAGGAAGATCACATGATCTTTAGTACCCAATAGGAGAGTAGTACAGGCTACCTCAGTAGTTAGTAGTCAGTAGTGTAGAGATAGGGTTTGAAGTGAAAGCACACATGTAGTTGCTGTTGAGTACCTTTGTAAATAGACATAATGTTTTCCACCTAAGAAGTGTCTGCTGATCGACTCTATCTATAGTATCAACTCGGCCACCACTTACAATAAGCATGTGACAAGGATCCACAAGATCCAACAAACTGGCGATGAGAATAAAGCGAGGATAAAGCAAGTTAACAGAAGAAATCAAGAGAAATGAAATCAGGCTGTACCTCGCACAGTAATTGTAAGTAGAAGTTCTGTTCAAATCGACGAAAAATCCCTCTCAGAATGCTGCAATTCAGAAGAATTGATCCTTTCAATGCAGCAACGGATGATTGGTCTCATTACATTGAATGACCTGCATTCTTTTTACAAGCGAATGAGATTATGGGGGCAGAGAAGACGTGAGTGATCCTCTTATCTACATGTTGGAATAAAGCCTATGGCTTGATTTGAAGTTTGACAGCACCCAATGCCCCAGATTCAAAAAATTTTGATGAATTGGTGGACCTCGTGAAGGGTCATTATCAACCAAAGCCCTCAGTCACGATGCAAAGGTTTAAGTTTAACTCGAGAAATAGAGCCCCAGGGGAGGCAGTTGCTTGTTATGTGGCAAGTTTGAAGCAGTTAATAGAACATTGTGAGTTTGGTACATCTCTAAACATCTTGTTCAGAGATTGTTTAGTGTGCAGTGTGAATGAGGACATGATTCAGAAGAGATTGTTATCCAAAGCAAATTTGGATTTTAAGAAGGCACTAGAGATAGCGCTGGCTATGGAAAGCACAGTAGGGGATTCAAAAGCCATACAGGGAGCACAAAATTGTGCCATCCTCCACTTTGGGCAGGAAGCACTAACCAAAAAGGGCACAAAAATGCAAAAATCTGTCGAGAAGCAGGAAACGGCCCCCGAGCAGGAAAATGAGAAAAAAATGACTTAGCAGTGAAAACAAAGAATAAATTTAATAGAGGTGGAAACTAGCAGTCTTATAATGATTGGCAGTTTAAAAAAATTGAATGTTTTTATTGTCAGAGAAATGGACACATAATGAGACAGTGCAAGGAAAGAGTCAGGCAGACTTTTAAACAAAAGAAAAAAACCCATGAGATCTACAATGTGAAGAGCCTGAAGCAATAAATTCATATATTTATTCATTGTTTAATTTGAAGGTTGGAAAGATGGAAACATATATCTAACAGTGAAAGTAAATGGCAGACCTGTTAGAATGGAAGTGGACACAGGAGTTTCCACTACGTTAATTGGGGAACATACCTTCAGATATTTGAATTATGATGAACATAAATTAAATTTAGAAGAAACTGATGCCAAACTAAAAACATACACGGGTGAAAACGTTCACGTCAAAGGCATAAGTAGAGTAACTGTCCATTATGGAAGCCAGTCAGCAAAGCTACCGATGTTGGTATGGAGAGGCAAAGCACCAAGCCTCCTAGGGTGAAATGGGCTAAGGTAAATCAGCCACTGAGATTCTAAAACAAAGCTGGAAGAGTTCCTGTTTTGGGAATGGAGTGTGTAAAGACTCAACAACCTGAAGAAATGCATGCTGTCTTAAGCCAAAACCTGGAAGAACAGCATAAGCAACTCGAAGAGACCCTGTTTGCTGACAGAGTTCGAAACGAGGCAAGCAATCTTCAAAAGGAAAAAGAAAACTTTCTGAAAGACCTTCACACACTACAAGATTCCCTCAGGTCTAAGTTTGTACCTCCGGAAAAGTATGAGGAGATACAGAAAGAATTAAGCACTTCTCCGAATAAGCTGAAGGATGAATTCACAGAGAAGACACAACAATGCTCAATTTTCCAGGAAGCAGCAAACAGAGAAGAGATGGAAGAGCTGAATAACCAGCTAATGGAAGCCAAAGAGACTTTGGAGGCAAAAGTCGCAGAATTTTCTAAACAGATGGTGAAATTTTGGGAGACTTAACCATTGAGTTCACTCAAGTCGAGCTCATATCTGAGAGTAGTCTGGCTAATATTGAGGTCGAAAAGAAGGCTGAGTTTAAAGTCAGCACAGGAAAGCAGAAGGCACCTAGAAAGAAGACACATCAACACAAATGAGACTTTAATTCTGACAGCATGCGAGCGTATTTTCATAGAAGCTGAAAAAGGGTCATACGACTTGAAACATTGGCCTGAATTTTCCCGTTGGCAATTTGGGGGCAGGGCCCGCTCACCAATGGGAAAATGATGCAGGATGACGTCAGGAGGAACCCCCGATGTCATCCCGGTCCCTTTAAATTTTTAGGAAGGCGGGCGGACAGCGAAATCAGCTGTCCACCCGCCAACCTGTCAATGGCCAATTGAGGCCACTGACAGGCTAATTAAGATAATTTAAGACCCTGCCTGTCCAACCTTAAGGCTGGCGGGCAGGCTAGGAGCCCCAGCGGGCTTCTGATAATACATGAAACCTCATCCACTGGCGGGATGAGGTTTCATGTCCGTTTTTAAGAAGTCTAATAAGGTTTATGTCATTTTTATTAACATGTCTCATCTCGTGTGACATTGTCACATGAGGGGGACATGTTAATAATTTTTTAATTTTTCTATTTTTTGACTTTTCTTGCCTGTCACTAATCTCCCTGAGACAGGACTTTGCCTCAGGGAGCAGTGCGCTCTTTCACGTGCATGCGCAAAAGAGCATAATTTGACAGATGGGGAATCCCCCCCCCCCCAGCACAAGAAGCGCATAGTGGCCCACTCAAAATGGCGGCAGGCCCCGTTTCGGTGGTGGGGGTCGGCTGCCCGCCTGCCGCCAAGCTGGTGGGGCCCGCACGCCATCTGAAGGCAAAATTCTGCCCATTAACTCCTTTTCTCTCTCCACAGATGTTGCTAGAATTGCTAAGTTTTTCCAGCATTTTCTGTTTTTGTACCAGAAGTAGTCATTTCTGATAATGACATGGCATTTACAAGTGCTGAGTTTCAATGGTTTATCAGCTTCAACAGTATCACTCATGTAAAAACTTCACCGTGCCACCCTTCCTCAAATGGACTGGCCGAATGGGCGATTCAAACATCCGAGGCAGGCATGAAGATCCTAAATGGAGATTTCTTAGCAGCCAAGCTAGCATGCTTTGTTTTTCATTATAGGACCCCCACCCCTCACATGACAACAGGTGTTACACCTGCGGAATTATTAATGAAACACCGTCTCAGGATGAGATTGAGCTTAATAATGCCGAATTTAGGGGAGAAGGTGGAAAGGAATCAGGGAAACCAGGAAACTAGACACGACTGGCATGGTTGTGAGAGGAAATTTACAGTGGGAGAGACAGTATACGTGAAGAGCTTTGGAGAAGAACCAAAGTGGTTGCTGGGTGAAAAAAGTGCAGTGACTGGACCTCTATCTTACCATGTGAAGGTGGAAGGCCAAATCATACGGAGACATGTGGATCACCTAAGGAAGAGAGAAACAAATCACCAAGAAATGATTCCACCAGTGTTCAGAACTGGGTCAATGTTTCCTGTTGAGAGAACTCAACCCAGGACAGACACGTCTGATGTTCTTGTAAGAGTTGAGGATACAGAACTGCAGGTGCCCACCGAAGCACCTGATGTTCAGGCAACTCCAGAAAAGGAGGTTCCTGATAAAACTTCTGAAGTTGTAGAGCTGAGACATTCTATACGCCTAAGGAAATCCCCAGGAAGACTGAATTTGTAAATTACTTACCAGTGTAAATAATTTACCATCTTGAGAAAATTGTACTTGTAAATATAAAATGTATTTTCGAGTAAAGGGGGTGGGATGTTGTAATTATGGTTTTATCTAATAAACCTTTAAGAAGAATGTGGCTAAGGAAGATCACATGATCTTTAGGACCCAATAGGAGAGTAGCGCGGGCTAGTTAGTAGTCAGTAGTGTAGAGATGGGGTTTGAAGTGAAAGCACACAGGTAATTGCTGCTGAGTACCTTTGCAAATAGACATAATGTTTTCCACCTAAGAAGTGTCTCTTGATCAACTCTATCTATAGCATCAACTTGGCCACCACTCACAACAAGCGAGCAATGAGGATGCACAAGATCCAACACCCACAAACTCACTGGCTGGGATTTTCTGCTCCCATTTTGTGGCAGGCATCATGGTGGGCAGGATGGAAAATATCAGCAGATCGTAAAAATTGATTTCACAATTTCTTAAAAACCAGCTTGCCATCGTCTGCTCCACCTGTCAATGGCAGACTGCATTTCCTGCCACCACACGTCAGGAACCTAATTTCAATACTTTAGCATCTCATTATAAGCCCTGCTAGCCAGAATCATCCCCCCACGCTGGATCATGAGCTGACGTCGGTGTGGTTGTATGCTGACAACGGTACAGAAGCGATGTGCACCTGCGACCTGCACTTTGCTCGGGACTTCAAGGTTCGTTTGCCTACCCTGCTTCAGGCAGCACTCACGGTCATCAGCGCCAGGCTTTGCAGGCAGCACCATATCGCTTTTAGGGGTGCTGATGGGCAGATCTCTACCTACCAGACCAGTGGTAAGGGTGGGATGGCTTTTCAAGAGCTGCAGGGCTGGGGGAAGGGGGGGGTATCCCAGGGTGTATGTGGGGGCACATGTTAATTTGTGGAAGTGGCCTCAAGATGGTAAGGGCTGATGAGGCAGCCTCCAGAGGAGATGATGCCTGATGGAGATGTGACGATGTGTGTGAGAGAGTAAGTGGTGATGTCCCTTGAGCTGACAGTGAGTGAGATGCCAGTGAATGTGTGATGGCCTTGTGAGCATGTGAGTTTAGAATGATGAGATTGTTGCCTTACCCTTGTGGCACGCATGAGATCATTCATCCATTTTCTGCACTGGATGGCTGACCTTTTGTGTAACATTGACACTGACCACCTTTGCCACCACCTCCCAAGCTGGAGTGGTGGGACTGATGGGCCTCCTGCGGCCAGACCGGGGTTAGAGGACATCACGGCAGGCCTCAAAGGCATTCCATGGACGGTCACTGAACACACCTTGACTTTTGGGGCCATATCTTCACTGGAACAGCCCTGGGCTGCAATCAATGAAAATTGTCTGCGCGGCTGCAGTTTATATATGGCACCCGGAGTGAGGAAACGGTGAGGTAACGGCATGGAGGGTGATTCAGAGGCCGCCCACCAGCGAGACGACATGTTTCCTGTGTCTGCATAATTAATAAGGCAGATGATATGGCGCAAAAACCCGCCATTGCGGCCGGTGGGAAAAATGTCGCCCTTAGTGCAATTCTGGGAAAATTCTATCTACTGCCTCCACAATGTGATTCTCCTTTAGTTTTCATTATGATTTTTATCAAGAAACATGGAATTGTTTCATTACATGAAACAAAGTTATCTATAAGAAACATGCTTGGCATCCAATGAGTGTAAAGTATTGTAACATGTCATTTGTTACAAACTGTATTAGTAGTTACTGTGCACCTGCATTTTCATTTGAATGTGAAAAGTTGATGAACAGTCATCAGCCTGAAATGTTGACTCCAATCGACACTGGGCTGAGATGGTGAGGGGATGGTGGAATTGGTGAATGATGGGGTGTTGTGGGTGAGTGAGGGAGTTTCGGTTTCGAAGCACCAGTTTGGTTTTCCCTGCAGATTTGTGGTTTTTTTTAACATAGCAGAATCCTCTCCTGGAATATGTGGTAAACCAAAGAGTAGAGACAAGACAAGACATAAAAATACTAATATGGGAAATGTTAAACAGACAGTTACAGGAAGGGACAGAGTACAAATCTAAGAGTAAATCAGTAGATAAGGCTAGACTTCACAAAATAATGAAGGGCAAACCAAAGGCTCTGTATCTGAATGCACATAGCTTTTGAACTGATAGTGCAAATAGAAATAACTATGATCTGATAGTCATTACAGAGACATGGCTACAGGATGTCATAGACTAGGACCTGCATATTGAAGGGTAGGTGACACTTAGGAAGGACAGGAAGCTAAGAAAAGATGGAGGGGTGGCTCTGTTAATTAATGATGGTGTTAGCACATTAGAGAGGGATGACCTAAGTTCAGGAAACTAGGATGTAGAAGTGGTTTGGGAGTGATGTACAGGCCCCCTAATTGTAACTACACAGTAGGACAGAGTATTAAGGAAGAGATAATGGGAGTTTGTCAGAAAGTTTCGGTGATAATCACGGGGGATGTTAATCTACATATAGACTGGAAAAATCAAATGGGCAAAGGTAGACTAGATGAGAAATTCATGGAATGTTTTTGGGATAGTTTCTTTGAACAGCACATTTCGGAGGCAACCAGAGAGCAGGCTTACCAGACTTGGTATTGTGCAGTGAGATAGGATAACTTAATGCCCTCATAGTGAAGGCACCCCTAGGTAGCAGCAATCATAATATGATTGAATTTTACATTCAGTTTGAGGGAGAGATGAGTGAGTCCAAGGCTAGTATTTGAAACTTAAATAAGTGTAATTGAGAGCATGAAAGCAGAGCTAACTAATGTGAATTGGCAAATAAGGTTAAGGGATAGGTCAATAGAGACGCAGCGGCAGACATTTAAAGGGATATTTCAGAATACACAGAATAGAATGAGAAAGAAAAATTTCAAGGGGAGGACCCACCATCCTTGGTTAACTAAAAGTTAAAGACAGTATCAAATTTGAAGAAAAAGCATATCATTGCACAAAGACGGGTGGGAGGTCAGAAGATTGGACAGAATATAAAGAACAACAAAGAATGATAGATTAATAAGGAGGGAAAAATTAAAGCATGAGTGAAAGCTAGCTAGAAATATAAAGACTAATACTAAGAGTTTCCATAGATATTTAAATAAAAAAGTTAACAAAGTGAGCGTTGGTCCTATTGAAAGTGAGTCTGGGGAATTAATGGAAAGTAAGGAGATGGCAGATGAATTAAACAGGTGTTTTGCATTGGTCTTCACTATAGAGGATACAAGTAACATCCCAAAAATAGCTGCAAATCAGGAAATGGGAGGGAGGAATTCAGGAAAATTACAATCACGAGGGAAGTGGTTTGGGCAAATTGTTGGAGCTGTGGGCTGATAATTCCCCAGGTTCTGATGGACTTCATCCTAGGGTCTTAAAAGAAGTGGCTAATGAGATAGCTGATGCATTGGTTTTAAGTTTCCAAAATTCCTTAGATTCAGGGAAGGTTCCTTTAGATTGGAAAATAGCAAATGTAACTCGTTTATTCAAAAAGGGAGGGAGGCAGAAAGCAGGAAACTACAGGCTAGTTAGCATAACATCTGTCATAGGGAAATTGTTAGAAGTTATTATTAAAGATGTTATAGCAGGGCACTTCGAAAAATTCAAGGCAATCAGGCAGAGTCAACATGGTTTTGTGAAAGTGAAATCTTTGTGAAAGGGCAATGTTTAACCAATTTATTGGAGCTCTTTGAAGGAATCACACATGCTGCGCATGAAGGGGAACCAGTGCTGTGCTGCACTTAAATTTCCAGAAGGAATTTGATAGAGTGGCACATCAAAGGTTATTGCGAAAATAAAGCAAATGGTGTAGGGGGTAACATATTGGCATGGATAGAAGATTGGCTAGCTAACAGGAAACAGTTGTCATGAATGGATATTTTTCTGGTTGGCAGGATGTAACGAGTTGTGTGCCACAGGGATCAGTGCTCTGGCCTCAACTTTTTACAATTTATATAAATGGCTTGGATGAAGGGACTAAAGGTAAGGTTGCTAAATTTGTTGATGACATAAAGATAGGTCGGAAAGTAAGTTGTGAAGAGAACGTAAGAAGGCTACAAAGGGACATAGGTTAAGCAAGTGGGCAAAGATCTGGCAAATGGAGTATAATGTGGGCAAATGTGAAAAAGTCCATTTTGGCAGAAAGGATAAAAAATAACTATATTTTTTAAATGGTGAGAGATTGCAGAGTTCTAAGATTCATCAGTGAATCACAAAAGGCTAATACGCAGGTACAGAAGTAATTAAGAAAATTAATAAAATGTTATGGTATATTGTGAGGGGAATTGAATACAAAAGTAGGGAGGTTATGCTTCACTTGTACAGGGCACTGGTAATACCGCTTGGGGAGTACTGTGTACAGTATTGGTCTGCATTTTAAGGAACGATGTAAATGCATTAGAAGCAGTTCAGAGTAGGTTGACTAGACTAATACTAGGAATGGGCGGGTTGTCTTATGAGGAACAGTTGAACAGGCTAGGCTTGTATCCACTGGAGTTTAGAAGAGTAAGAGATGACTTGATTGAAACATATAAGACCCTGAGGGATCTTGACAGGGTGGATGTGGAGAGGATATTTCCTCTTGTGAGAGGATCTAGAACAAAACGTCACTGATGTAAAAATAAGGGGTTGCTCATTTACGGCAGATAAGGAGAATTGTTTTCTGAGTCTCATGAGTCTTTGGAACTCTCTTCCTCAAAAGGCAGTGGTAGCAGAGTCTTTGAATATTTTTAAGGCAGAGCTAGATAGAACCTTGATAAAGAAGGGGGTGAAACGTTAACAGGGGTAGGCGGGCGTGTGATGTTGAGGTTACGATAGATCAGCCAAGATCTTATTAAATGGCAGAGCAGGCTCGAGAGGCCGAGTGGCCTACTCCTGGTCCTAATTCGTATGTTCGTAAATGCCAACATTGTTAAAGTTCATAGTGATGAGACGTGAAGCCATACTTTCTTTATTGAAGTTTCGCTGTAAACTAAAGTTTGTTATCCTGCTGAAGAGAGGAAATATTGTGTGCAATTCTAATAAATACAAACTCGGGTGAGATAGTGATGTAGTGGTATTGTCTCTGGACTAGTAATCCAGACACCCAGGGTAATGCTTTGGGGACCCAGTTTCGAATTCCACCATGACGGGTAATGAAATTTGAATCTAACAAAAAATCTGGAATAAAAAGATCATGAAGCTATTGATGATTGTCGTCAAAACTCATCTGGTTCTCTAATGTCCTTCAGGGAAGGAAATCTGTATGGTCTACATGTGACTCCAGCAATGTGGTTGACTCTTAAATGCCCTCTGAAATGACAACAGCCTTACAGTCATACTCATGGAATCATACCTTAGAGATAATGTCCGAGAAACAAGCATCACTGGGAGTCCACAACATTGACATCATGGCATCAGGTGAAACATGGGCAAGGAAACCTCTTGCTGATTAGCACATACTGCCACTTGCCCCACCCCACTCCCTCAGCTGATGAATCAGTACTCCTCCATGTTGAACAGGACAGAATGTACTCTGGGTGGGGGACGTCAACGTCCATTACCAAAAGTGGCTCAGTAGCACCACTACAGGCTGAGCTGGCCGAGTCCTAAAGGACATAGCTGATAGACTGGTCTGTGGCAGGTGGTGAGGGAACCAACAAGAGGGAAAAACATACTTGACCTCATCCTCACCAGATGCAACTGTCCATGACAGTATCAATAGGAATGACCACCGCACAGTCCTTGTGGAGATGAAGTCCTGTCTTCACATTGAGGATACCCTCCATCATGTTGTGTGGCACTACGACCATGCTAAGATTTCGAACAGATCGAGCAACTTAAGTTTAGGGACTATGCTCAACTACAATCTGTAACCTAATGGCCCTGTATATTCCCCACTCTACCATTACCACCAAGCCAGGGGATCACCATTGGTTCAATGAAGAGTGCAGGAGGGCATGCCAGGAGCAGCACCAGGCATACCTAGAAATGAGTTGTCGACCTGGTGAAGCTACAATGCAGGACTACTTGCGTGCCAAGCAGCATCAGCAGCTTCCGATAGACAGAGCTAAGCGATTCCACAACCAACAAATCAAATCTAAGCTCTGCAGTCCTGCCACATCCAATCATGAATGGTGGTGGACAATTAAACAACTTGCTGGAGGAGGAGGCGCCACAGATAACCCCATCCTCAATGATGGGGGAGCCCAGCACAGCAGTGCAAAGGATAAGTCTGAAGCATTTGCACCAATCTTTAGTCAGAAATGCCAAGTGGATGATTGATCTCGGCCTTCTCCGGAGGTCCCCAGAATCACAGATGCCAGTCGTTAGCTAATTTGATTCACTCCACGCGATGTCAAGAAATGGCTGAAGACTCTGAATACTGCAAAGGCTATGGGCCCTGACAATATTCCGGCAATAGTACTGAAGACTCGTGCTCCAGAACTTGCCGCGTCCCTAGCCAAGCTGTTCCAGTACAGTTACAACGCTGGCATCTATCCGGCTATGTGGAAAATTGCCCAGGTATTTCCCATACACAAGGCAGGACAAATCCAACCCAGCCAATTACCACCCCATCAGTCTACTCTTGATTATCAGTAAAGCAATGGAAGGAGCCATCAACAGTGCTATCAAGCACTTGCTTAGCAATAACCTGCTCATTGATGCTCAGTTTGGGTTTCGCCAGGGCCATTCAGCTCCTGACCTCATTACAGCTTTGGTTCAAACATGGACAAAAGAGCTGAACTCCAGAGGTGAGGTGAGAGTGACTGCCCTTGACATGAAGGGAGCATTTGACTGAGTGTGGCATCAAGGAGCCCTAGTAAAACTGGAATCAATGGGAATCGGGTAGTGGGGGTGGTGGGAAAGCTCTCTGCTGGTTGGAGTCATATCTAGCACAAAGGAAGACAGTTGTAGTTGTTTGAGGTCAATCATCTCAGTTCCAAACATCACTGCAGGAGTTCCTCAGGGTAGTGTCCTTTACCCAACCATCTTCAGCTGCTTCATCAATGACCTTCCTCCCATCATAAGTTCAGAAGTGGGGATGTTCGCTGATTGTGCAATGTTCATCACCATTCGTGACTCCTCAGATACTGAAGCAGTCCATGTCCAAATGCAGCAAGAACTTGACAATATCCAGACTTGGGTTGACAAGTGGCAAGTAACATTTTTGCCACACAAGTGCCAGGCAATGACCATTTCCAACAAGAGAGAATCTAACCACTGCCTCTTGACATTCAATGGCATTACCATCGCTGAATTCCTCTACTATCAACATCATGGGGGTTACATTGACCAGAAACTGAACTGGACTACCATAGCGGAGGCAGTGGCGTAGTGGTATAGTCACTCACCAGGTATTCCAGAGATTTAGGGCAATGCTCTGGGGACCCTGGTTCGAATCCCACCATGCAGATGGTGAAATTTGAATTGAATTAAAAGTCTGATGATGACCATGAAATCATTGACGATTGTCGTAAAAACCCATCTGGTTCCCTAAAGGACATTAGTTTCCCTGCCTCTAGGGAAGGAAATCTGCCGCCCTTACCTGGTCTGGCCTACAAGTGACTCCAGACCCATAGTTAGCAACGTGGTTGACTCTGAAATGCCCTCTGAACAAGGACAATTAGGGATGGGCAATTGATACCCACATCCCATGAACAAATAAAAAATAATATATATATATATAAATACTGTCCACTAGAGCAGGCCAGACTCTAGGAGTGAGTAACCCACCACTTGACTCCCTAAAGCCTGTCACCATCTACAAGGCGAGTCAGGAATATGATGGAATGCTCCTCACTTGCCTGGATGAGTGCAGCTCCCACAATGCTCAAGAAGCTTGACACCATCCAGGATACAAACATTCACTCCCTTCACTACCTGTGTACCATCTACAAGATGCACTGCAGGAACTCACCAAGGCTCCTTAGGCAGCACCTTCCAAACCCACGACTGCTACCACCTAGAAGGACAAGGACAGCAGACACATGGGAACTCCCCGCCAAGCCACTCACCATCCTGGCTTGGAACTATATCATTCATTGTTTTTTGCTCTGTGCTCTGGTGCATTTAATGGGAATCGATGGCCACCATGACTGATTAGCTGGGGAGAAAGCCTAATTGATTTTGGTGTGTCAAGAAGCGAGCTGCCAGCCTGAATCGCACTGCATATAAAGCAGCTTGCCTTTTTGGAGGCCAGGAATTCCCATGAGGCAGTGTTCATCACAGACCTGTAACAGCACCTTAATGGGGAGGGGTAGAAGTGTTGGAAGTGTAGTGGAACAGCAGATTTCAGTAGCAGACAGCAGCACCCTCAGCGGCAACAAGATAAAATTATGGAAGCATTTAAGGTTCAAAACATTCAGGAGACTGAAGAGAAACATTAGTGCCTGTGCTGCTTTATCTCCCTGGCTGCAGATGGTCACTCCTGATCTTGACTTCTATCTCACGTGGTCTGTGGGCTGGTTGAGGTGAATTGTATTGGGGGGTCCTGCTAGTGTTAGCTGGCCTTTATTTTCATACATTAATGGCGGCAGGGCAGGGCGGTGGGGAACTGCATTGCAAATAAACCACATCAGACCTTATTAAAGTGCAAGTATATTTACAAAAGTGCCATAATGTTACCAATCGTAGTGCACCCATGCAACCACATGTGAAATCAAAACTCCACAATCTTGTGCTCCCTACCGCTTCTAGGTGCTTGCCCAACATCCACAGCAGGGGTGGTGACCAGTTTGCCATGTTGTCTTGGATGACCTAGGCAGCTGTCCTCTGGAGACATGAGGTCTGGAGGGCCCCAGCTTACTTTGGCTGTCCTGCTGCAGGGCAGCTACTCCCTCTGCAGTCACAGAGGACAAAGCTGAAGGGGCCACAGGCAAGGGAGATTCTGAAGGTGCAGACACTCTCAGAGTCCTGAGTGGAGGTCACATGGGTATCCAACAGCTGCTCCTCCTCCCTTTGTGTGCCCAAGGGCCCCTGCCTGACTGCTTGAGGGAAAAGATCACCTGGAGCAAGGTCAAGGTGCCCTATCCCCCATGGCATAGCCACTGCTAAAGCTCACCAATGGCTACAGTGATGGAGTACAGGTCTGCGCGCATCTCTGACAGAAACTGGGCATTCTGCTGGACCAGGTTCTCCATGGCATCTGCCACCCTCCCCATGGAGACCTTGATGCGTGCACATGTTTGCACCACTTCATCAGAGAGCAGGCAGATGGACCGCTCTGCCTCACGTGCCGCAACTGAGGGCCTCTGCCACCTCTGCCTGATGTTCCCCCACCTCTTGCAGCTACCCCAGCATCCCATGCAGGGCTCATCCCAGAGGCTCATCATCAGACTTGGATGTCACAGATGCCTCTTCCCCAGCAGTTCTCCGAGTGCCGGTGAGCTTGGCTGACCCTGTCTCCTCCTGCTGTGAAAATGTGTCCATGTGGTGACCACCAGAATGTAAGAACAGGCCTGAACTACATCTAATATCCACTGAAGCCTGTGCCCCTGTGCTGGTGGAGGGTGCAGGTGACTGCTGTGACTGCTCTACAGGTGCACTTTCTTCCTCCTCCCCGTGTCCTTGGTCCTCTGTGGGCTGGATGAACTGCAGGACAGGGTCTCCTCTTGTTCCCTTGCCCTCTTCCTGCTGGCATCCATAAGTGAGAGAGGAGAGAGCGAGAGAGGAGAGACATGCCTGGGCCCTTATTGGATGGAGGCTGCCCACCAACCTCTCCATCTCCACAGGCTCGGCCTGGTTGCTCCACTGCCAGCTGGGCTGCCTGCTCCTTAAGTCAGTGAGGTCCTTGTGGTCAGGCCAGCCCCCTCCCGTCTTCTCTCTCTCTTTCTCGTATTGTGCCTCAACTTCACCTGTGCAAAGAGAGAAGATGGGGTTGAGGGTAATTGGGTTTTATGTTTCTTTCTCATGCTTCCAGTCTTACAAATAACCTATTGCATTGTGTGCCATCTGATTGATGCACTGCAGGTTGTCCAAAAGGGTTCTGGGGGAGCACTCTCCAGAGCAGTGAGCCCATGCAGATAGAAGGATAAGGCTCACAGAAGCAGGTCAACAGCAGTGCTTGCTGGTATCCTAGATGCCTAACCCCCCATACACTACCCCAGACAGCATCTGAGCTCTCTGTGTGGAGAGATCAGGGATCCACAGTGGCCTCTCCATCTGCAGACTAGATGGACTTCAGTGGGACTATGAGGCATCACCTTATCATGTTGAGCAGCTCTTTCATTCATGGGCCATACAGATGGTGCCCTTGCCAATGAGGCCCATGTCCCCTGTACCATTCAATGAGGTGAGTGTGAGCCATTGAGGGTTCACTTACCCTGGCAAAGTGGATGAGGTTATTCATCCTTTTGCAGCATTACAGGGCAGCCCTCTGGTGGAGGCCCTAGACACTGACCTCCCTGGAGACCTCCTCCCATGCAGGGTTAGTCAGAAGGCTCAGCCTCCTTCTTACAAACTCGGGGTGGAGGACGGCCCTTCTGGCCTCCACTGCATTGAGCAGGACTTCCAGGGATGCGTCGTTGAATCTGGAAACGCCATGAATTTCCACCGGTCTCCGCAGCGGGAAACACTCCCAGCTCCCACCCCTGCCACGGGATTCAGTCCTGGTTTGGAAAATTCCACCCCAGGTTTTTGCATTTATTCAAAGCTGTTTAAAAATCCATTCTGAAATCCATGATCTCCATCAATTTTTTTTTGTTGCAAGCTGAACACAGAACTTCATGGCTGAATTCCCCCTTCCGGGTGGGAAACAGGATTCTGAACTTTTTCCAGGTCCTGAGCCCGCCCCAGGGGAAACAGTCAATCTTTGGGATTTGTATGGAGGCACCTCCTTAATTAACATGGAGACAGGTTCCTTGCCCACTTACAGGTGGCAGGTGGGCTCTTGAAGTTGGGGCAATCAATCAGAGGCCTTCCAGCTTGAGAGGAGCAGTAAGCTGCAGCAGAAGGTAAGTAACATTGAGGGCGCTTCAACCTGGGGTTGCTCTCCAACCAACTGTTTAAAACCTTTAAATAGGAATCAGATTCAGCAGACAGGCCAACACTGTGTTGGGGGTGGCAGTGTTTGGCTGAATCTGCACCCAGGAAGGCAGAGAGGGCATCTAGGTCTGCCTGGAGTGCTGCTGCTCCTGACCTGCCACTGGGTGCCTGCCTCCAGGCAATTATGTCAAATGGCCGGCACTACCCGCAGCTCGGGAAACAAGCATGCTGGTTGACGTCGGTATTTTAGGGCCCCTTACGTCTCCAACCCTGACCTGAGTGGGTCTGAAAATTCAGCTCCAATTCTTTTTAATCAGGAAACCACAGTTGGGGAGGGAAAAATCAGTTCATGCCAAGCTTATTTTTAACCCTCGAAGATTGTAGGAGGAAGGATCCATTGGGAAAGACAAGGAACTCAACAGTTTTGAGGTCTGGGAAAGAACAGTTAAAGTCACAAATCAGTAAGCCTTGATTTCAACACAGCCAGGATGAGACAAAGGAAAGGAATGCATCAGTGACTCCTGACTGTAAGGCAATAGCTTTACAGCAAGGCTGCAGTTGTTGAAACCCTGAATAATGAGTAATGGGAGGCTGATGGAAGCTGGGAGATCATAACCTTCCTCATCACCAGTCTTCTGGAAAAAAACATCACCTGGCTCCAGGCCAGTTGCACTTTTAACTTCATCTGAGGGGTCACGTTTTTACCCTTTAGTCCTTTTGTTATTTTTCTGTAGTGGGAAGGTTTTAATTTATTAATCGTGTAATGGTTACCTTCATTGGAAAGGGACTGTAATTTAGTCCATCTGCTCTTCTATTTCTAGTTTTGACAGAGGTTTCATCAGTGGATAGGATCTGAATCACTCCTGTCTTCAGATTCATATCATTTTAACCTCCCCAAGGTCCCGATGAAATCCCAAAGGACATAGTTTGTCTACATAACATGCAAACCATTACAAAGAGCTGGCAAAACTTTCCATGGCTGTATTGATGCATGCCAGCAAGCATTTGAAACACATCTTCAAGATGCCAAAACATCTCAAAATCAAAACATGAGGAAAACAGTTCCTATCCCTGTTGGTAGGTGTCCAGGAATCGGTCACTTTTGCTGTCACTGTCCCTGAAATATAAAGGTAGAAAACAATTATTTGGCACTTTATAGCTTGCACAATAGATTTAAGTGAAAAACGACCTCTTTTCTAGACTGCTAAACACAAGAAGTTTGGATCCTTTTAGCCAAAGTTGAATTGACATTAATTCAACAGTTGCACTTAAACTTTGGTTGTTGTAGCACATTTTGCTTGATGTAGCTATTGAATGTCCTTTGGCTAGAATCTTCCGGGCCCACCAGCAACGGGAAGCTTGACGGACAGGGGAACGTAACTTAGTGTGAGGCCAAAAATCAGTTTCCAGACAACGGGATGGACTTTTGCAATTAAGCTCTTGGGTCTTTAAAGATGGGTCAAGCTTCCTGACAAACAATGTCGGGAAGCCCTTTTGCATCTACTAGTTTGTCATACATGCTCATCAAAAGGCCAGCTCACCAGAATTAACTTACCCCCTCCAAATTAAGTTCGCTGCCAGCAAGAAATTAGAACGTTCACATTTATGACTGGAGCAGAGGCTGGACAGGGCAGGGCAGGCAGGCTAAGGTGAGGATGGGGGTGGCCCGAGGGTGGACTGGAGGCAATTCAAGGGAGGGAGGACCAGGGGGGAAGGGTTGGAGGCCGTTGGGGGAAGGTAGACAGACTGTCCGAGGAAGGGTGGGAAAGAAAGGGTGCAGGGACGTGGGACGAAGCTTGTTGGGTCTGGGGGTCTGGTGATTGGGTGGGGGAAGGGGTTTCCGGGCACGGATGGTGGGAGAGAGATGGTGCTGGAGGGTGGGGTTGGTGCTGCCTACATTGGGGTCCTGAGGGTTGAACTGAGGGTACTGGGCAGTGGAGGGAACAGTCACAGTGAAGGGGGTTGTGGGATGCAGGTAGTGTGGCAGGTCCAGGGCAATAGTTGTAGTATAAGGGTATTTGGCATAGCAAGAGTTAATGTGGGACTGGAGAACAGTATCGGCCACAGTATGATGTAGAGAGACATATGACAGTAGACAGGAGACATTGTATGGACAGACTCAAGTAGAAGTCAGCATGAAGTTAGCTCTTAGTCCGAGCTATACTTTGTACATACATATAGTATGCGTTACCAATAAACAGTACCCTTCAACCTTACAAGCCTGTGAACCTCTTTGAGACCTAGTGAATAAAGCGACTAAACCCTTACAACCATAGTCAGGTAACTGAAGGTTTCGGGGGGCAGGCGGGGGGGTCTCAAAAAACGGGCAAAACAGGTGGCTCGGATAATGGGAGGGGTTAGTGTCAGGGTGGACATGGGGACAGTAATGGGTGTAGACTCAGAGGCATGTGGAAGGTGATAGTTATAGGTTAAGGTTAATGGGGGAATGTTTAAGGGTGGCAGGGGAGAGGACTAATTTTATTGGGTGGGCGAAGGATGATGGTTGGAGGCAAGTTGGTGGGTGTTGGGGGAGGCTAGAAGGTGGCGGAACGTGTCTGGAAAGTTATGCGCACCATTTTCTCAAGGGTCTTCTTCACAACACAGTTTCTCTGTATGTGTGAATCCTCGAAGTGGGAGTAGGGTCTTTTGGGGTGGTTGGAGTTAAAGGTGAGCACCATTGGCCAACTATTGCTTCTAATTTCCACCCCTCTATCACCTTCACATGGTCCATCTCTGACATTTTCCTCCCCTTCCTTGACCTCTCTGTCTCCATTTCTGGTGATAGACTGTCCACCAATATTCATTACAAGCCCACCAACTCCCACAGCTACCTCAACTACAGCTCCTCACACCCTGCTTCCTGTAAGGACTACATCCCATTTTCTCAGTTCCTTCGCCTCCATCGCATCTGTTCCGATGATGCCGCTTTCTAAAACGACGCTTCTTCCTTAACCGAGGTTTCCCATCCACTGTGGTTGACAGGGCCCTCAACCGTGTCTGACCCATCTCCCACGCCTCTGTCCTCACCCCTTCCTCTCCCTCCCAGAACCATGACAGGGTCCCCACTTGTCCTCACTTTTCACCACCACCCCCAGCCTCAGCATTCAAAGGATCATCCTCCGCCAACTGCAGCATGATGCCACCACCAAACATCTTCCCCTCACCCCCTCTATCAGAATTCCGAAGGGACCGTTCCCTCTGGTACACCCTGGTCCACTCCTCCATCACCCCCAACACCTCATCCCCTTCCCATGCAATCGCTGAAGGTGCAACACTTGCCCCTTTACCTCCTCCCTCCTCAATGTCCAAGGACCCAAACACTCCTTTCAGGTGAAGCAGCGCGTCACTTGCACCTCCTTCAATTTGGTCTACTACGTTCGCTACTCCCAATATGGTCTCCTCTACATCGGGAAACCAAATGCAGACTGGGTGACCGCTTTGCGAAACACCTTCGCTCAGTCCGCAAGCATGACCCAGATCTTCCTGTCGCTTGCCATTTCAACACACCATCCTGCTCTCATGTCCATATGAGAGGGCATGGCCTGCTGTGATGTTCCAGTGAAGCTCAACGCAAACTGGAGGAACAGCACCTCATCTTCCGATTAGGCACTTTACAGTCTTCTGGACTTTACATGGAGTTTAACAATTTCAGACCATGAACTCTCTCCTCCATCCTCACCCCCTTTTTTATCCCTTTTTTCAAAATTCATTTTTATTTTTTGCCCACTTATTTTTATTTTTATTCATTTTTATTTTCATTCATTTATTCACTGTTTTATCCCCCCTTTTTATTCCATTTGTGAACCCTTTTTTTACCCTCCACTCCACCCCTACTAGGACCATCTGTTACTTGTTCATGTTGTTCTTTTCAGATGCTTACCCTTGTCCTGCTATTATCATATCCTGCTTTCTTACTTTAATGCCACTATCAGCACCTTCTTTTAGCCCTTACCACTACCATTATCACTCCCTTTGTCATTTTGTTCATGACATCTTTGTCAATCTCTCCTATGCCCCCACTTATTGCTGGTCTTCTATCCAGTTTCACTTGCTCCACACCCCTTTAAACCGTATAAATTTTACCGCATTTCTACTTCTCTGTAGCTCTAAAGAAGAGTCATACGGACTCGAAACATCAAACTCTGTTTCTCTCTCCACAGATGCTGTCAGACCTGCTGAGTTTTTCCAGCATTTTCTGTTTTTGTTTTAAAGAGATACCCTAATAATCATGAGGCAACTGGATGAGAACATGCTCAGTTTTTTTCTCCTCTCTGTGGTGAAGCCCGCACAGCAGTAGGTTTGCTCCCCAACTCATGGGTCTCCTAACATCGAGATCCCAGCAAGGTCGACAGCTGCAGTAATCTCGCCTCATGGGAAAATCCCCCAGTCCCTGGAACAATTCTGGTGCATTTTGGTTGCAATCCCTTAATGTGAGTTCAATCCTCCCCTAGCTAAGGAGACGAACAGGACAGACAATACTCCAGGTGAGGTCTCACCAAGACTGCAGTCAACTGCTGCCAGACTTCCTTAATCCTACACTTTATCTCTCTTGCAATCAAGGGCAATGTGTCAGTTGCCTCCTTACTTGCCGGCTGCACCTGCATGTTAGCTCACAGTTACTTTTGAACAAGGACGGCCAGGTCCGTTTGACCATCCATACTTCTCACTATCTAGGAAAGGCTCTTGTTTGCTATTCCTCAGACCACAGTGAAAAGCCTCACACTTTTGGCCCTCATACTCCTGCCATGTTCCTGGCCACTCACTTCGCCTGTCTAACTCCCCTTGAAGCCTCTTTTCATCCTCCTCGCATCAGGACAGCAGTAGGACAGGCTTGACAGAAAACACTGTGCAGACAGCATTCTAAGAGGGCTTAAAACTGGGTGATGGGTTTCCTGATGCTTCCCAAGGCTGCAAAATCATGAATGATGGCCAAGGCTGAAACATGCTCATGTTGGAATATCAATGATGACACTGCTGATAATGTGAGACAATAAATGGTGTATTGTGAGAACCACATCATCGGTATCTGATTAGAAACTTAAACCGGCACAACCATGGCATCAACAAGCAGCATAATGAGAATGCAGCAAACCTGAACATGGTGCAATTAAACATACATTTACAAGTGCCAAAAGTATATTCAATGGTTGTACATCCGTGTCTTCAAAACTTTCCTATCTTTCCTTATTACTATACCTAGGTGCAGCCCCAACATCCACAGAAGAGCTGGAGGTTGACTGCTATGTCCTGTTGACTGTGAGGACATTGGTGGGCATCCTTTGCTGGTCCGAAGCCTAGAGGGCCCAAGCCTGCTAAGGGTTATCACGACAATGGGAAATTGTGGCTGAGTGATATCTACCTATAACTTCAACAGCAAACCAAAAACATAGTGAACTGTTTAAAATACAAGAAAAGACACTGACTCAAGACAGCTGCCATAAGTCACCTGATGTCTGGAATTGTAAGCGAACAACTTCTGAATAATTACTATATGGATTGCACTGCAGATATGCCCTGAAATGTTGCTCATGGAATTTCATACCTGGGGGTGTCAAGGTCCACTTGAAAAAGGACTACTGAAAGAAAGATATGAAAAATGAAAAGTGCTGGACTTTAATCAATTGTAATCTTGTCAAGACAATGGGAACTGCTGGGATATACAACCAACAGACACTCAAACCCCCTGTAAAGGATGAAAGAACCCCATCTCTTGTTGGTTTCTACTATCTTGAAATGGGTCAAAAGTTTCTGAGATGAAATTTCAAAGTGTTCTACAACAATGACTACTGCAGACTTGGTAATCAAATTCCTTTGGAATACACAGCGAACAGGACTTTAAGAATTGGTTTTGCCAAGCAGAAGCAGAGAAATATGGAAAAGCTGCTCATGGAACAGTAAGGAATCTCTCTCCCTCAAGTAAAGCCCTATCTTTACAGTCTAAAAATCCAGTACAAGAGAGAGTGAATGTCCATTGGAAAGAACCTCAGGAAAAATTAATCTATTTCTGGAATACGGATTACGGATTAACAGAAAGGAAATTGTCTTCAACAAATGCAGTTACATGGATTTTAATTCAACTCTGGGATTTCAAAGAAACCAACTAACTTAAAACATCTGCAACATTCAACAATCTACGCCTCAGGGATAAGCAAAGGAATTAACTGTATTTTTTTAATTTTTTATTTGGACTCTAACTTTCCTTACCTCTGATACCTGCGTGTGTGTAACATCACGTTTTTTATTACGTTTTCCTCGGGTTTAGTAGTTAATAAGCCTGCTCTTTCTCTCACTCAAGAAAACATTATGATTGGCTCCTTATTGTTCACTGCATAGCATCCTCCTCAGAGGTGGGTTTGGGGCTGCTTCGGTGGCTGGTCTCCCTTGTTGGTCTCCCACTTTTCTTGCTGGTACCTGGGGTGGAGAAAAGAAAGATTTAGTGGATGCCTAAACAGGCTCCCTTATTAAAGCAATGAGTCACTCTGTGGGTGCATCTGACAACTTCAGACTGGAGGCACTGTTGGGGAATCTCACTTTCAGCACAGGCACGGTCCTGCTCATCACCAGCTAGTTCGGCAGCCTCCTCCTCAGGTGGGGTGAGGATTCAGATATCAGGCAGGCCGCCTCCGGTCTTGGCCCGCTCCCTTCTGTTGTGAGCGTTCTTGTCCTGCAGACAGACAGAAGGATTTTTTGTCATCCTAATGGGTGCATGAGCAGTTCAGGAGCGTGCATGCCTATGCCAGCTCCTGAGACCTCCCCATTAATGATTAGCAAGCAGATGTCCTGCAACTGAGAAAATTGAGAACATGAAGTGGCTGGCACACATTCAGTGCACATGTCCCATCTGCTGCTGAGTCCTGCAACCCAAACTCCTGTCTAACATCCCTGCACACTCGCACACTTACGCTGCCTGATGCCATTATGAGCGTCACTTTGCAGTGAGTAGACAGTGCCACTTACCCTGGTGGTGCGCATCAGATCATTAACCCTTTTTCCTATCGGCCCCATGGACACTCTGTGACCTCCACCCAGGCTGCCATTGTCAGACGAGAGGGCCTCCTGCAGCCATCCTTGAGAATCAGCACCTTCCAGCTT
Organism: Cetorhinus maximus; assembly: GCF_964194155.1. NCBI lineage: Eukaryota > Metazoa > Chordata > Chondrichthyes > Lamniformes > Cetorhinidae > Cetorhinus > Cetorhinus maximus. The sequence continues at coordinate 87,391,308 of NC_135890.1, forward strand.
TCCTGGATGGCCTGAAGGAAAATCTGCAGGGGGGCCTTGCTAAACTGTGGGGCCACATGTTGTCTTCTCTGCCACATACTGACTGTGATCTGGAGAATATGGAGCTCCTGGCTTGCAGTGAGTGAATGGTTGTCCGGGTGTCAGGACCTCCAACTCCATGAGGTAACAGCAGGGATGACAACTGCCTGACCGCCCCCATTGCAAGACTTGCCATGTTCCTCACGGATGTATATGTAATGAGCTGAACAGCACAAGTTCATGCATGGCCAGCAACCCTACCCCCCAACAAGATCATTCATTTCCACTCTTGCCACCAATTCTGACTTTTGTCTAATTGCAAAAATTGGCTTGACTTGTCAATGGTGGGCAAGGAGGTACAATGACACGTTCTAAGGACCTTTTAGAAGCTTTCAGCACACAATAAATGTTACTTTGTGTGCTTTTGCTGCAGAATAGTTGTAGGAGAGCAGATTTGGCACTCCCTCCACCAATGACAACGACTAAGATTACATATTTGGAGTTAAAGATGTCGCCGCTTACACTGCATGATTGTTAAATACCAGCAGTGTAAGGGGGTGCTGATCTTGCTTTCACCAACACAATTTGTTGAGGCCAATATTTTGCTCTCAGGACCTTTTTGAATCCTCGCAGTGATTAGCAATGTACCAGTGGTTTATCTCCTAGTTTTATCTCTTGTTTTTATGCTGGATTATTAAAACGCTTAGGGTGAGCTTTCACAACATTGTTCTGCTTGTTATTTGTTGCCTTAATGGAAGCTAATTGGGGTATCTTCCAATGTTACATCTATGAACTCACGTTTATACTGGCATTTTCACTAGGATATTAGGTATAAAGCTTTCAAGTGCTGTTAAGAGAAAATTGTTCTCATTTATCTTTGAACGCAGTAGCCTTGATTTTAATTTAGGATTTGGACCCTGCCCAAAGAAGGTTAAATTTTTTGTGAGTCTTGTGGGACCGAGAAGGAAAAAAACAGTTTGGATGATTACTGTTATTTCCCAGTTATTACTGGTGTTCCATTTTAAGGTATGCAAGACCAGTATTCTTATTTCCCAGCTTTTGCTATTTTTCGTTCTGAGGAGCAGGGGAGAGCCCATGTAGGGAGAAATAAATATTCTTTGTAGGCTCAAATAGGAACACACCTGTTCACCCTGCCCCACAAAAACTAAAACACTTTTCTTAAATGGCCTATTTTGGTCCCAGATCCTTTTACCAGTTCTGTCTTCACCGAAAAGCCGTAATGGTTTCCCCGCTGAGGCCAGAGTTAAAATGGCAGGTGGGATCCAATGACATCATCAGAACCTGATCTTCAATCTAAAAAAGGACCCGACCAGTTCAGGTGGCTGCTTGTTGCCTGATCTGAAGAGGTGGCTAAAATTGGAGACAGGATCGAGGCAGGATCAGGTAAGTCCCTTGACGGTTTTTAACTGCCCACCCATAGGGTTGTTAGCAGGCTGGTAGGGTTAAAATTGCTCCATATGCCTTTTGAGAATGCCTTCAAGAAAATACCAAATATTTGCACTTTAGATGCACAAATGCAGAGTAAATAAAACTGTATACAGAGGGTGGAGGTACTTATTGACAGTTAATGTGACAAAACATTAGGGAACTTAAAATACTTTTGGTTTTAAAAAGAATCCATGCATAGAAGAACAGATAAAAAGAAAACAAAATAGGTAGAAGTGATTTCTTATGTTCATGCATTGAACTGGATTAAAGAATAAATTCTGTTTTAGAATAGACATTCAAAATATCATATATTTTTAAATTTCTGTATGTAAAATATTGTGTCCATGGCTGTTAATGAGATTATACTTTATTTGTCATGGCTTTCTTCTTTCTTTCTTGTTGAGGAGGTTCTGTATTTATCTGAACAGTTTAATGGGAAAAAAAGGTCAAAGTATTCTGACTAAATGGATCATGTTCATCTAATATTTTTACAACCAGAGCCTTGAGAATATGTTTTCAATATCCACTCGTCGCTCTATGTTAGTGTTTTGCCAAGCAGCTAGCTGCAGGGGTCTTGACCTCTTCTGTCTCTCAGGGAAGGGTCAAGCTTTGTGAGAAGACTGGAGGCTGCTGGTTGTGCGACATGATAGGATAGTGCCTGTTCCTCCCTTCATCTGTAATACAGTTAGCCTTTTAGAAAGAGTTACATTGGTCATACCCAGCAACAGATTACATTACTGCTTGTATGATCAAGATGTAACAAATGGATAGGAGGAACACAAATGACAGCAAATCAATGTTGAAGCAGATATGTTTTGAATCATTCCTTAGATCTGTCTACTAAAGGGGGAATATTTCATTTCTCAATTTGAGTTTGTGTCGCCTCAGTCCATAGCAGTCATGAGTTTAGTGCAGAATACCTGTCTCTTTGGATATTGAAATCAAAACTGTGTAGCGTGCTTAAAGGTCTCCCCACCTCCCAGGCTCCAGATTTTAATGTCCCTTTGTTCTGCAGGGGACAGACATGGACAAGGCAATTGGGAATCAGATGTGATTTAATTAACTTCTTTGAAATGAAATTAAAGACACTGGATATGGTGATATTGCAGACCTTTTGTGTTGAGGTTTTTCATTCCCATTTGCTGTCTCCTCATCATCTCCTGTTACATAGCCTTACAGTCAGGGCAGATGCTTGGTGCATTGCCTGCTAGGTTTGTGAGCAGTAGACTGCATTTGGCACATTTCTGTTTGTTTTTAAATCTTGCATGGTTTACTTCTTTGCTGATTTATAATTCATTGTAACTTAAGTGCTGCCTTTGCAAAGTCAGTCTCTGCTCTTTAAACTTGTAGTGCTTTGGTTAGATCTGCTGCTAATGCCTAAACAGATCTGATGGCCAATGCATGATTTGTTAAATAATCCACAAGCACTTTGCGGATGACATTTCTGGACTTGCTTTGCGGTGTGTTTCACTTTCCCTCTGTGCTAATTGCACACACACACAAGGCTTGCTGCTAGGAAGAAGTGATATGTTTGCTCTCAAACACCTCTCATATTTCAGTGGAAGGAAATACAGATTGTTTGGCTTTGTTAGTTTGAGAATTTAGAACTTGTGTGCAGAGAAATATTTCAGGACACTTAATGTGAGAATTAGAAAAGTGAAACAATAATTTAGGCCATGTGTCTATTCACTTCTTTGGAAGTGCCCCACACATCAATATAGCAGTAGATATTTATTTTACCTATGTCTAGGAGCTACAAATACCAAATATTAATTTTAGTATTCTGCAATTGGGCTTTCCCTTTAAGAAGAATGTGTTAAACATTGCTGATTTCTACAGTTCTGTGCTGCACATTTATGAGGTGTTTGTTTGCCAGAGTTGCCATGATCTTTTCCTTCAATTTATAGTCATGAATGGAACCAAGCATGGTTTAGTTTTGCCCCAGAAGATTTGCATTATCACTGCTGAGTAAACATGAATTTATTCTGATTGTAATTGGGAACTTTAACTTTTGGAAAGCATGAGTAATAACTTCAAAAAAACAAGTGACTGTAAGGGTAACTTGACAGAATTCTGTTAGTGTCTGAGTAAGCATACTTTACATTGTGTCAGTGAGACAAACCATCTGGTTTATTCACTGTTTGCAATATACATGCCCCTTTCCCATGCAAACACACAATCCTCTCCTGTTCAATTTTCAACCTGCTTAGAAGGCATTCCAACTGTTTTGAGTCAATCCGTATACTATGAGCTATTTCAGTTCGGAGGCAGCAAGAGTTTCACTCCTTTGCAACCACTTCAGACTCTCCTTGTTAACAGAAAGGAATGCAGAAGAAGATGGCAGAAGGAAGCAAAATGAAATGGAGGGTGATGTGGTGGGTTGGGGAGGGAAATAAAGGGCAGGTGATGAGAGCCATGCCAGATGGAAGACATAAAATATCCAAGAAACAATGAACAAGAGATTGAATGAATGAAAATAATTGAGAGAAGTTAGAAAAATGAATGGTAGAAAGACATTAAGGCATGGGGAAAAACAACAAAGAAAAGTAATCCAAACTATAAGGGAAAAGGTAAGGAAAAATTGTTTCCAAAAAGGTTAAAGCAGGATATGGAAAGGGAACTCCATACACTTAGGTATTGATCAACCCCATTACTTGAACACAGTCAAGACTGGTTTTAAATGTAACTATACGGTTTGAAGTTAAAGGATTGAAATTGAAATAAACCTCTTTACCTATCTCTGCTTTTGTATAATCTAGCTTTATTAAAATCCTTGACACTTTCTAACTGCTTAATATTTTCAGACTAGCAGTTAGGGCGGGACATTCAACAGCTCTAAATGTAAGGTGTCCATATTTGTCACCAGCATCCATACTCCTGCTAATTTTTAACTCGTGTCTGCATTGCCAACTTCAAGTCCAACTCAGAGTCATCTTCCTCCTTTCTCCTCCACTGGGATTATCCACCCTTATTCTCAAACTCAATTTTGGCTTCAGCCTACACTCTCCTAAATGGCCTGCTCCACCACGCTAGCCCAATGTTGTCACCTCCGTCACAGCATGGAGGAACCAATGTAGGAGACAAAGAGACTGAGATTGCAAACAGAAGAGAAATGCCACCATGTTGATGAAAAGCAATGCCAGATTTTATGCCTTAGTCCCCATCTCCTGCTCCAGTTCCTCAGTAGATCTTCTACCTCCACTTAATTTGGCAGCCCAACGTGCAAAGTTAAAATCTCATATGAAAGATGTCACCTACAAGTGTGCAGCACTCTGTCAGTACTTCACTTGCGTTAACCTACATTATGGGCAGGATTTTCCCGTCGGCAAGCAGGAGCGGAGCCCACTCTCCGACGCGTAAAATGACGTCACTGCGCCCCATTTAAATTTTCAGGTAGGCGGGGGTGCAGCAAAATCAGCTGCGCGCCGGCCAACCTGTCAATGGCCAATTGAGGCCATTGATAGAGTCAATTAAGTTATTAAAGGACTTGCCCATCCAACCTTAAGATTGGCGGGCAGGCCAGGAGCCCCGGCGCGAATTAGAAAAAGCATGAAACCTCATCCACGGGCAGGATGAGGTTTCATGTAGGTTTTTAAAAATTTTAATAAAGTTTTTAAAAAATCATGGACATGTCCCAACTCATGTGACAGTGTCACATGAGGGGACATGTTAGGGAAATTTTATTTTTCTATATTTAGCTTTTTGACATTTAGAACCGATCTCCATGAGGCTGCACTTAGCCTCAGGGAGATAAGTGCGCTCTTTCGTGTGCATGCGCGAAAGAGTGCACTTTTGATTTTGGGAATCCCCCCCCCCTGCCCGCATAGGGAGCGCATAGCAGTTCTGTGCGGACGTCATTCTGGGCGGGCCTTAATTGGACTGCCCACGTAAAATGGCGCCATGCCCCCGATTGGGGGTGCTGATCGGAAGTGCGCCTCTGCAAGTCTGCCCTTCAACTTCGCCTCCAGCAGGGGGAAAATCCTGCCATATGTGTTCAAGTCTTTTCCTGAGGCTTGAACACAAAACCCCCTGATTCAGGTGCGAGTACTACCAATTGAACCGATCTAACTGAGATTTATATGTAGTTTGTGTAGTTGCATGCAATTTATAATTGTTCTATATTATGTACATTTATATGTAATGCCAAATGTTAATATTGTGTATATTTAACAAAAACACAAGATACAGGAACAGGAGTAGGCCCTCAAGCCTGCTCTGTCATTAATAAGACTATGGGCTGAATTTTGCCCTTGTTGGGCAGGTGTGGCGGGTGGGCCTGTGAATTGACTGCTGCCCGCAATTGCGCCGACCACGATTTCATGCTGGCTGGCCAATAAATGGCCAGCCAGCCTGAATCACACGCTACAACACTAAGTGCTGCTGGGAGTGGGGGTGGAGGAGAGCAAGCATGGAAGTTGCCTCAGGGAGCTGAAGATTTAGAACAGTACAAATAAAGATTTAAAAAATAAGAAGAACATGTCCCTCATGTGACTCTGGCACGTGAGCAGGGACATGGTATAAATTAGATTTAAACATTTTTATTTTATTTTAAATTCCTGGTGGAAACCTCAACCAGTCTGTGAATGAGATTTCATAAAAAACCCAAAGGCCGCTTGGCCTTTTCGCCCGCCCGCCAACCGGACGGTTGGATGAGCAGCGAAAAATCCGATTTAATTAATTGATTAAGGGCCTTAATAGGCCTCATACTTGTCAGCAGGTGCGCTGCTGCCTCTCGCGTGCGCCTGTCGAGCGAAGTATTGCGAGAGTGCACGATGACGTCGGGACGCTCGCCCAACGTCATCGCACACTATTTTACTTTCATTCAGGTCGGGCACGCGCCCACCCAACGAGAGAAAAATTCTCCCCTATGGTTGAATTTTTTACATCAACTCCTTTTTCTCATGGTTATTGTTTCCATTCTTATTTGTTGTATAAATAAAGTGGATGAACTGCATCCCATTTATATTCTGTAACTGATGTGTGACCAGGCTTATTTATTCACTGATGAAATAAGAGTATGTTACCCATATAGATTGATTTACATGTGTAACTATCATCCACAAGGGCAACAAATCTATTCATTCATCATCAAATCTGTGATGGGTAAACAGCACACTACACCTTGATTTTACATTATCTGTAAATCTATATCAGGAGTGATGAGCTGCCAGTTCAGCATTAGCACTTAGTTGGCAGTGCATCATTTTGCAGGGTCAGAAAATTTTAATAATTAGCAAAAGCTCTCATAATGGAGTAAGTTATGATTCAACCTTTGTAAGGTTTAATGTGGATTTTAAATATTTGTCAACTTCTACCAAAGCTGTGGACAGAGTGGCAGGCAAAATGGAGTAAATGGAAGGAAATGTGTAATGGTGGAAGAAAGTAGAGCGGGCAACCTTATAAAAGTGTCAATCAACCAGACCTTTAAGGTTTCAACAACAAAAACTATTATCACTCAACATCCCTTTGTCTTGTGTAAATAAGCATTGAGCCATTGACAAAATAGATCTAAGAGAAAAGCTGTCAATCAAGCAATGTTTTCCGTTGTGTACAGCTGTTTCAACAAACTAATGGAAGTCTAGGTGCTCAATATCTCCACTGATACTTTAAAAGTCTGCTTAATTGACACTTTAGGATTGTAGTAGCAGCAGTTAGAGTTATGAATGGCTTTTCTAAGTTTTTACACATGCCATTGTTACCATAGGGTTCATTTGGTTCTGTAAAAGTGTATGCTGGATGATTGGGCATGGAAGTGATGAGCTGCATGGAGGGTGTAAGGAGCAATTGAGGGTGGGTGGAGGGCAGGGCTTGGCATGGTGGGTATGAGGAGCCATTGGGGATGGGAGGGGGTATGAGTTAGCATGGATAGGGCATGGGGAGTGGGTGGGATAGAGATGGCCTAATATTGAACAAAAAAACTGGGACAAGATCCCAGAGAACTAAGGTCAGCCTTTTAACCAGGTCTCCTCATCATCCAGCAGCCCCCATGACGAACTCCAAACTGTTTTCAGGCGTGGCAGACGCGACTCAAGCATACCCTTTACCCATCTGAACAAAAATTGTGCCTTTCGAAGCACTTTTTCCTGAGGTGGGCGTGTTGAGCCAGGAAATTTCCCAATTCCTACTACCCACCTCTAACATGAAAATAACAGCCCATCATGTAACAAGGCATTTCACTGACCTTGACCACACACTGAGGTCATTTTGTAGCGCTGCTGCCAGGTCCTTTGGGGCCGGACTCCAGAAATGAACTTTTTTGGTCTCCTGATGCTTATCCCTTCCAAGGGTAGCACTTGAGGGCCTCCTGGCCCCTCAAAGAAGCACGACGTCTCTCCTCTTGCCCACGTCCGTGACCAAAGCCTCCAGCACCACATCAGTGAACCTGGGAACCCTCTCTCTGCCCTGGTGTTCCATTTTTCCTCAGAATTGCAGCAATAGCATTCAGCAGCAGCCCCCTTTTTGATTCAGTGCGGCTGCCCATTAAGAAGCACACAGTGCCAAAAGTGCCTTTTAGAAGAACAGGCTGTCCACGTCACATGCTCCCTCTGGACGCTGCCCGGTTCCCTGCTGAATGTCCAGGCAGCCAGCAACATGTGGTCTGTTTGGACCAATGCAACAATCAGGTAATTGAGCAGGCGGGCACCAGATTTGCACACTGCCTTCCTCAACAGCAGTGGGCCCAGGCAGGTTGTAAATTGTGATCCTGGCACCCAAAACGAAGGCACAGACCCATGTGTCTAAAACTAGTAATGCTTTTGTCATTGTAATAAGCAATAATTCACTTTGAATATTTCCATCATGACCTTGGCTTTAGTTTATATTTTCTATAAGCACTTAATGATTTGCATATAAAGTTATTGTTAAAGGAAGAGGCTCATTAAACAGAACCATTTTGACTAGCTTTAGAACTTATTCAAATACTGAGAATGTTGTGTACTTTTTATATAAAACATAGAATACTAATTGTATATATGTAAAGATGGTAAATTCTCTATTTCCTGTAGGGCTTTGTAATGTATTGTTAACTGTATGCAAACTTCATTAAAAATACTGGTCTGAAATTTGGCGGGGAAATGCATCTCGGCATAAGTACAGAGATGTACCCACCTTTGGCCTCTGCCATTGATCGTTCCAAAGTTCACAGGGTCAATGGGAGGCCATTTGATTTATATGGCACCATTGGACAATGCATACAGCGAGGGTGCTTATACCTCGCTGAAGAAATCAGAAAGTCCATGGTTGGGAAAGGCCCTCCCATCCCTGCCCCCTCATAGCCTTAAAATGGGGCCACTTAACAAAATTTATGGATGAATGAGGAGCCAGGTCTCACATCACTGGTATGCTCCACCACCACTATTGGGACCTCTAGTATGCCTGCTCTCTTCTAGAGTACCTGCTCCTATCATACCCTTTAGAAGGTTCAGGGCAAGCGAATGCTTATATTTAGAGTACCATTGCCCTTTTATGCTGATGGCATTGTACGGGACAGGTGGAGGATTAGCCCCTGCAAGGCTACTCTGAAAACCTTGGGCCCAGGCCAGTGCTTCATGTAACTTAGCTCTGGACTACTGGCCAGCTAAACAGGCAGACAGCTGCTGAAGTCACAGTGAGAGCCCAGTGGAGCTCATTGCCCACTACGTACTGTGTGCCATGTTGAAACGTTTTTACAGCAAGTGCGTCATTAGTAAAATTGTTTTAATCTAAAAACTCCAAGTTTAAATTGCAATTTCTAACCAGAGTTAGATGTCAATATTTGGTCAGTCATTTGAATCTGCTAACCCTTTCAGAAGGTTTTTAAACCTACACTTTCTGGAGAAAATTCAAATTTCATTTGCATTAGGGAAAAAAATAATTTTATTTAACTCCAGTGGTGCAATATTATCTGGATGATCAAGTTAATGCATTGTTCAATGTCTTATTCTGTCCATTTGGATAATATACCTCTGAAGCTTGCCATCACTTCAGTTTTGATTAGTTTTAACATGTTACTTTTGGTGCTTCTTTTTGTCTCACTTGTATGTAATTTAAAAAAAGTAAGACCATTGGGAAGAAAGAGAGGGGTCTCTATTACTAACAGTGTAAGTGTGAACTCTATCAGGAGTTCAAATCTCAAATCAGAATAATACGAAACATTAAAATGCATTACCTGAATCCAACTGTGGGGGCGCAACAATGCCAAAAAATGAAATATTCTGAGCATTGCGTTACTGCAAGAATTTTTTTTAAAATCTTGTCTTGCCAGTTGAGCAGTTTTGTTATTATCTTGCCTAAGTGGAACTATGTAAGATTTAGAGGGTGAACGTGATGCTACGGGTTAATAGCAAATAAGTGCTGTATTATATGTTTGCTGCATTGACCAATTGGTACGTTAGTTTGTATTAGAACATTTGGAGCCAGCAAAAAGTTTTAAAATGATCAAATACTGAAAATATGAAACACTTTTCAACATAAGCTTCAATTTAACAGATGATGCTTCTTTATAGATCTATTTAATTTTTAGTTTCACAATGTTAGAATTGAAATGCAAGTGAATTGCAAAAATTGCTATTTGCATTGATTTATTTCAAGGAATAAACTTGGAGCAAAAACCACTGCCAAATCATGAAACACCTTCAATCTGTTTTCCTGTCTGTTATGTTTTCTGTTCAGATTTTCATATTTTCCGTTTACTGGTTTGAACCTTAGACCCCTTGCCCATCTGTCATAACTTAGTCTGAAGTAATATTCTGGATTTATATTTTAGCACAATTTATTATCTTATTAGCTGATCTCCTGTGGAATTGCGCACAGCAAATGGGAAATTAGGGTCAGTCACTTTCCTGTCTCTTATTATCTTTGTTACTGTTCCTCCTTAGAGTCACAGGCCCGAATTTTCAAAGGATCGGAAGGGTTCCGCGTCTTAGCCAAAATGGTGCCAGAGCTCCAATTACGGAGGTCCCGAACCTGACATCCACCATTTTCGCCAGGAGGGGTGGCGGTGGGGGGTTGTACTTTGCACATCTGTGGTTCACGAAGGCAGTTGCATGTGTTAAAGTGCAGCTTCCTTCAAACAGATCCAATTTTCATTAATGGGATGTCCAAAACACAACTCTTTGGTTTTAGACATTTGAATTTTCCCTGTCTACCTTACCTAAGCCTGTCATAATCTTGTACACCTCTATCAAATCTCCCCTAAAAGTCCTTTGCTCCAAAGAGAACAACCCCAGCCTTTCCAACCAAACCTTGTAACTTAAAACACTCCATTCCTGGAACCATTCTGGTAAATGTCTTCTGCACCCTCTCAAGGACCTTCACATCTTTTCTAAAGTGTGATGACCAGAACTGGTTGCAATACTTAAGTTGGGGCCTACCAGAGCTTTATATAATGTTTAGTATAACTTCCTGACTTTTGTGCTCAATGCCTCTTTTTATGAAGCCCAAGATTCCCAGTGCTTTGCTAATTGCTCTCTCAATATCTCCTGCCATCTTCAAAGATCGATACACGTGCACCTCCAGATCCCTCTGTTCCTGCACATTCTTTAGAATTGTGCCATTAAGTGTGTACGTCCTCTCCCCATCCTTTCTGCCAAAATGCAGATGCCATCTAAATGTCACCTCACATTTCTCTATAATAAATTCTAGCAGCCACTTGTCTGTCCATTCTGCTAGCCTATTGCTGTCCTGTTGCAAGCAATTTGTATCATCTTCAATGTTTGTCACTCCTCCAAGTCTGGTATCATCAGCAAAAACTGCAGTGGTCCTAACACTGACCCCTGGGGAACATCATTGTCTACCAACCTCCAGTCCAAAACAAAACAACTATCTACCACAGCAGGCTTCTTTCTGTTCTTAAGCCAATTTTTTTATCCAATTACACACTGCCTGTCCTGTTCACCTTGTGGAATGTGGTACCTTGTCAAATGCTTCCTTAAAATCAATATATAGACGACATCCACCACATTCCCTTCATCAACCCTCTCTGTTATTTCATCAAGAAATTTAATTAGATTACTCGAGCACGATCTGCCTTTTACAAATCTGTGCTGTCTCGCATTAACTCAAACCTCTCGACGTACCCACTGATCTTTTTTCCCGGGTAAAGGATTTCAAAACATTAGCTACCATTGATGTTAGGCCTGTAGTTGCCATGACTGTCTTTGCATCCGTATTTTCTCTTTTGTTCTTGTCTTGTCTTCCCTTCCCTGCTATTTCCCTCCCTTTAAAGTTTATTTTTGTTTCTATCTCTTACTTTTTTTAATTCCTCTCAGGCGGGAGATGGGATGGAGTGTTTGGTGTGGAAATAATCCCACTCTGGTGCAGATTATGCTTGGGTGGTTGTTGCAGGGAAATTATGTCCTCTTGTGGCTTCCTTCTGATCCTTTCCCCAATCATTTGTCTGTCACCCCATCGGTCCCATCCAATCCCCTTCCCCTTCACCTTCCTATCAGCCGCTTTCTTTTGTCTCTGTGTGTCTCACAGCATGTCATCTTATATATTGAAAATACTTAATGCAACACAAGAGTAATGGGCATTGCAGTTTACGTGTGCATTTACATTGAAAACATACACTCTCTGTACCAGATCTAAACTAACCTTCAAGTCTGTATTTTTACTACCAGCTGGCATCTTGCATGAAGCCATGCTAGTGAGTTAATTTCCCATCCACCTATGATAGAATGAGGTTCCACCAATTTTAATGGCTGGGTCTCATTTAAATCCCATTGACAAAGCCCTGTCTGGAATGTTGTCAAAAAATCTCCTCCCCGGTGTCTTTCAGTATTTCAACGTTTGAATAAATGCATGTTGTAAAATTTCTCCATGTATTGCACATACCTGAGTTTCATAGCAAAGTTGGAGAGTTACCAAGTTGTAAGCTCACATAAGGTACAGCTTCTTAGACTGAAGTCTCACGTTTAGATGCTAACAATGAACGGTGGATTTAAAAGTAAAATACACTAACATGCATATACTACATTATTTAGGCTGCACTCAGGTAGCCTTCCAACCTGAAGAGGCTCCAGGTCCAAGCAAGAAGTCTTATTTTGAACGTAGGTGGAATTTGAAGTGGTTGTTTCATTTTCATAATTCGGATTGTATTTTTGGTGGAAAGTTCAAATTGGTTTGTTCCCTAGATTTAACAAACTGTGCTGTTCCTCAGATTGAAAAGAATGACTTTGCTTCATCATGAAGATTTGTATATTTAACATGGACTTGTGAATGTTCCTGTCTTCCTAGATATACACCATATGTTAGTGATACCTAAGTTCTTTGCATGGATAGTTGAACTCCGGTTGAGTTCACTATGAATGACTGCAGCGGTGTTTTGATACCCAAGAGGTTAAAAGTAGACCGTTTGAAATGGTACCGGAATCCCTTCGAAAGTAATTGCTGGAACCATATTCAAGTTCAAAGGGAAATAAACCCTGTTTCAAGGTAAATGAGAAGTTGAGCAAAACAAGAGCTGAATTTGCTGTGCCATAATCAAAATTGCTATTGTTTAACAGGGCCCTTGAATTCAGTCAGGAGACAGTCTAACCCTTTACATACTTAGTATGTGAACAGAAGTAAACCAGTATTGAAAGATAGAGATCTGGGTGTGTCTCTTCCTCGTTCTATAAAAACTCATGACCCAACACCATGAAGCTGTAACTAAAATAAACAGGATTCCAGGTTCTAACCGCAGACTAATTGATAGCACAATAAAGCTTACCATTTTGTCTCTGTACAAGCCTTGGTTGGGTCTCAGTCGGAATACTGGGTCTAATTTTGATCCCTCTTCACATGATGGGGGATGATGAGGCAGTGGAAAGGGTGCAGAGCAGGATCACAAAATTAGTTCCTAATTTAAAACACTCGTACCAAAGGGGATTTAAGAGCTAAATCTGTATACTTCAGAAAAGCGTCAGCTCAGGGATGATTTGATAGAGGTTTACAAAATAATGAAGGGATTCGATTTTATTTATGTGGAACAATTGTTTGTACTGAATAGATTAGGGATTATCAGGGCCACAGTAACAAATTATGTAAGTACAGAACTAGGTTTGGTGTTAGCTCCTTTCCCAGAGTATAGCAGAACATGTTGTCTGTTCCTGTGATGAATGTTGATGTGCTGTATTCTTATAAAGAGAGCTGAACCTGTTTTTGGCTGGGTCAGAGATTAATTAATACAAGAGGTAGATATCCTGTGATATAAATTAGGGTCCATGTGATCTCATACATGAGTATTGGTTGCTTCAAGGGGTCAAGGAGACAATTTGCTAGATTTTGTTTCCCTGAACGATCCGAATTTTTGATTTGGTTTCTCGTCTGCTCCAGTATTTACATAGCTCCCAGCAATTTCCCAAGGCTCCCCTGCTAACACACATCCTCTCCTGGACAGTGTAGGTCAGTGAATAGGGATGACGGTGTTACAGTCTTGTGTCTCACCCACACCAAAGTCAAGCAAAGCCCAGATGAATTTCTATATCTGGCCGTATTATCTAAATAATGACTTCCGCTATATTAACCTGTTTACATGGGTTTCCTGCTTCATTTGGTATGAATCTGGAATGAAACATAACTATTATGCTTGAAGCAAATATTTTTAAAATGGTATCAGGCAAGTTTGTCAGCTCATTTTATTCGCCCAAGGATGATTTATCCACAATATGTGGCAGTTGGATAAGCTGCCTATATTAATTCAGTAAAATAAGTACCCTTATCATTTTTACATTAAACAGAAGTTTGGAGTGAATTGGAGCTCAATATTAATTAAAGTGCATTGGTCACATCAGTGTACCTCTGCCAATGTATTAACATTTCTCCTCAAGTGAACTATTTTCACACTGAAATGGAAGAATTGACTCATTTACTCAGCACAAGAAACTTATGTCATGCATTTTTAATGAGAGATACAGCATGCTCTGGAATTCGCTTCTGAATCCCATCCACCTTCCTGTCCCTCTTTAGAATCCATCTCTGACCAGGTCCAACCCTCTTAATATCTCCTCATGTGAAGTGCTTTGAAATGTTAAAAGGCACTATATAAATGTACAAATGGCTTTGTTACTGAGCCATTAAACTGGCTTTTGTCAGTTGATAGGCAGTGACAGTTGTGATGTGGTGCTGACATTTGATAGGGACTTGAGCAGCATTGATGTCAGGTGTTGAAAGCTTGGTATGGTTGAGCTCTAACCAGAGTCCAAGTTTCAGGACTGTTCAGCAGTGCTAATAGTTTGACGGAATGAAGTTTCATCTGTAGGCTGACCGTTTTAGCTTGTCACAGGTGCAGTCGAAGGCTGAACGTGACAAATGTAGCAAGACTGATTCCTTGGCTCATTTCTATGGTAACATTATTGTTGTGGTGGACACTTCTACCAAGGTGGATAGATAGATTTTATGCTTTAATTTATAATGTTACACTTTTGATTAGAACCAGGTGTAAAGTGCACTCACACATTATAGAATCCAACCTCTGAATTACACCACACAGGTCTGTACTGGTTAGAAATGAACCCAAGTCTAGGAGACTGACATCAGTGTGATGAATAAGCTGAAGGTATATTCATCATACTGTCACAACAATGAGCCATTAAAGACATAACTCGGTCATACATATAAGTTGAGGAACATAACGTTTATTAAAGACAGGTAGTCATAAGCTATGATTTCGGGTCAGATCTGATTCCTGTACACTCTGACTACGAATCCATGCCTAGTAAATGCTCACCCCATGTGTGGATGTAAGTCCACTCATTAGTGACTTCTACAGCATTAACACTTACATCTACCCCTGTCCTGACCAAAGCAGGAGGGGCAACATACAATTCCTATGGTAACTCAAAAGACTTTATACATCACTGCACGTTGAGGTGAAGCTCAATAACTCCTTACAATTAATCAGAGGCATTTTCAATCATTGATATGCCTGACTACATCATATCTTTCTGTATGGGTAGGAAACAATGAAGGAATCAAGAAATCTGGAGATGACTTGGAATAAGCAGTTTAAGACAGATAAATATGCATATATCCTGACCTACTACAAAGAGTAGCAGACCAATTAATCACAATATGATGGAAATGCAACTGTGAGGGTCATGCAGCAGGTTGGTACACAGTCCTCTGATCTCGGGTTCTGTGGTTGAATCCAATCAAAGTGGATGTGATGAAAATTTCTCCATGAGATGTAAGAGTCCTGATGAACTGGGCAGTTGTAATCCAGTTGCCTCTGATCCTGGGCTACAGCTGAAAACTGGCCACGGTACAAAGCAAATTGACTTAACACTGGCAATATCTGAGGAGCAAGTTTGGGAAAACTCTGATCTTGTGTAAACTGCAAAAATAAGGTCAAAGTTCCCCAGGGTGAAAAATGCAAAGGATGGGCCATGATAAATTTTCCAGTAGGAACCCTTCCCCTAATTTGAATAGGCTCCTGGCACAGAAGCATGTTTGGATGAGAGCACACATGGTGAGAGAGTGCACGATTTTGAAAAAAGCAGCTTTTTAAATTTTGATTTAAAGGGCCACAGTTTTGCCAAAAAGGTGGCCAATTCTAGGATAGCAGGAAAAAGATCATTCATAATGACACAGCCATCGAGAGTTTAGAATGCACATCGTATTACTTCATCGCACAGTGGGTAACAAACTAATGTTAAGCTCTGCCAATAGCTACCGAATTTTCATTTATATTGGTTTGAAAACCACAGGATGACTAATTCAGCTATCCTTAGTAAAATTCAGTCTCTTGCTTATCCCCAATTTTTATCACTTCACCATTGGCAGCAGCCATGCCTTCAATTAACAAGGCCCTAAGTTTAGAATTTCCTCTCTACCTGTTTCTCCCCCTTTAAGATATTCCATAAAACCTACCTCTTTGACCAAGCTTTTGATCACCTGCCCTAATATCTTCTTATGTGGCTTGGTGTCAAATTGTGCTTGATAACATTGCTTTGAAGCACCTTGGGATGTTTGACTGCATTAAAAGTACTATATAAAAACAAGTTATTACTATTATAAGCATTTACAGTTTGATATAAATCTGTCATTGTACGTCCACCAGTAAAAGGTCTACCAAATGCTATGTTATGTTTGAAGAGGAACGCCCGACATCACTGCCGGTGGAGAGGTATCGGGTGGAGGTCAGCAGAATGGCTCCCCTGCTTGATTTTAGTTTCTCAGACACATGGGAACACCACCATCTGGAAGTTCCCCTCCAAGTCACTCACCACCCTGACTTGAAAATATATCGCCGTTCCTTTATTATATCGCTGGGTCAAAATCCTGGAACTCCCTCCCTAACAGCACTGTGGGTGTACCTACACCGCATGGACTGCAGCAGTTCAAGAAGGCAGCTCACCACCACCTTCTGAAGGGCAATTAGGTTTGGACAATAAATGCTGGCCTAGCCAGCGACGCCCACATCCCATGAATGATTTTTTAAAAACCTGCCCTGGATACAGCTTACCAGCCGAACTGAAGGAGAAATTTGACCCTGACCTATGTTGGGGGTCAGATGCAGGAGGACAGAACCATTCTCAGGGAATTAAGTAATTGTGGCAGAATCCATGATAACAATGGATGTGGTCTTGTTGGGACATGCTTAATGGGCTTTTCTCATTCCAGGCTAAGAATTATTGTTGGTGTTATCATTAGGAACTTTTAATGCACTCTTATAAAATTCCCTGCTTTGTTATTTTAATGGAGGCATTAACTTTAATTAAAATAAACACCAAAGGTGGTGGTGTTATTAAATTTGCAAAGGGAAAATTGTCTTGAATGTATTCAGCAACTTTACAATAGTGAAACCAACAGTCATTTCAGGCTCCTATGTTTCTTTGGGCTCTAATGACATTTTGCACCTTTATGCTCTATATAATTGAAGAAAAGTTTTTGCCATATTTTGGTAAAATTCCTAGCTGAAGTGAAGCCACTTCTATGACCTGTTGACGTGTTCAGCTGAATTAGCTTCAGTTCACTGCATTCCTACTTAAGTATTCTCAACTTCCTGTACTTTCTAGGGCTATATAATTATCATTTTTATCATAGGTAAATCAGGTTGTACTTTTACCCTCAACTAACTACTATAGTGCCTAATAAATCATCACTTGCTGACTGTTACAGGCATTCCTGGTGTGGAAAGGACTATTTACCAAGTGTATATTTGTTCTCGTGCATTTTGCAATATGAATTGAGTTGACCAAATACAATATATATCTTCTGCATGAATTGGAAGAGGAGTTTTGGTGACTTTTCCTCTGTTTTTAATTTAAAATATAGTGTGAAATAGTGCAAAAACCCAGCTTATGAATTATTTTATTTTTCATTTGAGGCCGCAAAAGTTCGAGGGCTGAATTTTAACCCCTCCTCCAGCCTAAAAGTAGGGATGAGTCTGCCTGTACTTGGCCTAGTCGCTGCACAACCATTTAATGGCCGTCGGGCCTTTAATTGGCTTGAGGTGGGACCCCCACCCCCATCCAAGAGGAAGACTCGCCTCAGAGCTGCTGGCCAAACCAATGGCTGGCAGCCCCTTGTCCCAGTAGCACCATCAGTACTAGTGGTCACTGCTGGGACTACAGCAAGCCCCCAAAGAGGAGGACCCAAGAGCCTGGAACAAGGTGAGCTCATAGTCTCATTGGGACCAAGCTGGCAGGAACCCAGATTTACTGGGTGGCATGGACACTTGGCAAAAGGCTCCCTGCCATGGGAAAATCCCAGAGGAAGTGGTCGAAGGCCCTTAAGTGGCAATAAATTGATCTCAATTGACCCAAGGGTGAGTGGACCACCCTATGGCTCCCCTGCTACAGGTAAAATACCCACAGGGATGTGCAGCATTCAGACAAGGTCCAGTAGGCAATGGGCATGGTGCTGATGCCATGGCACCCAATTTTTGCACCTTGCATCCCAATCCTGGGGGGGGGGCATAAATTTTAGCCCAGGTCCCAGCCTTCTCTCCACAAATAACAACAATAAAATCCACAGGATAATAAAACATGGATGGATTACTGCCACTTGAAATTCAGCATCCTGTGTAATATTTTGGTATTGCGAAGAAATAAGGAATGGCAAACAAGTAAAGGGCTTCTGATCCAACCAATCTGTCTCACACAGCTGTGATACCTTGTGCATCACAATATATGCACTCGGCAACCCACCTGCAAGTAATGTATCTCCTAGAGAGGCAGAAAAACTGATAAAAGCCCACGCCAATTAGGTAAAATTCCCTCTGAACCCCTCAGCCATCTGAAACCAGTCCAGGTACCTAATATCACCTCAAGGTGATCTCTGTCCCAGCCAGAATTGGGTCTAGCTTTCACTTGAAGGAATTCAGTGAATTGGTGTTGACCACAGGAGCCTCTAGCATGTTTTACAGCATAGCTTTGATTCTGCTAACTATGGTAACTTTGATCTATCAGGACACAAGTGTTAACTAACTTTGCTGTTTGTTGCTCTGAAAGTTTGCTATTCTAGATAGATAGAACATTTTTGTATGAAAACATTTTACTGCAGCATCTATAGACATTTGATACTCAAGGGCTCCCTGAGATTGAATTTCGAACTCATTGTTCAGTCTACAGCTTTAAATGATTCAAAGTTATTTGAAAGTGCACAGGCCTAGAATTTAGTTGGCACCGTACCTGTTTTTTCAAGTGCTGGTGTCAAAACTCCCACTATGGCTAGCATGCTCATGATGAACCAAAAGTGTCCTGTCTGCTATATTGTTGTAGGGAATAAAATAGGTGCCCGACACCCATGCCTGAAACAGTTCAATTTTATTCAATCTTATCCATTTGCTCTTCGTATTGAACCAGTTGGGTGGGCAGATAATGCAGAATCTAGCATAGGGCGATCTATGTTATTAACTGGTGCAATTGTATCAGGGGTTGACTGTTGCATTCATTGCTTATGGCTTTCAATCTACCAAAAGAGAAATTTGATTGTATACTTTGCAACAACAGCCTGAGTATTTTATAAATATCAGTTCATACACCCACACACTCCTTGCACACCCACATTACCACATTGATTAAAATAGAAGATTGAACAAATTAGCATGAACACATTAAACATTTGATGATAGTAGAACACATCATAAATTCCAGGCTAGCGTCTTTGTGCCATATTCTGTTGTACATTCACACATCTAGGGTTGTGGGCTGCCTAAAGAACAGATTGAACTGTTGAGTTCTTGCCTTGCATTGGAAAACAACCCAGAAGAGTCTTTAATTATGAAGGATAAACAAATAATGAATTAGATATTCTTATTAAATTGCTGCACCTTAATGTCATTCTATTTGTTCCCTTAAAACTGAGTTCAGAATTCAGTTTTTTAATGTGGAAAATTTCCAAATATTCATGGGTCAAAACTGATAATGAAAATAATTTTCTAGACATAGTACCCATTTGATTAACCACATTATGTCTGAATTAATGAAATAAATCTGCTGAAATGTATGTTTGTTAGACATCAACATTAATTTGGATATGGGCTTAATAGCCTAATAACTAAAACTCACAATCAGGACTCATTAGCATTAGTGCCACTATACTCTGTGCTGTTAGCCCTGGGCTTATATTTTATACCTATTCTGATAATGTTCCTTTCTATTCATTAGATATGAACATGACATTGAATCATTAATGAGCAAGCCAAAAAGGCAACCGTGTTGGATCGCTAAATCTTTAACAGAAATAGGAATATGACAATTTACTTGTTTTGTATTTATAAAGTACAGTTGGAATAAGCACTGTAGTTTGGTTGGTTCTATTATACTTATAGTTCAAACTGCATCTGGAGTGTTTGGTGATCTGTTTAAAGTAGTGAGATTAAATCAAATCAAAATGTAAATGCAAAATACTTCATTATTAATTTCATATATTGCTATAAACCTCTTTCTTATTTTGATAAATACATATTTTTGGGTAACCTAAACATTAGTATGTTTTATATAATTTTTGCATGTGTAGTGCAGTTCCTTCCACTGATTCATAGCTGAAAGCAGGTTTTATAACCATAGATTTTATATTATAACACAAATAGTAGCTTTTATAGTTCTGTGATAAATCTTTAGATGATTTTTCTTTGGTTAGTTAGTTTTTAAAAGATGTATCTGGCTATTAAGGATTTGTTGTTGCTGATTTGTGAGTTTTTAAAGCCAATGTTATTTATACCTTTAAGAAGGAGATTGATGAATTGAGAGTCTTATCCTTTTTGGATGGAGCACAGATGTAGCTTGAGGCAGAATGCAGCTTGACATTCAGAGTGCTGGAGATGATTCACAGAATCACAGAATCTTTACAGTGCAGAAGGAGGCCATTTGGCCCATCGAGTATGCACTGGCTCACTGAAAGAGCATTCTACCTAGTCCCACTCCCCTGCCTTATCCCCTTAACCTTGCACATTCTTTCTTTTCAGATAAAAATCCAATTCCCTTTTGAATATCTTGATCGAACCTGCCTCCACCACCCTCTCAGGAAGTATGTTCCAGACTCCAACCACCCGCTGTGTGAAACAAACTTTCATCACATCGTTATGACTCCTTTTACCATTATTTTGAAACTGTGCCCAATAGTCCTTGATGTTCTCTTGAGTGGGAACAGTTTCTCACAATTTACCCTATCCATATTCCTCAGGATTTTGGATATCTCTATCAAGTTTCCTCTCAGCCTTCCTTTCTCCAAGGAAAACAGCACCAATCCTCTCCAATCTATCCTCATAGCTACAGTTCTTCATCCCAGGAATCATTCTTCAGAATCTCCTCCGTACTCTCTCCGATCCCTTCACATCCTTCCTCAAGAATGGTGCCCAGAACTTTTAAAAAAATTCATTCATGTGATGTGGGCTTCGCTGGCTGAGCCATCATTTACTACCCATCCCTAGTTGCCCTTAAGAAGATGGTGGTGAGCTACCTTCTTGAACCACTGCAGTCCATATGTTGTAGGTACACCCCCAGTGCTGTTAGGAAGGGAGTTCCAGGAATTTGACCCAGCGACAGTGAAGAAACGGATGTATATTTCCAAGTCAGGATGGTAAGTGACTTAGAGGGGAACTTCCAGTTGATGGTGTTCCCATGTGTCTGCTGCTCTTGTCCTTCTAGGTGGTAGTGGCCATAGGTTTGGAAGGTGCTGTTGAAGGAGCCTTGGTGAATTCCTGCAACGCATCTTGTAGATGGTACACCGTTCTGCTACTGTGTGTCGGTGGTGGAGGGAGTGAATGTTTGTGGATGTGGAGCCACTCAAGCAGGCTGCTTTGTCCTGGACAGTGTCAAACTCCTTGAGTGTTGTAGGAGCTGCACTCATCCAGGCAAGTGGGGAGTATTCCATCAGACTCCTGACTTGTGCCTTGCAGATGGTGGACAGGCTTTGGGGAGTCAGGGGGTGAGTTACTTGTCGCAGGATTCCTAGCCTCTGATCTGTTGTTGTAGCCATAGTATTTATATGGCTAGTCCAGTTCAGCTTCTGGTCAATGGTAACCCCCAGAATGTTGATAGTGGGGAATTCAGTGATGGTAATACTATTGAACATTAGGGGGTGATGGTTGGATTCTGTCTTGTTGGAGATGGTCATTGCCTGACACTTGTGTTGCGTGAACGTTACTTGCCACTTGTCAGCCCAAGCCTGGATATTATCCAGATCTTGCTGCATTTGGACCTGGACTGCTTCAATATCTGAGGAGTCGCAAATGGTGCTGAACATTGTGCAATCATCAGCGAACATTCCCACTTCTAACCTTATGATGGAAGGAAGGTCATTGATGAAGCAGCTGAATATGGTTGGGCCAAGGACACTACCCTGAGGAACTCCTGCAGTGATGTCCTGGAGCTGAGATGACTGACCTCCAACAACCACAACCATCTTCCTTTGTGCTAGGTATGACTCTAACCAGGGGAGAATTTTCCCCCTGATTCCCATTGACTTCAGTTTCGCTAGGGCTCCTTGATGCCACTCTCGGTCAAATGCAGCCTTGATGTCAAGGGCAGTCACTTTCACCTCACCTTGGAGGTTCAGCTCTTTTGTCCATGTTTGAACCAAGTCTGTAATGAGGTCAGGAGCTGAGTGGCCCTGGTGAAACCCTAACTGGGCGTCAGTGAGTAGGTTATTGCTAAGCAAGTGCCGCTTGATAGCGTATTCATGACCCCTTCCATTACTTTACTGATGATTGAGAGTAGATTGATGGGGTGGTAATTGGCCGGGTTGGATTTGTCCTGCTTTTTGTGTACAGGACATACTTGGGCAATTTTCCACATAGCCCGGTAGATGCCAGTGTTGTAGCTATACTGGAACAGCTTGGCTAGATGCATGGCAAGTTCTGGAGCACAAGTCTTCAGTACTATTGCCAGGACATTGTCAGGACCCAGAGCCTTTGCTATATCCAGTGCCTTCAGCCATTTCTTGATATCACGTGGAGTGAATCGAATTGGCTGAAGACTGGGATCTGTGATGCTGGGGACCTCGGGAGGAGGCTGAGATGTATCATCCACTTGGCACTTCTGGATGCAGTGTTCCAGATGAAGCCTGACTAGTGTCTTATACAAATTCAACATGACCTCCTTATTCTTGTACTCAATGTTCCTATTAATAAAGCCTAAAACACCATATGCTTTATTAGCTGCTCTCTCAACATGCTGTGCCATCTTTAATGACATATATATTCAACATAAACTGAGGAATTTAGGAAGGTTCTTAGCTGGTCTGAAACAATCCATGTTTAGTTTCTCCCTGGATAGATTTTTTTCTTATTCAAAAATAATAAAGGCATGATTTTAATAGTTGTACCAAGGGAGGTATATTGACCACTTCATCCTAGTCATGGGTTGTCATAAGTGTGAATGGCCAATTTTATGTAACAGATACATTCCTCATTCTCATTCAAACAATCAGTAGACTCACTTCAAAAATAACATCATGCATTCTTTTCTGTAACGACTAGGGACTTGAAAGCACTAATTTCTGACTGGGGAGGTGGAAGTGCTACTCATTGACCCACAGCTGATACCTGATGAACCAGACACTGTCTTCATCCAATGTGTGCTTTCACCGGCTAGATTAGAAAACTTATCAGATAGAAGAAAGACTTGCATTTATACAGTGCCTTATACATCTCCAGGTGCTTTACAGTTAATGATGCCCTTTTGAAATGTGGTCACTGTCGTAATATAGGAAACACAGCAGCTAATATGTGCTCAGCAAGCTCACACAAACAGCATTGAGAATGACCAGATGATCTGTTTATAAGTGTTAGTTGAGGGATAAACCAACTGGAAAGAACTCCAATTTTCTTTCTTATTCTTTGAACAACGTCATAGGATATTTACATCTACCTGAGAGGGCAGACAGGGTTGCAGCACCTCTGATTCTGCAGTAGTCTTTCAGTATTGCATTCAAGTATCAGCCTAGAGTACTTGCTTCCAAGTCTTTGGAGTAGGGATTGACCCCCTCACCACCTGACTCTGAGGTGGGAGAGTTATCATTGGGCCACGGCTGACATCTACTGTATTTTTCTCCCTAATTCAGGAGGATCAAACTTGTGACCTTCCTGGTCTGTACCTTGACATACTCAATGAATAAACTTTGGTGAAACAGTAGAACTTAGTCTTTCAGTATTGCATTCAAGTATCAGCCTAGAGTACTTGCTTCCAAGTCTCTGGAGTAGGGATTGACCCCCTCACCACCTGACTCTGAGGTGGGAGAGTTATCATTGGGCCACGGCTGACATCTACTGTATTTTTCTCCCTAATTCAGGAGGATCAAACTTGTGACCTTCCTGGTCTGTACCTTGACATACTCAATGAATAAACTTTGGTGAAACAGTAGAACAGCTACAGGCAGTTTGGTCATTCCATGTTTGTTTCTGAGCTTTTGTGCTGTTAAAATGTAATTGCTTCAGGATGTTTGCACTTACCATCTCGAATCTTCATCAGTTACGAGAACCTTTAACTGAAACTTCATTGTCTCCGGTGACTGTGAATGAGATCACATTGAGCTTCATACGAATGGAAATCAGAAAAAGCTGAGTATCTTCACATGTGTAAAAGAAATCTGCTTCTATCACTCCTGTTGTAAGACTATAGTTAGAGTGAACTACCGTCAATTCATTATGGATTAAAATGAATGTCTATTTCAAGTTGCTTTTATAACGATACTGTTTTAGTTCAGATTCTGGGAGACTGGAGTGTGTGAGCGAGTTTCCACATTTACACTGTTGAACCCCACCTCCCTTACCTCAGAAGTGGATCTTGTTTTGTGCTATAGTTAAAAATGAGCAAAAAGCAAGTTGTCTGGCAGCCTGTTTCACGTCTCAGATCTAAAAGGATGTGAAATGGGCAGTTGAGTTACTATTGCCTGCTTAGCACTATTGCACAAACTCAAACTTTACTCCACTGTCCCCCTAAAAAAACTGGGACTGCAGTCTGCCACCAGACTGAAAGAGCCTGACTCGGCAGTGCAAATGTTGGGAGCTGGCTGACGGAGTCCAGTCTCCCGAGGCATCTGATGTGTCATTGCAGAAGCTGTTACAGCCATTCAGAGAATTGGACAAATTTATTGTAATTCACAAATGGCCACAAATAAAAAAAAAGAAAAGAAACTGCCAATGTTGCAAGTCTAACATGGGAGTCTACAGAAATCGGCCATCATCTGTGAAAGAAAAAGAAAAGTTAATGTTTTGCTTGCAGAAGGGTATCAGGAAGGTTACAATCAAATTGTTAACCTGTCTTCTTCATACATCGTGACAGAAACCCTAAGCATTTCTCAGCATTTTCTGTTTTATTCAAAAATAAATTATTTTTTACAGAAGATCTGCTGCTGCAGGAGTGCAGCCACAATCCTTACCTCCACACTCCTCACTGCAGCCCCTTAAATCACTTACTGCACCCTTCACCCCACCCCACACTGCTTCAACCCCACCCTCACACTGTTCATCATATTCCCCCACCCCAACACTGGTAAGTGCAGTCCCACTCTCATACTGGTCACCACACCCTCATCCTCACCCTCGCATTACTCACGTAACCCTCCCACTGCTCACCACACTCCCACCCCCACACTTCTCATTGTATTCCCCCCAGCCCTACCCCGACAACCCTACAAGGCTCATTGCACTGCCATCCTCACACTGGTCACAGCACCACCAGCCTCCCTCAGCTATAGGCTGCTATCTCTCTGAAAGGGAGACTGTTGCAGTCCTTGGGCTAAAATTCCTGTCATAACTGATTTTAGCCAAAGCATAGACATGGGTGGCAAAGATGACATTTTCGCTAAGTTAGCAACAAAGCTATTTCTGTCTCTTCCCCCACCCCTCCATCAAACCCTGATCATGTTATACAAGTGAAGTTCAGTGACCAGTGATAAATGATGCTTAGATTGAGTGTTTGCAATAAGGAATACGATAGAGAATAATAATTTCCATTAAATCCTGTTGGCATTTGGCCGGGACCTTGAAGTGCAGTTGCAATATATAGTTGGCTGCTCCATGGAGGTGGTCATTAGCACAGCTCACAATGGAGAGCAATAATATTACATCCAAATGAATTCCAATGAATTTACTGCTCATGCAGAATTGTTCAGTGATTCAAAATAATTCTCTGCTTCTCTGGGTTAATATTCAGCTTGATCAATTCACAGAGCACAATTTGGAACTTTGTGTAATAGAAACGGTTAGGATTTTGAAAGTTAGAATGGGACTTCCATTTTCAGGGTAAAATGTTAGCCGCGGTTTGCTTGGCAATAAAATGACATTAAATCTTATGTTGCTGTACAACCTGCGTGAGCCAGGAAATGTTTGTAAGCATCCTTACAAGGGACTAGTATTAAGGTGCAATTATATATTGCCTCTTTGACACAGTGCCCAAATGACCACAAGGGGGATTTTCTATGGGAGTTTTGCTGATCCCCTGCAGGATCTTTGGTGCAATACTGGCAGAAACAATCTTTAGCTATTAACCTGCTAAACAGTAATCATTAAGCTAGAACTCATGGTGTCGCAGTGATCTCCTGCTAGCCAAACCTAGTGGAAATTCCAGGCACTAATTTCTAGTTGAGCCCTGACCTCACTCTATGATGGTTCAGCAAAAGCATTGTGGGGCTGAGTGGTTTTAGCTTGATGCTGCAGGGAGTATAGTGTCCAACCTAGGTAAAAAATAAGTACTTGAGTTTCTTTGGATCGATAATAATCAGAAACAGTCTGTGTTACAAAGACATGTTTTATGAATTTACTGACCGGCCATCACTAACTCTGTTTTTTAAAGGAGTAAAACAGCAAGCTGTTGCGATGGCTGCTCAGTATCAGGTGAAGTTTTTAAATTTCTGCAGACAAAGAATTACCTCAGTCTCTGGAAATTTCTTAATTAAATGATCCTGGGTGCATACCTTTCCTTGAGTGGACATGTTAAGACAAAAACATGTGTGGAATTCATGCCTTCTATTGTCTATTGACTTATCAAAACTCAAAATCCATGGGCTCCCAGACGCACTATCTCCAAACTTGAAATTTAACAAAGAGAGCTATAGAGAAACCAGTTCATCATAAGTAAGTGTGAATAGCCGCCATCCATTCCCTATTGTTTAGCAATGGATTCTATCTTTGAATCATTTATGTGGGCAATGGAAGTATTGATCAGATAGTCACCTGATTAAAACTGACCCCAGATAACCAACCTTACTCCAAGTACTGAGGAGCAACAAACCAGTCTGGAAACAAACAGGACAGAAGATCCCTGTGTGGGCCTCTCTCCCTGTCCACCTATTTTTTAACAAGCTCAAAGTCTGTTGGCTGTTTTTGGCTATCCCTCTGCTGCAGGCAGAGATATTTTTAAATAGATCAAATCAACAGCTGCTGTCTCCAGAAGAACAGATGAACCATCTGTCTACACCTTTAAACCACCTGGACACTGATACCAGAAGGACCACCGAGCTCAGCCTGGATCCACACAAGTCATCAACCTACAAGAGCCTTATCAATTTAATCTTCACTGCACTTTAAAATCATCCTTTAATATATCTTCCCACTTTATAATCTTTGTGTGTGTGTGTGTGTGTGTTGGCAGGGGGGTGCAGTGCGGGGGGTATGAAAATCTGAATGTTTTTATTATTTTCTTATACCGGTTTAAGTACAAGAAAAGCTATCCTCGTTTCTTTTCAAAAAAAGCTCAAGGAAACCTGCCTGTTTGTGTCTTTTACAGACACAGCATGTAAACAGTTAAATACTCACTGAATTGGCAAGTACATCCCTTTTTTAAAAAAAATCCCTGTTGCGGTCAAGCAAGGAGTGGGAAAATAGGGCAGCCATCCCATCTCTCCTCACCTGATTGTAACAGTTTGTTCAAATGTTAAAAGGTGTGGATGTCCCCACCTGCACATTCAGTGCATGTAAAATTTAGTGGCTGGGAGCAGACTGTCATGCAAACTTGACCATGCAAAGCTCTTTCTGAATTCAGAAGTTGAAGCTACATCCAAAGAGCATATAAAAAATACTGCCAACTGTGATTCTCAATATAACTGCACCCTTACTAATTTTAAGTTTCTGGAGATTTGAAGTTAGATGTACTGTTGTTATGAGGTCTGACTGTTTCCAATATCTTGAAATTACAGGTGCTTCGATGCCAGAACAGTGTGTCACATGTTCTACTTCCATGTAATCTGTACAACAACAGGAGCGCTTCATGGGAAAATTATGAATCAAAGTATGCCACCAAGTCATATAAGGAGACATTATATTGGATGACCAAAGCCTTGGTCAAAGAGAGAGGTTTTAAGGAGGAAATCTAGGCAAAGAGGCATAAGGAGGTTATTTTTCCTTGGCTTGAGGCCTAGGGAGCTGAAGGCTCGGCCACCAATAGTGGAGCAATTATAATTGAGGATGCACAAGAGGGCAGAATTAGAGGAATGCAAATATGTTGGAGTATTGTGGGGCTGGAGGAAATTACACAGACAGGGAGAGATGAGACCATGGAGGGATTTGTTTTTTTTTAAATGAGAATTTTAAAATCAAGGCATTGCTTGACTGGAAGCCAGCGTAGGTCAGCGAGCACAGGAGTAACAGGGGACGGGACTTGCAACGATTTATGAAACGGTGTCATGCCCAGTACAGGCATGTCCTTATTATGAACTTTCAGTCAATACTTCTAAAAATTGGACACAAACAAGTGGTTAAGATTGCTGCTGCAAATCATGTGACTCTTGGCATTTGGACTACAGGCAGTATCAAGTCTCTGGTGAATACCTAACTAATTATGGACAATGGACATAGGTGAGGTACCTCACAGCCATTTGTGGAATTCACACATCTCATTATTTAAGGATAGGCCAACACCTTTTGAGACTGCCTGTCTCTATGTTTCATATAAATGAGAAGATCGAAACTCAACTATCAACTTTCCATTGTTTCACGATGCACCCCCCCTCCCCCACCCCCATCCCCATCCCCACCCCATCCAAACCAGGCTGGATGGGCCTCAGAATTATTAACCCAGTGGTCATGTGATCGAAGCTGGTTTCAGGGACTGCACCCTTATTACCTCAGGACCCAGCTGATCTATCAGAACATCAGCCTCCAGCCAGTCTGCAAACCAGACTCTGAAACTAGCTGCATGTCATAAAGCAGCCAAAGTACTTAACATGTTCCAGCTTCAATGTTCAGCTGAGAATCAGCCTCCTAAATGTTTGACTACATGAAACCTCACAACCTGCTGCGAACCCGTCACTATACAAAGCCCTCACTTTAACTTTAAGTCATCAAATCCATTCAAGAAGCCACAGGCCTGCCATATGGGAGACCAGATATCGTAAATCAGAGACTGACTTAACTGTAATCTGTAAAAGTGCACTATCTTTATCTGTTCCAACCTTTGTGTGTGTGTGTGTGTGAGAGAGAGAGACTAAGTGTGCAATGTTGCGTTAAGTGAGTGTGTGAGATTAAAAAGCCTTCTTTATTGATTAAACTCATGACAGCTTGCTGCTGAATTATTTAGTTGGAATATACACTCCAATGATAAGAAAAGATGCACCACTTTCCATACAAAACATGCTGATTACAGGTAGTAAGGGAAGACCGGCGTCCTTGTGTCATGGACAGAGTGCTTTGGATGACCTCAAGTTTATAGAGGTAGAATGTGGGAAACCAGCAAGGTGTGTATTGACATAGTCGTGGCTAGAGGTAACAAAGGCATGAATGAGGGTTACAAAAATAAACCTGTGAAACAATTCATTACTTGAAGCTTGACAATTATCTAGGTAAAAATAACATAGTGAATGGCACCAATCACCGTTTCAGAAGGACCAGATCCTGACTAACCACCTCTGTGAATTGTCTGAGAAGTGACATCCAATCATGGAAATCTCCATGATTTGATAGATTTGAGGGGCTGAATGGCCTAATCCAGTTCCTATGCTCCTTCCATACCTAGACTCCCAGAAAGTCTTCAATAATGTTCCACACAAAATTACCTACACTTAAGACAATGTTACCTGAAGTAAAACTTGAAGCTGAAAACGGTATTGGCTGAGAAAGAGTTACCAAAGAAAACCAGCTAGGAGAGTAATGTTAGACCATGGCTCTGCAACTTTTTCCAATCAATATTAAAAATCTAGATTCAGAAGCGCATTGCACGTTGTTCAAGTCTGAAGATGAAACTAAAATGGGCAGAATGAGATGGGGAGGACAATATTGTCTGAAAAAGAATTACAGAAGGAGCCAGATGATATTTGCAAACCGGCAAAATTATGGCAGATGAAACTGAAAACAGTTAAGTGCAAGCTCTTACCTATTAGAAGAAAAACAATGGGAGATAGACTTAATAAATGAACTAGAAAAGGCTGACAGAGATTGAGGAAGTTATAGTAAACTCAACATTGATCATGTTCAGTTTGAGCAGCAATTACCAAAGCAAACAGACCTTGAGCTAGATTGCAAATTCAGTGAAGTATATGGATAGATTTACACTCTATTTGTAGCCTCAGTGAGAAGTGGTTTCACCTCATCCTGATGCTACAGTTGTAGCCTTAAGTTGCAAGTTGAATCCAAAGTCAGGGCCTAAACTGACTGGAGCGAAAAATAGAGTCCCTTGATAAGTCTCATACTGCTCTGCTCAAGCACCAGGTTAGGGGCCTTAGCTCTGGATATACATCACAGAAAGTGCTTCCCATTAATGCTAAACTTCCATGTAAATAATCCCCAAATCTGAGGCTGTCATATTGAAGTAATACAGAGCTCTGAACAGCCTGCACCTTGAATACTAAATGCAATTGTATTATTAAAGCATAAATGAAATATGAAATATCTAAGCCCTGGGAGCATGACTAAGGATCACAAGGCTGACCTAAGGAGGTGGAAATTGTTATGGCCCATTTTCAGATTCATAGCCAGTATTGCGCTGACAGCTTGGGCCCCAACTGGAATCTCCAAAGTTGACCCAAAATTGGTTCTCAGGTCTTATTAACATTTTGTCCACAAGAGGTCTGTTATGCCTCCTCAGGTAGATCATGCACTTACCTGCATGAATAGGGGGCTGGATTTTCCAAGTGTCGTGAGGACAAGATTGGAGGTAAAGGGAACTGGGGCCTGGGAAATTGGGAGGATAGATGTCGGGACAGCTCCCAGATGAGTTTGCACCTCCAGGGACTTTCCCATGAGTAGCCTGGGAAGAAAGTTGGTTGTTGGCTCCAGGGAAGTGGGTAGCCAAATAGTTCAATTAAGACCCCACTTAGGTATTTTTCCGACATAGGACCAGTCTTGTCTTGAGGCCAGTGGTTTGCTCAAGGCAGCCTCCTGGCAGCAAGCTGGGTGACCATTACTGCCCGAGGCTCCGTGCTACCAATAAGGGGCCAGGTGGATGAAAGACCACAGCCCTATTTTTCACTACTCCTGTGGAGTCATTTCTCGCCACCTCAATGCCCTTCCAGGCTTTTGGTCTCTTTATTTCATTAATCCTACCTTGCCGTGAACTATCTGATTGGGCTAGCAGCATTGGGAACTTACTTGTCCCCCTTAGGACAGTGAGTGCAGAGGCTGCCTCTGTAAAGATTGTGCTGACAGGTATACCAATGACATTGGTGATCTTAGGACCCCCAAATGGACCTAATGTCATGTTTCTGACACCTGCTAGAAAATCTAGTCTTTCTAGCCTTGTCTGCCTTAAAAAGGAGCATTTAGAAAGCAACTTAATTTCATCTCAGTAATATCTGATTGGTGTACATTTACCCATGTGTAAAGCAATGTGGTAACCACCCTACTCACACAAAGACAACAGTCAGCAGTGAAATTAGTCATTAGTATTTTTGTTTTGGGTGGTATTGGTTGAGGGAGAAATGTTGGCCAGGAGACTAGCAGAACTCCTGATCTTGATAAATTGAGTCACAGAATCATGATCAACATTAGCCTGGACCTCAGAACTCGATAGGTAGAATGTCTATTTAACATTTCATCTGAAGTATGGTATGTTCAACAGCCCAGTTGCCCCTCCGTGCTGTACTGAGTGTCAGTCTAGATTACAAGTTCAAGTTCTGGTGTGGGACTTGAACCCACAACCTCCTAATTCAGACTTGGAAGTGCTTCAAATATTAGCAAGCATTGTGATGTTCTGTGAATGAACACTTGTGATAGATTTGAACACAGCAAGACCTTTTGGAAACAAACAGTTTTAATATTAGTTTTAGTCGCTGGAGGTAAATCCACTGTTATCAGGAGACATGTCAGAGTTGGTTTATTCTGGTGAGTTCCATGCAGTCTTATAAAACACATATGTGGGTATTTTATCTTTGAGCAAAGGAAAATTGGGTGGGGAGTATAATGGATAGCTGATCTAATATTGTCCATTTTACAGCATTGCCCAAAGATAAAATCCCACCATCGCATATGGACAGTATGAGAGGAATTTACCTCTGTTTAGTTTGAACTTCTGGGTTCCTCATATAATAGCTCTCTTCAACTGACATACTTCTATACAATCCTTATATTAATAACAGTTTGTCATAAAGAGCCTATGGGATTATATTCTCTTGCTTCAGGCAGAAAATAATCATTCTCTCACATTTTTGACAGTGACACACCACCTTTGTCAATGGAACATAAAAAAGAAATAATGACCGAGATTAAATTGAATACTTAACATTGACTAGCTGCTAGGGAGTGCCATCTCCCAGTCTATATGAATAGGATTATGGGATTAATTCAGAACATACCTTTTGATTTGTCTTTGTACTTTTTTAAACCACTGACACCTTGAGAGATGATCTGAGTATGATTTCGCAAGATGTGTTAATCTTTTCAGGGTGCTGAGTTTGTTAATCCTTTATCCACTGCAGACTTTAATCTCATTTAGAGCAACATGTTACCAAAGCAACAGTTCTTTTAGTAACTTTGTGGTCGGCACTTGATCTAGTTGCATGTGCAGTGCTGATCTTTGTATCTTGAAAGCTACAAAAATTTTTCACACCCTGTAATGTTATTAGTAGGAAGATCAGCGGCAAAGGAGGCACACTTGTAGAAGTAAAAATGTAACAGAGAGCCTAAGGTCACAGCACAAGGTGTGACACCTTTTAATAGTCTAGGTAAAATGAGAAACAATTCCTGCACCTACCAAAATAGATTAGTGAATGTGCTTAAGGGAAGGGAAGATGACTCCTTGGCATAATTCTTGATCCAAATCAAGTATGTTGTCTGCTAATGACTCAAAATGGTAATGGGTAACCAAGAATGCAGTTGTGCCATTATATTTCAGATAATTGAATTAAGCATTGGAATTTCCTGTTTGAAGATTTCCTGTGGCCACAGGAAAGTTGATAAAAGGAAAAAATAGAATACGAGAGCAAACTAGCCAGGCATATAAAAACAGATTATAAGAGATTTTACAATAATATAAAAAGGAAGAGAGTAGCTAAAGGGAACAATGGTCCCTTAGAAGCAGAAGAGAAATTATTATGGGGAATGAGGAAATGGTAGACATTGAAAATATATTGTATCTGTCTTCACAGTGGAAGCCACAAGTTTCTTACCAGAGTGTAACCTAGAGGTTAAAAAGAGTGAGAAAATTAAGGAAATTAATTTCCACAGAGAAAAAGCACTGGAGAAATTTTAAGGGACTAAAGTCTGACAAATCATCAGGACCAGATGGCCTACATCCTAGGGTTCAAAAATAGATGGCTGCAGAGATGGTAAATGCTCTGGCTATGATTTTCCAAAATTCCCTAGATTCTAGGATGGTGCCAGCACATTGAAAGTTAACAATTGTTACACAGCTTTTCAAGAAAGGAGGGAGAGAGAAAATGAAGAACTACAGGCCAGTCAGTTGTAAGGAAAGTGCTGGAATCTATTATTAAGGAAGTTTTAACAATGCACTTAGGCCAGAATTTTACAACCTGCGAACGGGCGCACACCCGAACTGTCTGGCCACAAAATAACACAAGATGACGTCCAGTCAGCGTCCCAACATCATCGTACGCTCACGTGATATCTCGCTCGGCGGGTGCACGTGGCTGTCGGAAGCGCGCCCGCCGATAATTAAGCAGGCAATTAAGCCCAATAAGAAGGCAATTGGAAGCGATTTTTCATGGCCCATCCACCTTTATGGTTGGCGGACGGGCCAATTGACCAGGCGGCCTTTACATTTTTTCTCAAACCTTGATCCAGGGTGGGATGAAATCTCCATGGGGAAATAAAATAAAAGGAGACACCTGGGGACTGGTTTTATTTGAGGTTTGCTTTCGGGTGCTTGATTGTGCTGCATGGACATATTTGCAGCAGTTTTGTTGTTTTGTTTATTCTGTGGACGTCTGCAGCTCCCCGAGGCAGCTGACTACCTTCAGGGAGCTCAATGGAAGCGCTCGCCAGCACCCGCGGAGACATCAGCACCCGCCCTCTTCCCGCCCCCACCAGCAGTGCTGAGCCTTTCTCAGTGCGCGTTTGACGCTGGCTGGCCATTAATCGGCTAGCCAGCATGAAATCACGGTCAGAGGCCCGTTTCCCAAGCCCACCAATCGCGTGCGCCTGATGAGCGAAAAATTCAGGCCTGAGAAAATCATATGACAAAGTCAACATGATTTTATGTAAAATAAATCATATTTGACAAAGTTATTGGAGCTTTCTGAGGATGTAACTAATAGGGTAGATAAGGGGAACCAGTTGATATCGTACATCTGGTTTTCCAAAAGGCATTCTATGAGATGTCACACAAAAGGTTAACAGGCAAGATAAGGGCTCATGGAATTGGGGGCAATACATTAACATCGATAGAGGATTAGTTAATGGACAGGAAGCTAAGAATAGGCATAAATGGGCCATTCTCAAGTTGTCAGGCTGTGACTAGTGGAATGTTGAAAGAATCAGTGCTAGGGCCTCAACTATTTACTATCTACATTCATGACTGAGACAAAGAGACAGAGAGTAATATATATAAGTTTGCTGACAATACAAAGCTTGGTGGAAATGTAAGTTATAAGGAGGTCCTAGCTTCAAGTCTCAAGAGATGAAACTACTCATGGCAATACTAGATTTCTCAAAGCCTTTGACAAAGATCCTCATGGAAAGCTCAAACTTCACTACTATGGAATCAGGGGGACATTGTTAAATTGAAACACGCACTACTTTACCAACAGAAGACAAAGAATGATGTGTGATGGGAATTATTCTCTCCTAGAGATGTCATCTCCAGGGGACTATGTTGAAACGTTTAGTATGTAGAGATTGCTTGTAAACTTAGTAAACATTTCACACTTGGGGAGTACAGCATCTGGATCAGGAATACAAAAATAAATTGTAGATATCCTGGCCACAAAACTTGGCTGAAAAAAGAGGATGTGACTATTTGCAGATGACTTCTTAGTTCATTCATGGGATGTGGGCATTGCTGGCTGGGCCAGTGTTTATTTCGCATCCCTAATTACCTTTGAGAAGGTAGTGGTGAGCTGCCTTTTTGAACCGCTACAGTCCGTGTGGTGTAGGTACACTCATGGTGCTGTCAGAGAGGGTATTCCAAGATTTTGACCCAGCGATGGTGAAGGAACGGCAGTATATTTCTGAGTCAGGATGGCAAGTGCCCTTGCCCTTCTAGATGTTAACAGTCGTGGCTTTGCACATCAGGGACAACTCAAGATAATATCAATTCACTGTAAGATGATCATTTGGAATTGTAAAAATGGCAGACCAATGGGAGATGGAAATAAATGCCAAAAATTGCTATGTCAGGCACAATCTATTGCCCCCATAGGGGGCATGGAAGGATGTAGGGAGGCCTGAAAATTTCTGAGGAGGAATCTTTGGTATTGCAACAAAACTATGAGAGTATAGCTTACCAAACATTTGTTCGTCCAATCCTGGAGTATGCAAGTTTTATGTGGGATCCTGATATGGCAAGAGATATAAATAAGATTGAAGTGATCCAAAGACGATTCCCTACAAATCAGTATGGGAAATACACCAGTGTCACATCCTTGATCAAATATTTGGAATGGGAATCATTACAGCAAAGAAGGGAGAAAAATAGACTGACTGTCTTCTATCAAATATGGAATAGACTGGGAATTGACGGAAACAAATAGCTAGTGCCCTCTGGCAATGACAATACATGAGGTAGCCATCCACACAAACTACAAAGACCATTTATTTCCAAGAACAACCTTTCTTCCCAAGGACAATCCCACAATGGAACAAGCTGCCAAAGGAATATAGTCACAGCCTCATCACTTGAAATCTTCAAGCCTCCTCTTTAGATTATTTCCATTTACATGTTTTCATTATCAGGCCCACCATCTCAGCAGGTCATGCCTTGTTTATCTCACGCTACCCAAATAGATGTTGGCAGATACAGATATTAATCTGTGACACATCAAAAGCAGAAGCAAAACAAAGAGGCGGTAAGGAGATATGGACAGGCCAAGAAAGTGGACAACAAGATACCAGATGGAGTATAATGTGAGAGGTTATTCACTTTGGTCATAAGAATAGAAAAGTAGAATATTTTTAAAAGACATGAAAGTTGTAAATGAAAATGTTCAGAGAGAATTTGGTGTGCTCATGCAAGGAACTCAAAGTTAGCATGCAGGTACAGCAAGTAATTAGGGGAGGCAAATAGCATGTTGGCCTTTATTGCTCTGAAGAAGAGTCATGCAGACTCAAAACGTTCACTCTTCCTCTCTCTACAGATGCTGCCAGACCTGAGTTTTTCTAGCGTTTTTGTCTTTATTTTACATTAGGCAAATGGTATGTTGGTCTTTATTGCAAAGCGATTGGAGCACAAGAATAAGGAAGTCTTGCTACAATTGTACAAAGCTTTAGCAAGACCACACCTGGGGTACTGTGTACAGTTTTGGTCTCTATACTTATGGAAGGATGTAGTTGCATTGGAGGCAATACAGTGAAGGTTCACTAGATTGGTCCCAGTTCACTAGATTGGTCCCTGGGATGAGGAGATTATTCTATAATGACAGGCTGTGTAAATTGGGTCTATATTCTCTGATGTTTAGAAGAATAAGAGGTGATCTGATTGAAACATGTGAGTTAAGGGGCTTGACAGGATAGACATTGAGAGAAAAGCACTGAGAGGTTGTTTGCATTGGCTGAGGTATCTAGAACATGGGGACACAGTCTCAGGATAATGAATCAATCATTTAGGACTGAAATGAATAGAAATTTCCTCACTCAAAGAGTTGTGAATCTTTGGAATTCTTTACCCAAGGTGATTGTGAATGATCCATCGTTGAATATATATAAGTCTTGGTAGACAAATATTTGGTCTCTCAGGGAATCAAGGGATATGGAGAGCAGACAGGAGAATTGAGTTGAAGCCCAAGATCAACCATGGTCATACTGAATCGAAGAGCAGGCTCAATGGGCGGTACAGTCTACTCCTGTTCCTATCTCTTATGTTCTTGTGTTAACAGTGTCAAAGGCAATGGGGAAGTCAATGAGAATTGAGAAGAGCAAAGGGGTAGATTCTCAACTGGGCTCATGGGCATAAAACTGGCATTTCAAATCTAACTAACAACTAGACAAACTGCTCAATTTTCATTTCAATTGACATGAATGGAAATATAAATCAAGTGGGAATGGGAAGCAAATCCCCATCACCAGTTTTGAAAATTAGATAGACAAATTTTTGGTCTCTAAATCAAGGGATATTGGTAATGGGTGGGAAAGAGGAGTTGAAGACCTGGATCAGCTATGATTATATTGAATGCCAGAGCAGGTTCGACAGGCTGTATGATCTATGTCTGCTCCTATCTCTTGTGTATTTTTGTGTGACAACTTTACATCACAAGCTTCCTCTGGCATTCTGGTTGGCATCACCTAGGTTTGAATGATGATGAACTGATTCAGATTTGGCCTGCTGCAGTTCAGAAACTCCAGGGTAATAACTCTACTTTGTACTAATTTTTTGGCACTGAATATGTAATTAGTGCAAAATCACTATATGGAAGGAAACGTGCCACCTAGTCAGTCCTAGAAGTGACTCTGGTCATACACTAACATGGTTGACTCTTAACTCTCCTTTGAAGTGGCATAGCAGACTGGGTAGTATCAAACAGGGCCACTATAGGGAAGGGATTAAATGGTGGATTTCACACTTGCATTCCTGGATCCACATCTGGGATAGTATAATTTAGAGGAATCCAAGGGAATTTGGGAATGCTATGAAAAAGGATCATGAAATGTCCAAATTTATGACCAAAATTAAAGTGTTGATTTGAACTCCCAGGCAGGAAGCTTGAGAGGAGGCTGTAGGTTGCCTGGGGAACCATTGGCCTTTCCACCCAGGAGTCTACGTGGGAAACCTTGGGTGATTTAAAATTGGCAGAAAGAGGCAGCTGGCCAGTTTTGATTAAGTCAAAATCAAAAGGTCCCTGCGGCCACCCATCAGCACCAATCAATTTAAGTCAGACTGAGATGAGGATGGAGAGAAAATTGGAGTCATTTTGCAGATGAGAAGAGGGGTTAAGCCAGGACAGTAGTAGTCCAAACATATGCTCATGCTGGCCAGACTGAAGAAGTTTTCCACTTAATGTAAGTGATCTCCTCTTCTTCCCTTCCTGCTGTTAAAATGCCACCAGGGTCCTATGGATGTTTTAAGACTTTGATTAACATATACTGAGTTAGGTGCGCTCCTCTGCTGCCTTAAAGAAAGTGCCCAGTTAAGATGGTGGTGGGTGGAAATTGAGTGGGCTTCAGGCAATAAGTCTTTGCACAAACACTTTACTCATATAAGCACCCTGATCCCACAGGTGGAGCTGGGTTAAATTTGCCCTTTTATTTCTAATAGAGTTGCTTGGCAGTTAACTGTCAGTCACCATCGGTGGTGCATTCTCCATGGCAAGGCATCTTGCCAACCAATCAGCACTCTTTCCCTTTTATTGGCATTCTTGCAAGTGTCCTGATGAGTGCAAGATGAAAAGCTGATTGGCTGGCAAGTAGTGTTGCCATGGAGAATGCACCACCAATGATGACTGACAGTTAACTGCCAAGCATTGGTTGAAATTTAAAACAGACAGCTTGACCCTGATTGGTCAAGGCATTGCCCTGAGGAATGAGTCAGTGAATGGCTGTCACTTATTTTGTTTAGCTGAAACCGGTGCAATGTACGTACATGTTCTTTCTGTCTGCACAGAACAGGATCTCGTGTATTAAAATATGTAGCTTCCAGTACATGCAAATGTGCCACACTATGAGCCCAAATGACAATCTTAAATTGGTTGTCAGTGTAATTCTTAGCATACAAAGGATTATTTAGCAAATGTTGTCCAGTTGTGAATCTCTTCTAATGTTGGACACTGTGTTTTGAGTTTTGCAAGCACGTGCTGGTTGGGTACAGTCTATACCCTGCCCATTGCGAACAGTGCCTGGGACATGCTGTTTGATACAACCTGCAGTCTTTGGGATATACGGCCTACATACCTAGCATCATAGTGGTACTGAAATTCATATACCACATTACTCATTTGTGTGATAGGCAGAACGTCTTTTTGGCTGATCAGCAGCATCTGTCATTTGCAAAAAGCACTCATGTTGCAACTGCATAGTAGCAGTATGAAACAGTTAGTTTCACCTGTTGTTCAAATTTTTGAGATATCTTACCCTTCCAGGGTAATCTGAGGTATACTGGGCACTTCTCAGGGCCAAAAGTGACAGCCTTAGGCCCATTCATGAGTTTGCATGATATACAGTGCAAAATGATCTGATCAGGGTAGCCGTTATCCTGCAGGATGTGTTTGATGTGCCCTATTTCAGCATCAAGCTTGCATGGTGAGCAAATGGCTCGGGGCCTATTTACAAGGTTGCCAATAAGACCAATCTTATAGTACATGGAACTGTAAGCATCCCAATGTGTATGTTGACCAGTGAAGGTAGGCTTGCGGTAGACCGTGGTAGAGAACCCTCTGGCAGATTTCTCAACTAGTACGTCAAGGAAGGGAGTTCATTTGACTGCTCCATTTCATAGGTGAATTTGAGGGCAGAATGGAGCCCATTAAGACATGTAAGGACATTGTTTCATGCAACTGCTGATTTAAATATAGCAAACTCATCATCCACATATCAGAAATATGCAAGGGATAGGAGGTTAGGTGTCATTCCATCGGAGACACGTTTCTCATGGAACCCAACAAAGATGTTTGTGAGAGCTGGGCCTAGAGGGGATCCCGTGGCAACACCATCTATTTGGGCATTCATGATGTCATTAAAACTGAACTCAACTGCGCGAGTTGCCAAGTTCATACATCTATGGCTTCCCTAAGCAGAACATTGGCGAATAGGCTCGCAATGTCAAATGAGCACATGGACACAGCATTGCTATTGATATACAAGTCCTGTATGGCCTTTGAAAATGTGAAGGAATCCTTCACCATGTATGTAGAAACCTTGGTCAAAACTGGTTGTAACAATTCGCCCAACCATTTGGCCAATTTATCTTCTGTAGAACCAGTCATAGATAAGATGGTGCATAGAGGGACATCACTTTTGTGTGTCTTGGCCAACCCATACATACGTTTTCTGTATTTAAATATATAGTGTAGCACTATATCATGGTGACCTAGACCCAACACCATTGCATGAGTCAATATTCATTGAACTCACGAACTCGGCAACTCCCGCAGTTGAGTTCAGTTTTAATGACACCATGTATGCCCAAACAGATGGTGTTGCCATGGGATCCCCTCTAGGCCCAGCTCTCGCAAACATCTTTGTTGGGTTCCATGAGAAACATGTCTTCGATGGAATGACACCTAGCCTCCTACCCCTTGCATATTTCCGATGTGTGGATGATAAGTTTGCTATATTCAAATCGGCAGTTGCATGAAACAATGTCCTTACATGTCTTAATAGGCTCCATTCTGCGCTCAAATTCACCTTTGAATTCGTGCAGATGTAGTGAACCATGAGAACAAACTCTGTCATATATATCATGTGGTAGCTCATTGCTCTTACACAAGTCCAGAAAGCATTTTTTTAGCTTACTTTCGAGCATGGCTGTCCAGTCGTGTTGAGCGACAGGTCCAATGGATATGAATTTGGACCTGTAATTAAGATTGGTGTGCATTTTGTTGCTATAGTCACGCTTGTTAAGGATGACTATTTCCGTCCTTTTGTCAGGTTTACTGATGTGCATGTCCAGGTTGGTCTTAAGGCCTCAACACTGTAAGACATTCGAGTTGCATGTGAAAGTTAGACAGGTCATTCGGAATCCAGCATTATGCGTGCGCTAGATCAGCTAGGCGTGTTTTCAAGGATTCAGTGTCTTCGGTGGATGCTGGTTTGTGATGGGATAATTGAGAGTAGAGAAGTCCAAACTCAGCTAATACTTCTTCCTCTTTGATTTGGGATGAAGGCACACCAAAATTGAAACCATCAATGTGCTAAGCATTATGCTGAGAACCAATTTTAGATTGTCAGGTGGGCTCACAATGCGGCACATTTGCATGTACTGGAAGCTACATATATTAATACGCAGGGCCCTGAATTTTGCAGACAGAAAGAACATGTACATACATTGTTAAAAACAAAAAACTGCGGATGCTGGAAATCCAAAACAAAAACAGAATTACCTGGAAAAACTCAGCAGGTCTGGCAGCATCGGCGGAGAAGAATAAAGTTGACGTTTCGAGTCCTCATGACCCTTCAACAGAACTGAGTAAAATTAGGAGAGGGGTGAAATATAAGCTGGTTTAAGGTGGCGGGGGGAGAGAAGTGAGGGATGGGGGGGGGCGGTGGTTGTAGGGACAAGCAAGCAGTGATAGGAGCAGATAATCAAAAGATGTCACAGACAAAGGAACAAAGGGGTGTTGAAGGTGGTGATATTATCTAAGAGAATGTGCTAATTAAAAATGGATGGCAGGACACACAAGGTACGGCTCTAGTGGGGGTGGGGTGAAGTAAGACTAACAGGGAAAAAAAGGTATAAATTTAAAAATAATGGA
Source organism: Cetorhinus maximus (assembly GCF_964194155.1). Taxonomy (NCBI): domain Eukaryota; kingdom Metazoa; phylum Chordata; class Chondrichthyes; order Lamniformes; family Cetorhinidae; genus Cetorhinus; species Cetorhinus maximus. Next base: position 87,433,128 of record NC_135890.1, read on the forward strand.
AATAGGTGGGAAAAGAAAAATCTATATAAATTATTGGAAAAAACAAAAGGGAGGGGGAAGAAATGGAAAGGGGGTGGGGATGGAAAAGGAAGTTCAAGATCTAAAGTTGTTGATTTCAATATTCAGTCCGGAAGGCTGTAAAGTGCCTAGTCGGAAGATGAGGTGCTGTTCCTCTAGTTTGTGTTGAGCTTCACTGGAACAATGCAGCAAGCCAAGGACAGACATGTGGGCAAGAGAGCAGGGTGGAGTGTTAAAATGGCAAGCGACAGGGAGGTTTGGGCCATTCTTGCAGACAGACCGTAGGTGTTCTGCAAAGCGGTCACCAGTTTGCGTTTGGTCTCTCCAATGTAGAGGAGACTGCATTGGGAGCAACGAATGCAGTAGACTAAGTTGGGGGAAATGCAAGTGAAATGCTGCTTCACTTGAAAGGAGTGTTTGGGCCCTTGGACGGTGAGGAGAAAGGAAGTGAAGGGGCAGGTGTTGCATCTTTTGCGTATGCATGGGGAGGTGCTGTAGGTGGGGGTTGAGGAGTAGGGGGGTGATGGAGAAGTGGACAGGGTGTCCCGGAGGGAACACTCCAACCTACTTTCTTGCCCACATGTCTGTTCTTGACTTGCTGCATTGTTCCAGTGAAGCTCAACGCAAACTGGAGGAACAGCACCTCATATTCCGACTAGGCACTTTACAGCCTTCTGGACTGAATATTGAATTCAACAACTTTAGATCTTGAACTCCATCCTCCATCCCCACCCCCTTTCCGTTTCTTCCCTCTCCCTTTTGTTTTTTCCAATAATTTATATAGATTTTTCTTTTCCCACCTATTTCCATTATTTTTAAATTTATACCTTTTTTGCCCTGTTAGTCTTACTTCACCCCACCCCCACTAGAGCTGTACCTTGTGTGTCCTGCCATCCATTTTTAATTAGCACATTCTCTTAGATAATATCACCACCTTCAACACCCCTTTGTTCCTTTGTCTGTGACATCTTTTGATTATCTGCTCCTATCACTGCTTGCTTGTCCCTACAACCACCTCCCCCCCCAACTTCTCTCCCCCCCTAAACCAGCTTATATTTCACCCCTCTCCTAATTTTACTCAGTTCTGTTGAAGGGTCATGAGGACTTGAAACGTCAACTTTATTCTTCTCCGCCGATGCAGCTAGACCTGCCGAGTTTTTCCAGGTAATTCTGTTTTTGTTATGTACATACATTGTGCCTGCTTCAGCTAAACAAAATAAGTGACAGCCATTCACTGGCTCATTCCTCAAGGCAATGCCTTGACCAATCAGGGTCAAGCTGCCTGGTTTAAATTTCAAACAATGCTTGACAGTTAACTGCCAGTCACCATCAGTGGTGCATTCTCTATGGCAAAGGCACTTGCCAATCAATCATCACTCTCTTCACATACAATATAAATTGTTGTCTTCCCCCTGTATATTGGTATTCTTCGCGTGTCCTGATGAGTGCAAGACAAAAAGCTTAGACATGTCTCCTTTTTCAGCAATGCTCAAGTTCTATACTACCAAATGTCTAACAGAGTTCAAAATTAATTTGCTGTAGGAAGTGTTTTCAGTGTGAAATTCCAATCCATAATTATATGGAAAACTAAAAGCATGCAACCAAAAACAACCAGCTTTTGTGTTTAAAAAATTGCCAGTCAACTGATGTATCATTGCACTGTACTACAAAGCGAGAGATCCAATTGTTTTCATACACAGTAAATACCGATTCTTAACCATGGAAGCTGGTAATTGAAGTTGGGTGGACATTGGAGGTTGAGTTTCTCTGAGTCACCTTCACACCTTCACAAGTGACCCCCTGACAAAGTGGAATTGACAACAAGTAAATTAGCTGCTTGCCACCTTGAACAAGTAGGTAAGAGAAGTCAAGAGAACATAAAAATGGAGAGAAGGAAATGACTAGTTGCATTTTCCAGAACCCATTCCTTGAACAGCAAGACAGAAGTCAAAATATATTATGATGGGAAATGGCTTTTAATTTCCCCTGTATTTTTGTTAAAGATTACTATTTACATAACCTATTTAAGTACATACATGTGACCTGGAACTGACAGGCTCCAGATTTTAATACTGTTGGCCTCATATGTGACTTGACAAACACATGATGATTTGGTTGAAAAATGAACGCTGCAATCAGTGTTGCAATTTATTTTCCAGAGCAAAGTGGGAACATTTTTCACTACTGTTTATAAGGATCACTGTTGTAAAAACATTTGGTAGTTTATGTTCTTTAAATAGCAGCTAATTGTAGCCAAGTAGTATAATGATTAAGATGCTCATTTCACTGAGCATGGAGCAGCAACTTCAGTTGTCAAGTACTTGACTTCTACCTAATCAGAAAGTTCTGAGTTTGAGGCTTTGGGGTTCCTAATGCAACTCACTCTTGTGGTTGGGAAAGCATTCGATAAGGTGCCACATACAAGGAAAGAACTCACGGTGTTGAGGGTGATATATTAGCATGGATAGAGGATTGGCTGACTAACAGGGAACAGAATCGGGATAAATAAGTCATTTTCAGGTTGGCAAACTGTAATGGAGTGCCACAGGGATCAGTGCTAGGGCCTCAATTGGTTATAATCTATATTAATGACTTGGATGAATGGACTGACTGCACTGTATCCAAATATGCTGATGATACAAAAGTAGGTAGGTAAGCAAGTTGTAAGGAGGATACAAAGGGTTTGCAAAGGGGAGGCGGTGGCATTGTCGTATTGTCACTGGACTAGTGTTCCAAAGATCTAGGGTAATGCTCTGGGGGCCTGAGTTCGAATCCCACCACAGCAGGCGGTGAAATTTGAATTCGATAAAAATCTGGAATTAAAAGTCTGATGATGACCACAAAACCATTGTTAATTGTCGTAAAAACCATTTGGTTCACTAATGAAGGAAATCTGCTGTCCTTACCTGGTCTTGTCCACATGTGGCTCCAGACCCAAATGCCCTCAAGGGCAATTAGGGATGGGCAGCGATGCCCACATCCCATGAATGATAATAAAAAAAAGGTTAAATAGGCTGGAGTATAAAAGTAGGGAAGTCTTGCTATAGCTGTACAGAACATTGTATGATCTCTCCCAAGGAGGGATATACTTGGAAGCAGCTCAGAGAAGGCTCACTGATTCCAGGGATGAGGAAAGTTTGAGCAGATTGGGCCTATACTCGTTAGAGTTTAGATGATTGAGATGTGATCTTTTTGAAACATGTAAGATTCTGAGGGGAATTGACAGGGTGGTTGTTGAGAGGATGTTTCCTGTTGTGGGGGAATCTAGAAATAAGGGACATGGTTTAATAATAAGGGGTCTCCCATATAAGGTGGGGGTGAGCAAGATTTTTTTAAATCTGAGGGACATTAGTCTTTGGAATTCTCTTCCATGGGAAGAAATGGAGGTTGGCTCACTGAATATAGTCATTGCTGAATTAGAAAGAATTTTTGATCGACAAGGGAGTTAAGGGTCATGGAGACAGGCAGGAATGTGCAGCTAAGGCCACAACAAATCAGCCATGATCTTATTGAATAACGGAACAGGCTTGATGGGCCAAATGGCCACTCCTCCTCCTATTTCTTATGATCTTATGAGTTAAACACATATAGGTTCACCATAACTTTTGATTTTCACTGTAAACTCAATATTTATATAGTCCAGGTTTCCGAATGCCTTTCTAATTGCCTTCTCACCCCTGCGTTACCACCTTCAACAATTTGTGCACGTACATCCCCAGGTCCCTCTGCTCTTGCACACCCTTGAGAAGTGTACCCTTTGTTTCATATTGCTGGGGGAAAAAATGATTTTATCCATGTTACCTATTTTAGTCGGACCGCTTGCCACCTCAATATGCAGCATAACTGAGGAGTTTAAGATAGATCACCACCCCCAACTGGGCTGGGCAGCATACTTGAGGAAAAGAGGAGTAAGGTCACAAGAAACCTTAAGTAAAATCAGCCATCCATTAATATATTTTTCACTTTACTTAAGCAGCCATTGGTGTGAAGAGTTAGTTCTGTTACCGGCCAGGAAAATTAGATGAGTTGCAACATGTTCCATCTCAGAACAAAAAACAAATGATGGGGTGGGGGGAGGAGGAGGGAATTCTCTGGTCTCCAAGTTGCAGCAAAATCTGTGTGAAGTTTTAAGTTTTTGGTGTGACCAGCATGCCTCAAGTTAAAGGAGTTGTAGACATAAATGCCCGGGCGCAAAATTGAAATAATTCGAGCAAGTGATCCTTGAGGAATAAACTTTGCCAGTGTTCACCATATCTTCCTCATCTGATGTTTCCTTGACACCCAAACTGATCCAGTTCTGAAGCTGCTACTGCTCTCCTTTTCAATGCTACTACTAACTATGCAGCCACCAGCCCTTTCCTAATGGCATTGTCAGGCTTCCCAAAACCATTATTTACCAATCCTCTCAGATTAAGCTGTACATCTTGTCAGCAAAATATTCGGCCATTTTCTTTTCAAGGAGTTGCCACATGGCTTTTGAGACAGCTATGCACTGAGCAAGTATGATGTACAACATTCTTCTGTTCCTACCTAAATGATTTTCACTTGAACATTCGTCATGGAAAATCCACTCCTGTGTCTGTACTCTAATCACTTGCACATGCACTAGATATTAATGTGCTGCGCATCAGATAAGGATCCAATATGTAATGAAAGTGAAGAATGCTGAAATCTTTGTGAAGCCAGTGAAGTGGAAGGAAGTTAGAAAAAGTTATAATACCACAAACTTTCATTTTCCTGTCAGCCTGTAAGCTGATTATAAATACCTCACTGTGTATATTTTTTAAATAGCGTTGGTTTAAGGAAGCATCCTCGCCTGTATGTTCTGTCGGGAATATAACAAGCCATAATGTTGTTCGTTCTTGAACTTGATAATTTATGTTTTATTTATTTAAACTTTACGACTTTCTGTTTCTGTGAAATGTAAGGTACCACTTTTTGTCATATGCCTAGAGGTGAAATGAAATGAAATAAAAAATAAGGATAGTAAAAGAGTGAGTGTTTGGGCCTGTTCTCTCTCTGCACTATGTAGCTGCACTAAAGCAGTTAATGACTTTGCAATTACTCAATTAGCTGCCGTTTTATCTTAAATATTGGGAGGTTAGTTAGGAAAAGTTAACAGAATTAATAAGCAAGACTTTTAGCTCATCCTTATTCCTTTTAGGGTCTACTATGGAGAATGGAGAAGTGTTGGTACAAAAGTACTTAGAGGAGTTGAAATGCATATTAGAGAAAGGAAATCAGTTTGGATCAGAGTTCTTTGGCCTCCACTCAGATCTGGAGTCTGTATTGTAAATATTTTCCTTCCTTGTAGATGATTAGACTGACAGGGGGCCAAGCATCTTTTTTTTTTTAGCTGAGATGGCTCATATCTGGTGGGAGACATTGCTTCAGCTATTAATAGTAAGGAGTGTAGATTTGGTGGGAAGAGTCGGACTCTGCCCAGGGTGACGGTGCCACCCATTAAAGAGGTAGATAGTGGCAGATGAAGACTGTGCCAAGAAAAAGTGGCGCCAGCTACATAAACATGCACAGGAATCAAACAGCAAGACAGCTGTTGCACGCTAACATTTACAGAAGGAGAGCTATCAAGAAATGACAAATGTATCATTGAAACTCGTAAAATACTGGCTGCTATTTTTGTCTCTTTTGCATTCAATTCTTGTTCCGTTCCGATGCTATTATATCTTTATAGAGAATGTCTCTTGCCAGCTCCTAAATGTAGCGTAATGGCCAAAAATTAACCTCATAGGCTTGTTTGATCCAAACTGGATAAATAAAATTAAACCAGTGATTTGAATGTTTTGCCTGTACAGTTAGCTAGTTTTTATTGTTATTCCACAACTATTCCCTTCCCCTTCAATTTTTTGTGCTCTTGTCTTGAAGGCAATGACTCATGCTACAATACCCTTTGGTGGTCACTGCAAACTTTGGGTACATTTTGGTGTGTCGGCATCAACATGATATTTAACTGTGGCAAGAATCACAATTATGCCTCACGTATATACAGTCATCAGATAGAGATCAGCAGCTGAAGGCCTGGCTGATTTTCGTGTCCAAATCCCAGGAGGATTCAAGGTAATTACAGTACATCTAACACCACCCTGGCCACCACAGCACAGATTGGGAATTAAACTTCTGAACTTGTTGGCTCGAATTGTTCAGTTCTATCATGGAGAAGTGCATTTGGCAACGGAGCCACTGGACACTGCTATTTTAACATGGTTGGTCATGGTGCTAATCAAGTTAGCCACCCTTCAATGCTGTAAAGGATGGGCTCCAAACTCTGAACAAAGCCACGGTCAAAGTGGTGCCAGACTCCCCCTTGACAGTGACTGCAGGCTTTTTGGCAGACGAGCCAATGCACTAAATAGTTCATTGTGCATACCTATCAGCTTTTATCTGTACACTGCTCCATCGAAGTCTTCATCTGCAGCAGAACTCATATATTAACTCGCTCTCTAGCAAGCTGGCACCTGGCACTACACTTTCTCCTTGCCCTGGCTGCAGGCCACTCATGCCAGGTGTCTCTCAATGTGCAGATCCCACCTCTGTGCTACCCTCTAAAGTACATGCAGTTTCAGTATCTGAGCTGACGGGTGCAAATGAGAGATCAAGTGATTGTGTTTCTTAACCATTTGTCTTTTTCACCTCTTTCACTACTTGCTCTTCCACCGCTGCCTGACCAGGTCGCAGTCCTTGTGTATCTGAAAGGAGAAAGGCCCAAGTAAAAGGGCTGTGGTGAGGGGAGGTGTGAAAAACGATGTCTTCTTGCTTACGCCATCTGCAACTCTTAAATCAGAAATATTTGTGGGAAGAGGGGGAAGTGAGATGGAGGATTAGGTATGACGATACCATCATCTTTGATGGATTCAGTCCTGCTGCTGACCTCAGTCAGAGACTCTCCAATGGTGGTGAGCAGTGCCTCCTCCATCAAGACAAGGACATGTACCTGTGCCTGTTCCCCACCAGATAGGTGTTGCTGCCTGTGGTTGTGCGTCACCTTGTTCCGTAAAACAGAGAGGAGTGTTACAGTGAGCACAGTGAAATCTGGCTGCTGTGCCTGTTGTAGTTGAATAATTAGCAATGTGTGCAAGCTGTGAGATGTGAATATGAAGCTTGCAGCAGTGCTAAGTATGTGAGGGTGAGTTGAAGTTCTGAATCTGACTTATGAGTCATGGTTGATAGAGATTCTTTAAAGGTGAGTGGAGGGGTGATGAATTGAGCAGTATTTAAGTATGGGCTTTTAAAAATATTCATTTATGGGATGTGGGTGTCACTGGCTAGGCCAGCATTTATTGCCCATCCCCACTTGCCCTTGAGAAGGTGGTGGTAAGCTGCCTTCTTGAACCGCTGCTGTTCATAGTGGTACAGTTGGTAAGATATGGCATTCGCAGCTGCATTCACCTACCTTGACCACTTGTGTGCAAATCATTGAACTTCTTGCAAAGCTGCACCCAGGTCCTTTGGGCTACACTGTTGGCATTGACCATAATGTCTATCTGCTCCCATGCCTTCACAATTTCTGTTTGGACTTGCTGGTCTTCTGTGGATAGAGAATTTCTTTTCTCTTGTCCACCTCCTCACCAGAGGGTCCAGTGCTACTTCGGAGAACCTTGGAGCATGCTCTCTGCCATGATGTGCCATTCTTGTGTCTTTCCCAGGTCAAACTCACTTTGAGAAAGATTTCCAGCATGTACTCTGGTAAAAATGCAACTGTACTTTTAAAGGCAGTACAAGCTGGCTTTAATTAGTGCTTGCTTCTCATGAATTTGCACTGCCTGTTCATGTGTGCAGCTAGTTAAGAGATATTTAGCACTGACTGCATGCTACAATCATGTAAATGACCAGACACCATGAAGTTTGCATGCTATTTGCATCGGTATCTATAGACGCAGGTTAATCACACATCACAATCCCTTAGTTTCTTTCCATGGTCTATCTAATTTTGCCCTAATCTTCCTTTTGGGAAGAAACCTTGTAACATAAACTATCATTTTGTTTTTTGTTTTGAGAAAGGCAACATACAAAAATTAAAATGCTTAACCTGTGTTTACAACTATTCTAAGAGTTGTTTATAAATTCCTAACAGTTTATACCAGACCCCTTCAGAATGTTAACATTTAGGTCTTGCTTCATGTTGTAATGTGTGTTGAATCATATTAAAATATCTATATAATTAAAAGTCTTGCATCTGTTATCTGTCCCTCTGTGTGGGAAATTGAACTAATGGTGAAAGGAAAGCCCTGATTATCACTCATAAATTGAAGAAACAGTGGGAGGAATTTTCATTGAAATCAGTGGAATGAAAATTGTACGGGTTCCACAATGGACGGGCATCTGCTCACCAGGTTGCCACCTACATGGCAACATTATATCCCAGAGAATTTCAAACCATTATTTATTAAACAGATAACGCTAACACATTTTAATGTCCAATTGACCAAAACAACATAGCAAAGACTTCTATCTGCAAAAGGGTTGCTTGATTTAAAAAAAAGGCTGATCATTAAAAGACAGTCAATGAGCGACCAGCATCCAGCTCAAAAACAAAGCAATTGAGCTGCTCAAAAAATACTTGACACACCTCTGGGTGGCCTTATTGATTCTACCCACCTTGATGTGTAGAGCTTTTAATACATAAAATATCATGCTTTCTTGACAAAACAAGTCATAATATTACCCAATTAAACTCACTCAGCTCACATTAAATACCAAAACAACTTTTTATGGTACAAGTCAACTCCTCATAGGCTTCAGGCTTGCCCCTTGTTCCCTTCCCTCAGCTAGAATGCTTCAGCTGACTTTCTAATGCTTTTCACGCGTGCGTGCCTGTGAAGCTAATCGCCAGCCCTTGCCGGATGAGTTTTAGCTCTCTTTATGTGACTGACAGTAATTATTCTGATACTCCTGCTTTTTAAAATAACTTATATTATCATCTTTTATTTCCATTGAAAAGCTAATTGGACAAGATGTAAAACATTTGTGTATTTTGGAGATGTTTTTCCAATCTGTCCTTTCCCCTTTAAATCTGCACTTTATTTATCTTCAATGTTTGGCCTTGTGCAGTACAATTATCTATCTGTCAAATGCACAACAACAACACCTTGCATTTCTGTAGTGTTCTTGAAAGACATCTCGGAGCATGTTACGCGCAGGACACAAAGCAGAAGGGGGATGGAGGAATTGAGGAGTTAGGAGGGTACGAAAGTCTAATGAGAGTGAATGGTTTTAGAGGGTGTTAAAAATGGAGAATCATGCAGAATATAAGAAGTGGAGAGGAAAAGTGAAAAAGAAAATAAGAGAGGCAAAGAGTCAGTATGAAAATGGATATTAACAGGAAAAGAATTGTCAGAAGAGTGGTGAGCTCAATTATGGACCAAAAATACTGATCTGTTGATGGAGGCAGAAGGCATGCCTGAGGTACTAAAAGTGAGTACTTTGCTTTGGTTCAGCAAGGTAGAGACTTGGCTAAAGCTATACTAAACAATGAGATTGTCAGGATTGCAAATGAGAAAAAGAGAAATCGAGAGTTCCAAAAAGGCTGGCAGTACTTAAAGTGGGTAAGTCACTGGGTTTGGACAGAATGCATCCTAAGCTGCTATGTGAAGTAGAAGTAGAAATTGTGGAAGTGTAGCCACAATCTCCCTTGGATACAGGGGTAAAGTGAGAAGACTTGCGAATTGCAAATATTACACCCTTCTTCAAAAAGGGGAAAAGGATAAACGTGGTAATTACTGGTCTGTCTGTTTAATGTTGGTGGTGGGAATGCTTTTCGAAACAATAATCTGGGGGAAAATTAAGAGCCTCTTGGACAAATATGAACTATTAAAGGAGAGCCAGCACAGATTTATTAAGGGCAAGCCATGTTTGATTTAATTTGAGTGAGTTTTTTTAATGAGGTAACAGAGAACATGACAAGGGCCGAGCAGTTGACAGTTTGAATATGGAACTTCAAAAGGTGTTTGAGAGAGTACCACATTACGGTCACAATTACTTTTCTGAAACTGAAAGCAACATCTGGAGCCTGCACATTGACATGGAAATCCAGAAGCTGCTGTGAGTGGCTCTATGATTTTCCATGGGGTGCACTGTCTAAGTACCCTTAGACAGCAATCAGTTAGAAAGCACTGATTTGATGAGAACTTGCCCTTTTATGATATTAATCTCATGGTAAAGACATTTGAAAAAGTTAAAACTTCCTAAATGATGCGCAAGTGGATTATTAACGGTGTACTCAGTTCATATTTGCTGAAAAGGCTCCCTCACACCGTAAAACTAATGCTGTGTTTATGTAAAATTTCCACACGTTTATTTCATTTGAGGTTTCAGCTTGATGACATCACTGCAGCTGCATGCATGGCGATCCCCTTGACTTCGAACGGAAGCTGGGAAATGGGAAATCCATGCTACTGAGATCCCGAAAGCAGGACCATTAGGCTCCTTAGCAACATTGAAGCCCATGGGATAAAAGGGGCAGCAGCAGCACGGATGCAAAACAAGCTAGGGGGATAGAAAACAGAGTTGTGGTGAATGAATGTTTTTCTGACTGTAGGGAGGTGTATGGTGGAGTTCCCCATTGTTCAATATTAGGACCACTCCTGTTTTTGATATAAGTTAATGACTTGTGCTCGGAGCTACAGGGCACAATTTTGAAGTTTCAAGATGACACGAAACTTGGAATTGTAGTAAACAGTGAGGAATTTAGTGATAGACCTCAAGAGGACAGAGACAGGCTGGTGGAATGGACAGACACATGGCAGATGAAAGTCAATGCAGGAAAGTCTGAAGTGTGCAAGAACAGAGAGACATGTGGGTTTTGTGCACGTATCTTTGAAGGTGGCAGGACAGGTTCGCAAAGCAATTAATACACTCTTATGGAATATTGGTCTTTATAAATAGAGACATGGGGCTAGAAATTGGATGGCCCCATGTTTTGAGCACAGAGCCCATGACTCCTGAATTGCTCATGCCCAGTCAGATCAAGTGGGGGGAAACATGTAAAATTTGTGTAACTACTTCATCTTCATGATTGTGGCACTAACTAGTTTGCTTCCAGTGGCTCTGCACACAGCAGGTGGCCATGGTAGCATTGTTTGCAGACCACATGGTACAGGCAACCTGATTTTACCTAAAGGCAGGCTATCTCATAAAGGGACTCTTTAGTAGTCCTGCTGTGTAATTTCTTACAAAGTGATGACCCGGGCAGACAGAAGGTTCCATAGAGACGGATGTGCCACTGGATATATTAGTGGTGGAAGTGAGCATGAGGAGAGACATCATGGTCCTTCAGGAGGGCCAGGGAACCCTCAAGAACCACCCTTGGTGGGAGCAGTGGCCAGGGAGGTGAACTCCCAGGGTCTGGCCCTAAGGACCTAGCAGCAATGTCACAAGGAGTATAATGACCTCACGAGGGTGGTCAATGTCAGTGAACACATCTTCACATGATATATCCTATCCACCATAACATCAGCCTCTTGTGCTGCACAATGTAATGTACCTCTGCCACTCACCCAGCAACACTATCTGGCAATTAGCACTCAGGCCTAATGTCCAGAAACTCATCTCATATTCACACACACAGCAATGCTGCCAGTCTCACACTCACCTCTCCCTGCCTTTACATACTTCCAGCTATTCAGCTATGGCAGGCAAATCACCCAAAAACAGCGCTACACAATCACTGACATTGTGGCCTCCCTCTTACAAGATAATGTGGCACACAACATAAGGGACCAGTGCAGAATTGGCATGGAACAAGAATAACTGCATCCCCTGAGTCCTACAGAGGGAATGGTTCTCTGCACCATGGTGCCATCTGCAATGGGACCCACAGTATCGCTCCTTCTGAACTCCCAGTTCACCCTTATCATGCTGTTTGGCATGATGAGCAAGCTGCTGATGGTGTGACTACGGGACTCTTGCTTCCCGCCCCAACCCCCTTCCTTCGCATATACTTTACCCTCTGAGTACATGCTCTCAGACAACCAAGAACTGACAAATACTAGAGGAAGAAAAAGGTGCATGGAGAAATGAATATGGGAAACGGACAAGAGAGTGGGACAAACTGGATTACTTTTGAACGAGTCAACACATTCGATGGGCTACATGGCCTCCATCTAAATGGCCTCCATCTGTGCTGGGCTGTTCTATGATTCTATGATTGGGGTGAGTTTAGGCGTAGATGTTGCTTTTTTAAGAGGCAAAGCTTCAGACAACTGAGCATGGTGGGCATAGGATTGTGAATGGGGCAACATGGGGAGCAGGGTGCGAGCTGGTGCCAGTAGAGCAGAAGGCTTGTGGGTAAATATAGATCTAGAGAGATAGTTTGGAGGAATTTGAATGTGATGACAAGGATAATGACATCAATTTGGGAAGGGCAAGGGAACCCAATGAGGCTTGGCAAAGATAGAATTCACAGGATTTGGTGCAGTTGTTGACAGGTTGCAGTGGTTTTGAATGCCTTGCAGTTTATAAAGGAGGCCAGCAAGGAAAATGTAGGATAAGTTGCGCTTTATAAATTTAAGAATAAAGAGGAGAATCTAAAGCTTTCTGAAGCATTTCCGACATAAGAGAAGTTTACCTTCTGAAGATTTGGATAAATACAGCATAGGAGCCTCCCAAATGGCTTCTGGGGTAAATGCGCACTGGTGTAGTACAGAATCATCTGGATTAAAAATCCCTTGTCTTTGCTGAACTAACTGATCTCAGCCAGGAAGCAGTTGGGGCACCATAAGACCGGAGTTGTCTGGAGTTCTCATTCCCCATTCTTATCCACTTACCACAGATGAAAAGTGTATTCGTGTGGCCAGGATTGGACTCATTTCCGATGATCTTCATGGCTGAATAACCTGCTGACGCTCACTGAATGGACTCGAGCCTGAAGAATAGCAGCTCTACTGGGACCTATAAACCATTTTGCCGCCTTTGTAGGATGAGAAGAAAACATTGGTGCAAAATTATTCAAAGAATACAATGTGTGAATTACCTCCATATGGTAAATAAATGTATTGATACTCATGTGAGTTCCGTCAGCCTTGTCGGTTGAGCATGTAAAGTGGGTTTTTGCACTTCTCCAGTCTGAGTCTATTCCTTTTAAGATTCAAAGCAAAATCAGTGCTTAAGTTAAGCAATAATTCACTGCCATTTTTTTTACAATACATCAAAGTGTTGGCATAGAAGTTCTCAGATCCCTCTAATGTAAATTTTTAGCTAAATTTAAATTATTTTTTTGCCTAGTGATGTTGTCTAAAACGTGTACAGGGAGCCTTTGAGCATTGTGTTTCAAGGGAGCGTCTGACTAATTATTTTGTTCAAGTATTGTGGAAACAAATATACAAGCTGTAAACAGACTGTGCAAACACACATCAGCCTTAAACTGAACAGCCAAAGAAAACATACTGTATTTTTTTGTTAGGTGACAGGCTCCCAAATTTCCCTTCTGTCTCTCCAGTAACTATATGGAAATTCTACACAGTTTGGCAGTTTTAAAACATTGAAGAATGCAAGGGGTTAAAGTAAGAGCTGGTAAACCTACTCCAGATTGATCAAATTGCTAGTTCGTTTTGAAAAATAATATTTCAAGTGGCTTGTGAGGAATTTATTTGGTCTACACAGACTTGTTATCAGAGGGGGAAAATGATCACAAACTGAGACCTCTGATAATCACGCTCAGAAAAGGTTAAAGCATGATCCAGATCTGCTGTCTCACCACCCACCAGACTGTCTAGGTCAGCCACCAAAGTTAAATTTTAAACCTATGGTAATTGTCTTTTTCAATTAATTTGCTTATTTTGGCACCTATTAAGTTCCTACTCACTGCTATTTTAGATTTCAAAATTAGACTGTTGAAACATATTTATTTGAATAATGATTTTGACCCCTTTTCCACCCCTCTGCAGTATCTCACTCCACTGACACTATTCTTTTGCTGCCTTCATTAATTTAGCAGGCTATATATGTGCCAAGTTTTCAGAGAGAAGTCTGCTTACTGTATTTGTTCTGAGATAACCTGGCATTCTTCACGCCTGACACCAATGAAATGTTAGCTGAAACTATCCTGAATTTTTTTCTCCAAATTGTCTTGGTAGTCACTCTTTGCACGCTGACCAAATGCATTTCGTTCCTTGAATGATACAATCAGTTCAACCAGGGGAATTAAAGAGTTCTTTTTCTCCTTCTCTAATTTAGACAACTGCTATTGTAAAAACAGCTCAAGGCACATATAAATAATGCCTCCTGTTCTTTTTAATAACAACATTTTTTAAACTCAGAAGAATTCAAATTAACGTATGGCTGAATTAAATCAGTAAGTTATTTAAATCATTTAGTAAATAGGCATTTTGAGCAATGCAGTAAGAAATCAGAGTGGAATGTATTTTGAGAAATAACTTACTTGAGGCTAGATAGTAGTCTGCATGTATGTCAAGTTCTGCCATTCAAATTTTGGTATAAAATTATTGACCCAGATAATAATCCAGCAAAGCTTATTTTTCATTATCTCTCATTTTTGATATTATGTCCAACATTTCAATTTAATCCTGCGTGTGCGTTTTGCAAATTTTAGTACTATCTGCCAGTCATGCTATTTAATGTGATATATTTTGGACTGTTTCTTTTCACATTAATTGAAAGCTGATGTATACTCTGTTCTCAGCCATTTCCCTCAACACTATCATATTTTACTATCTCCTTTGTTTATAATGTGAAGACGATCTTAATTGCTGCGTTAGAATTTTGTCTATGATGTGCTTTGTTGAATGAGGCTCTCCTCCTCTTCAGTTAGTGAATGCATGTCATTATGTTCTATAGCTTGATGCAATGGGACAGCCGTTGACATTATCAGTGTGTGTGTGTGAGGGAAGTGTGCAAAAAAACTCGAGGGGTTGTACTTAGCAAGCGACATGTGAATGTGCATATACAATTAAGAAGATTCCTGACTTCTTGTTGTGAATTGTTATGAATAATCCTGGGCAAGCCCCATACCCCAAGACATCATGGACATTTAACGACTTTTTTTTAAGACTTCTGGTAATCTGATCTTTGTGTTACAGTCAAATGTGCAAAGACAGCATGTTTAGTATTTCTGTGGATTTATTTTTTTACACCACTTTGCAGTGCCTTAAGCCAAGAATTAAATCTTTTTTTCTCACAACCAGTTTAAATGCTGCAGGGTAATTTAACAGAATTTTACTCACCATCTTTCATCACTTGTCTGTGCTTATTTGCAGCTGTTTTATGGGCATTTTTTGCTTAAATCTGTTCTGCATATATTAAGTAATGTTTTTAATAAACCAAGTGTATTTTTTTTTAATGTCATCATGTCTTGCTTTTATGTTTGTCAAAAAACCATTTATATTTCTGTAGGTGCCAGGACCTGACCCTTTCAGTTGGCTGTTCTGTTTTTGAAAGCAGAAGGAATTGGTTTAATAATATCAGCAAAAAAAAATCAGGCACTCCCTCCAGTCAGTGTCCATTCAATTGTACTCTTGCAGTTCTGTTTAACAAATCTCACACAATATCCAACAAGCCACTAATTTAAGAGTGCTGCTACATTCCCTCTCTCATGTCCTAAGGGCTGATTAATATCCCTGGTGAGTCACAAACTAGTGCCAACTATTGAGCTGTCCCATACATTCTGTATATAGCAACATTGGTTGTGCCAGGTCCTTGTTTTCTCATGTGAAATACAGCTAACCAGGTCTCTTCTTGTACCCAAGGACCAATAGAGAGCTCTTCTGTCTGGATAACTTAGGAACTCTAAAGTGTCAGCTGCTAAATCACTCTTAGTTCGAAAGTCTCATGCCCATTAATGTCTTGACCTTGGAAAACTATGCAGTTAATGGAAGATATGGATGTGACCATGGGTTGAGTCACAGCTGTGCTTAACTCTTGTGCTGCATTCATCTTCATCGGTGCTCCTTAATAAGTTTAGTCCTCCATATAAGGAATTCTCGACTGAGTGCTTTGTGGCATCATATGAAAAGGACTTAAATGTATTTAAAATTACTTTTTGGAACACAGTCACATTTTCATGCACTAATCTGTTCACGGCTGTTATGCAGTCTATAGCACGTGTCTCAAAAGCATTTATTTCAGTCTGCCCTTACGTGTTTTGTTCCTCAGTATTAATGAAAGTCTTGCAAAATGACAAGAGGCCATATCTTCCTGGTTGTGGTAATTGCAATAACTAATTCTCCAGGATTATTTGCAGGGAATCGACCAGACCAGTGTGACTCTGCTGATAAGTGGTCATGGTCAAATGGATGGAATGGATGGTTCATTAGGATTATCAAACTGTCTTGTGATTTCCTAGTCTCAAAGTTAGCCTAACTTCCTGAGTTTATTCCGTAAGTAGATGAGCTGTACAAACCAAGAAGGATCCAGGTTCTGTCCCAGGTCTGCACTGAGCTATATGGCCTGAAACAACCTACTTTAGTGCTCTTGTTATAGAAAGAGAAATTGGCCAAGGAAAGTATTCCTCAATAGCGGTAACTCTTGCTAAAACTACATCCGCCTGGAGTGGGTTATGATAGGATCAATCTTGCCTATGATGTTGTCTTTCGTGCTCCACGTCCCCCCAATGACACACCCCACAATGCATAATTCTGTAAATGCCAACCATCACTGTAAATACTAATACTAGCCACTGGCTAATGTATTGGAAGTGCCGTGCCCCCAATAAAGAGTCAACACCTTCAAGAGAGGGTTATGTTGTCAAAAAAAAGAGAAAAAAAAATACTATAGTTCTGGGTTTTAATTGGCCTGATGCTTCTCCAACTTTGGAAACAAAAATTAACCTAGAACACATTGGGTAGACACTCGAGGCTCACCTTCAAGCTACACAGTGGGTGAAAGCAGGGTTGTAGTGAAGAATTTAGTTGCAACCTAATACTTACTAGCCCTACTCTATGTCACTACTAGTAACAACTGAGTTCCTGAAACAGCCATCACTGGAACACCGCTGACGTGCCATTTTAATATATAAATCTGTTGGTTACCAGGAGTGCAGCACAATACGATACATGGTATGCTAGCCAAATTAGAGACAAGGGGCTGGATTTTTGCAGAGCTGGGACAACTCCACAGGTACTTTGAAATGGCAGGTGGGACCTGGGTTCAGAAGTCCCACCCCCATTTCCAACAGGTTCAATTTTTGCTGAAAGTGGAAAAGGGGGTGAGGTTTGGCAAATGAGGAAGGAATGTCAAACTCAGCAGGGACTTTTGATCTCAGCGCTAAGTTCAAAAATACCTCATTTTGGCTGGTCCAAGGATCTTAATTAGCAGTGTGGGAGGCAGAAGCTTATGCAGTACATATGAACATATGTACATACAAATTAGGAGCAGAGGTAGGCCACTCGGCCCCTTGAGTCTGCTCCGCCATTCAATAAGATCATGGCTGATCTGATTATAACCTCAACTCCACATTCCTGCCTACCCCCGATAACCTTTCACTCCCTGTTAATCAAGAATCTATCTAGCTCTGCCTTAAAAATATTCAAAACACTGGCTTTTGAGGAAGAAAGTTCCAAAGACACTCAACCTTCTGACAGAAAAAATTCTCCTAATCTCTGTCTTAAATGAGCAACCTCTTATTTTTAAACAGTGACCCCCTAGTTCTAGATTGTCCCACAAGAGGAAATATCCTCTCCACGTCCGCCCTGTCAAGATCCCTCAGGATGTTAAAGGTTTCAATTAAGTCGCCTCTTACTCTTCTAAATTCCAGTTTTTACAAGCCTAACCTGTCCAGCCTTTCCTCATAAGACTACCCGCCCATTCCTGGTATTAGTCTAATAAACCTTCTCTGAACTGCTAATGCATTTATGTCTTTCTTTAAATAAGGAGACCAGTACTGTACACAATGCTCCAGATGTGGTCTCACCAATGCCCTGTACAACTGAAGCATAACCTCCCTACTTTTGTAATCAATTCCCCTTGCAATAAACGATAACATTCTGTTAGTTTTCCTAATAACCTGCTATACCTGCATACTAACCTTTTTTGATTCATTCACTAGGATGCCCAGATCACTGAATCTCAGAGCTCTGCAATCTCTCATCATTTAAATAATAAGCTTCTTTTACACTCTTCCTGCCAAAATGAACGATTTCACATTTTCCTACATTATACTCCATTTGCCAGATCTTTGGCTACTCACTTAACCTATCTATGTCACTTTGTAGCCTCCTTACATCCTCTTCGCAATTTACTTTCCTACCTATCTTTGTGTCGTCAGCAAATTTAGCAACCATTCCTTCAGTCCCTTCATCCAAGTCATTGATGTAAATTGGAAAAAGTTCAGGCCCCAGCACTGATCCCTGTAGCACACCACTCGTCACATCCTGTCTACCAGATAAAGACCCATTTATGCCAACTGTCTGCTTCCTGTTGGCTAGTCAATCTTCTATCCATGCCAATATGTTACCCACTACACCATGAGCTTTTATTTTCTGCAATAACCTTTGATGTGCCACTTTATCAAATCCTTTCTGGAAATCTAAGTACAGTACATCCACCAGTTCCCGTTTATCCACAGCACATGTGATTCTTTCAAAGAACTCCAATAAATTGGTTAAACATGATTTCCCTTTTACAAAACCACATTGGCTCTGCCTGATTGCCTAGAATTTTTCTAAATGCCCTGCTATAACATCTTTAATAATAGCTTCTAACATTTTCCCTATGACAGATGTAGTGTAACTGGCCTATAGTTTCCTGCTTTCTGTCTCCCTCCATTTTTGAATAAAGGAGTTATATTTGCTATTTTCCAATCTAATGGATCGGTCCCCGAATCTAGGGAATTTTTGGAAAATTAAAACCAATGAATCAACTATCTCACTAGCCACTTCTTTCAAGACCTTAGGGTGAAGTCCATCCAGATCTGAGGATTTGTCAGTCCGTAGCCCCAACAATTTGCTCAATACCATTCCCCTGGTGATTGTAATTTTCCAGAATTCCTCCCTCCTTTCCATTTCCTGATTTACAGCTTTTTCCAGGATGTTACTTGTATCTTGTACAGTGAGGACTGAAGCAACATACCTGTTTAATTCATCCGCCATCTCCCCGCTTTTCATTAACAATTCTCCAGGTGCACTTTCTATAAGGCCAACACTCGCTTTGTTAACTCCTTTCTTATTTAAATGTCTATAGAAACTCTTACTACCCATCTTTATATTACTAGCTAGCTATCTCTCATACTCTAATTTGTCCCTCCTTATTAACCTTTTTGCCATTCTTTGCTGTTCTTTATATTCTTTTCAATTTTCTGACCTGCCACCTGTCTTTGGGTAATTATATGATTTTTCTTTAAGTTTGACACTGTCTTTAACCTCTTTACTTAACCATGGACGGTGGACCCTCCCCTTGGATTTTTTTTTTCTCATTGGAATGTATCTATTTTGTGTATTCTGAAATATTCCTTTAAATATCTGCCACTGAACCTCTATTGACATATCCATAAACCTCATTTGCCAGGTCACTCTGCTTTTATACCCTCATAATTGCCCTTATTTAACTTTAAAATATTCGTCTTGGATGCACTCATTTCTCCCTCAAAACGAATGTAAATTTCAATCATATTATGATCATTGCTACCTTGGGGTACCTTCACTAGGATGTCATCAATTAATCCTATTGGCTCCAGAATGTGCTGCTCTAAGAAACTATCCCAAAAACATTCTTTGAACTCCCCATCTATGCTACCTTTGCCCATCTAATTTTTCCAGTCTATATAGAGTCATAGAGGTCTACAGCACAGAAAAAGGCCCTTCAGCCCATCGAGTCTGCGCCAATCAAACAAGTACCTAATTATTCTAATCCCATTTTCCAGCACTAGGCCCATAGCCTTGTATGCCATGGCATCGCAAGTGCACATCCAAATACTTCTTAAATGTTATGAGGGCTTGTGCCTCTACCACCCTTTCAGGCAGTGAGTTCCAGATTCCCACCACCCTCTGGGTGAAAAAATTCTTCCTTGCATCCCCTCTAAACCTCCTGTCCCTTACTTTAAATGTACGTCCCCTGGTTATTGATCTCTCCACCAAGGGAAAAAGTTCTTTCCTGTCTACCATATCTATGCCCCACATAATTTTATACACTTTCAGGACTCAGACAGCTGGGTCAGTAGTGGTGCTCCTATACCACTCTTGGTGATGGACATTGAAGTCCTCTACCCAGAGTACATTCAGCACCTTTGCCACTCTCAATGCTTCTTCCAATTGGTCTGCAATATGGTAGATTAAAATCCCCCATGATTATTTCTGTACCTTTTGGGCAAGCTACCATTATCTCTTATACTCTGTCCTACCGTGTAGTTACAATTAGGGGGCCTGTACACCACTCCCACAAGTGACTTATTGCCCACCCCTAAATATTAGTTAGGATCAACCACATTGCAGGGTCTGGTGTCATATGTAGGCCAGACGAAATCAGGTAAGGATGGCAGATTTCCTTCCCTAAAGCACATTAGTGAACCAAATGGATTTTTACAACATGGTTTCATGGTCATCATTAGACTTTTAATTCCAAATTTTTATTGAATTCAAATTTTACCATCTACCGTGGTGGGATTCAAACCCGGGTCCCCAGGACATTGCCTTGGGCTTCTGGATTACTAGTCCAGTGACACTATCACTATGCCATCATCTCCCCCTGTTTATTTTGTAGTATCTAGCCTTATCTGCTGATTTACTCTTAAATTTATACTCTCTGTCCCTTCCTGTCATAGTCTGTTTATCATTTTCCAATTTAATACCTGTCTCTCTTGCCTTGTCTCTACTCTTTGGTTTACCACATTTCCCAAATTTGATCCCTTACCCCCACTATTCGGTAGGCCTAAATGCTCTTGAAGGACAGTTAAAGTTTGTTTAAATGCCATGATCTGAAGTTTTTTTTAAACCTCTGCTCTTTAAACATTAATAAAACACTGAAGTTGTCAGCAAGAGTTTAAAAAAACCCTCTGCTTGACTGCTTTGATTGACAGGCCATCTGGTGGAGGTTAGAAGAAAAATATTAGCACCTGCTCAGGCAGTTTCAATAGAGATCTTTGTTGACATTTCCCCAGGGCTATTACTGTGTTATTATAAAAGCTTGGCTGAGTTGCAAAAGCTACAATTATCTCAGTTGCAATTATCTGAATTCACAGTTTAAGGCATTATTAAAGGATTAACTGTCTTTAATGTGAGATCTGAATGGAAGTTTGTTTGTTTAACTAAGAGATTAATCACTTGACATTTGAAAGTTTTGAATAGGTTTCATGAAAGGGAGAGTTTTTCACTAGGAGCTATGTATGAGAGCTGTATTATATTGTTAAAAGTTTATTTTTTTCATCTCCGTATAGTTCCTGAGGTTGCTTATGATGAATACTTGGTGAGTGGCTATGGAAGTGACATGGAACTATGAGAGGATATGGGGGATATGTGGGGGGGCATGAGTTGGCATGGAGGTACAAGGGGCCATAGGTGGTGGGTGGGCAGTGAGGGGATATGAGGGCTAAAGGGCCTAACAGCTTCCAAAAAACTGGACAAAGTACCAGAGAACCGAGGCAGGCCCTAATTATCATGCCTCACCCCTCACCTGGCCCTGTGGCTGTCTAGGATCTTCTTCCAGGGTCAGCGGGCCTGACTTGATCCCACTCCTGCCTCCCTGGAGCTTAAATTGGGTCTAATGGGATTCTTTAAACTACGTTGGGTCTGTCAAGTCGGGACATTTTCCGGCTCTAGCTCCATGCCTCAGTAACGAAAATTCAGCCCACAGTGTGATTCAATGAGAGCCAGACCCAAGACAATAGGATAAGAAAAACTACGTTTAGCTCCCTAAATTTTGACTCCACTGAGATTTCACAGTAACAAAAACAATGAGCCATAAAGCTATATTTTGCATAAAATAAATATCTTTCAATGTTACTAATTATTGATCGAAATCTATCTTGTGGATTGATATTCTGGAAGGAAGAAACCCTGTCCTCCTCATCCAAATCAAGGTCATTAGCACAATTGTGACTTACTAACCATTCAATTTTTTGATGTATACTGATAATGTTATCAATATTAGCTGACTTATTTAATAACATATATATGTGAATTGCATTGTGTTTCTTTGATTATTGCCCTACTGAAATAAAAGTGGTTTAATGAAAATGGAGCTGATTAAATTCTTTCACAGACATTTTCTGCTTATTTGCTGGTTTCTGCCCATAAAATAGTTGGTGTTGAGGAAAGGGTCAGCCCCTTGCTTTGTAGTTTGTGTGCTAAGGTTAACAATTTTAACCTTTTTGGTTATTATAGTGATTTGAGAGCATGTCATATTAAACACTGAACTCAATAAAGGGCTTTACAAGGCTACCTTATTTTTGAACTTTTGAAAAGCAAATAAAGACCTGACAGAATTAACTTTGCTCTTTGTCGTAACATTTTCATTCCTCATCAACACTGCACGACTATCAGAAAGTGCAATAATGTGAATACCTAACTCCTATTATTGTAGAAATTAAGTATTTAATATGAAGGCATAAAAGTCTGGAACTGTGAGAGAACAGGCTCCCTTTTGGGAGGGATTTGGCAGCACATCAGTGTCAAGTGAAATTTAGGATGAGTTGGAGACATTTCAAACATACGTGTTTGGATAATACAGAAAATTACTTCCTATACAGTAAACTCTGAAAATGTTTAGCTTAATGTCCCGGCCACACTGTGATCTCCTTGTTATATGGTCAAAAAACCTGTTTCCTATCACACACTGCAAGAGAGCTTGACAGTCTGTGTTGCCCGACTTTGGCAACCAGCAATTAATAGCAGGGTCTCATAACACAAGGAAGTGGCGCTGTGATGTTTATATTCAGTAATAAACACAGTCAAGAGTCTGGCACGATTCCCTGCAATGGTCAGCATTGCGCAGGAAAGCTGAATGCCTGCTGTCTGATTCTGGACGCTCTTTTCCTTTCTGAGAGTTTTGGAAAGTGAAACCTCTAAGTGCTTTGCGTTTGGGTATGGGGTGAACATTTCGAGTGTAAATATTTGTTGAAAAAGACTCTCTCACACTTGCGTTGTTAATGAGGTTAACCATGTCATTCTTCATGCAATGAAATTTGATTCAGTGAACTCTTTCTTTTTGAACAAAGCTGAATTTGGCAGAAGCCAGTTCACTGTACTTCATCACAGCAGGAACAATAAAACTCCTGCAGACTTCACAGGGAAGCATCAATGAACATAAATACATTTTTGACCTGCCAGTAAAATGAGACATTCAGTTAGAAAAGAAATGCGGCATTCCTGCAATTTCGATGCTTTGACGTAACTCCATAGATCAACAGTTGTTTATGGGTCACATTGGGAACAAATAATCAACATTAAGTAATACAGTTATATATAATTATACATTACGGAAACACAAATAATGGAAATATTAAGAAGATTGTTTAATGAAATAAGCTTGACATTTATCATTACACAGAACCTTTTTACTTCTCCAAATTTCAGCTGAAGATGGGGGAATTGATTGCAAAGTAAAAGGAAAATCTGCAGTGGTATAAAATGATTGGCCAACTGACTACCCCTTGTTTCCCACCTGGCAGGAACAGGTCAAATAGTTACCAGGGATGTGGCTTCCATTCTTCTTGGATAGTGATTGGTGGTGTCATATGGATGGCATCATATCTGCTCCTGATTCTGTCTGCACATATAAACTTTACAAACAGTGGTCTCTAGACTGTGACCATGGCTGACTCCCCCCGCCCCCACCGCCCTGCACTTTCCTCTCTAACTTAGAGGTATTGAAGCCAATTGTAACAGTCCCATTGACACCCTGCATGAGATCCAGCTAAGTTGAATAAAACAGAGTTGGAATCTGGTTCCTTTCCCATCTTCAAAACTCAGTTCTAAGTGTATTTACCAAGTGATATGTCAAAGTGATTGATGCCCTTGTCATAATTTATTGAGCCTTTTAAAATAAATTAATAAAACATATAGGAGGAATGGCTGAGAATTTGGTTGGGTCTTGGGTGAGTTCCTGTTGGAGCTTTTCACAGTGGAACATGTGCTCACCACTTACAAGAGCACCAACACTAAGGGGGTAGGGATTATTCCCTGAATTGGGAATGGTCTATTATCAGGCACAAGATATGATTGGCATGAGGATATCTGATTCCAACAAACGTACCAC
This sequence comes from Cetorhinus maximus, assembly GCF_964194155.1. NCBI lineage: Eukaryota > Metazoa > Chordata > Chondrichthyes > Lamniformes > Cetorhinidae > Cetorhinus > Cetorhinus maximus. Next base: position 87,457,302 of record NC_135890.1, read on the forward strand.
CCAATCCCAGCAGGCTAGAACCTCCAAAGGTGCGGGGTCCAGTCGTTGTTCAGGGTGGATTGATGTAGTCTCATTTGTAAGTGGGCCACTTGAATTCCTTGAGCATTCATTCTTGGGGAGAGGGTAGTTCCAGCAACATCCCCCATTCCACACCCACAGTTTAAATATCATTTTACCCAACTTTGTGGAAACTATAGATTGAGTTTCTGTTACCACCGCTAATGATGGTCATAGTGACAGCATCATTCCATGCCTACTTGATTTGGTTTTCTCAAACAAGCAGTCAGAGTGAATTATTTAACAAACAGATCAGGATTGAATTGATTACTGTTTGTAGTGTCTGTTACTGCAGCTCTTGTTAGATTGTTGCGCAGGTTTCTTTTTTTGCTATGCTTGGTCTGACAAAAGTAGAACAGAATGTCAGAGACACCTATCAAATGTGATCAATTCAATAAGTGAATCTGACTACTCAAGGATAAGATCGTGGATAACGTGTGGTCAACTTCATGAATATATTTGGTTGAAAGATTCAATGAATTTATCAGGGCTTATAAGATTTTCAATATGGCAGCCAAAAGCTTGTGGTAGATTGCTTTAATAAAAATACTTCTTGCACAGAAATTCAACAGATAAAAAATACAGAAAAAGGCTAATAACCCTAACCAGTCTCTGCTGGTGTTTATCCTCCCCACATGTCTCCTCCCATTTTATCTGCCTCATCTCAGCCTTTCAAGCTGATCTTTCCATTCCCTTTTCTCTCATGTACTCATCCAGTTTCTTTTTGAAAACATTCTCGCTCTTTCCCTTAAGTATTTTCTGTGGTTCTAAGTTCCAAGTTCTAACGGTTCTCTGAGTAAAGAAAATTCACATTTCTCTAGGAGTTACTATCTTGTATTTATGGCCCCTAGTTTTGGATTTTACATAAGTGGAAATATTCTCTCCACATCCACCCTACCATCCTATTCATAATTTTAAAGACAATTATCAGGTCACCTTTAAACCTTCTCTTTTCTAAAGACTAAAATCCTTAACCTGTTCAATCTTTCCCATTAGCTGTAATCTCTCCGTTTTAGAATCTTTATAAGTCTTTTTTGCACTTTCTCCAGCCCTTCTATGGTCTTTTATAGTGTGGAGACCAGAATTGTGCACAGTACTCTACGTGCGACTTGACCAGGATTCTACACAGGTTTAACATAACTTCACTACTTTGGAATTCTGCACCTTTAAAAATAAATCCCAGTACTTTGCAGTACTTTGTTGTCATTTTTAAATGCATTGCTGACCTGTAATGCTGTTTATAATGATTTATTCACTCATATCTCTAAATCCCTTTGCCCCCCTTCGCCATTGAGTTTCTTATTTTCTAGGATGTTTCTATTTTTTCCTACCAAAATGCATCATCCTACATTTATCTATGTTAAAGTTCATTTCCCACTTAATTGCCCAGTCTTCAAATTTTCTTGTGTCGTCTTGTATTATGTTGCATTTTTCCTCAGTGTTAGCTATAGTCCCTAGTTTGGTGTCATTTGTGAATTTTGAAATTGAGTTACTTGTTCCTAAATCCAAATCATTAATGTAAATTATGATTAACAGTGGTTCCAGCACTGATCCTTGTGGATTACTGTTTTTTACTTTCCTCTAATCTAACTACTCTTTACCCCTACTCTCTGCTCCTATTTATTTTACATAATTTTCTAACATTCACCATTTGTTCCTTGACTCCACATATCCTAACCTTTCTCAAGAGCCTACTGTACGGTACCTTTTCAAAGGCTTTTTGAAAATCTAAGTACATGACAGCTACTACATTACCCTTTTCCACCTTTTCAATTATCCCTTCAAAAAGTTTTATCAGGCTAGCTATAACATTTTGGAATCCATTCGATCTATTGTTTTTATTAGATTTTCTATCTCTAGATGCTATTCTATTGCGTCTTTTGGTTTAGATTCTAATATCTTTCCTATCACTGACGTTAAGCTGACTGTCTATAATTCTCAAATTTTGTTCTATCTCTTTGTAGATGGGAACAAATGTCCATCAGTCCTCTAGCTCTATTCCCTCTTCTACAGATCTTTTATGTTGTTAAATTAATGCCTCTGCTATTTCCTTCCTAGTCCCCTAGAGTATACATGGCTGCATCTCATCCAGGCCTTGAGTTTATCCTCTTTTGGTTTTGTTAGCTTGTCAGTGACTACTCCTTTTCTATACCAACTGTATTAATATTGTTTTTAAGCTTATCCTCCATTTTGTTATCTTCTTCAGTAAAAACTGAAGCAAAATATTTATTCAATACTTCCACCATTTCCCTCTCATTAGCAGAGAGTTTATTGTGCTTATCCTTTAGTTACCTTATCCCTACTTTATTTTTTGTTTTGTTGCTTACCTGTCTAAAGAACAGTTTTTTCAATATCCCTTGATAATTCAATTTCATAATTTTTCCTTGCCTTCCTGATGGTTTTATAACCACTCTCCTAAGCTCTTCATATCTCTTACCATCCCTTTCTCTGTTACTATCTAAGTACTTCTTACTTGTCTTTTTCTTTAGATTCAATTCCCCCTTTAGTTCTTTATTCATCCACAGTGCCCTATAATTAGCTTGCTTGTTTTTTTTTGTGTTTTATTTTAAGAAAAATGGCTCGGATTAGGATGTCAAAGTAATACACAAAGATGGGCCTAAGTATACATAATCTAGAGATGAAGACAAATTAAATGAATCATAAATAAATAGTAAACATAGTAGATACTATAATCCATCACTTTCATACTTCATCCATCGTTTTAATTCAGCAATATTGTGCCTTGTTCCTACATGTCACCATTTCCAATGCAAAGAATGTCAACTGAAGAGATACCTGAGCCAAGACAAGTAATCACAGAAGTGAGGATTGTTGTACTAACTCCAGTAATAAATTGTGATATGTAGAAAGCTGATTCTTGGGATGGATCTTGGCATAAATTGTTAGTAGAAAGTCTCATAGAAGCTGAATACACTACCTTTGGTAGCGGAGGAAGGGGATGCAGAAGAGAAGAAAAGCTTAAGAACATTTGTTCCACTGCAGATGTCAGTTAATAATCTGGGAGCCCTGACCAAAGACATAGGGAAGTTCACAGAAGACTTACCCTTATTCATAAGGAAGATGTGCAAGAGGAAGTAATCATTCATGAAGGGAAATAGGGGGATGGGGGAATAATTTGAGGATGCGAATAAACAAATGCTTGTGAGTGTGGTGCTGGAGGATACAGGCTAGGAAGGTTTGATTTCTGCTCTGTATCAAATTAGTTGACTTCAGGTAGAGTGCCAAAAGGATAATTAAAATACCTACTCCTGATCATTTTGATTGGCCTCTGCTGGAAATTTCGAGATAATGGAGGTGGATTCAAAGATGGTGTCATTCAAGGCTGAATAGCCTGTTGACACTCACCCTCTAGATCTCACAGGGAATGGTCACTTGGATAAGTGTTTAGTGGTGATGCTTGCATCTATGAGATTGTACTTCAGCATAAAATAGTGTTATGGGCAGGGGGTAGAGCTGGATTGAAACCTCCAATTCCCTTTCTCTTCTGTGCATAATCAGTGTTGTTTAATTTTACTAAGGCTGATGTGTGTTCCCAAACCCCTGTTTGGTGAGCAGTCAATTTAAATGTCACCAGCAGCAGACTTTCACGGATTTAAACAAGGAGCATTGTTTACCAAATAGTTAGCAGCTCATGTGTCTTTGAGAGTCTGGTGAAGGAGGGACATTTTCCCACTCTGGAATTGAAGTTCAGGTAAATTCAGATGGCTGGTGTCAAATCTGGATTAAATGCAGAGTTCTTTCAAAGTAAAGACTGTTCAGCAAGTCATGTAGACAGGCACTGATGGCTGTTGTAACCAGAGGCCCAATTTCTTACAGGCGAACTCAGAGCTGTTCGAAATAGATTAGAGGAGGTTTTCAAAAGACTTTACACCTCACAGGTCTTGAAAAGGCAAGATGACACAGCCTTCCTTTTACAGATGTGATGTTGTTGCTGGTATTCTGCAGACGGCTAGATCTCTCTCAGATTTTGGATAAAAGGATTTCAAAATCAAGGACAGTTTCAATCACATGATGATTGGCCATTGATACACCATGGAAGGTAAATGATGGCCTTTCAAGTGAAGAAGAAGTTTCAGTCACTTGGTCAAAAGCCATTAGTATACAATAGAAAGTAAATAGTAGTCTTTAGCACTTCATTGTGGTTATTCAGTCTCAATTGTTCTCCTTTGTTACAAGGCAGACCCAGAGTCAGAGATTCTGGGAGCTTATTGTCCCTGTGTTTTGGAGTGGGCCTTGACAATAGCAGGTGTGAAATTCCACAGAAGAGTGCTGTTTAGGCATGTCCATTCAAGGGAGCCGCCTGCCCATTATAATCCAATTTGGAACTTTCCAGAAAGCTTGATAGGCTGGTGAAGTTGCAAAAGTCAGGTGATCCCTCGGCAGCCATCTTACAGTTCATCAGAGTCTATTTTAAAAGGAATATAGTTTATCTTCATGCCTGCACTGGCATAACACCCTTCCCTCCCTTGGAGAGAGAAATGCAATTTTTTTTTACGTAGTTTCTTTGTGAAGCAAAAGGGAAAAGGTACAAACACACTCTTCCATTCACACTTGAGTTTGCAGACACAGTGGGCAGAATTGCCCCAGATTTGCACTAAGTGTGGTAGCAAGCGAAAAAAGGATGTTTTACCCGCTGGCTGCAATGGCGGGTTTTTGCGCTGTATTGTCCTAAACCTGCCTGATTAATCATGCATTCCCAGGAAACGCACTGTTTTGCTGGCTGGCGGCCTCCAATTCACCCGCCACATGTCACCTCACTGCTTCCTCATGCCAGGAGCCATATGTAATGTGCTTCCAGCCCAGGACTGCTGCACAGAAGACATGGCCCCAAAAGCTAAGAAGACTGCAGCCCCTCGATTCAGTAATGCATCCTTGCGATGTCTTCTAGATACTGTTGGAGCCCGCCACGATGGCCTCTACCCCCACACTGGCCACAGGAAGCCCATCAGTGTCACCACTCCAGCTTGGGAGGCAGAGGCAGTGATGGTCAGTGCCAACGCTGCACAGAATAAGTTCACCATCCAGTGCAGAAAGGGGATAAATGATCTCATCCATGCTGCCATGGTAAGGCAACCATCTCATCACTCTAAATTCACACACTCACAAGGCCATCACACATTCACTGGCATCTCACTCATTGCCAGCTCAGCTACTCTCTCTCACACAGCTTCACATCTCCACCTGGACTCATCTCCTCTGGAGACTGCCTCCTCAGCCCTCACCCTCTTGAGACCACTTCCACAGATTAACATGTGTCCCTACACACACCCTGGGATAACCCCCTTCCCTAGTACAGCCATCGCCCTGCCGCCTCTTCCCTTGCCTGAGGCCACTTCTCCCCCTACCCAAAGCAAGATAGAGCCCTGCAGCCATTGAAAAGCCACCTTTGCGGCGGCAGGAAATGCAGACCGCCATTGACAGGCGATTGCAAACTTGTTTCATGACGTTGTGAAACCAATTTTTGGCCTCCCGGCCATATTGTCCACTCACGCCCACCATGACACCAGGTGCAGCGGGTATGGAAAATTCCACCCAATAATTCAGCACTCCGACAGTTTCTTCCTATCTTATACATCCCTTGGTGGGCTTATACTCAGGAGAGGGCATTACCAATGCCATTTTTATTTCCGGCAGTCTGGGTAAGTTTTATATTAAAGAGTTGTAGGAGCAAGCTCCAGCTGAACAATCTAGCATTGGTCTCTTTGAATCCTTTCAAGAACTTCAAAGGGTTATGTCCAGTGTATATTAGGGTCCCTTGGTGTCCATTGCTAACATGGACTTTGAAGCTGGAGAACTAACAAGAGGCCTATGGTTTCCTTCTCAACTGCGGAGTACCCTTTCTGGTGTTTGTTCAGCATTTTTTAAAAAATAGCCAATTGGGCATTTGATTCTGGAATCACTTTCCTGGAGCAAAAGGACTCCTACCCCTAGATCACTGGCATTGATAGCAACCCTAAATCATTTATTGACGTTTGGGACAGCTAGCATGGGTATGTTTATTAGGATGTACTTAATTTCTCAAAAGTCTTTTGGCACACCCTGCCCATTCTACCTTGGAGCTTTACTTTAGGAAATCTGTTAGTGGGGCAGTTAGGGTACTAAAATTTGGGACAAACTTTGCAGTGGAAGCCGTACATTCCTAGAAACCACAGAATGTTTCTCTTGGTTTTGTGTATAGGATAATTGACTAAACCGTGTATTTTTGCTTTCCTGGGTGGCACTTGCCCTTGTCCCATCACATACCCCAGGCAAGTCATCTTTGCCTTAGCAAACTTGTTTTTAGCCAAGTTCACTACAAGGGTATCCCTTCACAGACCCTGGAACACTGCCTTCAGGTGGACTAAATGGTCCTTCCAGGTGTCACTATAAATTAACAGGTCTTCCAGGTATACTGCACAATTGGTTAACCTAGCTGCTACCTGGTTTGTCAACCTCAGAGTGGTTGCTGGGGCCGAAGGGCATGACCTTACACTGGTGTAGGCCGACCTTGCTGAGGTAGACAGAGTGGCCGACCTTGTCTGCACAATCCCCGACGTGATTCCTACCCTCTAGTAAACACTTACTGGTTGATTCGGCTCTTGGCTGTAATATTTCTTTCGCATGTTAAAGTGATACAACTGGTGCTTTTTCCTCCTGTCAAGGGGGTGGATCAAATTGTTTACCTCGGTGATCCTTTTGGCCACCTGATATGGGCCACTGAATGTGGCCCTGAAAGAATCATTTGGCAGTAACAGCAGCACAAGGACCTGTTTCTCCTAGCTGGAGAGTTCAGGTCTCAGCTTGCCTGCCTGCCTGCTTTTTCATGATTTGCTGGGAGGCTTTTGAATGCTCTTTGATCACAGCACAGGCATTAAAGAGTCATTCTCTGAATGTAGAGATGTAGTCCATCAGTGAGGTGTCCTTCCTGAGCTCCAGAAGCTTTTCTTTTAATATTTTTAGAGGCTTCACACCTCATGGCCATAAATTAATTCAAATGGGCTGAAGCCTGTGAATTGATTAGGCAAGCTCCTGGTGGCACAGGAAAGCTGAGCTCTTGTCCCAGTCATGAGGATATTCTGAGTAATAGGTCTGAATCATAGTTTTTAGGGTCTGTCGGTACCATTCTAATGCATCTTGGGGGTTTGAGAGTGATAGGTCAAAAACTTAAGCTGGGTTATTCCCAGGCTGTGGACAACCTCCTGAAATACCTGGGGCATGAAGTTGGTCTCCTGATCTGATTGGACTTCTTCTGGAAGGCTGTATTGGATAAAGAACTGGGTCAGTCCCTTTTGAGGGGAATAGCCTCAGGGAATCGGGTGGTCAGGCCCATTATGGTAAGGAAGTACTGATAGCCTGTCCTGGTTTTGGGTAGTGTCCCTACAGGATTCAGGGGAAGGGTTCACCAAACACTGCATGAGTTTGAGACGGGCGGGTTTAATTATGGACTGGGGTTTTCCTGCAACCTGACAAGCATCGCAGGTATTGCTGTAGGTGACCACGTTGGACCGGAGGCAAAGTTAGAAAAAGTGCTTACTTATGTGAGCTAAAGTCTTGTGGGTGCCCACATGTCCAGCCATCGGAATAGCATGGGCAATTTGTAATATTTCCATATGATATCCTTGGGACACTACAGTATGGGGGAGCCCTGTCCAGTCCTCACCTACAGGTCTCCCAGAGGGCCTCCAATTTCGCGTTACTAACCCACCTCGGAAGTAATATCATTCGGGGATATGGGCGGCTTCTGCCTCAGAGCAGGCAGTCTGCGCTAAGTGCTTTCGTTTAAAATAAATTGTTGTATTTTCATGTCTGCACAGGCAAGACAAAGGCATGTTAAGATGGGCAGTGGAAAGCTGAGAAGAAATAAACATGTGGTAACTTTAAACCCACATTATGAGGTTTTATTTCTTTGTAATCGGCCTACCATGAATGAATTCCCAAAGCTTTTGAAATGATATGACGGTAGTTTTTAGCAGAACAATTCATGGTTTTACTATGTTAAAGGCACTATATGAATGCAAGTTGTTGTTGTTCTAGGTTCAGTTCCCTTCCTTGGATCAATGTTTTTAATTTTCCACCTCTATTGTCCCTATGACTCACTTTTTGCATGAAAAACAAATTGTTGGCCTCTCCTCCTCCCAGCAATATTATGTTGGCAGGTGTATTACTTGGCGGGTAAGATTGATAATAGGAAGCTCTTCTTCATACAAAGAATGATTTATATCTGGAATTTCCTTTTAGAAGGAAAAGTAAGACTTCCATTTATATAACGTCTTTCATGGCCTTAAATGTTCCCAAGAGCTTTGTAGCAAATTAAACACTTTTAAAGTGTTATCACTATTGTAATGCAGGAAATGCAACAATCAATTTGCTCACAGCAAGGTCCCACATAACCCAATGTAGGTGGAGTAGTGAAGGCTTGCAATAGGCAGTTAAATGCAAATTGTTGTTGGTGGTTTCTATAAAAGGATGATCTTGTTGTGCCAAATAGCCTCCTCATCTGTATTTTTCTCCCTGGTACTTATTAGAAAAGTGTGTTAAATATAGACATGTTATTCTTTTCATAACGTCTAGCATACTCCTGCTGTGACAGTGGTGGCAGTTGATTGCTGCTAATTGGTGAGCATGGAGTCTACAAAGACTCCTAGGTCTTGTTTCAGCTATTTCAACACCATTCAGGGAGTACGTGCATCACTCATTGTCCCTTCCTGTGTACAATGCTTATGCTTGTTCCTATTAAATTTCACATTCCATTATTCTTCCCAATAAAGATTTTATCTAATTTATTCTCTAATTTCTGAATTACTTCCACCAATTTTGCTGTCCTTCCTAGTTTGATAATATCTGCAAATTTAACAAATTTGCATTGAGTTTCTGCATTGAGATACTAATATAAAATAGAAACTATAGTTATCCCAACACCAATCCCTGCAGCACACTATCCAGCTTCCTTGCCATCCTCTACCTAAGTCCTCTACCATGTATGTGACATTTTCTACCTTTCACCCAGTTTCTTATTCATTTATTTTCCATCAGTACAGGTTTGAAATAAACTAACAGCTTTTCTTGTGAAATTTTTCAAAAATCTTTTGCAAGTCAAAGTACAAAAATGTTGTAAGCCTTTGCTCACTCTGCTCTTCAAAGAAACGGAGCAGCTTGATCAGGCCTTATGTTTGTGTAAGCGCATGGCTTTTCGAGGCATAATTAGCTTAAGTCCTCAAAAAATAATGAGACCATTTTAAAAACAAGAGAGTTTAAACATACTAACTGCAAAAGCTGGTTGTGTACTGTCCATATTTTGGCACTGTGGATGCCATTTCAGGCCCAGAATGACATCTGTGCCATGATGCATGCAAACACTCCTGGTGCAGGCTATGCCTGAGCCATCATGGATTTAGCATGGGTGCAGTGAGAAGGCAACAAAAGTACACAGAGTAGGTAGATTGTGATGTCAACCAGTATGTAAATTTGATTTGACACCAGCACTGACACTCTCACACTCCTGCCTTCTCTTAGCCTCATACAGCTGAACATGCATTCAGCAACTGGAAGGACCCCTTGCCCAACTCTATTTAAAGGTATCATCAACAATTTAGTTGCTGATTTATTTTTGTCAGCTGTTGCTGAGTATGTAGAAGTGTTTGGAGGTTTGTACTTTTCATATAATGAAAGCCACACAAAATGTCATTGAGCAGACCACTGGGGTGCTTAAATGATGTTTCCGTTGCCTGGACCACTTTGGATGAGCCCTGCAATGCTTGATAAGGTGTACTTCAAGGTTTGGCATGGCCCAGTCATGCTACACAACCTCTCCGTTTGTACTGCTACTTAAAGTTGCTGAAGTCTAAGGGCATGGTGTGTCAGGTGCTGAAGTCAGGTATCTGACTTCAAAGGTTCTGGACAAACCACTTGCTGCTTGTATTCTCCCCTTTTCACCATTTTCACATTTCTTGCAACACTTTTCTTTATTTTCTCATGGGATGTGGGTGTTGCTGGCAAGGCCGGCATTTGTTGCCTATGCCTAGTTTCTCTTGAACACAGTGACTTGCTGGGCCATTTCAGAGGGGAGTTAAGAGTCAACCACATTGCTATGGATCTGGAGTCACATGTAGACCAGACCTGGTAAGGATGGCAGATATCCTTCTCTAAAGGACATGAGTGAGCCAGATGGGTTTTTAACGACAATCATCATTATATAGACTAGCTTTTATATTCCACATTTATTAACTGAATTTAAATTCCACCAGCTGCCATAGCGGGATTTGAACCCATGTCCCCAGAGCATTAGACTGGGCTTCTGGATTGCCAGTTCAATGACATTACCACTACGCCATCATCTCCCCCTAACTTGCCATGGCTGCAGTAATTCCCAACTCCTTGGTCAGCAGTGTGACTAGGAGAATGAGCAGAGGCAACACAGAACAGAACAAGCTGCTTGAAGAGAGAGAAGGCAGAGGAAGGACAAGGACTCTCCGTGGGAGGCTGTATCCACCCAGGGTCTTCAAAGAACAAGTATCCACTCTTAACCTCAATGTGGCCTTGCCAGAATTGCAAGTTTTCCCATGGCACAGTGTGTGACTGCACACACATCACTTTGCGGGGGTGCTGCATGTAGATTTTAGGTGTAGTGCAACCGGAAGGAATTTCATTCCCTCAATATCAGCTAACATGCAATCACATTCAGCGCATCACGCAGGTTGATGCCCATTATCCTGGCAGCGGTCATGATGCCTTCATTCTGCAGTCAGCTGCACCTGAATTCTGTATTTGAGCCACCACAACAAACTAGAAGCTGGTTACTGGGTGACGAGGACTATCGCTGGCCACCTAGCTCGTGACTCCAGTGTGGACCCCACACAAATGTGGGCAGCATGCATATAATGAAAGCCACACAAAATGTCATTGAGCAGACCACTGGGGTGCTTAAATGATGCTCCCATTGCCTGGACCACTTTGGATGAGCCCTGCAATGCTTGACAAGGTGTACTTCAAGGTTTGGCATGGCCCAGTCATGCTACACAACCTCTCCATTGGGTGGGCACAGCCCTTACCAACCGGTATATGGTGAGCAGCTAAGGACCAAGAGGAAAAAGAAGGAGACAATCAACATATTGCTTTTCTGCTGGCCTGTTCACGATTGACTCCTATGACTGTAGTAATGTGAACAAAAGCCCAATTCCCCATTCACCAACAGTCTACTATCCTCAGTTACTGACCATCACTTCACCCTCTTGGCTACAATGCTGAAGTAAAAGCCACTGCAAAATAAACATTTCAAACCAGATTTTTAAATCAAACCAGCAAATATTCCATACAAAGGTCAATTAATCGCCCTGTGCATTCCCTTAGTGCCTGCCTCCTTTTTTAAATTCATTCACTGGGACATGAGCTAGGCCAGCATTTATTGCCCATCCTTAATTGCCCTTGAGAAGGTGTTACTTTGTTTGTTTTAGTGCTTCTAAGCAGTGTTATCCCTGAGGCTGCAGCAGGGCCAGTGGAAGGATGCTGACTTTCGGTGAGGGAAGCTGCAGATGGCCCTTGTGGGACAACCTTGAGGGACGATCCCTCAAAGTCCCAGCTTCAGGCTGCAGCACCTCGGCATGGGTGGCAGCCCAATCTGGACTGGTTGGCTGACGGGCAACATCGAGGACACTGGCAGAGTGCCATGGGGTGGGAGGATGAATGCTGTAATCCTGAGAGTGGACAGAAGATTTCTGCTCCTCATTGCCATTCCCCCAGGAGAACAGGCATCGATCTGCATGATGCACTGAATACGGTTGCATGTCAGCTGACGTTGAGAGAATGATATTCCTTCCAATTGCGCTTCATGTGCAGCAGGGCGCCACTGGATGATCTCAGCCAGCAAACACGGCTCGAAGCTTACCAGATGAGTTGGGGGAAAAAGGAGGGAGGCAGGAGGGACCCCACTTAAGTCCTTTTCCTAGGTTGCTTGTCTTCTGTTCTGCTGAGAAAACATGCGCTTAAAGCATATAAAGGGTTGACTTGTCACCTGACCTTCCTTCTCCAATGTGCAGGGGGATTCAAAAAAAGTCATTTTACATGTTTCCAAAGGTGTCTTGATTTTCTCATGTTTGGAAGCTAACATATCCAGGGTCCCATTGTCCAAGTGATTAGTCTTAATGGTCTGCCTCCAACAATTTAATACCTCAGGTGATTGCCATAGATGTCTTGCTAATGAGACAAGAGATTTGAGTCCTTCGCACTCCCCTGAAGACTTTGCTTTGATGAGTTTTGCAGACAGATAGATTCCACTTCAATGAGTAGGAATGTGTAATGTATAGTAATGAAAATTGGGGCTAGCCATCTTGGGCTGTGAGTTCAAGTCACTTTTGTCTCTGTGTTTTTCAAAGTCTGTTTTTAAAAGTTCAATTCAGGTTTTGAGCTAGTGGATTAAAAATCATTATTTGGCATAAAGCACGACTTCATGTCAAATTGATGTAATTAAAATGTACATTGTGCCCGTTTCAAGTAGTTCCATGTTCTGTTTGGTGTAAGTGGATGCGTTGATATTGCTACTAGCTCTGTCAAGTGTGTAGCAGTCTCCAGTATCTCCCATCTTTTCCATTGGAAGTGAATTACTACATAGCATAGAAACTTGGATTCAGGCATCTGTACTTAATGAGACTGAAAATATAAAATTGAATCAGATTTTAATGTAGCCATCAGAGATTTAATTTATTGATAACAGGATTTGTAGTTAACCAGTTTGAGTGAGTGCTTAACTTAAGAAGCGATAACTTCTCCCTCCCACTACCTACAAATAGTGTTGTGACTTTGTGCTTTGTCCTATTATGTACTAAGGGGTTCAGAAGGTGCAGTTGTCATATGGATACTGGTAGGAAACTGGTACCTGCTTAAGTTGGAATATACCTGTGTGGTGTAGTATGTCCTGCATTATTTCCTGACATAATATTCCTGGACTATAACAATGTTATATGTCGTAAGAAGATTGAGCACCCAAAACCACTACACAGAAAAATACCTGCATCCACAAATACTTTGAAAGCTATATAAATGTAATTATGATATTGGCAATAATAATCTCAAAGATTAATCAACCTTCAAAACTGAATGTAAAATCATCAAAGGTATAATAAGGCTAAGAGTTCCTGGCTAAAGGCGAGGTATCTAAATGTTAGTCATCTAATGTTAGATCAAACCAAATAAATATTTAAATCCTGTGATCAGTGTCTCTTAGTGACCTTTCATATATACTCTTGCAGGGCGAACAGTACATCTCAAAACCTGAATCAGCCATGTAATTGAGCAAAGCGGAAATGTAACAGCATGTAAGATATTCCTTAAAGCTGAGGCTAATGCAATTTTTGAGAGGCCAGATTAAAATGTACAAATATTGTGCTCTATATTTACATTGGCTATGTGAGGAATGCTAAAATAAATTTGGTTTGAAAGTTGCATGACCTTGAAGTCAGCCAACCTTAGATAAAAAAGAAAACAAAGGAACATTACTCAATAAGAATGAAACTAGAAAATAGTTATAATGGACTGAGACTAAGTTAATTTCTAAGGCTAAGAATAGGAGGACTCATTAAAAATGACTGTGTTTCGTGAATGTTTTCAGAAACTCTGTTTTTCTCTTAAAGAATATGCAGCATGTAAATAGAGGATCAGACTTGCTTGTAGCAAACCAAATATTGAGGGTAATGAAGATTTTTTTAGCCTCTGGTAATGATCCTGTTTGGAAAGAGGTGGCAGTGGAGGAAGGGTAAACACACTGCACTAATTAAACCATTCACTGCTAGTACAAAGATGTGTAATTCTGACATTTAGCAGGAAGATAAGGGAAGACAAGCCGAATCAGAATGGTAATCAACTGCCCTGGGCAGCCTGGCAGCGACTAGCACAATGAAGGCACAGAGACAGAAGCCGCAGGAAGGTCATTACATGTAAGTACTGCTTTGTTGCCATTGCTGCTTTGTTCTTATCCTTCAGATCTGCTGTCTGCCATTTACAAGTGGCAGTTACCTGAAATGGCATTCAGCTCCAATTCAGGCAATATTTTTTTGATTTCCATACTAGGGACTGTAAATTTGTCACTGCAATTTTCCAGGCTCTTCTTTTACTGGAAACCCAAAGACAGAAACCATATGTCATATGACCCTGTGGTTCATTCGAAAGTCAGAGGCTTCTAGGCTTTTTAAACCTGAATAATTATAAGGAATGCTAGGATATCACTGAGATGGCGTTCCCTGGGAAAATAGCTGCCAAAGAGCAGCAGGAAATTGGACTGGAGATTGGCATCTTGTGTGATAGGCTAGAAGCAATAACATGATGGCTGATGAGCCTGGGAGGACAAATATTGTAGGGTTTATGGCTGTCATATTCTGGCCGTCTGGTGGTTTATTCACCAGCCATCAAAGCTGCCTTACCTTAAAGGAACACCCCAGGTTATCAAGAAAGTCTCAGTGTACAAGACCCAGCTGTTCAGATTGTGCTTTTGTTTCCTGTGCTTGTGCAGCTAAATCGAGAAAGTTGGCTTACTTTCACAGAGGAAAAAATAAATCCAGCAAGTCCTGGATTTTGTTTATAACTCAGTTTCATTTTGAAACTTGGAGACAGTCTTCATATAAACATAATGCATTTTTTGGTTTTACATACTGAAGGATATAAATGTGGTTTTAATAAAAGCATTTTGAGAGAGTAGATGTTGTAAAACCAACCCCTGTTGACCCTATGAGTACCAGGGCAAGGTTCTTCACCTAGCCATTCCAACAGCACGTGTATTACAGACAACAGCAATTAGTAGATTAATTGACCATTAATTGACTACAGCTGGAACCAATTATCATTTTTGTTGTCAAAATGTTGCTGACATAATCACTTGCCAGAGTTCTTTCAGCTGCAGATTTAAAGGGCCACTATTTTAAAGAAAGTGTATTTGACGAGCAAGTTCACAGTTTGGGGAAGGGAGAAGTCAGAGAAATGATATATCGTTTATATTTATTGCTACAAAATAAAAATTTTGTTTTGTGAATGCAATATTCCCATTAAATGGTTGCTAAGTTAATACCAGTAATGAGATATTTTCTTCCTCTTTACTAAGTTCTATATCGATGTGACATGTTGTTTATTCATAGCCACCCTTGAATTTTTTTTGGTTTTAGCACCATTGTCAGTTATTACCTTTGTCACCTCAAATATACCATATACGTAACATGGTCATCCTTTTGATGTTAAAGAAAACAGCCAGAATATAATCTCAATTTTTTCACCATGAGTTCTTTGATAACTGTTGAGATGTATTTTGATTGGAATGTGTGTCTGCAGATTGATCAATGGATCCTGGATCTACCAGGTTGGGAATCTCAATTTTAGAGATGAGATTTCCTCAGCTAACATTAACATTCAGCATCAGCAATGTGACCTGGGTCATTGTAAGAGGTGTCTTCATAGATGATTTTGCATCATGCATCCTAATCTCGAGCTGGTTGCACCTACTTATGCATTATTTCAGAGTTGCTTTGAAGTGCTCTTTTGTTGTCCATCACAAAATCATCTCTCAGCTGTCAACGTTCCATGAAAGATCATCCTCGCAATTTGCACCGCATGACACAACCATCGTAGCCGTGACTTTGCAATCGGAGCATCCGTGCTTATTCTGTTAGCATATGTAGAAACTTCTGATTCCATACAGAATGGACGACCACATGAAACTTACACTCACTCTTTCACTGTTTAAAGGATAGTTTGAGCAGCTCTCAGATTCTGTCCAGTAGATGTGTGTGTGCTGTGATGATGATATGTGCCATTCCATATTGTTGATCAGTTTACTTAATTAATCTGCCATCCTTTTAATTTTCCTAATGATTGCTGACTGCTTCCATGAAGTTAAGGTTAGGAAAACTGAATGGCCAATGAAACACTGGTTGCTTAATGCTATACCGTACAACTCTGAAGCAAAGTAGTTTTTGCTTAGGTTCTTTGTCAGCTATATCCATAGGATACTAACAACCTTTTAGCTTATTGTGGGCTCCCATTTCAGGCACTTTCTGTATGTGCCTGTCTCGCTGTTGTCTACACTAGTTGCCAGATCATTATTTTTTGCAGTCAGTCCTCTCCCAACATGAATGCTGTTCTACGTAATCTTATTTTCAGGAGTCATTTCCTGCTTACTTGTAGTCTCATCCAACTTATTTCTCTCAGCTTTACAAGAAGCAGTTGTCCAGACCTAGAGATTATTTTGCAATGAGATAATGGAGGCAAACCGTAGCAAAGCAAACCTAAAGCAACATCCACCATCTTTCCTAGCCATGTCATCAGTCAATAAAAATATTGAGAAATCAAGCAGGTTCAAGCACTTAATCAAAATCATCTGAATTTTTATCTTGTTGGATGTTTTTGAAGAAATTCTGTTTCCAAAGTTCAAAAATATTTGATTTCTTTTGAATTCAGTGATCATCTTCAGCAAAGACAGACAAGAGCATATCATGTGTGTGACTGACCCAACAAGCTGGCCACATCAGCCTAGCTTTGTGGATACAAACTAAGTGTAACCAAAAGATTTTTGCTCAGAGGGAGACACATGCTGTGAAGCACTTGGTGTCCTGCATCTTATAAGGGACTGTATTAAGGACAGGGGGCAGGATTTTGTGTTTTGGGCAGGACCTCTCAGCATCGGGACCAAATATGGGTCCCACCCCTACAGCTGTGTCAGGAGTAGCAACTGAGCATTCATTTTGCCTGGATTGGCCCATTAGTGGCCAGAAGGTGTGCTTGCTGTCCAATTAGAGGATACCGGCCAGACTCTTGAAGCTGGAGGGCCAATAGGAGGCCCTCTCCATGGAAGGAGCTTCAGTATTCCATTGCAGGTAAAGGAGAGAGAGCTACCTCCATCTTAAGGTGCTATCTCAGCACTTTCAAAAGCTCTGAGAAAAAAAATGGCCCATCGACTGCACCACCATTGTTGAGGGGTAACCACTTGACAAGGTAGGCTGCAACAGTAACTCTGGCCAGATAAGCCAGCGGAGGGTCTCAAAGCCTTGCTGGAGTATTGGTCCTTCTGTCTGCAGCAGAGAGTCCACCTCCAGGCAACTGTAGCGGTCCTGTCACTTCAAGGGGCCGTAGCCTCTGATCAATGATCGTAATTAACCTTTTATTTGCCTCGATTGGTGACCGCTGCTTGTGGGTGGGTAGCTGCTCCACGCCCAATCTAACCACCAGAAAATGGCTATAAAAAGAATAAAAGGATAAAACTAAAGGCTCTGTATCTGAATGCATGAAGTATTTGAAATGAAACAAATGAACTGAGAGAGCACATAGAAATAAATAAGTATAATTTGATAGCCATTACAGAGACATGGCTGCAGGAGGACATGGATTGGAACCTGAACATTAAAGGGTATAGGACATTTAGGAAGGACAGGAAGTGAGGAAAAGGTGGCTCTGTTAGTTATTGATG
Organism: Cetorhinus maximus; assembly: GCF_964194155.1. Taxonomy (NCBI): domain Eukaryota; kingdom Metazoa; phylum Chordata; class Chondrichthyes; order Lamniformes; family Cetorhinidae; genus Cetorhinus; species Cetorhinus maximus. The sequence continues at coordinate 87,474,796 of NC_135890.1, forward strand.
GTATTAGCACAATAGAGAGGGATGACCTAAGTTCAGGAAACCAGGATGTAGAAACGGTTTGTATAGAGATGAGAAATGGTAAAGAGAAGAAGTCACTTGTGGGAGTTGTGTATAGGCCCTCTAATAGTGACCACATGGTAAGATGGAGCATAAAGGAAGAAATACCAGGAGCTTGTCAGAAAGGCATGGCAATAATCATGGGAGATTTTAATCTGCATTTGGACTCAAAAAGTCAGATGGGCAAAGATAGCCTAGATGAGGAATTCATAGAATGTTTTCAGGATAGTTTCTTAGAACAGCATGTTCTGGAGCCAACCAGACAGCAAGCTATACTAGGCCTGGTATTGTGCAATGAGATGGGAGTAATTAATGATCTCATAGTGAAGGCGCGCCTAAGTAGCAGCGACCATAATATGATTGAATTTTATATTCAGTTTGAGGGAGAGAGAAGTGGGACCGAGACTATGTTTTTAAACTTAAATAAGGGGAATTATGAGGGCATGAAAGCAGAGCTGGCTAAAGTGAATTGGCAAGTTAGGTTAAGGGATAGTGCAATAGAGATACAGTGGCAAACATTTAAGGGGATATTTCAGAATACACAGGATAGACAGATTCCAACAAGTAAGAAAAATCTCAGGGACAGACACACCATCCGTGGTTAACTAGGAAGGTTAAAGATAGTATCAAACATAAAGAAAATATATATAATTGCGCAAAGATAGGTGGAAGGCCAGAAGATTGGACAGAATATAAGGAACAACAAAGGATGACTAAAAGATTAATAAGGAGGGAAAAATTAGGGTACGAGAGAAAGCTAGTCAGAAATATTAAAACGGATAGTAAGAGTTTCTATAAATATTTTAAAAAGAAAAGAGTTAACAAAGTGAGTATTGGTCCTATAGAAAGTGAGTGTGGAGAATTCATAATGGAAAACAAGGAAATGACAGATGAATTGAACAGGTATTTTGCATCAGTCTTCACTATAGACGATACAAGTAACATCCCAGAAGCAGCTATTAATCAGGAAATGGAAGGCAGGGAGGAACCCAGGAAAATTACAATCACCAGAGAAATTGTTGGAGCTGCAGACTGGCAAGTGCCTGGGTCCTGATGGACTTCATCCTAGGGTCTAAAAAGAAGTAGCTAGTGAGATAGTTGATGCATTGGTTTTAATTTTCTGAAACTCCCTAGATTCGGGGAAGGTCCCATTAAATTGGAAGATAGAAAATGTAACTCAATTATTCAAAAAGGGAGGGAGGCAGAAAGTGGGAAACTACAGGCCAGTTAGCTTAACATCTGTCACAGGGAAAATGTTAGAAGCTATTATTAAAGAAGCTATAGCAGAGCACTTGGATAAGTTCAAGATGATCAGGCAGAGTCAACATGGTTTTGTGCAAGGGAAATCATGTTTAACCAACTTATTGGAGTTCTTTGAGGAAGTAACATGTGCTATGGATAAAGGTGAACCGGTGGATGTACTGTACATAGATTTCCCAGAAGGCATTTAATAAAGTGCCACATCAAAGGTTATTGCAGAAAATAAAAGCTCATGTTATAGATGGTAATATATTTGCATGGATAGAAGAATTCTGGCTAACAGGAAGCAGAGATTAGGCATAAATGGGTCTTTTTCAGGTTGGCAAAGCATAGCGAGTGGTGTGCCATAGGGATCAGTGCTGGGACTTTGATTGTTTGCACTCTATATAAATGAATTAGATGATGGGATAGATGAGATAGTTGCCAAATTTGCTGATGACACAAAGATAGGTAGGAAAGTAAGTTGTGAAGAGGACAAAAGGAAGCTACTAAAAGACATAGGGCAGAATTTTGCCCTTGATGGGTGGGCGGGCCCGACCGACTCGGCGGCAGGCGGGCAGCCGATCATCGCCGCCGAAACAGGCCCCGTCGCCATTTTAAGTGGGCGGGCCAATTAAGGCCCGCCCAGCAGGTCGCCCGACGGGAAGCGCTATGTGCTTCCTGTGCGGGCTGGGTGGGGGGATTCCCCAACTGCCAGAGTGCAGTCTTTCCCGCATGTGTGCGAAAGAGCGCACATCTCCCCGAGGCAAAGTGCTGCCTCAGGGAGCTCGCTGAAAGGCAGTGAAACTTTAAAATAGAAAAATAAAAAAATCATTAACATGTCCCCCTCATGTGAAAATGTCACAGAGATGGGACATGTTAATGCAATACACAAAAACTTAATAACAATTTTTTAATTCCGATATCAAACCTCATCCTGCCACTGGATGAGGTTTGTAAAAAAAATCACTTACCCACTTGCCCATTGGGCCCGTGCGCTGACCCGAAGTTCGTATGGGCCCCTCAAAATTCTGGTTGATTGGACAGTTAATGGCCTTAACAAGGCCTTAAATTAATGGCGGGCGTGCGTCCCGCTGCATAGCGCGCCCGCCGACTGAAATATCGTGATGGCACGCGCTGATGTCAGGACGCTTGCACGACATCAGCGCGCGACATTTTAAGTGCTGGCGTGCGGACTCTGCCACCCGCATGCCAGCCAGAATATTCTGCCCATAGATAGGTTAAGTGAGTGGGCAAATATCTGGCAAATGGAGTGTAATGTGGGAAAATGCAAAATTGTTCATTTTGGCAGGAAGAATAAAAGAGAAGCATATTATTTTCGTGCATGAATCGCAAAAGTCTATTATGTAGGCACAGCAAGTAATAAGGAAAACTAATAGAATGTTATCATTTATTGCGAGGGGAATTGAATACAAAAGTAGGGAGGTTATATAGAGCACTAGTAAGACCACATCTGGAGTACTGTATACAGTATTGGTCATCTTATTTATGGAAGGATGTAAAAGCGTTTAAGCAGTTCAGAGAAGGTTAACCAGACTAATACCCGAAATAAGGGTTGCCTTATAAGGAAAGGTTGGACAGGCTAGGTTTGTATTTGCTGGAGTGTAGAAGAGTAAGAGGTGATTTTATTGAAACATATAAGATCCTGAGGGATCTTGGCAGGGAGGATGTGGAAAAGATGCTTTCTCTTGTGGGAGAATCTAGAACTAGGGGGTCACTGTTTAAAAATAAGGGGTCGTCCATTTAAAACAGAGATGAGGTGAATTTTTTTTGTCTCAGAGGGTTGTGAGTCTTTGGAACTCTCTTCCTGAAAATGTGGTGGAACAGAGTCTTTGAATATTTTTAAAGCAGAGGTAGATAGATTCTCGGTAAGCAAGGGGGTGTTAGGTTATTGGGGGTAGGAGGGATGCAGATTTGAGGTTACTATCAGATCAGCCATGATCTTATTAGATGTCAGAGCAGGCTCAAGGGGCCGAATGGCCTACTCCTGCTCCTTGTTCATATGTTCTTAAGGTCTGTTCTGTGGAGTGTTAGTGGGACTGTTAGTCGGCTAAAGTTGTTTTAAAATAGCAACTACAAAATGATTACTGAGATGGTCACTTTCTGTCAACTCATCTCTGGGAACTCAGAAGGAAAAAAGCAGTTCAGACCAGTGCTCTTATTTCCCAGTTTTTACTGGTGTTCCATTTTAAGGTATGCAAGACCAGTTCAGACCAGTATTCTTATTTCCCAGTTTTTACTGTTTTTTTCCTTCTGGGAATTACATGCTTTTATTGATAATGACAGACTTAAACAAATCTATAAACCATTTCCTTAGCGATTCTTGTGCCAACTTGGCTCAGCTGGTAGTAGTGTTATAGCCAAGTCAGAAGGCTGTGGGTTTGAGGCCCACTTGAGTATCTAACTGAGATATATGCTTCAGTGGAGGATGGAGGCATTGCAATATTTTCAGAGGTGTCTTTTGGATATGACATTAAATCAAGGCATTTTCTGCCTGTTCAAATAGACACAGTGGTTCCTACAACACTATTCAAAGAAGAGCAGGGAATCTACTAGGTGACTCAGGAAACGCTGCCAAAGTAACTCAACTATTTATCTCACTTGCTGCTTCTAAGGCCTTGCTGGCAACAGTTTGGCTGGTGTTTCATTGTGAATGAACTTGCCAAATAGTTATATGCTTCTGAAGCATTTTGAAATGTTCTGAGTGTATGATAGGTAGTATAAAAATGCAAGTTCTTTCCCCTTATTGGTATAGTCAGAACACCTGCCTTTTAATGGTAGGGTTTGTGAGGAACGGTGATGCCAGTAAATAATAAGATCAGTGTTTAGACATTGTAGAACCACATACTAATATATGGTATTTATCGAGAATCACCACCTTCACAACAATTACAACAACATTGATGGTGAATTGTTAGCTTCAGGAACTGAAGGAAATACGTCAGACTGATCTCCTCTTGTATTTGAAGAGCCTGGTTTAACTGGCCCTTATCCAAGCTGATACACATGATACAGATGATATATTTTTTCCCTGGGTTACAGCCTGACTATATTCAGGAACCAGCCTTTATATAAAATAAACCTGCCATGGATTGAACGTGAGGCCACAGAGCAACTGAGAGTCAATGCACTATTGCTACTGTAAGGAATCGTTCAGTGGCGGCCTGGGCATCTGTCACACTCCAACTCGAAAGGCCTCAAATCAAAGCCAGCTGAGACTTCAGCTAATGTTCTCACGTGTGATCCAGCCAGCTGATGAAGCTAAATGATGGGTCACAACATGAAATCACACATATTATACGTCAGGTTGACAGGTGTGGTTCAGTATCTCCAAGGCTATCATTCCACTTAATTTTCTAGCTGGCAGGCAATACGATAGAAGTAAATGAATCTGTGCTTCAAAAATGTATGATGGTGTTTTTTTTTCTTCTTAATGGCACATGAGGCAACCAATTTGTTTCACTGCTTTTATATCCAGCAGACTGTGCGCTTTGTGTTTCCTTATAGTTCCTTTGTAGGTGAACAGTCCGTTAGTGTGATACAGTTCCCTGACAGGTTAACCAGCTATATGCGATGAAATCCCAGTCCACTCCCATCAAACCTGAATACCTGACTGCATGTCAACCAGCTACTCAGAGTTCAGAGATCAAAGACTTGGATAGGATATATCCTATATTGGAAAATTCTACTTAACAAAACAAGCATTCTACTTAACAAAACAAGCTTTCCACTTAATTTTTCATCGGATAAGTTGGCAGGTAGAAAACCATTTTTGGAACTGTATTTCATTTCACACTGTTGGAATCATAGTGTTTGTGGAGAACTCAATCACATTTTATAACTTGATAAAGAAGGCAATAAAGTTGACTGACCAATGAACTTTAGGAAATTTGAGGAGACTCAATAGTTGGCAATGCTGCCAATGAGCCAGCCCTAACTCAGCATGAATTGGACAATGCTTTTGCTGTTCCCTTCACAAAGGTTTCCTCTATTAATAGGAAGTACCATACAGCAATCCGGACTGCACATAGCACACATTCATTAATTATCACCTATCCTGACATCAAGTAGGCAACTATAATCCAACTGTTTCAAAACACAATACCTTTTCTATCTTCCATGCAAAGCGTACAATTACATAATATTTATTCTTCCATCAAAGATATGCAATTACACTATGAACTGCTTTCTCCTATTTACAGTACACAGTGCTTGTTTCAATCGATTGCAACCAAAATACACAGTTGCGTGTGTGCATAATATTTGAGCTGGTATCTTGATATACACCAACAAAATAGTACTTTATGAAGGACATTTTTTATTTTGGAAATTTATTTGTTCCCCTATCATTAATTTTCTCCTCATTTTGCCTATCCTATGTGGAGCTTTGGGTTGTTTAAATGAGACTCTGATTGGAGAAGGAACAAACAAGTCAATTTTAATTAGCATTAGTATTCCACCTCCCAGTGCATGCCTGCCTACCACTTTATTACAGTTTCAGGAAGGCAGGGCTATCTCAGTTTCCCCTGCCTTTTCCCCCATTTACACTTCCATCTGGCATGATTATCAGGTGCTGGGCTGCAGCAGAGCCAAAGAATTTGGCTGCAATTCTTAATACCCACAAAAATGTGTCTCTCTCTGCTGTTGCTGGAGCAAGAGAAGACAGCATATTTATTATTACTGGCTGCAACTGGCAGTGACAGATCTGCACATTTGAAACCAGTCACAATTTTTAAATACAAAAGCACTTTAAATCTCTGTCTGGAGGATATAGGCTCTTTATTTTCTGTTGTATCTGAACTGGTGTAAAATATTAACACAGTCCTGTAACCTAAATAACTCTACATCCCACGATGGGCATTATTACTCTGTCAAATGACTATAGAGAAAGTCAGCTCTCGGGTCTCTCAGTTAAGAGCAGCCTGAGGGACATGTCGCAAACAATATCTGTCCCTCTTCCCCTTGGGGAAGCATCTGACATCTAGTCTATGCCTTTCTCTAATAATCCCACTGAGATCGGCCACTCATCGTGTGAAAAATTATAATGCTCGTTCTTTTAATAAATCAATGCAAAATCAAAACTTATCCTCAGATCACACATTTGAGACGGGACAGACTATCCTCACATTCTCCCATTCACACCGTATGCACAATCTTGCCTTTGACAATTTGTGCACTATGAGATTGAATTCATGATGTAAGCAGTTAAATCTGGAATTAGTGTCACCAATGATTGGGGTTGGGGGTGTGGGGAGCTAAGATGCTTCACAATTCATGATGAAATTACGAGTGAGTTTTTATAGGCCTGCTCACAAAGTGAGAAAAAATCAATTCTCATTGGATAAGCACTAAGAAAACTGCTCAAAGTACAAGAGAGCACAATCTTGATGAAAAGATAATTTTTAAAAAATCAATATTGTTATTGAGTGTGTAAGTAATGCATTCACATATATCTTTAATGAACTAATTGTACAAACACTTTTTACAGTGAGTGCACGCACAAGTATGACATCATGTTGTCATAGCTTATTGAATCAATTATGATGCAATATATAAATGTTGGAATATGCTATAATTCCTGACCCTCCACCAGACCATTCCCAGCACAGCAGACAAATACTCCTTAAGTTGCTTTCTCCAAAATTAAATGTCAGTCTCGCGATCACAATAAAGAATCTCTTCAAATAACATTTATTTTGCCACAATAGAAACTTGTTGAACACAAAAGCTATGGGACAAGTGACGTGTGCGATGCCACATGCTACACGTTGGCGGCACTTCCCATTCTTGCACTGTTCTCTTTTATAGAGTAGCCAGCTGAGGTGATTTGAAAATGCCTGTTAGGCCACAGTTGGGTGGGCATGAGGATTGCAAAAATGTGTCTTCGTCAAGTTATTTTACGGAAGTTATTTCATAAGTGTGAATTTTCCGGACAGCTAAGATGGAACATTGATATTTAAGAGAATAGCAACCCTAACAAAACTCTTGGGTGGCCTTATGTAGCATTTGCTTTCAAGGCCAGTTTTTATTTGGATGCTTAACTGCTATTACCCCACTGCTGGGAGTTGTTAGGCCTACGTGGATCTTTTCTGAAGCCTCTAAAATTTTGCAGATAGCCTTTTTCTCAGTCCTTACTCAAAGCCCCGCAATCACATGCTCATGTAATTTACTTTGTAAAGGGCGCGATGGACCAAATCAGGGCTGTTTGTGGCAGAAGAGAGAGAAAGATATAAAGAAGTTTAATAGGAGGCAGGCGGAATAAAAAACTGAAGTGGTACAGATCAACAGTTGGACAATAGATGAAAGTGAGAATCAGATCAAAGGAAGGACCAAATGGGGAATCTGCAAGGATGTCCTCCAATCAAACAGTCTCACTTCAATGAAAAATGAATTTAAAACTATTGTCAAGTGTGAATTGTGTGCATTTTAAAATGAGAGTTTTTAGGTTTGGTCCTTGTTGATATAATTCTGCATTGGAATTACCTGGAATTAGACTGTTCATTATGCCAGCAAAGTGTTTGCAATTTTCTCACCAAACCTGTTGAATATGGCTGAAATATTTGCATAGTTATCTGAATCAACAAACACGTTTAAAATGTATTCAATTCATAATATGGTATGAATAATGGGCAGGAATTTGCTGAAAAATAATGGTGTCTGAATGAAGCACAACATTATTAATGCATAAATTGGTTAGCAACTTGTGGGCAAGGAAAGGATCGCATTTCAAATTGTGACATGTTGCTGAACGATTTGCGCCACTCCGCTGTTAGTTTTGTGAAAACAATACCTTGCCCTTAACTTCCCCATGATTTTCATGATGTTGCTACATTTACTCATTCAACTTAGGTTATAAGTTAGTAATTACTGGTATAAGTCCCCTTTAAAAGTCATGGGCCCAGATTTTCCGGTCTGACTCTGCGAAAGTCCCGTGCGCTGACTCTGTGGGAATTGCGTGGGAAGTCTGACCGTCCAATGGGCAATTCCCCTGCTCCATGCGACCCTTTGAAAAAGCATCTGACCCTGAGCTAGAGTGGAGACTTCGGACAGTTCTTCGGTACTTACTTGGATAGTTATCCAGGAAATAACAGACAGAAAAATTCTAGTCTAACTCCTGGGTAACTATACAGCTGACCACCCCACCCCCCAAACACTCATAATGACCCCCCCCACAACTTTCCCTTCAACACGCTGACTACCCAACCCCATCTGATTGCTCTGCCAACCCGACCTGACTAGCCCCCACCACCCAAACCCCCACTGATCTGACAACTCTCCTGACCCGACCTGAATAACCCTCAATGCACCCACCTGCCAACCTACTCTCCTGCCACCCTACCCTCCTTCACCCTGCCAGTCTACCATCTCACCCACCTGCCACCCTACCCACCTGTCACCCTACCACCCTTCCCACCCCCCATCTTACCCCCTGCCACCTGACTCAAATAACCCTTGACACACCTACCCACTGCATCTGCCTTACCCGCCTGCCATCCTACCACCTGCCACCCATCCATCTAGCCCAACTACCACCCTCCTCACCTCATGCCACCCCTATCCACCTGCCACCCTAACACCCTACCCACCTGCCACCCCACCCACCTACCGCCTCACGCACCTGCCACCCTACTTACCTACCACCCTACTTACCTACCACCCTACTCACCTACCACCCAACTCACCAAACATAATACCAATTGACAACCTATCCACCTGCCACCTTACCACCCTTACCATCTGCAACCCACCCAACTGCCACCCTACACAGCTACCATCTCACCCACCTGCCACACTGCCCACTTAGCCACTTACCTCTCCCACCCTCCCCACTTAACTCACCCACCTACCCATCCTACCACTCTACCCATTCACCCATTCACCCATTCATTAACATTCGCACTGAACATTTAAACTTATCTTATCGCAGCTGGTGCCATAAAAAGGGGAGCATGGCTTCTGTGCTGATTCTCTTCACTGCTCTCACCGTGGATTCTTGCACTGAGGGAATTCTTCTCCCTCATGGAACCAAAGTCTGGCCTTTTTAATTGTATCCAGGTAAGTGGGTAGTTTTCGATCTGATCAGTGTCATACACAGTGGTTCTGACAATCGAATGATTTGGGCCCCGATAATTGTTGATGACTGCCAGTCAACTTCTTTGGCCCAGAATGTGAACTGTCGAAGACATTAAAAATGTCCTTTTGTTTTTCTTACCTTTCCTTTTGGTGCTTTTTTATCTCCCTCCCTTTTGATCTAATTTTTCTTTCTATCTCTTTGAGTGGAATTTTGTTGATTAGGTGGCCATCCTGACATCTGCAGGAAATGCATGTTGCTGGTAGGCCTGGGCCTTCCTGAGGAGGCCTTCCCTCCTCATTTTACGGGTAGTAAGCAGTTAAGTGGCTACCACTGGGGTTGCCGTCCTAGCCCGCCCTGAGAGGGCTGGCTGCTCAGCAGCCCCAGTAACGCCACCAGGAGCAATAGCCACTGCTGAGGCAGGTTGAGGGGCCCTCAACCTACAGCAGGTAGGCAAGAAAATATTTTCTTTTAAATTCCAGCGCTGAGGGGAAAACCCTTTGAGGACAACATTGGGGCTGCAGGGGCTGCCTTCCCTGCCAATTTACTTTAAAAATTCTTTACTCTGTTCTGCCACTGAAAGACTGGCTCCATTTAGCTTGCAGCCTCCTCATGTGGCAGGGGGGTTGACTGGCTGTTGGCAAAATGCCAACAATCTGGTAAAATGGCCCTTACTAGAGCCTTTGCATGTTTAAGTTGGCTGCCTGCCTCTTTGGGGCAGGAAGCCTGCCCAATTCCCATTTCCCACGGTGGCCCATGGCCTGGGAGCAGAGTGATCCACAATGGATCACTGCGATTTTACCAGACCCTGGCCCCATTCTCACCTCCTGGTTAAATTCAACCCTTTTATTTCTATTTCTCTACCTGATTTGACATTGAGTTCACCCACCCTAATTCGCCCTCCTCAGTCCTTCCCCCATTTATTTTTCAATCCATAAATTTTACTGTTTAAAGAGAGAGGCTGCTGGTCCCTGTTGTTCACTGAAGTTTCAGATGTCTTGTTGCCCTGGTCACATCATTACCAGCTCACACTTCCACCGGCTTTACAGGACAAAAAAGATTTGAACTGAAGGGTGCTAGAAAAAAGTCTAATGAACCAGGCATGTTCCAGAAAATTTATAACCCCTTAATTTTTCCACCACTTTAGTTACTTTTGTAAGTTCCACTTTAAATATTTTTAGATGTGTTAATATTTGTTCTGCGGGATAAAACGCAATGCAAAAAGAGACACAACACGCTTTGGTTGTCCATTTTGTACAATGATGTCTTGCCCGAATTACTTGTGTGTTGCCATGTGGTAATGGGGAATGACTTTTGAATGGCGTTGCTTACAATGTTAATTGTAATGGTAATTGTTAAATAAATTTGGGCAGGGAAACAAACTGATGGTTTGTAGCTGCTATTTTTGTTTCTTTATATATTCACCTGGTCTTAAAGATGGTTATCCTGGCAGTGACTGTTCCCTGACATCTCAGGAGATCTCCTGTTGCTTCTTCACAGTTGTTTGTTGACATTTTACATTGTCTGCCGGACATCTTTGTGGTGTCTTAGTTCGCCGCTGTGTTTGTACAGGTACGCAGCATCATGCATTTTGATAATCTTGTATTGTCCATTAAGATGGGGTGCACTGAACCAACCATGCTGTGCCCTCATCACCAACATGTATCTACTTTTCCTTAGCTTTTAGTAACTGAGAGATTTCAGCATCAGTCTCATTAAACCAGCCCAAGCTCTTCATAGGGTTGACCTCTTTGAAGACAACTGCATACATAATCACTTTCAACATTCTGCATTGATGATGAGGATGGCGTTTTGGTCTGTATCTCTGAGTCTACCTTTTAGCGCAGGCCTCAGGATGATGCATGTTTCTTCACCTCAAATTTGTGTAACATCAAGTTACTTTGTCTCCTGGATTCGAGACTGTTGCTTAAGTACCAGTCTACAGTGTACTACCAGCAGTAGCTGACATAACAAGTGACAGTACTTTAAAAATGATCATTCATTGGAAAGCACTTTGGGACATTCTGAAGTAGTCATCAGGTACTATATAAATGTAATCTCCTTCTTTACTCTCACACAAACAATTTTTAACTTTTATCTTGTTTGACAGGAGCAAATGTCAATTTACTGAGTAATTCTTGTATTTCTGGTTTGTACACTTTGCTCCATCATTCGATAAAATATGAATGGACTCTTTTTTTTGTCAACTAGTTGTCATGCAACATAAATGTGTTCTCTTTTCCAGGTCATACCTCTTCTCATAGCCCATTTGTACTTTCTTTCTTGAATAACATTTTAACTGGTGGTCACTTAGTCTGTCATCTGCCAGTGCTTTGAACATGAATCATCTATGTGGTCTTCTATTTGTCTGCTTTCCTTAAGATGCCGCTGGTGATGTTAAGTTGATGTTTGGCATTCAGGACCAACAGGAATTGATCGCTGGGATTCATCTGCCCTATTTCCTGCCAGGCAGTACCTTCTTCCAGCTATGGTGATTGCTACCCATCTAAGAAAAATGAGGTTGTCAAAATGTGTTTTTGAAATAATGTTTGTTGTAGAAGAGTTCAATTTTTCATCGCTATTGGTCATTGTTGGTACATTTGCCCTGACTATAACCAACATTTGCTCTGTGGCTTTTCTATAGTATCAAGCTTCTGTCGCAGATTCACCTTGGATTGTTGAGCAGCTTGCTACCAGTATCTGAATGAAGTGCAACACTGCTTCCTTATCCAGTGTTTGTCTTTAGTACTATCAGTATATTATGTGACTCCCACCAGTTCATTCATTCAGCATTTGAATTTTGAAAATCAAACAGGGTCAACATTGTTACAGCCAAGTTCATATTATTATCTCTCATAGTAATCTGCATCATTCTTTTCCATGGGTGTGCAGATGGTTCATGTTTTAGCCTCTGTGTTTTCTTACCATTTCACCTGTGAGAGTTGGAGCTCTTCTAGTGTCAGGTTGCTGAATGATGTCAGTGAGACTTCAGAATACAGGGTTCTCAGTGCTTCTCTAAAGATGGCTCTGGCCACCCCAGTTGCTAACAAATTATGGAACGAAAACAGAAAATTGCTGGAAAAGCTCAGCAGGTCTGACAGCATCTGTAGAGAGATAAATAGAGTTAACATTTCAAATCTCTATGACCCTTCTTCAGAGCCTTATTTTGCTTTTATGCTATCAAATTTTGTTTCCTTGGTTTCAATAGCCAATCAACTTTGACCTAAGTTGCTATGCACAAGTTGGGTGAATGTAGCTTTCAACACTATGTTCTCACACCTTCAGCATAGAATTTAGATCTTTGACAGAGCATCTCAAACATCTGTACATGATGAACATAGAGCACTATGAACATAACATGCTGCAATCTCTTGACGCCACTGATGACATGAGACGCAGTAGGCAACAGTCGCTATTTGCTGTGCTAATATACATTTCTATGATGCAGTGCATTGCTACAGCAGCATCTCTGTCACTAAACACAATGATTTGAGGTCAACATCACTGCCAAAGCAAACCTTGAACAGTGCACACCTAACACACTTTAATCATAACTGGGCATAATTGGTTCAGTGGTAGAATGTGTTCCATGCATTACTGAATTTGTGCATCAACCTCTAGGGACCACACAACTCTTAAGTGGTTTCTAGACTCTGCCAAGGTCCTCACAGTGGCCAATTGTCCTCTTGTCACCAAGATCAGGTGCTACAAGAATCCTGACTGCCGGAGCTTAATTAGTGTGTGAGGCTTAATCATAATGTTCAACAGTAATCAGCGTGAGTGATGGGATCTACTGCATCATTCTGCAGCCATGTGTCCTCTGTGAAGGACAAATATAACCCTAAATTAATAATGGAAGGAGTTTTTAAACTAACTGCATTAAAGAACTTTGTTTTCAGCTATTTCCTGTACAAGATTGATAAAGTTTATAAAGCCCAACCTTAAGCTTTACATTAGTAAGTCTCTTTCTTGAAATGAATTGGTGACTTGTATCCAAAGAAGTAAGCCAACAATGACTTTGTATTGATTGACAGTACGCATGTTCCACTAACTAGTTTACAAAGCACAAACTTTCTTTGCCTTCGTATACAGGGGCATGAATTCAAGAAGGTGTTTTCATCACAGCACTAGAATTTCCATTAGGGAATTTGAACAAAAACAATTTTGATTCTGCCTTTGCACACCAGCCTGTTAATGTCCCCCAGTCTCTTTAGAATACCTATTTTCTGCTCACTAGGTTTCTGACATGCCATCTAATCTAACTGCATCAGACTATCTGATGCCTCATGTCAAACTTGGAGAGATCTTGCTGCTGAGTCTGTTTTCAAGGTATTTCATCATGGTTTAAAAAATACATAAAATATCTTCATGTTGTGAAATTGCAAGCCCAGGGGCACCGTGCTGACCCAGCTGTGGAACTTTCCCAATCCACTGTTGGTTTGTGCGATCTCAGCCCTTGCATACATCACGTAAGCAAATGCTGAAGGGGAAAAAAAAGCTGCTGTAACTGACACAACTGGCTCCCTACAGACTGAGGGAATGGCATTAATGAGTTTTATTGCCTCTTGTGGCTCCAACTCTAAGTGGGTTCAAGGAGCTCCTGCCTCCCTGGCTGCAGCATGATTTGCTGTCGCTTAAAATGGTATCACTCTGGCTGTCCTTGTTATGCTTTTAAGTAGCTTGTGGTTCCCAGCTTAGATTCACAATACTTGACTGTTTTTTTCTCTCTCTGGAAAGCATACTGTTTTTTTCTCTCTCTGGAAAGCATACATATGAGTTGTCATATATCAGACTGCAGTAGTTTGGAAAGTTGCTTTTGATGTTTCCTCCTGTAGTAACTCTGGTTATGCCTCTAAAGAAGTTGATTGATGACCCATTTTATTTTCTCTTTTTTACCCAGTCAGTGTGTTGTTTATAGAGCATTAGGATTTACTGTATAGCCATGGAGAGGAAAATTTTGAGTTGCCTTTATTTAGCTTCAAGGTACTAAACTTGGACAGGAAGTGTTTCAAGACTATTTATTTGTCTTTATCGTTTTCAGGTTTTTGGGATCAGGTTACATGAAGTCATATGATGTAAATTTAATTTCCTTTTTCACTTTATAAGTTTTTTTTTTGTTCCACACTGTTCAGGACATGGCACATACATTTTCAAGATAAATCATGTCAGGTTATTATTATTTTTTAAAAATTTGGTTTCTGGAAATTATGAATTTTTGCATTGTTTTGATAGATCTCCAATTTCCATTACATGGAAAGCCTGAAATTCATTGAAATGAGGAATTGTTTAAGTGCCACATTTAAAATATTATGAAATGAAGGAAGTCCATTAATTTTAACCTGCAGCAAAAAGCAGTCTGCGCTGATCTTTTCAATAATTCACAGATCTTAATTTCCACCTAATCTTGTTTGTTTATGGTGCCCTTCATTTATTATTAAAACAGCTTGTAAAGTGGACCTGGCCCAGCGTTTCGTTAAATTCTTCTATACAGCTGACCGGGATGTATTTCTGAGCTATGAAAGGAAGTCAATCCTGAGAGCCACTGTGGTCGCTGAGTTGCACCTTCTTTTAATTTCATGCTGTTGTAGGTCATGCTGGTTTGACAGACCTGGTAGAAGTGGTTTAAATGCTAGAAAGTTGTAGGTTTTCATCCATTTGGGTGAGACCTTAAGCATTGTGTAAATTCACAAAAAGCTCTCTTAATTGAAAGTGGGAGCGCAGTAGTTACCAGCAGCGTTAACTGCAGTATTTTCACATTGACTGATGATATGGGTGGGAAGGGGAAGGGAACCCACAGCAGCAGAGGTCTAGAACTTCCTTGTATAGCCTGGAGGAGAAATCCTGCTCCTTCTGGCGTAAAAAGAAATGTTTTTTACCTCCCCTCTCAGGCCTTCACTAAGAATCCAGTGGGTTTCACTGGTTGGAGCAGCTGCTCCAACTAGTGGGCCATAAAACTTGCCTCTGAGTGATAGGATGCCAATTAGCTTACATTAATGAGGTATCCGTCTAACTCAGGTAGATCTTTCAACTGCCCACTGTTAAAATCAAGAGGAGTGGGGAACCCTAGTCACTCAATTTTAACTCCTATTCAGCCCAATTTGCACCAGGTGAAGCAGTTAAATTCTTCCCCAATATAGGGCAGAATCATCCCAGATTTGCACTAAGTGCTGTAGGGGGCAGGAAAAAAACCTTTTAACCATCGGCCACAATGGCAGCTCTTCACACTGTATCATCTGCTTCCCACCTCATTAACTAAGCAGCCACAGGAAACACGCCGTCTCACTGCCAGGCAGCCTCTGAATTGCCTGCCACTCCATTACCTCACACTTTCCTCACTCTAAGGGCCATATCTAAACTGCAGCCATGTTATGGCACAGCCAATGGTAAATGCTGAGCTGCTCAAATCCCAAAGGGGAACTTGAAACAACTGCCACAACTGTTTTGCAATTTGTATAAATTTCAAGATGTGTGCCTTGAATTCAGTAGTAATAAAACCACCAAGTCTTATAGGTTTCTTAGAAGACTAAATTAAACCATTATTAATAGAAGAAATGATTTTAAGTGCACACATGGATCTACAAATTACTACCTTGATAACTTCTAAATTCCCTAGTTAATCTAACCCCCAGTTACACTTTTGTTAAGGCAATAGTAAGACACACAGATTTAAAAAAAACCCAGGCAATGTAACACGATACCCTGAACAACCCAATTCAAAGTGAGTTTTCTTAACTTTAGTTCTTTGTAGACAACAGCCTGAGGTGTAGATGCTGGAGGCTTTTTCACACTTGTTTTAGATCTTAGAGTGCCTTCCCTGACATATAGCCTTCTCTCCTTTATCCATATTTTCCACTTTGAATGCAAATTCCCATTGTTTCACTATGTCTTTGGACTTTACCTCTCTGATAATAAAAATCTCTCATAGTACCAATTTTTTCAGTAATCTTTCAGAAAAATAAACACACTGTTTCTTAACTTCTCCCGGCAAGTGAAACTTTTCACCCCTTCCTTTGAATCAATCTAGTCTGGTATATTTAAAAATGCAAAGATTCCCTTTACACCTATGTTTACCTACTTAATATTTCAAACTTAACTTATTTTCTGACACATCAAAGCCTTCAGACCAGCTGCCTTTAATTCAATTAAGTCCCACACAAATGCACAGACATAGACACAGACCCCACTATTATTCTACTTTACAATAAATCCCAATAACATTATGACAATTAGTTTATCTTCTTGACACCCCCTTCTTATTAAAAAATGAACTGTCATAATTTGAAAAGATGGCTTCATTTTCTTAACCCATCTTATCTTACCACTTCTCCTTATTACACTACCAGATGAATGCATTAACATAATATATATACAAAACCTTGGTATCAACAGAAATCATTTTAGTCCAGTGTCCAGGTTTTTAAATGTCCAATTTTCCCTTTAAGCTTCAAACTCTTGACAATGAATCTACAATCAGATTTTCTTGTCCCACTACATATATAATCTGTAGATTAAATGGTTGCAGTATTAAACTCCATCTGAATAGCCGTGCACTTCTGTCTCGAAATTTGTCCAGAAACTTTAAAGGATTGTGGTCCGTATAAACAATTGTTTCCGATGATTTGTTTGCAATGTAAATTTCAAAATGCTGTAACGCTAACCAATGCCAAAGTCTCCTTTTCGATTGTTGAATACCTTCTCTGTTGTACATTCAAGTTCCATGAAAAATACCCTATCGGTTTTTCAATTCTATTGTCATCTTCTTGTAACAGAATGGCCCCAATGCCTATATCACTTGCCACAACGACCAACTTAAATTGCTTGGCGTAATTGGGTATGGCCAAAACTGGTGTCATAGTTTATACAGTTTTCAAACTGTCAAATGTCTTCTGACAGTCCAGTGTCCATTGAAACCTCTTGTTCTTTTTTAATAGTTCAGTCAATGGAGTACCACGCTACTATAATTTGGCACAAATTTCCGATAAAACCCACTCATGCCCAGAAATCTCAAAACTTCTCATTTTGAGGAGAGATTGGTTCGAGTTGTCCTGTATTCACTAGAGTTTAGAAGAATGAGAGAGGCTCTGATTGAAACGTATAAAATTCTAACAGGGCTAGACAGACTAGATGCAGGGAGGATGTTTCCCCAGGTTGGGGAATCTAGAACCAGGGGCCACAGTCTCAGAATGCAGGGCAGGCCATTTAGAACTGAGATGAGGAAAAATTTCTTCACTCAGAGGGTGGTCAACCTGTGAAATTTTTTTACCACAGATGGCTGAGAAGGCTGGGTCACTGAGTATATTCGAGAAATAAACTGATAATGTTTTGGATATTAGGGGCATCAAGGGATATGGAGAGAAAATAGGAATATGGCGTTGAGATAGAGGATCAGCCATGATCATATTGAATGGCAGAGCAGGCTCAAAGGGCCGAATAGCCGACTCCTGCTCCTAGTTTCTGTGTTTCTAAGGAGCAATTTTTCCACTACTCCAATAATCACCTCACTTGTTTTCCACTTGCCCTTTAAATTTACCTTCCACAATGGAATAGATTTAGCATCTCCATGAACCCCACTTATTGTCACTGTTCCTGCAATACTCCCTCTGAACAACAAATGTCACTATCCTACAACATTAAGGATCGACTAGCCACTGTGTCTCTTAACATTTTAACATCTTTACCTACTCCACCCTGTGCACATGGAAAGACTTCCCCTTCACACACAAAATCTTTGAACATTTCTGCAACCTGCTTCTCAGAATTCTCTTGGGTAAATTGTGAACACATTCCCACTTCTTTACCTATCACTGATCCTTCCTGTTTTACCTACACACAGGCCACTGTTTTTTCCTGTGACTGAACCTCAGAGCCCACAGTACTTTTACTTTCAGAACTTTTCTGCACCCCTATAATTCTAACAGATTTTCCCTGCAATTTCCAACACACAGATTTTGTATGTCCAACTTTATTACAATGGAGCACCTCAATTTTCAAGTGTCACTCACTTCTACCTTCAGCACCTTCCTTTTTATTCTGAGAAAAAATTTCCTGGGAATTTCCACCTACTCCTGCTCTTCCCTGACTACCCACCTTTCTTTCACCTTCCTACTTTCTATCCTTCTCTGATTTAAAAGGGTGACGAAGAAAATGTTTAGCTCTATGAACTAACTTATAATCATCAGCTATCTCTGCTGCTTGTCTTACCGTTTCAACCCACTGTTGCTCCACACGAGTTCACACTATCGAAGGAATTGAATCTTTAAAGCCTTCTGAAAGAATTGCCTCTCTAAGAGCTGCATATGTTGTCTCTATCTTTAATACCCATATCCACCGTTCAAAATTACTTTGTTTTACTCTCTCAAGCTCAATATAAGTTTGCCCAGGCTGTTTCCTCATATTCCTAAATTTCTGCCTGTATGCCCCAGGAACCAATCATAGGTACTCAAAATAACCTTTTTTTTAAGCCACATCATAGATCACCGACATTTCTTTTGACATTGAAGCATAAACCTCATGTGCTCTACCCACCAACTTGGTTGTAACAACAATGTCCAGTTTTCCTGTGGCCATTTCATCTGTTTAGCTATCTTCTCAAATGAAATTAAGAATGCTCCAACATCTCTTTCCTCAAACTTTGGAAGAGCTTGTACAAATATAAAAATCTCCCCACTGGGTTCTGATCTGGAAGTAAGTCCTTCCTCACCTACTGGCGTCTCCTTTTTAACTGCCTGCATTTTAAGCTGGAATTCTCTCTCTCTCCCTGTTCCCTTTCCTCCTTTTGCAACCGCGCCATTTCTAATTCCATTTCTTGTTTTCTTTCTCTTTTCTGTCTTTATGCCTGTTCCCTTTAAAATGCTGTTTCTTTTTCAGCTGCCTCTAGTTCCAAGTTTTTTCATTTGGAACTGAATTTGAGCCCATTCCAATGACCCACCCCTTGGAGAACTCAGTCTCTTGGGTATTCCTTCCAATTTCAAATGCTGTGCTGTACCTTCAATTATGTCTGATTTCTTTGCCCCTGCAGATAATTCCAATTGTAACTTAGCCAATTCCATTCACTTAACTTTATTTACCTTTTGTAAACCAGCCAAAGTTATAACTTCAACTCCCAGACAAGTCTTAGCAAATGCCAAAGCCATATTCCAGTCTTACCATTTAAAAAAAACCTCATACTAACTCCTGAATTCAAAGTGCTTCTCTTACTCGTAATCTTAAGATTTACCAACTCCAGACCAATCAAGGAATTTCAAATATATCCCAGATGAGCCCTCAACTTTGTTATGGCACAGCTGATGGTAAATGCTGAGCACCTCAAATCCCAAACAGAAACTTGAAACAATTGCCACAACTGTTTTGCAATTTGTACAAATTTCAAGATGTGTGCCTTGAATTCAGTAGTAATAAGACCACCGAGTCTTATAGGTTTCTTACACAAATAAATTAAACCTTTATTAATTTAAATTTTTATTTATTAATTTAAGCACACACATGGCTTTACTACCATTATAACTTCTAAATTCCCCAGTTAATCTAACTCCCAGTTACACTTTCGTTAAGGCAACAGTAAAGCACATAGATTATAAAAGACCCAGGCAAAGTAACACGATGCCCTGAACAATCCAATTCAAAGTGAGTTGTCTTAACTTTAGTTCTTTGTAGGCAGCAGTTTGAGGCATAGATGCTGGAGGCTTTTACACACTGATTTTAGATCTTAGAATGCCTTCCCTTTCACATAGCCTCCTCTCCTTTATCCATATTTTCCCCTTTGAATGCAAATTCCCATTGTTTCACTATGTCTTTGGAATTTACCTCTCTGGTAATAAAAGCTATCATAGTACCAGTTTTACCAGTAATCTTTGGGAAAAATAAATACACTCTTTCTGAACCTCACCTAGCTAGGTGTAATATTTCACTCCCTCTCTTTGAATCCAAGCTAGCCTGGTTTATTTAAAATGCAATGCTCCCTTTACAGGTGAAAGGGAATATGAATGAGATTGCAGAGACATGGCTGTAGGGTGACCAGGCTGGGAACTGAATATCTAAGGGTATTTGATATTTAGGAAAAACAGGCAAAAAAGAAAAGGAGGTGCCATGGCATTGTTAATTAAGGATGAAATCAGTTCAATAGTGAGAGAGGATATTGGCTCAGAAAATCTAAATGTAGAATCAGTCTGGGTGGAGGTAAGAAGCAACAAGGGGTGGAAAGCATTACTGGAAGTTGTGTAGAGGCCTCCAAAAAGCAGTGGGACAATATTAAACAATAAATTAGAGATGCATGTAACAAGGGTGCTACAGTAATCATGGGTGACTTTAATCTACGTATTGACTAGGCAAACCAAGTTTGCAATAATAGTGACAGATGAATTCCTGGAATGAGTACGAGATGTTTTTTTAGACCAGTACGTCGAGGGAACAGGTTAACCTACGTTCTTTTTTTTGCAATTTAAAGGGGTTAATTAATTATCTTGTTATTCGGGGTCCTTTAGGGAACAGTGACCATAACATGATAGAATTCTCCCTTAGGTTGGAAAGTGAAGTAGTCCAATCCAAAACCAGGTCCTAAATCTAAACAAAGGAAACTATGAAGGTATGAGGCGTGAGTTGGCTAAGATAAATTAGGGAACTTCATTAAAAGCGGTGGATCAACACAGGCTAATATTTAAGGAACGAATGCATGCATTGCAACAGTCATATATTCCTTTCTGGCACAAAAACACAACAGGAAATGTGCCCCAACCATGGCTAACAAAAGAAATTAAGGATAGCATTAGATCCAAAAAGGAGTCATATAAAGTTGCTAAGTAGCAAGCCTAAGGATTGGGAACAGTTTAGAATTCAACAAAGGAGGGCCAAGAGATTGATTAAGAGGGGAAAATAGAGTATGAGAGTAAACATGTAAGGAACATAAAAAAGGACTCTTAAAAAAGCTTCTATAAGTATGTAAGAAGAAAATTATTATTGAAGACAAATGTAGGTCCTTTACAGTCCAAAACAGGAGAATTTATAATAGAGAACAAGGATATGGCAGAGCAATTAAACAACTACTTTAGTTCTGTCTCCACGGAGGAAGACACGGAGGAAATACTAGGGAACCAAAGGCCTAGTGAGAAGGATGAAGTGAAGAAAACTACAATTACTAAAGAAGCAATGCTGGATAAATTAATGGGACTGAATAAATCCCTAGGGACTGATAATCCACATCCCAGGGTACTAAAGGAGGTGGCCATGGAAATAGTGGATGCATTGGCAGTCATCTTCCAAAATCCTGAAGATTCTGGAACAGGCATGGCAGATTGGAGGGTGGCTAATGTAACCCCACTATTTACAAAAGGATGGAGGTTAAAAAACAGTGAATTACAGACTGATTAGCCTAACATCAGTGCCAGGGAAATGATAGAGCCTATTATAAAGGATCTGATAACAGGACACTTAGAAAATATTAACGGGATTAGGCAAAGTCAACATGGATTTATGAAAGGGAAATCATGTTTGAGAAACCTACTGGAGATTTTGAGGATGTAACTAGCAGAATAGATAAGGTAGAACCGTGGATGTATTTGGATTTTCAGAAAGATTCTGATAAAGTCCCACATAAGAGGTTAGTGTGTAAAATTAAGGCCCTTGGGATTGGGGGTAATATATTGGCATAGCTTGAGAATTGGTTTGCAGACTGGGAACAAAGAGTAGGAATAAATGGGTCTTTTTCGGAATGGCAGGCGGTGACTAATGGGGTATCACAGGGATCAGTGTTTGGGCCCCAACTATTCACAATATATATCAATGATTTGGATGCGAGAATCAAATATAATTTTTCCAAGCTTGCTGATGACACAAAACTAGTTGGGAATGTGAGTGATGAGGAGGATGTTAAGAGGTTTCAAGGTGATTTAGACAAGTTGAGTGAGTAGGCAAATACATGGCAGTTGCAGTATAACATGGATAAATGTGAAGCTATCCACTTTGATAGGAAAAACAGAATGGCAGAGTATTATTTAAATGGTGATAGATGGGGAAATGTTGATGTACAAAGGGACCTGGGTGTCCTTGAACGCCAATCACTGAAAGCAAGCATGCAGGTTCAGCAAGCAGTTAAGGTATGCTGCCCT
Source organism: Cetorhinus maximus (assembly GCF_964194155.1). Lineage (NCBI taxonomy): Eukaryota > Metazoa > Chordata > Chondrichthyes > Lamniformes > Cetorhinidae > Cetorhinus > Cetorhinus maximus. The sequence continues at coordinate 87,497,284 of NC_135890.1, forward strand.
TCATTGCGAGAGGACTTTAGTACAGGAGTAAGGATGTCTTACTGCAGCTATACAGGGCCTTTGTGAGACCACACCTGGAGTATTGTCTGCAGTTTTGGCCTCCTTACCTAAGAATGGATATACTTGCCTTTGAGGGAAAGCAGCGAAGGTTCACCAGACTGATTCCTGGGATGGCAGGATTGTCGTATGAGGAGAGATTGGGCCGACTAGGCCTGTATTCACTGGAGTTTAGAAGAATGAGAGGGGATCTCATTGAAATGTATAAAATCCTGACAGGGCTGGAAAGACTGGATGCAGGAATGATGTTGCCTGTGGCTGGGGGGGTCTAGAACAAGGGGTCACAATCTCAGGATACGCAATAGGCCATTTAGGACTGAGATGAGGAGAAACTTCTTCCCTCAGAGGGTGGTGAACCTGTGGAATTCTCTACCACAGAGGATTGCGGAGGCCATGTCACTGAATATACTTAAGAAGTAAATAGATAGATTTCTAGACTTTAAAGGCATAGAGGGGTATGGGGAGAGAGCGGGAGTATGGCGTTGAGATAGAGGATCAGCCATGATCATATAGAATGGCAGAGCAGGCTCGAAGGGCCAAATTACCTATCCCTGCTATTTTTCTATGTTTCTATGTTCTATGTTTCTAATGTTTGCTTACTTTGTTCACATTGTATATAATGTTCAAGATAACATCAATGGCATTGGAATTTTGTATGCAGTCCTGAGAATCCCTTTGTAGGAAGAATATTCAAGTCATGGGAAGGGAATCTTAAAATTCACTAGGATTATACCTGTTATAATTAGGAAGAAAGGTTAGAAAAAAATCAGTGTTATTTCCACTTGAACAGAGATTAAGTGGGAAATGAATAAGGGCTTTCAAAACTGTGAAAGATTTTTGTAGGGTAAATAGTGAAAGATTTTTCTCATTGATTGGCAGATTGGTACCAAAGATACAGAGATTCTAGATTATCACCAGAGAATTAGAGGAGGGTGTTAGAAGACTTCATTTGACACACAAGAGTGTTATTACAAGGTGGAGTGCTTTGCCACATGCCAACGCAGACAATGACCAGAATATTTAAAAGCAATTTGGATGAATGTTTGAAAAAAAAGAATATCGGAGAATGCCAGGAAATGATAGAGAAATAATAATCATGACAATACCTTATATTTATATAACATCTTTAACAAAATGAAACATCCCAAGACACTTCACAGGAACATTAAAGTAGAATACCAAGCCACATTAGGAGATATTAGGTCAGATGGTAGGTTTTAAAAAGAGGAAAGTGAAGCAGAGCTTGGGGCCTAGGCAACCGAAGGCACGGCCACCAATGAGCAGTTATGATTGGGAATGCACAAGAGGCCAGAATTAGAGGAGCACAGACATCTCTGAGGTTTGTGGGGCTGGAGGGGAGATGACAGAGATAGGGAGGCACATTGGGTCAAATGGCCTCCTCCAATATTGTAATTTCTATTATCCTGAGTTATACAGGAAGAACTTTTAGCCTCTCCTGTAATTCTCAGACAGCTGAGTGCTATCTCCTGGACAGGATAACTGCTCACTTGGTTGGCAGGACACTAGATAAGGTACTTTGGAAGACTGATAGCTGCAGAAATGAAATATTTATTTTTATGGAGCATGTTACATTTAGCAACATTGCTGGGAAAGCGTTACTTTCTTGGCACCAATGATACTTGTCCAGAAATGTCAGCCATGAATAACGTTGCTGAACAGCATCAAGACAATCTCAGCAAAAGGCAATTTGCTTCTTTATGGACCCTGTAACTCACCGAAACAGACACCCCTCCTTCTCTATTTTTTATTTCTCCCATCCCCTCTATATATTTTTTATTTGTGATGTCAAGTTCACACCTAATAAAGGAAACTGTTCAACAAAGCATAGAGATTGGGTTTACCAATATCACAAACAGAATTTGTGTTTCCCTTTTCTGCCTGTGATTAGTATGTTTGTCTGTATGAGGTGAGTATTTTCATATCTTCAGAGGGAGTGTCTAAATTAAATAAATCCAGCAGCAAGCTTTTTGTGGGTTTAAAAATAAAGGTTATTTGTTATCACACTTACCTGAATTTGACACAACTTTTCACTCACCATTTCAGACACACTTTCACACATGCAAAGATTAAATCCAGATGAAGGTTACAGTTTATAATTATCTCAGTCTCTTTCATGGCAGACCTGTAACTTCTTAGATGCAATTGATACTTGAAAGTTGGAGTGAATGTCTTATAAAGCAAGGCATTCTCAGCAGGCTGTGAGGTTTCTAATAGTCAATTTTCCAGGAGGTTGGTTCTCAGGTGACCTTTAACTGGAACAAGTTGGAGCGTCCTTCCCTCGGATGGGGTCTACCACTTGCAACGTATTGCTGTTAAATACTTTGGCTGCTGGCTGACTTGCAGCTCGTCCAATGGCTTTTGGTGGAGCCCTTTGTTTGCAAGCAGCTTCTTTGCTGGTTTTAAAAGCAGACAACAAGATGGTCCCCCACATCTTGTGGCTTCCATAAGTTCAGAGTCCTCTTTCCAAACAAAGGGCGGTGTGTATGTTGATTCCAATCATCCTGTCTTGTCATTTGACACCTTGAGATTCACCCAGTCTCGTTTGGATGAGGGAAACTATCATCACACAATGGAAGGTTAATACAATGCATTCACATCCATCTCATATGCATTGAGTTTTGGTATCCCCTTTTGTCCAGGGTGAAACAGAGAGTAAAGTCAGCTGGAATTCTATAGTCCTTTTGTGTTGATCAACCCTTAAACAAAGGGGTATGTAAATCCCATGGATGGTTGCTGTGAATGTCCATGTTTGATTTGGTACTCACTTGAGACTGAGCACTATCAGGAGCCCAAAGATAAAAACAAAAAGCTAAAAGCTACTGCGGATGCTGGAAATCCAAAACAAAAACAGAATTACCTGGAAAAACTCAGCAAGTCTGGCAGCATCGGCGGAGAAGAAATCAGTTAACGTTTCGAGCCTTCATGGCCCTTCGGCAGAACTGGAGCATAGATTAGAAGAAGGGAGAAATATAAATTGGTTTAAGGTGGGTGGTGGGGGGGTTGGGGGGGGGTGGAAAGGGGGGGAAGAGACACATTGAGGGTGTGGTGTGATGATTGTGGAGATGAGCAGATAATCAAAAGATGTCACAGACAAAAGGGTCAAAGAGGTGTTGAAGGTGATGGTCTTTGTCTGAGAAAAGTGCTAATTAAGAATGGAAGACAGGATATTCAAAGTACAGCTCTAGTGGGGGTGGGGTGGAAAGACTAAAGGTTTTAGTTTTAGATTTAAAAATAATGGAAATAGGTGGGGAAAGAAGAATCTATATAAATTATTGAAAAAAAAGCGGGGGGGGGGTGAAAGAAACGGGGTGGAGATGGGGGGAGGGGGACTATCAGAAGCCCAACTGCCAAAGGTCCTCTGAGGTGCAGCGACCATTTTAATAATCTGTTCAGTTTTTAAAAGTATTGACTGAAAGTTCATAATTTACTGGGACATGATACCAATGATAAACCATTTGGGTTAGAACTGCATTTTGACTTGTGTATCCTGCTGTTCATTGTATATGTGAAAAACTTCAATAATATTCATGCATAAATTTCATGCATTCTTGGGATATCAGCAACTACTGCAGCTTATGCAATCAGGAAAGACAGAATTTGAGACAAAAACAGTGTCAGACAAGTCAATAGCTATTAGGAACATAGGAGCAGGAATAGATCATTTGGCACCTCGAGGTAGCTCCGCCATTCAACTAGATGACAGTTGATCTTCTACCTCAACACTATTTTCCTGCACTATACCCACATCCCTCGATGTCTTTACTATCTAGAAAACCTATCAATTTCTGGGTGGTTGCGGAGTGGGGGAGGGGGTTGGTGGTAGTTGGGTGGTCGAGTGGGGTAGTTCAGGGGTGGGGGATGGGCAGGGGGTTCAGTGCGGGGTTGGAGAAGGGTCAGTACCAAAGTTACCCAGGAGTTAGAAGTGGATTTAATCCTGCAAACTTTTCCTGGCTAACCATTCTGCCAAGATAGTCAGAACCATCCAAACTCTCCAATTTAAATCAGAGTATCTGATGTTTCCAGCACAGGGTAATTGCCCTTCAGAAGTTTGAACTCCCAGGCAATTCCTGTCCAGTCCTGCCTGGTAACTTCAGGGGGTCCCCCAGCGCAACTTCTGGAGTACGTCTGGGGTAAGACACCCACCCCTCCCTCAAGCCCTGGGGGAACAAAAGTTGTTGGCTGTTATTTTTGGGCTAATGCTGTAACTTGACAGCAGCTTATGTCAATCACTGGAGTGAATTGGGTGCTCTGATTGCTATTTGCTAATTCTCTCATTTGCAGTCCCAGTGAACATTATTTACCCCAAACTTTGGTCATAACTTGAGGAATCAGAGATTACTAATTTTGGTAAAAATTGTATTTTTCCTACAATTTTTGGACAGTCCCTATTGGATTGTAAGAGTGATGTGAGTCCTATTCAATCTAATTACAGTAAAATAACTGTGGCCAAGAAATTCACCTCCACTGGCAGTGTTACGGAGGCTTGGTGCCCTTAGTGCTGGGGTGTGTTGCGCTGCCTGCTGCTTCAGCTGCAGCCTATGTGACATGCCCACTTGAAAAGTGAGCCCATGCCAGCACCCCCAGAGTGTGCCAGCAGGCTATGAAAGAGCTCCATCCTGACGTCACACTGCTTGACCAGCTGATCCAATACCAAATTTGAATCTCACAAGTCAAAGCAATGAGTCTGTACATCACTTAAAAAACAACAAATGTGAAAATATTACTTAAAACAACCAGGCACCCAAATTCCAGGTAAGGTCACTCTTAAGAACACATGCTATTGCAAATTGACAGAAAGTCCTCTGGTGTATTTTTGGAGGTGTCACGGTGAGTTCCTAGATTTGCCAAAGAGTGTTGCTGCATCCTCCACAGGAATAGCGTAGGAGTAGGCGATCTGTCTGCAGGCAGCAACAGGAATGGGGATAAGGATGACAGTGCCTATGGGTCCAGCACAAAAGGGAGATGGAGCAGAGGCTGCAGAGAGGGCAAGATCCGTGTTATGCCCTCTGCAAACCTGGAGCTGAATCCCTCCCAGCTCCTTGGTAGTGATAGGTGGCGGTACACCCAGCATCTCGGTGTGCATCCTCATCAGCATTCTCCTGTATGCCACCCCTTTGAGTTCCTCACCCCTGCAGCAGAACGTGTCCACCACCTCACCCTCCAGTCAGCTGGCAAACAAACTATTATTTCCCTTTCGGCCTAGCTGCAGTCCACTCATGCCTGGATGACTCACCACATGCTACTCCCAATGCTCTATTTGCCTCCAAGGTGCATGAAATGCCTGTAATTGAGTTGGTGGCTGCAAGTGTAATGTCAACAGACAGGGGGCTGGCATCTACCCAACAATGTGGAAAATCACTGAGGTGTGTCCTGACCACAAAAAGCAGGACTAATTCAATCCAGCCAATTACCACCCCATCAGCCTACTCTTCATCATCAGCAAAGTGTCATGTTCCAGCATGGTATAAACTTACAGTTAATACTTTATAGTTTTAAAACCAACAAAAAGCAAGCTGCTGGAGTATTTAACAGGAATTCTCACTCTGCGGGTAAGAAAACACATGCCTTGTACATACCAACATAATGGTCTTGGATAGTGCAAAGGAACACATGGGGCAGAACTTTATGGTCCTATTGTGGTGGGAGTGGGGCCGTAAAATGCGAAAAGCCGTTCAAAAGTCCATTGACTTAAGCGGGACCGTAAAATCCCACCGGCGTAAAATTCCGCCCATAAATTCTGTCAATGACAGAATTGGGTGCTGCATTTGGGATTGGAACAAATTGAGCTAAAGCAAGCCAGACCTGATTTTAAAAGGAAATTGGAAGTTAAAGGGGAAAGGAACATAGCCAAAGTTGTTGAAAAACACAAAGGGATTACAGCATTCATTTTTGTGAATACCAATAACAGAAAGTAAGATGACTGCTTTTAACTTAGCCAAAATTAGCATGCTTAAACATAGAACATCAAAAAGCCATAGCTAAGCAGTTGGAACTTAGTATATGTAATAAAACACGCAGACCCGAGGTACTAAAGATGCTGTCCAAGAATCTCAGCCTCACTCCAGATTTGGAATGGGTGTAAGATGCAGAACCTGAAACAGACCAGGTTACCCTAGCCAAAATCCACCTGGAAGAGCAGAGGCTAGAGTTAGGATTCCAGGAAAAAAATTGTGAGCGAGAAACCCAGAAGGAAAAGGAAGCAAGGGAATTCCAAGAGTGAGAGGGTGTGCTTTCCAGCTCAAAGTTTGGGAGAGAATTACAGGCACAGAAAGATAGGGAGCTGAGACAGGTTGCAGCAGCTAGGGAGAACTTGACTTTATCTAGTGGTAATTTAAATATCTTTAGCCCAGAAACAAGCTTTGATTTCCTCAAGTATTCCCAATTCGATCCCCAAGTTCGAAGAGGAGAATGTGGAAACTTTCTTCACAGCCTTTGAGGAACTGGTAACTTAACTGCAATGCCCCATAGAGTTCTGGAAACTCCTGATACAAGGTCAGCTAGTGGGAAAGGCCCACGAGGTTTATTCCGTGCTGCCTGCTGAGAGCTTTGCCAATTATGGCCAGACAAAAGCTACTATTCTCAGTGCCTATGAAGTACTGGAGACATACCACCAACAATTTTGGAACTCCTGTAGAAAGCTCACGTAGACTTGCCAGGAATTCAAGAGAATTAAATGGTTAGCTTTTGACCGATGGGTGTGAGCCTAAAAATTGACCACACCTATGACAGATTAAGTGAAGTAGTTTTGTTGGAGGAGTTCAAAAACTGTCTCCCGTACAGGGGTAGGGCAGAATACTTGCCAAGGCATCTTGCAAAAGAGGCAATGACTGCTTTTGTATCACAAGCTCCAAGAAGTGAAATTAGCATCTTTAGAGGTACAGCATGTTTTCAAACACCATTTATAGCAAAGGTTGCTGAAATGCCACTCGAAAGCAGGATTAACACCACAGTGCTAGTAAAATGGTTGCTGGCACATGTTTTAAAGGTTTCCTAAGTAAACATTTGCCTGCAGAGAAAATCGGTCACAGGTGCAATGGTTGTGCTGAGCTTACCTATAGGAGGAGTGAACCTCTTGTTGGGGAATGACTTGGTAGGGTACCGGGTACTGTGCCCAGAGGGTCAAATGCATTCCATAGAGACTGGGGAGCAAAAAGGAACCAGAAAAATTCTATTCAGCTGCAGAGAACTGAGGAAGTTGCTAACATCCTATGGGGTTGAGGGGAGGGAGGGGGTGATAGAGCCAATAAAGATTAAGAAAATAGAAGGAAAGACAAAGGATTTTCCAGAGGCCAGTTGAGGGCCTATCAAGATAAATTGGGTGAGGATAGAACACATAAAAGTTAAAGAGGCCAAAATCAGGCCAGTAGAATTTGAAGAGGCCAAGTAAAGGCTTGTAGAATTAAAAAATGAATGAAAAGACTGAACCAGAGGTCTGGTTAGCAGACACCTTCTATCAGATTTTAAATAGGGACAGAGTTCCAAAACTAGCTGACAGACAGTGAGGGAGATGCCTCAACCAGTCGAAGTGCCAGAGAGCAGTGCAGCAGAAACTGGCTAGACACTAAAGGACATAGGACAGACTGGGGACAAACCCATCCCCAAAGTAACAGAACAAGGGAAGCCAATACCCCTAAGACAAACCGCACTTGTGAAAGCCACAAGGGAGGTACAAGTGCAGCTGATATAGGAGTATCCACAAAACCACCAAAGGGCAGGTTCAAAACTTAAATCCACCTGAATGCAGCAGTCCAATTTCCAAGGCCATTGGCAGTAAGGTGCAGACAGAGAACCCAGACACCTCACTGGGATTTTAAAACAATACATCCCACATCATCACCCTAGAAATACAAATCATCAGTGGACCAGAACCTAAATTATCAGACTCATGGATTGTTGAAACAGCCAAGAAAGGGTTAAGACCCCGACAGACAACACAACAGAACAAGCAGAGGAATTTGCATATTACAAGCTTTGAAACAGAACCCAGATTTGTGAAACCTGCCCCTCCCTAGGAGCCAGCATGGATGTTGAACTTCCACCAACTGCTAAATGCATTGAGAATCAGACACCTGTTGATGTTAACATTCCCGAGACTTTGTGTACCAATATTTATGAACATTCCCCAGATGACACAATAGGAGATTTTAATAGAAAAAGGAATGTGACAGGGAAACTGTAACAATACTGAATTACTGAGTGTGAAAATCTGAATGTATCTGAGAATGAATGGTGTGCTGGGAGTTGAGAAGGGGTTTAAGGCAGGGAGATGCCACCATCTTCAATGTTGCCAGCAACATTGGATGCTATGGGCACTGTTATGACCGATTGAGGAGTGCATTGGCCCCCCCTTTTTTTCAGCCCTCTTGGTTGGTCACAACAAAGGTTTTTAAAATGTATTTTCCCCCTTGGCTGCACGCCCGCCGAACTGAAAATTTAAATGACCCACGGTGACGTCGGGACGCCCACCTGACGTCACTGTGCGTCATTTTATGCCTCAGCGAGCGGGCCTCGCCCCTGCTCGCCAAGCCGAAGATGCAGGCCCTGGAGTCGAATTGAAGATCATGAACTGCACTCTGCTGGAGGCATTCTTAGCTTCAGAGAGAGAGAGAGAGAGAATGACAGATCAGGAAATTTCCAGATGACTTTTGACGATTTCTCTCTGTTTCTGGCTTTGCAAAACCAGTTCTTAAACCACCTGTTTGTATATTCCCAGGAAGATATTCAGTTAACATGTCTGGCAATCATTGTTGTAGGCCAAGTCATCACAGTTTTTCAGCTTTCATCTCAGAAACTTTTTGACACATTTTGAGATAGTAGAAACCAACAGAATATAGAGTTATTTCATCCTCCACAGGGGGTTTTGAGTGTCTGGTGGGGTGTAACTGGCTGGGTAGCAGTTCCCATTACCTTGACAGAAGGATTAAAAGTCCCACACTTTGTATTTTTAATGACTTCCTTTCAAGATTCCCTGTTTGACATGGACCTTGACACCCCCCAGGCATGAAATTCAATGCAACATCTCAGACCAGGTCTGCAGTGTTATCCACAGAGGAACTTTCCAGAAAAGTGGTCACTTACAATACCAGACATCAGGTGACTGCTGGTATCCATCTTTTCTTGCCTTGTACTTTTATTGAAAAACAGGTCTTCTTTCATTCAATATGTCTTTGGTTAGCTGTTGAAGTTATAGGTAGATCTCACTCAGTCATAATTTCCCATTATTGTGCCAGTCACCAACATAGCCAGCCACATGATGCTGAGAACAAAATTTCCTCTGTAGGGTTCAGGAGGTGTAAGGATCCTTGTCCTCTACCAGTTCTGCTCTGCTTCCTTCTACTGTGTGCCACATTGTCCTGCAAAGCAAAGAAAAAATTTCAGTGATTGTGTTGTGCTGTTTTTGTGTGATGTGCATGTCATGGTTCAGTAGTTGGAGGTATGTGGTAGCAGTGAGAGGTCGACGTGAGGCTGGCAGCATTGGAATGTGCATGTGTGCATGTGCGTGGATGTCTGTGCACATGTGTGTGTTGGCCTGTGTGTTTGTGTGTGAGAGAGGTGAAATATCTGGATGTTAGGCCTAAGTCCTGAGCACCAGGGAGTGCTGCTGGGTGAGTGATGTTGTGAAATCCATTGTGCTGTGTTAGAACCCAAGCGCCTCAGCATGGCTTTCCTATAATAGACCTGGATTCCAGTGGAGAAAACCATAAAACAGGAAGTTGGAGATACACGCAAGACTGGAAAGTGGCAAGAAAATAGCTTCGTACTGTATAAACTACATAAGAATTAGCAAGTACCATCATCATCGTTTGAAAAGATGGGTACTCAAATTGAGGACCATCTCCAGAATCCTGATGAAGGCACAAACAATATTTGGAATCTAAAATGTTGGTACCAGTACAGTTTGGACAGTGTTTGTTATATTCTTTCACTGTTGCGGCTTTAAGAAAAGCCAAAAGAAATGCATGAGGGTAAGTAATGGAAATGGCATGCCTTTTTGTTAGGACATTACAAATGTAATCTTTGGAATGACAACAGCCAGAATTGAATAGTGTTAGGCTGATATCATAAAGTTTCTGATTTGTTTGCCTTCAGGCTCTCCCTGAAAATGGTACCTGTACTTAATTGGCCTGCATTTTGAGGTCAGCAATGAAGCAATCTCTGTGGCGTGGGTTTTCTTCTTTCCTGACAGCAGTTTAAACCTGGCACCAAATCAAAGGGATGTCTTGGCGTGCAGCAACAGCAGTCATGCCAGCAAGCAGCTAGGCAACCAATCACACTGAAGCAGTCACACACAGCAAATTTGAACGTTAAAAAGCAATTAAAATCCTTCACACTTCATTTAAATTTTCAGATCGCAAAGTAAATGTATGGCAGTATTAAGGTAGAAGCTAGAGATGAACAGACTTTTAAAAAAGGGGAAAAAAAGGGCTTCTTTTTAAACGCATGTGGAATTTTTAATCATTAAGAGCTTTGACACTCCATAAATATAAAATTAGTTTTTCAAGGATAGTGAAGCTGTTCATCAGTAATAATGGAGTTTGTATGCTGTTCAGAACCCAGTTACAAATTATTCAACAAGGTATAACTTTTTCCAGGGTTTTTACAGTTAGACTAATACGTAGCATTAGAGTGGTAGTTCTCATCAATTCATGAGACAGAGGACTGTGGGGACTTCTACAGCACACTTTATGGAGGAGCACAGACTAACTAGCAGTATCTGCTGTATTTTCACAGTATTCTGCATATGTCCAAACTCTCAAAGTTGCTGTCAATTTTAGTGGACTGATGACGGCAAATGTTGGCAGTTTTGCCTTCATTGGCACAGCAAAATCTGGGCTATATCTTTGTCTGATGTTTGAATATATTAAGAACAGCCTGTTACCGTGCAGTTTTTGAAGGATGCGAGCTTGATTTAATAAATATGTTTTTTCTCAGTTTTACATTTCCAGTTGGTCTTTACATTGACCGCTGATGGTAAATTTCCTGATTATGCCCCTCTGGCACAGAGCCTCACCTACTAAGCACTCATATCGGAAAACCACATGCACAGCTCTTGATTCATCATCCATTAAAATAATAGATGAAATATTATGGGCTGAAGTTTCCCAGCATGCGTTCCCAGTGGGTGAGGCTCAATACCAGAAGTACATAGTGGGAAAATGTAAACTCTAGATTAAATTTAGAAATTAATAGTTTGCCAACTAAGTGAATTTTGAAGCCACATTTTGGAAAATTTCCAAATGAAGTTTAAAAAAAAAAGTTGAGGAAAATTTGGTCATGCAAATGCTTGAGAAGGGATTGAAGCTGTTGGGGGGGTGGGGGAGATGGGTGGTGGTGGGGAGGGTGGCAGAACTTCATGTTTTGAGTCCGTATGACTCTTCATCAAACCTAAGGAAATAGAGAAATGAGGTGAAATATAAGCGGGTAGAGGGGGGGTGGGACAGGTAGAGCTGGATAGGGGGCCAGTGATAGGTGGAGGCAAAGAAGAGATCACCAAAGATGTCAGAGACAAAAGGACAAAGGAGTGTTGACGGTGGTGATATTATCTAGTATAAGTTTGAGCTCAACAATTTCAGATCATGAACTCTCTCCTCCATCCCCACCCCCTTTCCGATCCCCCTTTTTCCAATAATTTATAATTTAAAAATATATATATTTTTCTTTTCCCACCTACTTTTAAATTTATTTAGATCTATTGTCTTATCTCCACCTTTTAGCCAATTTCAATCCCTTCCCCCCACCCCACCCCCACTAGGGCCATCTGCCACTAGCTTGTCCTGCTTGCTACCCTTAATGTCCCCATTAGCACATTCCTTAGATAATATCACCACCGTCAACACCCCTTTGTCCTTTTGTCTATGATATCTTTGGCAATCTCTTCTTTGCCTCTACCTATCACTGGCCCCCTATCCAGCTCTACCTGTCCCACCCCCCTCTACCAGCTTATATTTCACCTAATTTCTCTATTTCCTTAGTTCTGATGAAGAGTCATATGGACTCGAAACGTCAACTGTACTCCTCTCCGCAGATGATGTCAGACCTGCTGAGTTTTTCCAGGTATTTTTGTTTTTGTTTCAGATTTCCAGCATCCGCAGTAGTTTGCTTTTATTATGGCAGTACTTCTAACCCTGCATATGGAGGTGATAACTTAGCTTCATGGAACTTTGCCTTTGAAACACCCAAGTACTAATAGTCCCAATCAAAGGATAAAGCGAACGCTGTTTTGCATTTCAAAGATATTTTGACTTCTTTGGATTTGCGCATAAAAGCTTAACACTAACATGTACAACTCTTGTTTGATTTCTGCGGCTAGATTATGGCAGTAATGTCATGTGCTGGTGTTCTAACCAATACAGTGCTTGCCTGATTCCCTCATTTAGAATGTAGATAAATGCTTTCTTTCGAAAAATCAGACACAATTTATTTACTCCTTATTGCCCATGATAAAGAAAGCTTATTGCATTATTATCAGACTCTTGCCATTTGATATTTTTAAGTGTGTTTCTGAATATTCATACCCAAATTACAGTAGTATATGTTTATCTGTCAGTCAGAAGGAATTGTACGTAAACTAATAGAAATGTCAGCACATTGGTCACTTCTTGCCTGTGCTGGCGCTGACTCACCCTATTGGAGCTACCCAAATAATCCCATTTCCCTGCTCCTCCCCTGTTGCCTTTATTTTTTTCTTTTAATGCTTATCTCATTGTCTCTTAAATGTATTGATTCATTTAACTTCAATGGCCACTTGCAGTTAAGCATTCTATATTGTAGTAAGTCTTAGATTTAGTATTCTTTCTGCTTCTAGTATTAACTCTAAACCTATGCCCCTTTGTACTCAATTCATTAACCTATGGACAAAATCTTTCACCATTTAACCCTTTCATAATTCTGACTATTTCTTGTAAGTGTCCCTTAACCACTCTCTTCTCTAGCGAACACAACCGTAGCTTTGAAATTTCTCATTATTATTACACATTTTCATCCAGATATCACCCTAGTGATAAAATTTTTTGTTTGTTTGAATGTCCTGGATGTCATTGTTTTTATGTCACTGGCTATTGCCTGAAATTAGTATTGGGTTGATTTAAATCTGCAAATAATGTTCAGTTTCGGCACCCTTCTGCCCTCTAGGACTTATCTGAGACCTATTACTGATTAGGCATTTCCTCCCCAGCACTGGGTGAGCTGCCTCTGAAGTCTCAAATTCGGTGAACTTTGGTCATCCATTTCCTTTAGGCCTGAGAAGGACCAAAATCAATTTCTACCTGCATGAGCTGATAGCTACAATCTCACCAATTTTCTGCGATTTTCAATCTCAGGCACTCACTTGCCAGAGAAAAAGAAGGGTAAAACAACAGAGGGAGTACCAGTTCTGCACTTTAGTTGTACATCACGGGTCAGCTGGCCACTGATAGCACAGGAGCACTCAGGACAAGGCCTTTTACTTTCACGGCTGTGGATGAGGTGGGAGGAGACTATGTAAAAATGGAACAGTAGTTTGATAATTTTATTGCACTATTGTTCATTCACCAAATTATGCCCAAATTTCACAGTCAAGCTGAAAAGCAACAGCACTCTCCATTGACCACGAAGAAAGTTGTGCACATGGATCCAGTGATCACTGTGGTTTGAATTTCCCCTTTCCTGATGTCAGTTGGAATCTGCCACCAAGTCAAGGGGCTCTCCAGGTGTCCAACAACAATGATGTCAACAAACAGGCAGTGCAGCCAATTTCCTTGAAGTATTCTCAGGCAAAAAAGCCAGGAAATAAAAGGCACTGAATTCCTTCACTTTTAATTATATTTGTATAGCAAGTTAAAAAAAATGAGACGTGCACAGGATTAACGTAGAGCCTGAAATACCTTAATTTTTAAAATATATATGTTATTTCAAAAATGTTATTTTTTTATATTCTTGGAAAAAAGTGACATCCCATGAATATAAAATTAGTTTTTCCGGGCCAGCGACGCTGTTCATCAGTAATTATGAGCATAGTGCACCATTAAAAACCTAGTTACACCTTATTCAACAAGGTGTGTAACTTTTTCTAGGGTTTTTGCAATGTGACTAATCATGTAAAAGAGCAAATCTTTGTCAGTTCAGTGATTTCTAATTGGCTGCTGTCTGAGGAGACTTCAACAGTGTACCCCTGGATAAGCAAGCAATCACTGACAGCAACTTCTGGATTTCACCATCAATTTTCCTATCATTGCTCCTGTAAAATCCAGGCAAATGTTTTGCATCAGCACAGATAGCATTTACAACACTTTTATGAATCTTACTATGACTGGGTAGTTCCCAAGAAGTTTGAGTTTTGAAAATTGTTACTGTTCTGGTACCATATAAGAACAGAAGACAAGTTTCATTCTGAGTACACAATAAAGGAGCGCCTGTTTTTGTGAGGCATATTTTGCACTGTGACAAACATTTAAACATTCTGGATTGGTTTAAGTATCGTAAAGCCTTAATGGACTTTATGCAGATTATTTTTTAAGACAATAGTTTTGCCCCACTTTGGGTTCCATGTTGCTACAATATTTTTCCACTGGCTTAAGTCCTATGTTTAATGTTGCCAGAAATCTGAAAACTTCCATCACCACCATTGATATTGCCATTTTCTGCTGCTAACACTGGGTAAATTGTCACTGCATTCCACTGTATGAGGGAATTAATGATGGCAATATCAAAACCTGCCTTCTCTTGAGGATATGACTTTAGGTATGATTCTGAAGGCTCCTAAAGTGAGGTTTGCCATTAGGCATGAGTTGTTTAATCTTTTGTGATATAACCTAAGAAAATTTTAGGAACAGAAAAAGGCCTCTAGGCCCAGTAAGCCAGTTCCTTTTTGATCAATGACCCTCACTTGCCCACCTCCGAGTTATTGTCCTCAACCCCTCCTCTCTCCATAAACTCAGCTAATTATCTCATCAACTATTTATACTGTCACCTACAATGACCTTCACTAGTAATATCTTCCATAAGTCTATTACTCTTTGGATGAAAAGTCCTGCTTGTCTTTCCTTTTTACTTTTAAGTTCCTTATTTTAACTTGTTTGATGGCAATTGTGCCTGCTATGATATATTTATAAATTGATATCATTACTTATCTAAAAGCGCTGACAGCCAACACAGTACACTTTGACCTTTGCTTTCAGAACATATTGTTCCTGGCTGTTGCAGAAGCTTAGCCAGCTCCAATATAAGACAACATACTTAACAATTAACACCCTATCTAAAAGGATGATTCCAAGTATGCTTTAGGCACATTTTCTCATCGTTGTCAGTGCGTAAGACTGTATTATAAGCTAAGATCAATTACTGGGCAGTCACAATAGAATATATCACGTGGCATCTCAGGACAGGTACGTCAGATGCTTTCAAACTGCTTCCTCCTACCCCTGAGATGCATCAAGGCTTTTATCCCACATCCAGACAAAAGAAAAGCTAAATTGTTTTTATTTCCATTAGCATAGCATAAAAGTAGAAAGCATTATACACAGCCCAGGATATACTCAGCACAACTCTCAGTGCTGCTTGATAAATACTTTGGCTACTTCCACATTGTTTATGGGTGTCCGGATGATATTGACTCATACGTCAACTCCTGAACCACTGAGAAGTTAATATATGCACAATGACTACAAAAGAAACTTTATAATGGCTAGTTTCTCAATATGATTTTGGATGGAGTCATTCCAGCAGGTCCCAAGATGCTTTGTAACTAATGGAGCTACTATTCTCCAGCAGTCAATATGAATTGATCAAACTCTTATCTGCTGAGTAGTCATTCAAAGTTTATTCTGGTGTCAATATTTATAGTTCAAAAATCAATATGTGCATAAACATTAAAGTAAACTTTGAAAAGCTAATCATTTGGATATGGTTTCATAAATGAGCACTACTGATCGCTTTAACCTTTTGTGCCTGAAAGAGCTCCTTTGTAAACCTTGACTGATTGCAATGGTCAATTGAACTTGTATAATTTAATGGAATCACCGTAATTAACATATTCAACACTATAACCTTTTAATTTTACTTTCCTATTCCTCCCATCTGTAGATCTTTCATGCATCCTACCTCAGCCAGTTTCAGCTGCAGACTGGTCCCAATCACCATAAAGTTTGCTTTAGGATTGACTGCCAGAAAGCTATGTTAGCTTCACAAGTTTCCAGGGACAGAACTTCCTCTATTTCACAGAGCTGTCAAGAACTGACTAAATCAACCTCGCTCGGCTGGTGGATCTTCAGGACAGCCAGCACAGGAAGCTTAAACTTATGACCTGCATGCAAGACAGGTATACACTCACTATTGGGTCAAACATTGCATTCTTTGATTTCTATCGCACAGTATTTATTTTAAAAATTTCAACACGTTAATAGTCAGTATTGATTGTTATGATATTTGGTTAATAACTACAACTCTGGTAAGTATCTTTTTCATGATTGGTCATAGCTATATGTAACCTGGCAGGACCAGATGGTAAATTACTCCTTTGTAGACAATTGTTTGATTGAAAAATGTGAATTTGATATGCAAAGATTGAAGGGGCAAGTCATGAGGTCCTGATATCTGATGCTGCTTTTTTAAAAATTCGAATAAATACCTTGTGATTGAATTTCATGATAGTCTGACTGCCATTTTTGTTAGAGAAACATGAATTATTATTTATTAACACATTGATGTCATCTTAGCTAACTCAAATGGTAACAGAACAATTAAGTAAAATTGGAAATTATATTTGTCAAGATGATATGAAAATTAAAAGGCATAAATTATGCAAAATTAATCCTGGAAAATGGTAATTTTATTCCATCTCATTGTAAAGAGGCCAAAGCCCAAAATGTGTTAACCCACTGTTTGACTTTAGACATTGGTTCTGCTGTGAAAAATCTGCAGCAGAATAAAACTCTAAAGAAAAACAAAGGTAGTGTTTATGATGTTGATCTAGTAAACTGTAGTTGAATAGAGATCAAGGCCTGGATTTTTGTGGAGTTGTGGAGACTCTGCAGACCTTTAAAAATGGTGGATGGGACCCAAATGTGGAAGTCCCACCCCCACTTTGCTGTAGTAAGGACCTTAACCCACAGTATGGGAGTCACAAATTTTTAGAGTTGATGTAAATGCTCTTGAAGGGTCCATAAGGTCTGTTGAACTATCACGATGTGAAGCTATTTAAATACCTAGTCCTATAAAAAAATTTAAAAGTCTGCCTGTGTCAGGGAGAGTTGAAAAACACTGTTCTAGCAGCTCCAAAAACTCGTGACATTTCCCCAAGGGCTATCGTCATATCTATAACTGTTTGACTGCTTTCACAAGGTATAATTATCTCAGCAGGGGGCCCTAAGTTTATAGTTTGATTGACAGCTCAAAGAGGTTAATAAAGGATTAGCTGACTTTGATGTGGGGCTTTAACTATTTGTTTTTATAACAGATTAAGCATTCATGGATATTTAAACATTTGAATGAGCTTTCATGAATGGGAGTGTTTCTTTTTTGAATATAGTGAAGGCTGTAATAGTTAATTTCAACATGACTCTTGAGGTCTGTCCACAGTGAATATTGGGAAAGTTGTCATGAGCAGGTGTAAGGGCCAAGGGTAATAGGTTGGGGGCATGTTTGGCATTAAGTTGGCATTGGGGCATAGAGGTGGCATGAGGTGGGGTGTGAGGGTGAAGGCTAGAGGGCCTAAAATGTAAGCAACAACTGGGAAAGGCGAGTCTTTTCACTAGCTCACCTTGGCATTCAGTCGCTCCTGTGGCTGCCTCCAATCCATTTCTGGGGTGGCAGACCCAACTCTTTCCTGCCCCCACCTCCCCAGAGCAAAAATTGGGTTTGGCAGGGCACTTTCTACAGAGGCGGCTTGGCAGAGTCAGGAAATTTCCTGACTCCAGTTACCCACCTTGATAGTGAGAATCCTGCCGCATGATTATTTAGAAGCCTTGTTATTAGCTTTCAAACCAGAAAGTCTTAGACATGCTGACATACTGGGATTCCAATATCATCACTTTATTATTCATGTCTTGTACAATATGCAATAATGACAGCTTGCATTTATGCAGCACTCTTAATACAAGTAGAACATAGGAGCAGGAATAGGCATTTAGTGTCTCAAGCCTCATAGGCTCTTAGTGAGACCATAGCGGTTCTGAAATCGAAGTCCATATGTCCACCTTTGCCCCATATTCTCTAATACCTTTGGAGGTCAAAATCTACCTTTGGAAATCAAAATCTGTCTTTTCAAATTTATAATCTACAATTGACCTAACAACAGCTGCTGTTTGCAGAAAAGAGTTCCAAACTTCTACCACCCTTTGTGTAGAAATATTCCCTAGTTTCATTTCTGAAAGGTCTGGCTCTAATTTTTTAACCATGACCACTTGGTCCTTGAATCTCCAACCAGTGGAAAGAGTTTCATTCTATCTACCCCATTCTATCTGCTAATTCGTATCTTGGAAACACAATCAAATGCTCCCTTAAACTTATAGGTGATGTAATCATGTAGAGTGATTTCTAAAAGCACCTTGTAGTGGCATTATCAAAAAAAAATGGATGCCAGGCCAAAGAGGGAGGTATTAGAAAAGAGTTTTTGGAGTCCGATGTATTAGAATTGTTATTAAAAGATCATCATTCATACAAAGCCTCAGGTGAGAATTTGTACCATTCAATTTGTCTCAGAACAGCGTGTAACCAAGTCAAATGAATTTACAGCGAATGAACAACTTAGTATTGCACTGAATTGAATTAACAATAGCTGGGTCTACAGTATAAACATTTGTAAATATATTAGGGTCTATTACCATATCCATTTTAGTGAAATGTTTTAATTGTCATACTGAGTGTTTTAAATGTCACTTCTTTGCTGGAAACGTCCATGAAGTTCATTCAATTTGGAATGGTTTGGATGAATGTCTTACATATTGCACAGATGAAGAGGAAAGATTGAACTAAATTCAACAAGAGGCAAGTTGAAAGTAATCATGGAATCCTTTATTCGCTTTTGTATCTGGAGATTTGGTTGAGATTTCTTCAGAAAAGAGTTAATTCTGAGCAGATTAAAAAGGCTTTCATTAAACTTTTGGTATTCACAAAGATAATTTCCCTTTTTCTACAGTTTCTCTTTCTCTGCATTTCTGTCACTCTTTCTTCCCCTCTGCCTTCCATTTCTTTCCAGTATTATTGACTTTTTTTCCTAATTTCCTTATGCCATTAGCTGTGCTTCTATAGTTCTCCAGCTGAGACTGAATCAATTGCAGCATTCCCTTCACGTACAAAAATTGAGTATTGCATGTGTTGAATAATAAAGAACATTTTCAGAGCAGTTGACCATTTGGAAACAGGCTCTTTCTTCGGGTGTGTCTGTGCTACAATTTCCTTTTACTTACCCACCTTTGACACATTGGGGGTGATATTTCATCTCATCATGCCAGTCTTTAGGAGAAAAAAGAGCATTGGGAGGATTCACCTGAGTGCCAAACTGAAAACCAGAAACTTCAAAGTGTTTAGGGGGCCCACCTGAAATAGGTACCTTGAAGATGCAAATAGGGCCTAACACATCTTATAGGATCTTCCTCCAAATTTGTCATCCATTGGCGGAGCGCATGCCAAGCAAACCCCGCTCAGCTTTTCACGGTCAACAGTGGGCTAACCTTAAAGGGATCAGTGGAGTCCGCTCTCGAAAATGTAAGTGATATTTTATACTTTTGTTTCTGTGGAGCCAGGAGAAGCAGGTGTGCCCAACCAGCGAGCTCCATCGAAATGCCTGATTGTTGTTTACACCTCAACAGGCAGATGAAGCCTGAGGCCCATTTTCCAATGAGCCTCACACCAATGTCTTTGAGGACAGACTCCAATCATGCCACCAATTCCATACTAGTTTCCGACGCTGCTCCAATTTCTTGACCATGACCTCAATGATGCATACATTTGCAGTACGTTATTTTAATATTGTGTTTCTGAAAATTGCATGACTTTATTTCAAGGACATATTGTACCATTTCATCACAGGGTAGCTACAAAATAAATTAACAAATGCTGGTATGTTGAGGTTAATATGATTTTAAGACTTCACACAATTTGTTTACGTTCCCCGGGATTCAGGTAGGACATAAGGAATTTTGCATACTTGGGCTGGTGGACATCAGGGGTAGAGTCATTGCCCTTTGCAGAGCTTTGGGTCGGGGCTACTTTTTATATATGCATACAGATATAATATATGTATTCCCTTCATTTGTGGCCCAACAAGTTTGGGTTAGTGTTTTAAATCTCGTTGATTGTGGCTCTGTAGCTGTCTGAAGTAATTTGAACAAGATCTACCAGATCAGAAAGAATTTACCAGAGCTTTATTCCAGCTGGTTATATGAAAACATTTATTTCGTAGATTTTGATTAAAGAAAAATAAGCTGGAATCTATACCCACAATCCTAGTCAATGCCCTGCAGCAATAAAATTCTGTCAAGGAGTATAGATCCTTTCATAACTTAGAGTAGTATAAGTTTAAAATAGAAATTGTTGTTTTTTTTAAAGTTGTCAATGCCCTTAGAGAAAAAAATGCTTCCTTATAGATTGTCTAATGAATGTAATTCATTTATATAGTATATTCAAGTAGAAACGTCCTGCTGTTAGATATCATGTCATGCAAGAATGATATTGTTAATTTGTAATGAAATTCAAAATCATTATTTTTATTCAACTGCTTAAAACATCAAGATAAAAGCAAAATACTGCGGATGCTGAAAATCTGAAACAAAAACAAAAATTGCTGCAAAAACTCAGCAGGTCTAACAGCATCTGTGGAGAGAAAGACAGAGTTAGCGTTTCGAATTCATATGACCATTCTGAAGACGAGTCATATGGATTCGAAATGCTAACTCTGTCTTTCTCTCCACAGGTGCTCTCAGGCCTGCTGAATTTTTCCAGCAATTTTTGTTTTTGCTTAAAACATCTGTTTACCCAAATCTTCTCCGCCTTTTCCTTTTTCTTTGAGACCTTAAAGCCTGTCACTTTGAACAAACTGTTAGCCGCCTGTCTTTTGTTTGGTGTCAAATTTTGATAATTACTCTCCCGTGAATTGCTTTGGGGTGATTTACTATGGCCGAGAGTTTCTGTGCCCGCCGGCATTGGGCATGTTCGGTGACGTGAGCAGACAATATGGCGCGATCAGTTTCGCAATGGCGTGATCGTCCGCTCAACCTGCTGATGGCAGGCCGCGTCCCCGCCATCGGACGTCGGGAACCTCATTCTAATACATCAGCATATCATTATTAGGCCAGCCTGCCGGAATCGTCCCCCTCCCCCCAATCCTGCTGGATCATCCGCCCATGTTGGTGGGAGAAAAACACCAACGCGTTTCACAACAGCATAGATAAGGTGTGCACCTGGCGAGCTGCACTTTGCTCGGGACTTCAAGGTTTTTTTGCCGACCCTGCTTCAATCAGCACTCGCAGTCATCAGCGCCAGGTTTCACAGACAGCACCACATCACTTTTAGGGGGGGTTCACAGGTAGGTCTCTACCTACCAGATCAGCCATATATGGGCGGTTTTTCAATGGCTGCAGGGCTAGGGCTTTCTTGGGGAAGGGGCCTCGGGCAGGGGAAGATGCTGCAAGGTGAGGGTTGTATTGGGGAAGGAGGGTATCTCAGGGTGTGTGTGGGGGCACATGCTGATCTGTGCAAGTGGCCTCAAGTTGGTGAGGGCTGAGGAAGCAGTCTCCAGAGGAGATGAGGCCCGATGGACATGTGAGGGTATGTGTTTGAGAATGAGTGGTGATGTCCCTTGAGCTGGCAGTGAGTGAGATGCCAATGAATGTGTGATGGGCTTGAGTGTGTGAGTTTAGTGTGCTGAGATGGTTGCCATACACCTGGCTGCATAGATGAGATCATTCATCCTCTATCTGCATTGGATGCCCACCCTCTTCTGTGCAGCATTGGCACTGATCATCACTGCCATCGCCTACCAAGCTGGCGTGGTAATGTAGCTGCCCCTCCTGGAGCTAGAGCTGGGGTGAAGGACATCACAGCAGCCTCCATGGTATCCAAAATGTGCCCAAGGGCTCCAACCTTCGAGCCTTTTGGGGCCATGTCTTCTTTGCTGTAGTGCTGGCTTGGAAGCACTGAGAGCAGCTGGACATTAAATGTGGTGCCTGTCATGATAAAGTGATGGCGTGACAGTGTGGCAGGCGAATCAGAGCCACCCGCCATCAAAACGTCCTGCATCCTGGGAATGCATAATTAATGTGGCAGGTTTGGGACAATATAGCATGAAAATTGTGGCTGGCGGGTAAAACATTGTTTTTCCTGCCCGCTACCGCACTTAGGGCGGAATCATCCCAGATTTGTACTATGTTTAAACTGCCACATAAATAAAAGTTGTCGTTGCATGACAAACATAGAAAATTCCACTTGACAACTAGTTCACTGTGAGTTACTTCCCAGATTTTGAGAGTTGAATAATTAAACTATGGGTGGAATTTTCCATGCAATTTGGCGTTGGGCATCATGGTGGGCACCGGTGGACAATATGGCGGGAAGGCCAAAAATCGGTTTCATGACATTGTGAAATCAGGTTGCAATCTCCTGCTCTGCCCATCAATGGTGGGCCGCATTTCCCGCTGCCTCACGTCAGGAACTTCATTTTAACCTATCTACATATCATCATGAGCCCTGGTCGCTGGAATCATCCCCCCACACTCGATCGTCTGGCCATGCCGACGGGTTTCACAGCATTTATAAGGTGTTAAGGGGCCTTCAGATTAATCAAGAGAGGCCCAAGCTAACCCACACATCTCTATCTTTCATCCTGCAGGAGGAGTGCATCAGGAGCATGGGGCCTGGTTGTATGCCTCGTGTCTCCTAGAGAGCGGAGACGAAGGAGAAAAGAGTGATGGAGGCGCCTGGCTATGCAGAGGGAGGAGCAGCACCCTCAGGAAGAGGGGGCAGCTGGGCGTCCCGCGCACGCCGCTGGAGAACCACAGCGAGCCGTCGCTGGTCGGCCCCTAGCTAGACCGAGGGTCTATAAACGGCACTTGTCACTCCCACAGATGGCCGAGAATCAGTGTCGCCGAAGACTGCACTTGTCCAGGGAACTGGTTGGTCACATCTGCCACCTGCTGCAGGATTTGGTGCCACGGGGACATGGAGGGCATCTACTGCTAATGGACGTGAAAGTGACCACGTCGCTCAATTTTTACGCCAGTGGCTCCTTTCAGAGCTCCACAGGTGACCTCTGTGGGATATCGCAACCCTCCATGCACAAATGCACTCATGAGGTCACGGACGCCATCTTCGTGAAGGCACACAACTTTTTTCATTTTGTCTGGGATCAGGAAAACCAGAAAGTATGAGCGCTGGGATTTGCCCAGATCTCAGGTTTCCCGGGTGCAGGGTGCTTTGGACTGCACTCAAGTGGCGTTCAGATCTCCATGGCAACAAGCGGTCAACTATGTCAACTGCAAGAGCTTCCACTCGCTGAATGTTCAGCTGGTGTGTGACCACCAGAAACGCATCCTGCAGGTCTGCGCACGATTCCCTGGAAGTGTCAGTGGGTCTCAGATCCCTGACGGCTTCCAAGGTCTACAGAGGCTGCAGGATTAACTCCTCGGGTACAAGGGCTACCAGCAGAGGATGTGGCTGATGACACCCGTGCAGTGGTCTCAGACTGCACCAGAGAGAAGGAATAATGAGGCTCATGCTGCAACTTACACCTTGGTGGAGCAAACCATCAGAATGTTGAAAATAAGGTTCTGGTACCTGGACTGGTCTGGCGGAGCCCTGCAACATAGTCCACAGAGGGTGTCATGCATCATCGTCGCCTGCTGCGCCCTTCATAATCTGGCGCTGCATTGGGGAGAGGAGCTGGCTGAGGAGGAGATGGAGGAATTGCATGTCTCCTCCAATGAGGAGGACATCAATGGGGATGAGGGTGAAGAGGTCCTCAAAGGCAAGGATGATGGTGATGAGGCCATCACGTTGTCCAAACGAGGTAGGCACACTCGGGAGGCTCTCATAGCTGCTAGATTAGTGGAGCATGATGACAACATGCAGTGAGGAGACACCATAAATCCTCACATTGCATCTGTGAATGTTTGACTCCAGTCTGGTTGATGACAGCGTACGTACCCTCTGTGATAAGGCTCCTGTCATTAAGACGTAGCAGATGCCCATAGTCCCCACATTCCAGGAGGATGATGATGTCATGCAGTGGGGACACTCCATAGATCCTCACACAGCTTATGTGAATGCCTGACTCCTGTCTGTCTGATGGCACCTCGCTTGCTCTCTGTGAACAGGGTCATATCATGGAGATGCCGTGGGGCAACTTTAACTTCTCCTGATCCTATGGCCATCCTTCATGAGCTGAACTTTTCAGGACCACGCTGTCACTGGACACAGATGCCCATGAGATTAGGGGCCAGCTGCACCTCAAAGGTATAGGGAGCACACAGAGAGAATGAGTGAACTCTGTGCTTCAGGCCAAGGACATTCTGGCAGCAATGATAAGCCCCATCAAGGTGCAGGCATGACTAATGTGCCCAGTGACTGTGTAGACACACCATCAGCGTGCTCGGAAAGTTGCACAAAGCACAGGGAAGATGCCCTGGACTGAGACACCTGCCTTTATCTTGTGCAGGGACCACAATTTCACAATTGAGTGACACGAACACTGCTCATCAGAACAAGGAGCCACAGGCAGGGAGACATTCTTGGGGGTTTATTAAAAAAGTGAACATTATGTACAAGTGATTAACACCCATGCCCAGGCTGTGCAACTACGAGGTGTCAGCTGTGGCTCAGTTCATAGCACCCTCGCCTTTGAATCAGAGGGTTGTGGGTTCATGTCCCACTCCCGGAAACCAAGAACTGTGAATGTACTCGAAAGAGTTACAATCTGTGACTGTTGATAACTTGAAAGAGTTACGAGGTGTCAGCTGTGGCTCAGTTCATAGCACCCTCGCCTTTGAATCAGAAGCTTGTGGGTTCATGTCCCACTCCCGGAAACCAAGAACTGTGAATGTACTCGAAAGAGTTACATGCGATCTGTTGATAACTCGAAAGAGTTATATCTTCTTAACTTTCTTAACCCTGCTGCTACATCTTGGTGCTCCCCAGACATCCACAGCAGAGGTGGAGGCAGCTTGCTGACTGCGATGGCCTTGAAGTGTGCCCACTGGAGGTCCGAGACCCGGAGTGCCCTGGCCTGCGTTTAGGGTCCTGCTGTGTGGCAGTGGCATTCTCCTCGGCTTGTGGTACCGGATTTGCTGGGCTTGCAGGAAGAGGGGCTTCAGATGGGCTGGACACTCCTGGAGTCACCTGGACAGATGGCTCCAGGGTGTGTATCTGTTGACCATCCTCCCTATGTGTGGCCGAAGGCATCTGGTTGACCCCTTGAGGAGAAAGGGAAGCTGGAGTGAGATCGAGCTGCCTGGCACCCCTCTCACGCACACACTGTTGGGGGCCAACTATGGTATCAGCGATGGAGTTCAGCCTGTGCAGCAGTGCAGGAGCGACATCCTGTGTCCTGGACCAAGGTCTCCATGGCAGCCACCATCATACCAGTGTTGACCGCGGTGCATTGGCATGCCGGTGCTATTGCCTCAGGCCGAAGGCAGACAGACTCCTCCATCATGCCTTGCAATCTGAGAAGTGCAGCTGTTATCCCTTCCTGATGTTCCCAAGCTTGGCTTTTGCAGCTTCAGCAACTGACCAAGTCCAGAGGACTCAACCTGGCTCAGACACAGCAGGTTTCTGGTCTTCAGCAGTCCTCCGAGTGCCAGAAACCTGGCAAGTCCCTGTCGCCACCAACTGTGGATCAGACAGTGCGATGTGCTCACCAGATTGTGAGCCTGAGGTGTGTGTCTCTGTGCTGGTAGAGGGTGTGGGTGGGCGCTGCGATGGGTCTTCGATGAGGGTTTCAGCAGACTCCTCTTCTGAAGTCTTCAGGGCCTGAGTCAAGGCCCTAGGTTGTGGACCCCCTCAGTTGCTTCCCAGATGTGCCAGCGGAAGCAAGAACAGCATGGTTGTCTGCTGGATGCTGCAGTGCTGGATCCTCACTTGGTAGAGCACCGCCGACCTCACCGTCAGCACAGGACCGGTCCTGGTCATCGCCGGCCAGTTGGATGGCTCTGTTTTCAAAGTCTGTGAGGACCTTGCTTTCGGGCATTCCGCCACTGGTCTCCAACCTCTCCCTTTTGTTGTGTGCCAGTTTGTCCTGCATGAATACAGAGTGCAAGCAGGATGCCTGTCAGGCCAGATGATAAATATAAAAACAAAAAACTACTGCGGATGCTGGAAATCCAAAACAAAAACAAAATTACCTGGAAAAACTCAGCAGGTCTGGCAGCATCGGCGGAGAAGAAAAGAGTTGACGTTTCGAGTCCTCATAACCCTTCAACAGAACTGAGTGAAGTTAGGAGAGGGGGTGAAATACCAAACGCAAACTGGGCGACCGCTTTGCAGAACACCTGCGGTCTGTCCGCAAGAAAGACCCAAACCTCCCTGTCGCTTGCCATTTTAAGACTCCACCCTGCTCTCTTGCCCACATGTCTGTCCTTGGCTTGCTGCATTGTTCCAGTGAAGCCCAACGCAAACTGGAGGAACAGCACCTCATCTTCCGACTAGGCACTTTACAGCCTTCCGGGCTGAATATTGAATTCAACAACTTTAGATCTTAAACTCCCTCCCCCATCCCCACCCCCATTTCCGTTTCTTCCCCCTCCCTTTTGTTTTTTCCAATAATTTATATAGATTTTTCTTTTCCCGCCTATTTCCATTATTTTTAAATCTATAACTATAATACCCTGTCAGTCTTTCCACCCCACCCCCACTAGAGCTGTACTTTGAGTGTCCTGCCATCCATCCTTAATTAGCACATTCTCTTAGATAATATCACCACCTTTCACACCTCCTGTTCCTTTGTGACATCTTTTGATCATCTGTATCACTGCTTGCTTGTCCCTACAACCCACCACCCCCCCCGACCTTAAACCAGCTTATATTTCATCCCTCTCCTAACTTCACTCAGTTCTGCTGAAGGGTCATGAGGACTTGAAACGTCAACTCTTTTCTTCTCCGCCAATGCTGCCAGATGATAAATATGCCTGGCATGTGTGGGTGGTGAGTGCTCCCATGGACGGGGTGAGGACAATGAAGTTGTGTGTGACAGTGAATGGTGAGGTCTTTTGAACTGGCAGTGAGTGAGATCCCTGTGGATGTGTGATGGGTTTGTGAGTGTGTGAGTTGAGAGTGATGAGAAGAGTGATTTACCCTGGTGGAATGAGGAGATCATTCATCCTCTTTCAGCACTGGGTGGCTGTCCTTTTTGCAGGGCGTTGGCACTGACCACTGCTACCACTGTCTAAGCAGGATTGTTGATGTTGCTGCTCCTCTTGCGGCCAGAGCAGGGGTACAGGACATCAAGGCGGGCCTCCACGGCGTCAAAAAGACATTCCAGGGACACATCACTGAAACGGAAGGGCTGCAGACTTCTTGCCTTTCGGGGCCATGCCTTCTGTGCAGCAGTCCTTGGCTGGAAATACTGAAAGGTATATGCGCGACTCCACATTAAATATGGCACCTGACATGAGGAAGCGGCGAGGTGACATTATGGTGGGTGAATTGGAGGCCGCCCACCAGCGAAATGGCATGTTTCCCAGGAATGCTTGATTTATGAGGCGGGATTGGGGTGATACGGTGTGAAAAGCCATTGCGGCTGACGGCTAAACGTTCTTGTTCCTGTCTTCTACTGCACTTAGTGCAAATCTGGAATGATTCTTCCCTAAGTGGCTAGCTTGTATTACTGCCAGTGTGCTTATCCCACTCTTTTCTACCTTACCATTCCTTTTTCTGTCTTCTTGTTCACTGATATTTTTGCAGCCTGTTGCAGCTCTTTTCTATATATTGATTTACACTGTGAAATCTCCTATTTATTATTCCTCCTTGGGAAGAAGTTCACTGTGGATGTTTATCACTGTGATATTTGTCACACCATAGACTTTGGTAACAGGTAAGTTTAATGAGTTATTTTTTAAAAGTCCCAGTTGGCAAATAGCCAATATAACTTTTAAAACATGTTCAAGTGATGCAAGATTTGTCAAGTGAACTTGTAAATAGAAAATAACATATTTTATCATTTATTTTAATATCCTGCACATTTTGCACAATTTCAGAAATGGAACTATACTTTAAAAGCTCTTGTTTGCTATTTTGATTATTTTGGCCGTTTGAGACACAGGCGAAGAAAGACTAAGAAACATCTTAAACCTGAACATCGGAAGTGTGTGTTTTGTTCACTGTTAATGTAACTTGACTCACTGATCAATTGTGATGACATACAGTACTTGAAGCCCCAAAGTCCCCATTCTGAGCAATCTTGTAGTTTAATGATTTAGATATCAGATTTAATTGTTTAAATAAATCACTGAAGTGAATTTGACTTTTGTCCCTCTGACTAAGCTGAGCTGAGGTGAATATGGTTTGAGCAATTGACCTCACCTGACATAATTAACTACATGCAGATGGTAGCCTGATGCATGCTGGTCATATGATGATTAATTTTTAGAACCCTGACTTAATTCTAGACTTGGAAGTTCATGCTGTTTTTTAAATGTTATCAGCATAGGCCCTTGAGCCTGTTCCACCATTAAATTAGATCATGGTTGTGTCTTCACTCTATTTACCTGCAATGGTTCCATAATCCTCATAATACCCTTGTCTAACAAAAACCTATCATCTCAACTTTGAAATTTTCAATTGACTTAACCTCTACAGCCTTTGGGAGGGCCAATTCCAGATCTCTACAATTCTTTTATGTGAGAAAACAATACAATATATTTTACAGCATTCTTCCTGTAGCTAAATCATTTTGGCCAGGAAATATCTTACGTGCCAATAGAGACTGAAGAGCAGCTTCCATGAAGAAAGCTGTTGAAATGACATTTCTATTTGAATCACTTGTTTGTGTTGACATGAACGGCAGTGAATAGTTGACAAGTCACATGCCAATTATCAGCCACCATGTTAGGTGATACATTGGAAAGAAATGTTGATGTTTGGTTTAGAAGTAATTTCTCATTATTTCTAACATTCAATTTGTGGCGAAGATCTATGGATACAGGACCGATTTGCAACAAAGAGCAGGTCAATCTACTACTATGCCAAAAAATGGCTGTGATGTTCAACAAAATGTTCATGCTAACTTCAAAACATTAAAATAACAGGCTTGTTGTTGAGCTGGAAAATACACTCTGCTTCTGCCCATGTGTGTGATTTAAATAAAGCAAATAATCCTGCTTGTTTGTTCTGGCAACCAATGCACAGTACAATTTGCCATTACATGCATTTTGAGAAAATAGGGCCCAATGTTCTGAACATACGAACAGTACAATGCTCATTTTATATATAGATTTTGTGCTTTTGTTTGCAATAGCATGCTAATTCCTTTGCCTTCTGGACAATGTATAATGTATTTGAATACCACTCTTTACATGGGTCACAGGATGGCAAAGTATTTTGAGGTGCCATCGGCTGAACAGTTGTTTTCCAAACCAATATCAGCAAGGACAAGGTTTTTTGTTTGTCTCTTTGGTGGAGAAATGGTGTTGGCAGAAGAGTGGGAGGGGAACTAGCATTAAATGTATGATTAAAACAGAAGAGACAGTACCTGAGCAGCGAGAAGCATTTACAATGTCAGCTTGCACAAGGACCAGGGAGGGAAGATGAGTTGGCAGGAGTTTAGTGGGAATGATATCAAGGGGGGAGGGTATGTCTTATGGATGACACAGACTTGGAGGAAGACGGGAAAGAAAATAGTGATGGGATTCAGGAGTGTTGTAGTGGTGGCGCCAATGGGGAGGTTTGGCTTGGTGAGCAATGAAAAGGGTGGCAAGCAGCAGAGGCAGCTAACAAAGAAGGAAGTGCCCGAGCTCAATTCTCCATCTCCACTGAGTTGGGTGACTTTGGCCAAAGACAGCAGTTGGGCACTAAAACTGGAGCCCTTGCCACTGAGTGAAGAAGGAATAAATTAGTTAAGGTTCTGGTTGCAGCACGATGACATCCGCTGAAAAAAGGGATGTTTGTGGATGTCGAGTGGGGACAGTTTGAATTAGTGATGCTTCCACTAGTCGGATAACCTGCCAGCCAGTTTTCCCAGTCTAGGCTGTTTAATTGCAGTATCGGATGACTGAAGGCTCCCAATTTCACCTGGCAGGAGCCAATACCTTTAGGAATGCAGAAGTGGAATAAATTGGGGCGCGTTTAAATATCTTCTTAAAGTTTTGTTACCTCATACATTCAGGCCCCTGTAAACAAACGAGCTCCCGGAATGTAGGCTGTTTTTTCCCTTGGCAGGCCTTTTGGAAAAATAAATTGTTTGTACACCACTCTGAGCCGTATGAGCACTGAACTTCCTTTGCAGCTTATAAATCATGCAAGTACTTTTGATCACTTACATCGAACACACTGATCCACTTGAAAGCGAAACGTTAAAAAACTGCTAAAGGAGCATTTGGAGCCGGTAGAACGTTTCCTCATTTTCAAAGTGCCCCGAGTAAGCGAAAAGCTCATAAAATTGTCCTAATTTAATCTACAGTGCAAATTGACACTTCGAAAAATCCCAAAACATGTCCTTTTTTTAATGTGGAAACTGGCAAGAAGCTGAGTTAAGGGAAATTTGAATTTTTACAATACAGGCATGGGCATTTTCAGAACAGTTATGAATTCCTCCCTCTGTCGTTTTACTAAAGGTGCTGCTCTTTCAAAGTCTAGAATAACAGAAAGAGAAATTTGATCCGAGTGCATTAAGCATCAATATGATGCCCACATTCATCCACACGCAAATAATGGCCTGCCTAAGGTAACAAAAAGACTGAGACTTCAGCTCTCAGCATCAGACTTGTAAAGATTGCATCAGTGCACCACTAGACTGTTTATAACCCAGTATGGAAAGTAGCCCCAGCAGCAAATGCTCCCTTTAGCGGTGTCAGTGCGGTAAACTGTAAAATCGGGTGCAATTAGGAAACTTGTGTTAGAACCGCAACTGAATGAACACCAGGGAGTTTTTGGAGAATTTCTGGAACACATAAACATTCCCTTTTGATTAATGACTGTTTGAAAACACCCCACTGGCCAGACTTAAGTCACATGTTGACCTTTGGAGTTTTAACTTTTACAATGTCATGAAATCGAAACCTGAACTTGTAATGTTGGGAGGATTAGATACTTTGGGTATGTATGGCAGCTTTATTTGCAGGTTATTGTACCCACTCAAATAGCTGTAAACCATTCCCTTTTCATGGCACTGGTACGTTTAATGCAATGGCCCGGTGCCAGCATCCTTCCATCTATGAAAGATAATGGACACAGATCAAGCAAATCCATTTCAGATGGTGTCTTCATATAGCACATCTTTGCTGATTGCTGACGAGGCCTATCCTTGAGAGGCAGCTTCTGCTACAGGTGCTGCACGTGAAGCTGCCAAATGTCATTATGGGTGGTTGTTTCCCAGGATGTTGTAGCCATTGGTAATCACCAATCCACAGGCGGTGTCGCCATTTTCGTCTGCTGTCAGCTAGTGACTCCCAGTGCGATAATCAATGTCTAGGGCCTTCATGTCACAATTGCAAGTACCCTTGAAGCAGAGCTTTAGGCATCCTTCTGGTCAACTGGCTCCAGCTACCACACCATACAGAAAGTCCTTGAGTACACAACTGTCTGCCTTCTAGCAGATATGTCTGAGCCAATGAAGCCGCCTCTGTTTGATGAGTGTTAACAAATTAGGGAGCTCTGCCTTTGAGAGGACTGCTGCATTCGTGGCTTTAATGCCGTACAGTAATATTATTGAGATTCGTCTCATATCACCTGAGTTGCTTGGTGAATTGTTGCTGCCTACTGGCAATGAAATGGTTAAAACCATCCGTTTTTCAATAACTACCCTGCTGTTCATGCAGTCTAAAGGAAGCCCTCTAATTGCAGTCACTCACTTTCCCCTTGCACGCTTAAAAAAAAAGCATCTTTACCTCCCGCCATCAGTTGAGCCATGAAGCTTTTACTTCTCCAGCCTGTGTGATTTACAATGTTAAAATGTAATATCTGTGATCTTTTTCTTCACATAAACTGTGCTACCTGGCCCGGAGATTACATTAATCAGAAGAGTTAAAACATTTATGGAGCCACTATTAACACAAAATTGTGACCTCTCCATCACTAGTATTGTACTCATTTTTAACTCCGATTGTTGATGAATTGAGGGCTTGGGATTTATTGCTAGAATGCGTCCAGTTCAGAAGTTCAAGCAAAATCCATCACTGAAGTGGCGTGACATACACCACAGGGATTGCAAGTAAGGAAACATTTTGGATCCGGTCTGCTTTTAAACATCAATGTGACAGCACTAACAATTTTAAAGGCTGACATTTTGTAACACATCAAGCCAGCCTAAAATAAAATCATATTTTCCAGGCAACCAGGAGTCAATAATTTTAGTTGCACAACCGATGGCCGAGATAGGAGTGTGTCAGCCCTCCGATTTGATATTATTATACAGGCTTGATGTTGCTCCGACAAAAAGATTAATCAAAGATGATTATTTAAATTGTTAGGGAGTTTTTTTATTTACATAAATTGGCTTCAAGCTCATTCAGATGCATTTAAGGTGATGCTGGATAAACACATGAGGGAGAAAGGAGTAGAATGTAACTGATACGACTAGATGAAGAGCAGTGGGAGGAGGCTGCTGTGAAGCATAAACACCAGCCTGAACAAGTTACTGTGAATGGCTTGTTTTGATGCTGTCCATTCTGTGTCGTTCCGTGCAGATTTTGAAGTTTTATATTATGGCTCTTTCACAGGTTTTTAACTGTGGTGCAGACAGCAAAGTGCATAAAGGAAGGAGAGCTAACTTTGTTTCAGCCTTTAAAATGACAGCTGACCCATTTTTCTTGATAAGTAATGTAAACATCCATACAAACTTGAGATAATTTTGAATTGGTCATATATTGGCCCTCATTACCCAGGAAGCTGCTAATAAGTAGTCAGGCGGAATAACATGAATCATGACCAGTGCTATTGGCGAGTGAGAACTTAGTACGCGTTAGAAATGGAGAAAGAAAACTTGTTTTGGGGTAGGGGTGTGACTCTGTACGTAACTAAATCGTCATTTATTCAGCATTTTGCATTTGCACTCTGCTTCCTCAGTGCTCTGATTACTTCAGTTTTGCTGAATGAACCATTTCTATACCAGATGACAGCTAATTGTAGTCACAGGCTTTCCATATTTATTAAAATGAATATGTGAAGCATTTTCTCAACTTTTGAATGCTTGCCCAATATATGTAACTTAAAATCTTGAACCCCCCCCACCATGCTGCCCCTGACCCCCTGCATCCCTGGCATTGCTGCTGACTCTCTGGTAAATGGCAAGCATGGGTTAGACAGCTTCGGTAAAGGGGTTTAAGCTGTAAAGGAAAAGTTATGAAGACACAAACGTTTAAGAACCGAATGTTTGTAATTAAGGTATGATTCTCTGTAATTATTGTTCTTTGTTCAATGAGGGATTTTTAAGCTCAGAGCAGCTGATATAATTTTATATGTCTTCTAAATTTGTGATAGTGTATTTATCAAAATAAGTACTTTTAGCATTTTAGCAGTTGTTGAAGTTAGGAAGTTATTTTGTGAATTCTCCTCTCCTCCTCATGGTGCAGACTTATGCTGCTTTACCAAGTGTTTCGCCCATCTCCCACCATAGTTACGGACCCCTTGCTGTAGCCTGTATGACTCAATTACATATTTAGCAATGTGAGAGTTGCCTGTACCATAAGTGCTATCAGTACTGTTCTAGGATCAGGCAGTAGAAGGTGCTCTAAAGTATCATGTATTTTGACAGAGTGAATAAGAAGAAATCATTTGCATTTTGGGAGGATAGGTAAGCCAAGAACAAAGATTTAAGACCGTTAAGATAAGAGGGGAGATGAGAAGAATTTTTTTACATGGTTATTGCAATCTGGAATATATCATTGAACAGGGTGGTAGAAGTAGATTCAGCAGTGACTTTCAAAAGGGAATTGGATCATAACTTGAAATGGAAACATTTGTGAGGCTATGGGGAAAGAGTAGGGGAGTGGAACTATTGAATTGCTCTTTCAAAGAGCCAGCACAGGCATGAGAGGCTGAATAGCCAACCTCTGATTCTAAGAGACATTGGTCAGAATTTTCCCATTGGCAATTTGGGGGCGGGGCCCGCTCGCCAATGGGAAAATGACGCAGAATGATGTCGGGAGGAACCCCCGATGTCATCCCGGTCCCTTTAAATTTTCAGGAAGACAGGCGGACAGCGAAATCAGCTGTGCGCCCGCTGACCTGTCAACAGCCAATTGAGGCCACTGACAGGGTAATTAAAGTAATTAAAGGCCCTGCCCGTCCAACCTTAAGGCTGGCGGGCAGGCCAGGAGCCCCAGCGGGCTTCTGATAATACATGAAACCTCACCCAGTGGTGGGATGAGGTTTCATGTTCCTTTTTAAAAACTTTAATAAATGTAATGTGATATTTATTAACATGTCCCAACACATGAGGGGGACATGCTAATAATATTTTTATTTCTCTCTTTTTTAACTTTTGTACACTGTCAGTAATCTCCCTGAGACAGCACTTTGTCTCAAGGAGCAGTGTGCTCTTTCACGCACATGCGCGAAAGAGCACACTTTGACAGCTGGTGATTCCCTCCACCCCCTGCACAGTCGGGCAGGCCACAGGGAGGGCCTTAATAGGCCTGCCCACTCAAAATGGCAGCGGGCCCCGTTTCGGTGGCAGTTGTCGGCTGTCCGCCTGCTGCCGAGCTGGTGGGGCCCGCACGCCGATCAAGGGCAAAATTCTGCCCAATCCTTTTTCAGGTTAGGGGGCCTGCCCAGTTACCTCCATCCCCACAACTTCTCCCCCCAACCCTCCAACTGCCTAACTTCCCTGGTACCTTGCTGCACTCGTGTACAATTCTCTATTTAGCTAACAGAAAGGCAAAGGTCCAATGAAACTCTGTCAGCAAAGCCAAAGGAATTTAAGAGTAAGCTAATGGAATACAAAGGGATGAAAAATTACCAGGATGATACCGAGACAAAAAGTGTTAAAGTGTGAGGAAAGGTTGCTTGACCAGGCTTGTATTCGCCTGAGTATAAAAAATTAAGGGGTGATATCATTGAGATGTTTAAGATGCATTTGATAGGGTAGATAGAGAGAAACTGTGTCTTCTGTGGTAGTGAGATGTGGGGTTGAGGGGCTGGGGTGAAGGGGGAGCCCATGACAATGGGGCATAACCTTAAAATTAGAGCTTGGCCATTCAGAGTTGATGTCAGGCAGCACTTCTTCACACAAAAGAGTAGTGGAAATCAGGAACTCTCCCCCTCAAAAAAGTGAGCGACGTTCAACTGATTGAAACTTTAACAACTGAGATTGATAGATTTTTGTTAGGTAAGGGTAATGAGAGATGTGGAGTTGAGACACAGTTCAGGCATAATCTAATTATATGGGAGTACAGGCTCAAGGGGCTGAATGGCCTGCTCCTGGTCCTGCTCCTATGGTGCTGGAATTCGTGCTCACAATTGGCCCTGTGTTGGAAGCCTATTTCTCTGCCACAAGAGCTCTTGGCTCACAGAAGAAAATATGTGTCGCCTTTATAGACCTCATTTTGTTCAAGTAGTATTTCATAAATGAAAGTTGCTCCCACATGACTTCTAAAGTTAGGTCAAATTCTAACATTCTGTGGCTTTTCCTGTACATTTATAAAATCATTCCTGTTCAAATATTTTGAAACTAACCTATATGCTGGGTGAGAACAAGATTCCAACTAAATTTCTGTGTCTAAATTTGCAAGTGTATTTGTATAGTCGTCTTCCTAAACCTTCAGTCTAATTAGATCAGTTGCAATCAATGAGCTAAGTACCAAGTGGGCTTCACTCAGAGTTTATTCAATCCACAGCTGCCAGTCAGTGAACAGTGGGGCTGATTTGACATCTCTGGCGTAAGCTATTCCAATGAGAAATGTAACAGACTGGCTGTGGCTGGGCCTGTTCTGAACACCATTGCTCAATCTTTAGTTAAAGCTAGCAATTTTTCTTCCCTGTGAAACCAATGTATCACTAAAACTGATTATTACAAAACTACATACTGGTTCTTTTGCTTAACTGCGGTGCCAGAACTTGTGAAAGGATCTGTATCTGCTTTAAAAATGCAAAAGATAAACAAAGCATATCAGCACAGTGAAATGTTAATACAAATCCCCTTCTGCTGCATCTTTGGTAACCTACCTGACCCTCCACTTAGTCCCCTAAACTATTTCCAATATACCTTTTCTACAATACCTTGGTATGTTTTGCTGTGTTAAAGATATTATCTCCGTGTGCATTGTTGTTATTTTAACTTCAGTAGCCTGTGCTGGTTTTGTGTGACTGAGAAAATTCGAGGGCTTTCATTCTGTATAGAAACTCCAATCCGGAGCAACACAGCATCTTTTGAAGGATCTTTATTTTAATAAGGTTGCCACATGTTCAATAGACACTTGCACGTGAATATTAGACTCTCTTTCCCTCTTTTATTGAGAATGCATTTCAAACTTTGGCCAAGATCACTACCAGCACAATATATAATTTTTTTTAAAAAATGATCCTGGCCACAGAAATCGAGTTTCAATCTGGCACCCTGGATTGTGCACTTCGACGGCACATAAAGGTTGTATCTTATTTCAGAAGGAGATGGAAAACACCAAAATTGATGCAGGGCTTTGAAAGGTGGATGATACAATTAAAATTGTGCAAATCTGGCATTTTTGCATGCTGCCATTTTACTGTGCATTCATCTCTGCTTCAAAAAGCTTCTTTTTTTTTAATCACTTCAATTTCCGATGTGCTCAGCTTGTGCTGACAGTGTTTTAAAAGCACCAGTGAGATTTACCTAAATATTTTATTACTTGTTGAAATCAATTGAATCTTATCAATACAAAATAGGGTGTAAATCATTGGAAGTTCACATTCACCCACCAAATCAATTTTCACACATTAGGTCTATTAGGTTATTGAAAGGTGTGTGACAGATGGTGGCAAGGAATGGAGGACTGTACCTGTGAAATATACCTCCTTTCAGTCACATATTGATCGAGGATGGACTGCACTGCTGAGAGACTGTGGAACCAGCACTGTCTGAATCAATATTATCTTTCAAGATTAACTCAGCTATGACAGAGTGCCTTTACTGCTAAAGTGAATGAGCAAAGTTGTTGTGGGTGATTTTCAAAAAAAAACAGTTGACCCAATTTGGACTAAATGCAAAGTTCTCAAGATGCTTAATAAAACTAATGCAGTAATTTAAATGAAAGCCATAAATAGGTACTGCTTTATCCTGTAATTTAACCCCGGTATTGAACAACTTCATGTAAACTTAAATTTATCACTCAAGACTTTATCCTAATTAAGGTTTTTGAGTGTTTAATTCCTGGATTAAGAAAGTGTGGGTAATCAATCAGGGGAAGACTGTGGAGGAATGAGTCATTTAATCAGGAGGTTTAGTGATTTTTAGGTGGGATAATGAGACTCTGCATGTTGAGAGAAAAGGTGAGCAGTAAAACGGTGCAAACAGAGCAAAGGTCAGGTCATTTTTTTAGCCATTCTAAATATTGCATTTTACATTTATTTTCTGGAATGATGACCGTGTCTTAATTATTCAAATATGTGAAATTGAATTCTACTGCATACACATTCATATCAAATCAAAATACAAGTGTTATGATCCTGGACAAGACCCCCAAGTTCTAGGTAAGATCTACTTCGGAACCAGTAACTTTTTGCTTAAAGTAGATAAAGTTAAATGCTAAGAGAATAAAGCCACAAGATTTCACGGGTTTTGCACGATCAAAAATAAACTTTACTATACAAGGTCAGAAAGATAAAAAACAATTTACATTATCTATTTTATACTTTAACATTTATGATTACTATGAGATGCATATGAATTAACAGGCAAACTGTGGCCGAACACAACACACTACACAATAAATGGCAGATACGACTAAGACAGATTCCATGGATTTCTCAACAACACACCTAAGACATCAGCAAACACTGTGAGTCAGCCAATCTCGTTGAAACTCTGTCTCTCTCATGAGAGATTCTGGTCTTCACCTTCAAAGATCTCACCTCGGAACTCTCTCAAAATGTCACGCCAACTCAGACAGCTTCAACGACTGCACACCTCCCAGGGTTTCAATCTCCACTCCTGAGACTCTGCACCCCTGGATTCACGAGCCTGCTTTCCAGTGCCAATTCACAAGCACAACTTCAGCTCTTCAGCCATGCCGAGCAGAAAACTACTACGATCCAAATGTTACCTTTGCCCCAACCGCCTGCAGCATGGAGTCCCCAATCTTCTGCTGCCTTCTTCGATTGCAAGGGCCTCTCCACTCCACTTAAGGTCTGCCAACCACAGCCCTTTTTCTACCTGGAGCCTCTTTCTTTGCTCCTCTTTCTTCTTAACTGAGACCTCTCCTTGACCCCTCCCCATTCTCTTGTCCGGGATTCTTCTTTGGGACCTATCCCTACTCCCTGCTTGGGATTCTTCTCGATTATGATGCTCCGCTCCTGGCCACATGATCAGGGTTTTCATGCCTTTCTCTTTTTGCGCAGGTACACCGGGC
Source organism: Cetorhinus maximus (assembly GCF_964194155.1). Lineage (NCBI taxonomy): Eukaryota > Metazoa > Chordata > Chondrichthyes > Lamniformes > Cetorhinidae > Cetorhinus > Cetorhinus maximus. The sequence goes on from NC_135890.1 coordinate 87,536,022, forward strand.
CTGTCCTCAGCCCAAATAACGACGAAAACATCGGATTGCTCTCGCACTGCCCGCTACCAGCCTGCACATGTGCGAGACTCCCAAGGCATCCTGGGGATTTTAGTTTCCGGCCTCTGCTCTGTACAAGGTTTTTTCGATCGCATAACATCTTCCCCCTTAGGAGAAAGAGAGCTTCACCATAGTGAAGATTTCATTACAATGGGTTTATAATTTCTTTACCTGAAGTACATCATAAACCTCTAAGAAATAGCTTATTACATACTGTACAGATAAACCTTTCATTTTGTTCCACAAATATACATATTGTATTATAAAGGTACAAAAGCTTAACCAAACAATAGCCAGAACATGTGAAAAGTAGGATTAACAGAACTTAAAACATCAAAGAATTATCATAACTCAGAATCTATCTTTTCTCCTACACCCTTTCTTTAAACTTTGAACAGAACAGTAAAAAATTACATGTTTTTTTCCCCATAACCTTTTCATGATCAACCAAAAGTAGTGAAGATACATAAAAGTTTTGTTTAGAAACACCTTGACAAGCTTGTATTCCTATTTTGTACCATAGGTTTTTCAATTTTCTGGTGTGATTGCAAACCAATACTCTGGTGATCTTCCCCTCTTCACATATGGATGCATATTAGTCATGCTATATGATACAATTGACCTTCGCATAGGTTTCTCAACTTCAATGCAGAAGAAAATGGGGTTTTCCTTAATCTTCTCCTGTGTTGATAGAAACATGCCTTCAATGGGTCCTTTAAATTTGCTACAGAAACTGTGTATATTTAATTCACAACCAGCTTCAAAATTATCTTCTTCAATCACTTTCTCCATAACAATTTTTTCTGTTTCATTATTTTGGTCCACACCAGGTGACTTGCACTCAAGGAGCTTTTCTCCCTCTATTCAAGTCACTTTCTAGCTTATCCAAGAGATGTGCCACAGTCTTCTGCACACATTCATGTTCTTCTCCCTGACATGTGAAAAATGGAAATTTCTTCTCCATTTCTTTCACAATTTCATCCAAATCTGTGTTTACTCCTTTATTTTCCAATTCTTTTCCAAGCTCATTCACCTTTCCCTTCAGCTCAGCATCTGCTCTGGTCAGTTCAGTTGTTTCAAAGTCATTTGAAATCCTCTCCAAAAGTCGCTGTAACTTGGACAACCGTAGCAACTGCACATCTCCCAGGGTTTCAATCTCATCGTTCGCGACCCTGTTCCATTGGATTCCCAAACCTGTGCCCCAGCACCAGCTCACAAGCACAACTTCAGCTACTCGACCGTGCCAAGCAAAACACTAATGCTCCAAAGGTTACCTCCACCTTAATGGCCCACAGCACAGTGTCACCAACCTTGCTGCCTCCTTTGGCCACCAGGGCTTCCCTTGAGCCCTCTCCACTTGAGGTCTGTCAACTGCAGTCCTTTTTCTGCTTGGGGCCTCTTTCTCTGCTCATCCTTCTTCTTAACTGAGACCTCTCCCTGTCCCCTGTCTGTGACTCTTTTTTGGGACCTCTCCCTGTCCCCCCTCCCAGGGACTCTTTTCAATTAAGGCGCCCTGCTGCCAGTCACATCATCATGGTTTTCACACACTTTTCTTTTTGCGCAAGTGCACTGGGCCCTTCCTCGGCCTGAAGTACTACAAAACACTGGGTTGTGCATGAGGGGCCTGTGCTTGTGTGAAACACCCAGGGCATGCTGGGACTTGTAGTTCTCAGCCTCCGCTCTCGACCAGGTAAGTTTGGATCACATAACACAAGCATGAAAACTTTTAATGAGCATCAACGGGACAGCTGACCTATTCATTGAACTGTAGATGCTTTCTGCATGAGTTTATGGCTGCAACTTTCTTTTGCATTGTGTTTATTATCAGTGGGATTGTAATGTTACAGAAAATAAATAATTTGACTTCCTCATACCTTTCTGCTGTGCCATTCAATGTACCTTCCCCCACAGTCATTGTACTGAAGCCTTTTTTGCTACTTATCCCTTTTATATACAAAATATCTTCATGAATATTCCATTTAAATAGGACCCATTTAATGTGTGGTGGTGCTGGTGTGTTACATTACACTCATGGAGTCCGGGTTGCTGTAGCAGAAAACATTGTTAATGCATGTTATAGTCTGGAGCTATAGATAGTGGTGGCAGAGGCTCCAATGCTCTTTTCATCACGTGGCTGTCTAGGAATCTCTCCCACTCTTACACGCCAATAGTGGGCAACATTGGAAGGATTTAGAGGTTGATATCAACCTGTTTGGCTGTGTTATGAACGCACCTCCCTTGGTCATCAATTTCTTGTCTGGGGCTCGAACCCAGAACTTCTGGCTCAGAGGCAGGGATGCTCCCCACTGCACCACAAGACCACCATTTAATGTATACTATGGTGCTTTTTTGGACCAGTTCAGATGATATAAGAAATGCAGGACTCCAAAAGATTCTGATGCATAACTTGTTTACATAATGTATTTAATACTATATATTCTGTCTGTTAACAGTAATAAAATTTGCAGAGAGATGTCATGGTGCTACTCATTTAACAATTTTACTCTTTTGCTGTACTAATGGTGTAAAGTAATGTAAATAAAGCACAAGACAATACTGCACTCATGTTCACTTGAATAGGAAAAGCTAAATTGTCCACTTCATGTGCATGTGGCGGGAGTACCTGGCTTTATTTGCACAAAAAAAGTACAAGTGAAATGTGTGCTTTTGCATTGTGGCATGTTTCAGATATTGTCCCTGTAGGGTGAAGGTAGGGGCATGCAAAATGGCTGTATACCCCATCATTCCATTGAGGTAATGTGGGCTACTGCTTTGCAGCATTCATACCCCGCTCTGATGACCAAGTGGCTAACTGAGCCACACGGATCAGGAAAGTCCATGATCCACCTTGAATTAGTTGATTGCAATCGGAGCATCAGCGGGGTTGCTAGATTTTACTTCAGTGTTGTCAGGCTGCTGAGGGATAAAATTGGCTTTGGAGTTCTCTCCTAATGACTCATTTGCAGGCATGCACTCCTTGATGGAAAATCACAGGCTATGTACCCACAATTTCCTTAGGTGTGCTCCCTAGGAATGCCAGAATATATAATTACCCCAAATGTCTCTATGTGTAAGTGTGGAGAATTGGCTATTTGGCATCTGAACCTATGGATTGAACCCAGTACAAGTCACTGGGCTGACTTTTACGTGCCCCTGGTGGGCGTGTTTCCCATAGGGGCAGGCATGTAAAATAGAATGGGTGCCCATTCCACCACCTTCCCACCATCCCCAAGCTCTCCCTCATGACAGGGGGTGGGGGGGCACTGAGATCGAGAGTTTGCCCGCCATATTTAAATAAACAATTAAGAATCAACTGGGCTTGTTATCAAGCCAGTTGACCCTGATAATAGACTGTGCACTCCATGGGCAGAATTTTGCCCTTCGCGGGGATGCTTGGCGGGAGAGGGCGGGGGCAGTCTAAAAGCCGACCGCTGCCCGTGATCGTCTCTGCACTGCAATTTCACACTGGCGGGCCAATTAAGGCCCACCCAGCCTGGAACATGAGCAGCAGCGCTCAGCGCTGCCTGTGCGGGGGTGAGGGGTGGCTGGGGGTGGGGGGAGGAGTGCGAACAGGCCTAGACCGAACTTCGCGCACGCACGCAAAAGAGCGCTTCAATCTCCTTGAGGCACGGAGCTGAGAAGCACGGGAACGAGAAACCCAACTTTTTAACTTAAATGTTTAAAGGGTGGGAAGGAAGTTGGAGGTTGGGGGACAGTTGCACTTCGGGAGTTGCCCTTTGCCAATTGTGGGTGACCCCCCATTAGGTCGAATACCCCCTTCCTTCATACCTGCTCCGTCCTTTAAACCCATCCTTTCCCCTCCTCCACCCCGCTCCCTCACCTACCCAAACCCGTCCGGCCCAAGACCCCAGGCTTACCTGCTCCTGCGATCCATGGATCTTGATCTTTTCCTTCTGCAGTCCCGGCAGCTGCCACTAGAACCTCTGTGGCGCTGCTGGCCAGAGGGCAGGACTTCCTCCACAGAAGTGCCACTCAGCCCTCATTAGTCTGCCCTGCAGTGCCTAATGGCTTTGGGGTGGGTCAGTGTGGAGCATATCAGCTCCACACCGACATTGTTTCGGGGGGTGTGTGCTGTCCGCCCCCCCTCACCCCACCAACTCCCCCCTCCACGTCCACTCCCCCCCACCCCCCACCCCTGACCTGTATCATTCAACCCACTGCTTCAGGAGAGGAGAGATGAAAGATGGAAAATAGAAAAGAAGTCCAATGTATCATAAAACTGCTATCAACAAATGGCTTCCCTCTAATCTCTCATTCTCCTCATTTCCAGCAGCACAAAGAGAGGCACATTGTACAATGGAAAAGGAAGTGGGATGCATAATAAGGAAGATTGGGAACTTGAGTCTATTCCATAATGAAGAGGGACCTCCAAACGCATTTTAATGGAAATCATAAGCAAGTTATCAAGCCCACAGGCTTGATTTACCATCTCCCGTATGATTTGTTTATACAGAGGCAGTTTTTAAAAATTCTTTCACAGGATGATTCTTTCACCTTGAGGTGGTGGTGGTGAGCCACCTTCTTGAACTGCTGCAGTCCATGTGTTGTAGATACACCCACAGTGCTGTTGGGAAGGAAGTTCCAGGATTTTGTTCCAGTGATAGTGAAGGAATGGCAATATAGTTCCAAGTCAGGATGGTATGTGGCTTGAAGGGAAATTTGCAGGTAGTGGTATCCCCATGTATCTGCTGCCCTTGACCTTCTAGGTGGTAGAGGCTGCAGGTTTGAAAGATGCTGTCGAAGGAGCCTTGGTGAGTTGCTGCAGTGCATCTTGTATATACCGCTGCCAATGTGTGTCAGTGGTGGAAAGATTAAATGTTTAAGGTGGTGGATGGGGTGCCAGTCATGCAGGCTGCTTTGTCCTGGATGGTGTCGAGTTTCTTGAGTGTTGTTGGAGCTGCACTCATCCAGGCAAGTGGAGAGTATTCCATCACACTCCTGACTTGTGCCTTGTAGATGGTGGACAGCATTTGGGGAGTCAGGAAGTGAATTACTTTCTATAGAATTCCCAGCCTCTGACCTGCTCTTGTAGCCATAATATTTATATAACTGGTCCAGTTCAGTTTCTGGTCAATGGTAACCCCCAGGATGTTGACAGTGGGTGATTCAACGATGATAATGCCATTGAATGTCAATGGGAGGTGCTTAGATTCTCTCTTGTTGGAGATGGTCATTGCCTGGCACTTGTGTGGCACGAATGTGGAATACAATACTTCATCAGTCTTTTTAATAGAAGTAGAGGAACTTCTAATGATATTGTATTTTCAAATTCAGTGCATGCAGCCTCTCATACCTGCCTCTGTCCTTTTCTACCGCTGTTCTCTATGTCTCTCTCTCCCCCTTCTGTCTTGTCTCTACCCATCTGCTCGTCTGCTTATGTCTGTCCACTTATTTTCTTTATCCCATTTGCCTTGAACGACTTTCATTTTTTGCTTCTGCCTTTCACCCTACCGTAAGCATTTTCTTCTGTTTTTGTTCTTTTGCTGTCCCCTTTCCCCTGGCTCCATACTTCCTTAAAAGCTGTTCATGTCTAATATTTCTCAGTTCTGATGAAACGTGATCAAACTAATTTGTGGATTCTGTTTTTCTCTCTCCACAGATGTTGCCTGATCTGTTGAGCATTACCAACATTTCCTGCTTTCAGCAGTACTTTCTTCACTTTTGTTTTGTCCTCACAGGGTGTGCGGTATGTCAAGAAGATTGTGAGAAACTGCTGGGGGGACAGCAGATAGGGTAATGGACAGAAATGTGGTCAATGCAGTTGAAACTTAGGTTAATTTGAGGTGATACATTTTGGGAATGTACCCTAAATAGGAAAGTTTTGAATAGAATGAAGGAATGAGCAAATTAAGAGGGGGCAGATAAACATATCTTTAGAAACAGGATTCAGGTGCAGAAGACTGTAGAGAGGGCAAATAAGGTTCTGGGTATGATATATAGGGCTCCAGATATGAAATAAAAGTTGGGTCCAAATAGGAGTACAGTATATGGTTTTGGAAAGCAAACTACAGACAGGATATTGTAACCATAGAAAAGATACATTGCAGATTGACAAGAACAGGGATTGACAGGGAATGGAGAATATAATCAGGATGAGGGATTTGTAAAACCATTAATGGAGTTGGGTTGCATAGATGGGGGAATGGAGATGATGGAGTTTTGGATGGGAAACCCAGAAGTCAATGTTTCCCTGCATGACTTCCCAGTATGGAACTTTTTCTTTGACAAGATCCCTGCCTGGAGGTTGACCTGATTGGCAGGTCTGGCTTCCAGCTGGGTGGGCAGGAGCTCAGAGCAGGTTCAGGTAAAGAGATGGCAGCTGCTAGTAGGAGTGTGTTGGGGATCCAATATCCTTGACCTTTTTGGGGGTTGTGATCCCCAAACAGGAGGCTGTTCAATCGCTGACACCTGGGGGTGTGGGAGTCCAATCCCTGACCCTGGTAGGTCTTCATGTGATGCAGGGATGGGTAGTTTGATGGAGTATCCAATCCGAGTGAAGAAGGAAAGTTTATTGAGCTGGGGTGAAGCACTCCTGCTCCTCCTAGCCTGCAAGCAGTGCTGTAATTGGACTTAACTTCTCTCTGAAGCTGTCCTTACCTCCCTTGAACGGCCGGGTTTCCTTTGGCCTGGGAAATACAACCAGCAAGAGTTACACTCGCAAACAGGTTCAATCTGAAGCTGCCAGCCTCATTGACATACTAAACCTGCCAACCCCCTTCTTGAGTGGGTTGGCTGCCTATTCCCTGTCCCATCTCCGTTAACCCCTGAAGTGGGCAGGTTGGGGTTGGGTTTGAGACTTAAAAATTTTTAACTTCTCACTCAAGCACAACTTACCTGTTTTTGGGGTTTAAAATTCACCCATAAGATACTTTTGATGGAGCAGCAGGGGTAATCTAATAGAAGTGTTCAAAATGTTGAAGGATTTTGTAGGTCAGCAGTAAAAGATTTGTTCCTTTGCAAATTGGAACTAGAGTGATGCAAGTTGAGTAATAGTACTCAAAGTATTAAAGAGAATGTAAGAAGAAATTTTTGACACAGAGGTTAATTCACTATGGAGTGCGTTATCACAATTAGGTATGGAAACTAAATCAATCATGACCTTCAGGCACGAATTAGATTAATCTTGAAGAAAATATTTGAGGATACTGGAAAGAGCAAAAGACTAGGAATGGAGTCGGTAACTTTTATATATATATTTTATTCATCCATGGGATGTGGGCATCGCTGGCTAGGCCAGCATTTATTGCCCAACCCTAATTGCCCTGTTCAGAGGGCATTTAAGAGTCAACCACATTGCTGTGGGTCTGGAGTCACATGTAGGCCAGACCAGGTAAGGACAGGTTTTTATGACAATCAGCAACGGTTTCATGGTCATCATCAGACTTTTAATTCTAGGGGCAGCATTTTCACGTTGGCGAGTGGGGGGGCAGGGCCCGCTGACCAAGACGTAAAATGACATGTGGTGATGTCAGGTGTGCGTCCCAATGTCACCGCACGTCATTTCGATTCTCAGTTCGGTGGACGCACAGCCGACGTGGGCCTATTAAGGCCTGTTAAAAACTAATTAAAACAATTAAATGAGCTGCCCGTCCAACCTTAAGGTTGGCAGGCAGGCGAAGAGCCCAGGTAACCTTCACATATTTCATGGAACCTCATCCACGGGCAGGATGAGGTTTCATTAAGTGTTTAAAAAATCAGTAAAATTTTTACCAAAATTTCATTAACATGTCCCAGCTCATGTGACACTGTCACATGAGGGGCCACATTTCAAAAGTTTAAAAATCCTTTATTTAAAAGTTTAAGACTGAAACACATCTCCCTGAGGCACCTCCGTGCCTCAGGAAGATCTCTGCACTCCTTTGCACGCGTGTGCGAAAGATCGCAGGGAACCACTCAGGGAATCCACCCCCCGTGCCCGCACAGGGAGCGCACAGCGCTTCCGGGCGCATGTCACTATGGGCCCATTAATTGGCCCACCCACGTAAAATGGCGGCGCGGACCCGATCGGGGGTGCCACTTAAGTTTGCCCCTGCCCCCGCACAATCAGCCCAACGGGGGGAAATTTCTGGCCCCATTTTTGTTGAATTCAAATTTCACCCTCTGCCATGGTGGGATTCAAACCCAGGTCCCCAGAGCGTTACCCCTGGGTCTCTGGAAATCCTGTGGCTATACCACTACTAAGATAAACATAGTTAGGTTACTGGACAAGTAATCCGGATACCTGAGCTAATAATTCAGAGATCATGAGTTTAAATCTCATCATCGCAGTTTCAGAATTTGAAGCTAATGTAACTAAAGATCAGGAGAAATGAAAAAAGAGCGCCAATTTGTTAGCACCAGTTGTACACTATTGCCCAAAATCAATATTACCCCTGCTTTTAACTTCTCTGAGGTAATTGTACCTTTTGGCAATAGTGTAAAATGGGGGATATTGAAGATTTTTGCTTCAATGGGAGTCAATGTAGGGAAAAGCAGGATGGTGTCTAATGGGTAATTGATTGATTTGCCCATTTTACAATGTTGCCTAAAGTCAAAATTACCCCTTAGGCTGTGAAAAAATACTAGCTTTTCTTTTAATTCTTTTACATAAAGGATCCTAGACAAACTCAGAATATTCCAGATATGTATCCACTAAAAGTGGGATCTAGATGCAAGCAGCATTATAAATTATCTTGTTGAAGATAAGAACTCGTACGTTTTGATGGCCATTCATGTGTTAGATTAGGTTGAATATATGGAAATTTTTAGCCAACGATTAGACCTGTTTCCAGTCTTCATCTATCTTGGTATCCAGAGTTTCACACGCCTAATAGCTTATTTTATTAATACTGATTAACTGACTCTATTAGTTACTAATTCCTGCATGTGTTAGAAGGAATGCGCACATTATTACCAATGGACTAGGTCGCCCCAAAGCAACATGGTCCACAATTTCCCTTAAACACAACACTTTTCCACTTGTGGTAGCTCTAATCTTAGCTCAAGAATGGATACGCTTATGGTTGATATAGTTATTATTGATAATATTTCCTCTCCACCCCCCTCTGGGTGATGGATAATTCACCCAGTCACCCATTAAAATCTGTCAAAACTCACCTACTGAGGACAACCAAGTTCAACCATCGATCAAAACTGAGATTTGAACTTTGCTCTCTATGTATGAATTTGATGTTACACTATTAAATATTACCATGTGTGTAATATAAGTAAAGTAAATGATTGATGTGTTTTATACTATGCTGGTACATGCTATAATTTACATGCTAAAAATAGCACTTTCCATGAGATTCCCTCCCAGGCATTTAATACCTTTTTTTTGAAAGAAGAAAGTTGTTGAGAAATGCAGTTTTCCACATAGTATCTGTTGAGGAGGAAATTTATGACCCATTATCTAATGAAAAGGATAGTAAAAAAGGGAGAGTAGTATTTGCCAATTAGCACTTTGGTTCATAAGTATAGGGGTCAAGAAAAAACATTTCTTTAACATTAACCAATGAATTAGAGAGAGTAAACAATTAAGAAAATGGAAAGTAGCTCAAGACCTGGGGTAATTTGACTTTGATACAGCAGTACAAAACAGGCCATAGCAGGTTAAAATCTGATTTTTATTTCCATTGAAATCAATCAGAGAGACATTGAGCAGGCTGCCAATTTGCTGTTATATATTTGTAACTATTGCACAAAGTTAAAATCTCCCTCCTGGAGTCAAAGAGCTAAAGAGGTACTTAAGAGAAAAAGCCAATGAAGCATTTGGAGTCTGGCAAAGGGAGCCTAACAACAAGCCACATTCCTGACCTGTAATAGCCAATGGACTTTTGGAACTTAAAATCCACTCATTAATTTTTATTTTTAGTTTTATTTGAGAAAAACTTTCCAAAGTATTTTATTTGTGATGTGTAATTGTAGGAAAAGTTTCCAACTGAAACTCAATTTGACACCCCGCTCAGAAAATGTTGCAATTCGCAGGTAGAATGGAGTGGCCCAGTCACAAAAATTGCAATTTAGGCTGCCAGATTCTTCAACACAGCCACTGGTTTAGAATCACAGAAGAGAATAGTGCCTGATGAAACATAAGGTTTTTTTGGATTCTCCTTTCAAAATATTGCACATAAAAACCCGGTTCTTTCCACATAGGCAGCATTAACAGATTCTGATTTCACTTTGCTGAAATTCCAGAACCAAACCAACTTGTTCAGTGGCACACCCTATTAGAATGTAAACTGTATTGACATTGTGATGTTTCACTTTCATTGAAAGTTTGTTTTCGTGAAGGCTAATCCCTAAGCAACATGCTCCCTTTGTTGTTTTGTACTGCCCAGTAATGTTATACTGTGACTAAAAGTCAACTGGAGATGACTCTTGTTAAAAAAAACACAAGATTATGCAGAGTTGCAGTGGCATGAGAAGAATGATATTTATTTAATCTATTGCAAATGCTTATCTAATCTGGTTTTTAATTTGGATCCAGCTCCAAGGTTGTGACTGGAAGGAGCTTAAGTGTAATCAAATAAGATTAATTCTTTGATCATCTGTCCAGAGGAAAAGAGACATTTGACCATAAGTCTGACGGGATCAAGCCTGAAATATTGATTTCAACCTTGCTTTTCGTAGGTGTTTCTCTCTTTTCTGCTAGTTTGCTTGTTTCTCAATGATGAGATGGATTTGTTGATGGTGTGCTCTAATTGATAAGTTATTTTAGGTCAGCCAGTAGGAGGCAATCTACTTTAGCGCAGATTTGACTGATGCCAATGAGAAATAGAAGGAAATGCAACGAATGTGGGACTACTATAGCAAGAAACATACTTTTTTTTTGATACAGCTTGACCTGTGTGTCAAAGGTATGTTATTCAAAAGTAGGATTCAGCAGAGAACTCTTGTTGATTGTTAGGGGTGCTTTGGCTCAGTAACTTCCAAAGAATGATTTTCATTGGCTTAGGTGACCTGCTGGAACTTGAGCCTAGTTCATGAATGTAAAAGATATCCACTGCATGTATTTGATAGCTCATTAGGGATATCCATTTTCATGAAAATCATGTTTTATATTAAGAGATCTTTGACACTCCTTGAGGGTTCTGTTATTAGTTATTTAAAAAAATCTGGTTCTTGCAACTTCTGACTTTTCAGCCCAGTGTTGCCATATGATTCATAATAACATTAAAAAGCGTGCACTAAATTATTGGTGTAGTGATTACGTTTAAAATATCCAGTAAAATGAATGTGTTACCTTGTTCTACTATTGATATCTATGACAAGTGCATTCAGTAGGCCTATTACATTAGAGCTTAGCTCTGATTTATTTGCTCATGCTCTGCTCTGCTCTGCCTCATTATCTATCAGTAAAGTCTGAATAGCCCTTTCACAATCTGGCCTGAAATGTCTTAAAACCTGATTGAATTCATTCTTAATAATGTTCCTCATTTGGACACTATCGTCTATTTTCCTTGAATGAAAGTTACCTTGAGATGCAGCAGGCTGCACAGTTGTAACATGTTCATCAATGATAAAATGGTGTCTTCACTATCTGCTATGTCAGATGTGCTTTATTTAACACATACAAAATATTTTATTTGTAATCAACTTCCGATCTCGGGTGGGGTGGGGTGGGGGGTGCAGATTAAATCCACAAGATACCCTGGAAGATATGCTGGGCACCCCTCCTCACACAAGGACTGCATGGAAATTGCCTGGGAAATTCAAATTTTCAATGGGCAATTACCCTGCGCTGGAAAGCATCCAATACTCTGATTTAAATTGGAGACTTTGGATGGTTCCGACTCTCTTAGCAGAATAGTTGTTCAGGTAAAGTTAGAAGAATTAAAACCATTTCTAACTCCTGGGTTAACTCTTCTCCAACACCCCCCACTGGACCTCCCGATCTCCCGACCTCTGACTACCCCCCAACTAGCTCCCAACCCTCCCGCTACCCTCCTGAGCCCCTGACTACCTCCACCTCAATGAATACCGTCCCAACCCCCTGACAGCCTCCCCGAGCTCCTGACTACCCTCCACTTCACCAACTACCCCACTCGACTCCTGGACCACCCCCCTCCCAACTGCCCCCCTGATCCTGACAACCCCCCAATTCCCTGACTACCCCCCCAACTCTCCCACTATCCTCCTGACCCCCCGACTACACTCCACCTTCACGATTACTCTCCCTGCCCTCCAACTGCCTCCCTGAGCCCCTGACTACCCTCCACCACACTAACTACCCCACTTGACTCCTGGACCACCCCCCCCCCCCCCCCCCCCCCACGCCCCCCAACCCACCAAACTACCCTCCTGTTCCTGACTACCCCCAACTACCTGACTACCACCTGCCTCGAATGCCTCACACTTCCCCAACTACCCTCCCAACCCCCCCAGCTACCCCCACAACTGACCATCCGCCACCCCCCACCCCAACTGACCACACCGTACCCCCATCCTACCCACATATCTGACACACTTACCTTCTCCCTGGCTTTTCAAAGCAGCTGGGACCTTTTGCTTACCTGCTTTAAAGCAGCAAGTGCCATAAAAAGGGGGCATAGCTTCCTTTCCTCTGATGCTGCTGCCCTGGAACGAAGGCCTCAGGAACCCACTGCATTTTTCTGAGGAGGCCTTTGTCGAAAGGTCGGGTGTGAAATGTGCAGCTCCTGACTAAGACAAGTAAAAAGGAGCAGGGTGGCAATCTGACAGTGATTGCCACTCTTCAGAAATTCTGGCCCAATATCATTGAGTCATGTTCTCATCTCTTCACCTCATGACTATCCGCAGCAGAGATGGGAGACCAGTGAAACAATGGGCGGAATTGAATATTCCCCACAGGGGCCCCACCCAATAGTTGGGGAACAGGTCTGAAACCCATGGGAGGCCCGACCGAATTACGTTCCTCTCAGGCACTTAACTGGCCAGTGGGGGTCTTCCCTAGAGCTTAGGATCCCAGGAACAGAAATCTCATCTGCCGGGAGCTTCTGGCCAATCAGAGGCTGGCGGCTCTCCATTGATGGCAGCAGCATTGGGAGTAGTGGTTGCTGCCTGTAGTGCTCCAGGGACATCACCAGGGACCGTCGCTGGACCCCTGGACTTAAGTGAGCGAGGGCAAGTTTGGGGTCATGGGGAGGGGGGCACAGGAGAGGGGAGCATGGGAAATGAGAGGACAGGGCTGTTGGAGCCAAGGGCAGGGCATGACTTTCAGCCCCCCACCCACATTCTTGATGCTGGGTCCCTCAATCGGGCACTAAGTGCCTTTGAAAGTCATATCATCCTAGAAGGCTGCAGGCAAACCTAATAGGGTTTGCTGGGTAGCTTTTGGGAGGCAAGGGAATGCCATGTCACACGCATTTAACCCTTCAGCCACCACTAAATTGTGGTGGGCTCAGGGATAATTAGTGCCAATTAGCTCAATAATGAGCCTAATTGACATCCCGCTATGAGCGGGTGACCTTTCCACATTGGTCCATTCCCACACCTAATTTAATCACAGGAGGCTTCCCTGCCCACAGCAACCCGACATGCACACTCTCCGGCAACTAGGTGGCCTGGCCATCGTGTTTCCTGACATGATAAGCTGGACTAAATTCCAGTGCCCCAGATTCGAAGAATTTTGATGAATTGGTGGATCTCGTGAAGGGTCATTTTCAATCAAAGCCCTCAGTCACAACACAGAGGTTCAGGTTTAATTTGCAAAATAGAGCCCTGGGTGAGACAGTTGCATACTACGTGGCAAATTTGAAGCAGCTAACGGAACATTGTGAGTTCGGTATGGCTCAGTATGGTTCGGTATTCAGAAGAGATTATTGTCTGAAGTGAATTTGGATTTCAAGACGGCGCTAGAGATAGTGCTGGCCATGGAAAGTGCAGTAAGAGCAATACAGGGTGTGCAAAATGGCGCCGCTCTCCACATCGGGTGGGAAACCCCAGTCAAAAAGGATGTGAAAATGCAAGGCCCTGCCGAGAAGCAGGAGACAGTCCCCACTAGCTGAAGAATAAAGAAAAATAACTCAGCATCGAAATCGAAGAATAATTTTAATAGAGGTGGAAACAAGCAATCTTTTAGCGATTGGCAGTTTTAAAAAATCGAGTGCTATTATTGTCACAGAAATGGACATATAATGGGGCAATGCAAGGAAATATTTAAGCAGGCTTGTAAACAAAAGAAGAAGCCCAATGAAATCTACAATGTAGAAGAGCCTGAAACAACAAATCCACACATTTACTCGTATAATCTGAAAGTTGGAAAGACAGAACCAATATTCGTCACAGCGAAAGTAAATGGTAAACCTGTTGGAATGGAAGTGGACACGGGAGCTTCCACTATAGTAACTGGGGAACATACCTTCAGATATCTGAATAATGGTGAACATCAGTTAAGTTTAGAAGAAACAGCTGCCAAACTCAAAACATATACAGGTGAAGACATTCAAGTAAAAGGCATAAGCAGAGTGACTGCTCATTATGGAAGCCAATTGGCAAAGCTACCCTTGATGGTGGTAGCAGATGAATGGCCAAGCCTCCCGGGGCGAAATTGGTTAAAGGAGATTAAGTTAGAATGGGCTGAAATTTCTCAGTTGCGAGCAAGTGGGCTACCAGAGCTACTTTGAAAGTACACCAGCATCTTCAAGGACGAACTTGGGAAAATCCAGGGCCAGCAGGTAAAGATTCATGTGGATCCAGAAGCAACCCCTCGCTTCATGAAGGCAAGACTGGTGCCATATGCCCTGTGAGAAAAAGTCGACATTGAGCTGAACAGACTAGAGAAACTGGGCGTTATACAACCTGCTCAGTTCTCAAAATGGGCAGCACCCATAGTCCCTGTCCTTAAACCCGACCAAAGTATCCGAATTTGTGGAGACTACAAACTGATATTTAATAAAGTAGCTAAGCTAGACAGGCACCCCATTCCAAAAATCGAAGACCTGTATGCCAAGCTGGCAGGAGGGACAATGTACACAAAACTTGACAAGAGTTGTGCTTATCAACAACTAGAGTTGGATAATGTCTGCTGGGAATTTGTCACAATTAATACCCACAAGGGGTTGTACCAATATACAAGATTGCCTTTTGATGTCTCCTCAGCTTGCGTTATCTTTCAGAGAACAATGGAAAACTTACTGCAGGGACTGCCCCAGGTTGTAGTCTATTTAGACGATGTATTCGTGACAGGATTCACTGAAAAAGAGCATTTGGCAAACTTAGAAGAAGTTTTAAAACATTTCTTGCAAGCTGAAGTGCGTCTAAAAAAAGAGAAGTGCACGTTTCAAGCGAGGGAGGTAATCTATTTGGGACACCAGGTAGATTCACAGGGCCTCCACTCGGTTGAGGAGAAAGTGAGACCAATAAGAGAGGCACCTGCGCCAAAGAGCACCTCAGAGCTCAAATGATTCTCAGGAATGATTAACTGTTATGAGCGGTTCTTACCCAATTTGTCTACAGCTGGGCCCCCCTGCATTCTCCACTCAAAAAGAACCAACGTTGGTCTTGGGAGGTGACCCAGAAAGAAGCTTTCATAAAGGTGAAACAATTGTTGCACTCGTCCAATCTATCAGTGCATTACGACCAGACGAAATAATTGATGCTGACATGTGACACATCTCCCTACAGAGTGGGAGCAATGCTCTCATTGGATGGACAACGACACGGAACAGCCAATAGGTTACGTATCAAGAACGCTCACCATAGTGGAAAAGGGACTCGCAGATAGGGAAAGAAGGCCTATCCATTATCTTTGGATTCAGAAATCTCACCAGTACGTACACGGCCACCATTTTACAATTGTTTCTGACCACAAGCCATTGCTAAGATTGTTCAGTGAGGACAAGGCTATACCACCCATAGCCTCAGCAAGAATACAACGAAGGGCTTTAATTCAGGCAGCATACAAATACACTTTCATAGATAGGCCTGGCAATCAAATTGCAAACGCCAATGCCCTTAGTCGTTTGCCTTTACAAGAAAATGATGAGCATATATCAGTTCCACAGGAACTTGTTTTACTGTTAAATTTCTTAGATTCCTCGCCGGTATGCGCTTGACAGACCAGAGACTGGACAAGTCGGGACCCAGTCCTGTCTCAAGTACAAGAACAAGTACTGCATGGTTGGTCACAGGAGCCCATACCTGATGAAGTGAAACCGTACTTCAACAGAAGACATGAAATAACCAGCCAGGATGGCATCTTATTGTGGGGAGCATGAGTGATAGTTCCTCCAAAGGGAAGGGAGCCACTTTTAATTGAACTACACAGTGCCCATCCAGGAATTTTCTGAATGAAGACCATAGCATGCAGCTATCTATGGTGGCCTGGGATGGATGGCAAAATAGAGAGTTTAATAAAGCACTGCGTGCAATGTCAGCAACTGCATAAGTTGCCAGTGACAGTTCCATTACACACATGGGAGTGGCCAGGTAGACCCTGGGTGCAGTTTCACATTGGATCTTTCCTGGGAACAATGTTTCTGCTCATTGTCGGTGCCCAGTCAAAATGGCTGGACCTATATGAGGTGAAGTCACCGTTGGCTCCTACAATTGAGAAACTACATCAAAGTTTTCCCATTTACGGACTACCAGAAGTAGTCATTTACAATAATGGCACAGCATTTATGAGTGCTGAGTTTCAAAGGTTTATCAGCCTTAATGGTATCACTCATGTAAAAACTTCCTCAAATGGACTGGCCAAAAGGGTGGTTCAAACGTTCAAGGCAGGCATGATAAAGCTAACTGGCGATTCCTTGGCAACCAAGCTAACATGTTTTCTTTTTCACTACAGGACTACCCCTCACACAACAACAGGTGTGACACCTGCAGAGTTATTGTTGAAATGCCACCTCAGGGTGAAATTGAGCTTAAAAATGCTGAATTTAGAGGGGAAGGTGGAAGCCAGAAAAAGACACGACTGGCATAGTCACAAGACAAAATTTACTGTGGGAGAGCTGGTACACGTGAAGAACTTCGGACAAGGACCAAAGTGGTTACCAAATGAAATAAGTGCGGTGACTGGACCTCTATTTTACCATGTGGGGGTGGAAGGCCGGATCATCTGTAAACATGTGAACCATTTAGGGAAGAGAGAGACAAATCACCAAGATTTGGTTCCACCAGTGATCATGACTGGGTCTGTGTTTCCTGTTGAGGATATTCAACCCAGGACTGACATGTTTGATGTCCCTGTAAGAGTTGAGGATACAGAACCGCAAGTGCCCATCGAAGCACCTGATGTTCAGGCAACTTTGGAAAAGGAGGTTCCCGACAAAGAATCTGAAGTTGTGGAGCTGTGATATTCCACATGTACCAGGAAACCACCTTAAAGACTGAACTTGTAAACTCCTTACCTAGTGTAAATATTAATTTGTCTTGAAAAATATGTATTTGTAAATATAATATGTATAGCCGAGTTTAAGGAGGAGGAATGTAGTAATTATGGTTTTGCTTAGTGTGTAATGTACCTTTAAGAATAATACTTGTTAAGGAAGATCACATGATCTGTAGTAACCAATAGGAGAGTAGCACAGGCTACCTCAGAGTCAGTGTAGCCATAGAGTTGGAGTTGAAAGCGCACTGTAGTTGCTGCTGAGTATATTGTAAATAAACTTAATGTTTCCACCCCAGAAGTGTCTGCTGATCAACTCTATCTTCAATAGTAGCAATTCAGCCACCCTTACAACATTTGGGCTGCTTTTTAATTAGTATTTCACCCCTTGGACCTTCATATAAACTTATCTTGATGGATCAGTTGTGTAACAGAGATATTTTACGTTAATGAGTAGATCCTCCTTTCAAGCTCAATTAAAACAATAAGATGAATAATAAATAAATAAAATATCCAGCAGGGAAAGTAAGCCCTATTCTGCTTTTTGCCCAATCAGTGAGAAGTAAATCCCTCAGCCATGGTACATCTGGCTCCTCCGCAGGAAATGTACACAAAGAACCTGTCAGAGATCTGCCAAGCAGACTGTACCTGGCCTTGAGAAAAAAGCAACTAGAATAGGCCCTCTTCCTGCAGGTCCATTGTCTTCTCCACTGTGCAGCTAAGAGGATCCCCCATTTGATCTCTGAATGGACCCCTCGTTACACTCCTCGTTCACAGCCCTTGTACCCAGGTACAACCTTCGGGAAAACTTTAATCCTCCCCATTGGTGATCCTGCCCATGTGTACTCAAAATGGCTGATCAATATACAAAATATTAATAGGTTATCAAGGCCACTTTGGAACTTTTACTCAAGAAAGCGATACATAGGGAGGAATTCATTTCCTGTACTCAGCTTCAAACTCTGCATCTTTCATCCACCATAAACTCCACCTTTAAAAACTTTTAAGACCTATCGTTTCGACCAAGGTTTGGTCACCTATCCTAATAATCTCACCATGGTTTGATGCTCATTTCTTTACCCCTTGTATCTGTTCTTTTTCTTGCCTGTTCTTCTTGAGAAGCAAGGAGCAGTAAATGCAATGAATTGGTCTTTAGCTATGTAATCAAGTTGATCCAGATCTAGCATTTAGCAAAGGCCAATCTTGCCAACATCACACAAAATCACTGAGGTGAAACTAATAAAACTGTTGAAAGCACAATCACTGAAATGAGCTGTAAAAATAGATTGAACTGAAGATATGGTGTGAATACTCTCTCACTAAATGTTCACTCACCTGGTAAGATAATTATACTTTTGCAATCGAGGACTTTGGTTCTTTAGAGTGAATGGAAGCTTTGAATGCACGAGAATGGGCTCTTGTGTTACATCTTGAACGATACCTCCTACTTCTGAAATAGTAGTAGACAGATAAGTTGGTACCATCATGTCCCGATGGATCTTCTGGGTCAATCAAGTGGATTGTCTTCAACAAAAAAACCTTGCCAATTAAAAGACTTGAGAGCTAAAAGTCTCCAGTTTCATCAGTGGTTGTTAAGATCAAGGCTATCCAGCACACACGACAGTGTATTGCATAGTTTTGCTGTTTATGAAACCGTTCATCCTGAAGAAAGTCTATGGAATCTTCTGCAGCAGTGGTTTGGTGGCCTTCTTCCCACCCTATTTGTGATGTTTCTACTAGTAAGGTGGCATTCCCTCTAGCACAGTTCCCTGACTTGGACTAATGTAGAGTCTAAAAGATTTCCAGTAATGGAGATTAAAATGTATAATTGAAACATTTTTAAGGTCACATAAGCCCAGATATGACTCAGATGGAACACACACCTTTGTCACCTGATCTGTAAGTACTCCCTAAGAAATCTGGCCTTATTCCCGTATATATATTTGCTGTCCTCCAGTTTTTCAGTTCTGATATTGTCATCCTTAATGTGGCACAGAATTCTTGAACACTGACATTGACCGGGCCATAGCATTCTGTGATATTACCATAAATTAAATTGATTACCATTAAGGATATGCTAAAATGAAAATGTGGGAGCCTTCTTGGAGAAAAAATATACATAGACATGCTCTTGAAAGTTAGATAGTTGTATCTCTTGATTATCACAGAATTACATAGAATTTACAGCACAAAAACGCCATTTGGCCCAATTGGCCTGTGCTAGTGTTTATGCTCCAATGAACTTCTTCCTACCTGACTTCATCTCATTCTATCTGCATAACCTTCTATTTCTTTCTCTCTTATATACTCATCTAGGTTCTCCTTAAAGGCATCATTGCTGTTTATCCCTTTTCATTACCTTCCTGACTCTAGAGCAAGATTACTCACTGACAATGTTGAAGGCCACAATATCAACATCCATATGCAACATTTCTTCAACTGCCTGTAGGTGCATGGAATTGCACATCTGCTGAGGATCTCAGGTGAAGGGGAAGCGGGTGAGAAGTGGCACGTAGGTGGCATTATGAACATTTTTGTGGTACAACGTTGAAAGTCTTTACCTAATCTGATAAAGAATTGTCATAAAAAAAACAGATGATCTCAGATATCGCTTTTTATGTTTTTGCACTTCAAGCTGCATAATTTGTTTAGGTTTCCCTGGAGCAGCTAAAATATAATCATGTAAACACTTAATTCATGTTTTGGAATTGGTTCAAAGGTTGACTTTGTTCTTCCTTTCCTTCTTTTGTAGGATAACAAGGATTTCATGGTGGCAATTTCTATGATGGAAATTGTGCTTTGATCCAAACTACTTTTGAAAGCACAATTTATATTTGGAAAAAACTTAAACACATCTTACATGGAACATAAAACTGTTCTTTCTATGTGGGATATTGCGATTAAATTTACAAAATTTCCATTTGAGTCATCTGACCCATAGAGCTAATCAAGAAGTAGGGGGCACAGGTTTAGAATAAGCGGTTTCCCATTTAAGATGTAGATAAGGAGGAATTTCTTCTCTGAGCGTTGTTCATCTTTAGAATGCTCTTCCCCAGAGAGCAGTGGAGGCTGAGTCATTGAATATGTTCATGGCTGAGTTAGATTTTTGATGTGCAGGAGAGTCAAGGATTATGGGGTGGAGTGGCAGGGTGGGGATTGGGGGTGTGGTGCAGGAAGAAAAGTGGAGTTGAGGCCATGATCAGATCAGCCATGCTCTTATTGAATGGCAGAGAGGGCTCAAGGGGCCAAATGGCCTACTCCTACCCCTATTTCTTATGAAAGAACATATTTCACATTCCAAAATATCACCGTGCCATGTTGAGTTTACTTATATATTTTCAACCCCACCATGTGGCTGAATGAAGGTCAGATCAAATTCAAAATTGGATAAGATTCAACTTCCATTCAACAACCTGGTTGTGGACCTGGATTCAGATTTTGCCACATAAAGCATTAAGCAGAACAGAGTGGAACACTCTGTAAAACCTGCTGCATCCAGCCTGGTTTGCAGGTCAAAATTAAACTGATTTTTTATTTGTTGCACTTTGCTTCATCTATTCATTCACAAGTTGTGGCCGGCGCAGGCAAAGCCAGCAACATTGCCCATCCCTAAATACCCTTGAGAAGATGGTGGTAACAACTGAGTGGCTACGCCATGTCAGAGGGTAATTAGAAGTCAACCACAATGTAGCCACATAAAAGCCAGACAGCGCGATTCCTTCCCTGAAGAACATTAGTGAACCAGTTGGGGTATTTTTTTTGACAATCTGGTGGTTTCATAGTCACCATTACTGAAATTTATTCCAGATTTATTTAATGAGCTGAATTTAAATTCCCCAACTGCCGTGATAGGATTTGAATGCAGTTGGCTGGATTATTAGCCCATGCTTCTGGATTACTAATTCAGTAATTTAATCACTCTGCTACAGCACCCAATATACAATTGATATACATACAACCAGCTACTCGTAAGTGCAACCTCTGATATCCATGTACTCACATGTGTTTTTAAAATGTATTGCTTTCAATGGAATTACCTCACTGAGAGTCAGCAGTAAAATCAAAACACCTCTTATCAGTCCATTGTCTCTGCTAAACCAATGTAAGAAAAACATTAATGACAAGTGACAATGTATTTTGAGGTCGGCATATTCCGCTTATCTGTAATTTGCCTGTATATTCATTGGATATTTATTCCTATTTGTAGCTGTGATAAAGATCACTTCAAGAAAATTAAGTCTAAAATACATCAAAACATTCTAAGCATGCTTCAGATGAGAGTTAAACTGAGGCTCCATTTAATCTCTGAGGTGGATGTAGAAGTTCCCAAGGCATTATTTTGAGGAAGAGCAGGAGAATTCTCCCTAATATCCTCGTCAATAGACCATAAGATGTAGGAGCAGAGGTAGGCCATTCGGCCCAACAAGTCGGCTCTGTCATCTAATGGTACCGTGGCTGATCTGATAATCCTCAACTTCACTTGCCTACCTTTTCCCCATAACCCTTGATTCCCTTACTGATTAAAAATCTGTTTATCTCAGCCTCGAATATACTTAATGACCCAGCCTCTACAGCCCTCTGCGGTAAAGAAATCCACAGATTCACTACCCTCTGAGAGAAGAAATTCCTGTCTTAAATGGGCAATCCCTCACTCTGAGATTATGCTCTCTGGTCCTAGACTCTCCCACAAGGGGAAACAACCTCTCAGCATCTACCTGTCAAGACCCTTAGAATCTTATATGTTTCAATAAGGTCACCTCTCATTCTTCTAAACTCCAATGAGTACAGGCCCAACCTACTCAACCTCTCCTCATAAGAAAATCCCTCCATACCTGGGATCAACCAAGTGAACCTTCTCTGGACTGCCCCCAATGCCAGTATTTACCTCTTAATTATCAGCACTAAAATCTGGTTATTATGACATTGTTGTTTGTAGAACCTTGCTGTATACTAATTGGCTGCTGTGATTCTGGCATTACAACCTGTAACCTGGCTACAATCCAAAACGGAAGCACAATTCTCTGTATAGTGCCTTGGGACAATCTGAGGTCATGAAAGGTGATATATAAATGCAAGTCTTTTTTTATTTACTTTAACATGACACTTGGTGATATATATGGTCATAATACCAGAACAACTTCTACCATTCTGCAAGGATATATGATGTAAAAAATTAACACATATCGTAGATTGTTGGCAATATACAAGTTATTCTGCAAGCTGAGGCTCCCACTGTAGAGCCTCGCTGACTGGGAGCGAGGATCAGTGAATCAGATGGGGAGGTCAGTTAACATACTCGATTTTCTGGTTGTTGAAACTAATGACCGGAAAATCGGCAGCACTGTGAATGAGGCACGCTGATCTCCACACCCGATTCTGTTCTGTGCTTCTAGCAAGTGAGGTTCCAAGGCCAGAATCTTGTCTCGCAAAATTGCCCCTTATATCTTTATTCAAATTTACTCCTGTAATTCGAGTATAACTGGGCACAATTGTTACACCTCACGTCCAGCACACAGCCGTGAGTTTTTTTACGAAGAAAAGGACAGATCCCACAATGTGATGAAGATCTGATTAAAAACCCCAGAACTGAAAGCAATAAAACAGAGTGTGACCATCCAGTGACCATCCATCATTGATAAATGGGCATAATCACTGAGTGTAATTCCTCCCCCACCCCAAAAACACCAATAAGATCCAGAATTAATTTTACAAGAGAATGTGCCTTTTGTTGCTCTTACTCTGTTGCCCATGTCTTAACAGCAACATATCCTGTTCCTCTATCACCACCATGCTTACTGATCTATGTTGGTTCCCAGTTGAGCAATGTCTTGATCTTAAAATTCTCATTCTTGTTTTCAAATCCCTCCATGGCTTTGCCGCTCCCTGCTTCCATAATCTCCTGCTATCCCACAACCCACCACAAACACTTTCACAAGTTTATTACTCAAATGAAAGGCAGAGATTTAGGGCCCAGGAGAGAAGGGGTGCAGAACGTGCCAAATGCCAGGGTCCAGGGGCTGGGGGGGAGGGTGGTGGCTGAGGCTCAGTGTTTTAAATGGCATCCAGACTGAGCAGCAGACCCGAAAGACCGGCTTAAAATAAAAAAGCTGTCAGCTTGACAGTTCCAATTCTTTTTAAACTGGTCTTTCAGGTCAGGTTCAATGACAGTTGCTGCAAATAGGAATTGCTGCTGCTTCCAACCTTTGGGCAGCTTCATGGTGCCTGTTTTTTTTTTGAAAAGCCCATCAGAAATCATGAAGCTGTCCAAAGGCTGGAAGCAGCAGCATTTCCTATTCGTAGCAACTGTTAGGGGAGTGCTCTCGGTTAAATGTCTAATGGTAAGCCTCTGTCTTCATTTTAGAGCTAATTGGAAGCTGTGTTGCGGGGAGATGGGGTGGTGGGATGGGGGGGGGTCAGATAGAAGGGTGGGATGGGGGGGCAGGGGAGTAGGATGGGGTGAGGGAATGAGGGGATGGTGGGTGGGGTGGGGCCTAAATTTTCATTATGCCCTAAAGTAGACACAATTCTGATAACATGATGTGTTGATGTACCAGAGGCTTGAGAATCTTGGGCCTCATCAAAATAAATGAAAGAAACTAAAAACTGGGATTGATACAAAACAGGGTATTGACTCACTATCGCCTGTTTTATTACTTTTGCAAAGTCAGAGAACAAAACCCTTATTTGTCACTAGAAGATTGCCTAAAGAAAGGTTTTACAAATCTCTACACCATCCCATGTTCACCCCAGATAGGCTGTAAATTCACAGTGTGCAACACAATTTGTATGGCTGCTTCTGGGGGATGGGGAAACAATCTGATTCTTGAGTTAAGGCCATACTGAATTTTTGTACCATGTATCATTCTTCTCTGAAAAGGTCTGATCAACAATTCAATCTACACTTTTCATGAGCTGCTGGTAGGTGTCTTATTGTCGAACCCTGAGGTTAGTGCTATTAGCATAAAAGGAACAGATGCAGTTGATGGTATATTGTGGATTGGCACCAGAGAAGTCAGGATAGTAAGGTTGTGTGAGCTAAAGAGTTGAATTGTTTTATAAATGTAGTTATTTCTTTGTTGCCACTTCCTTAACATCAGTTGATTGCTCTATGAGTAATTATCCTTAGAGAATCAGCATTGGGCCTCCAATTTCACCATCGCTACAGTCACTCTGCCTACTACATGCAGGTGTAATGAAAGAGAGACAAAAGCTACATTTATACTGCATCTTTCATGATGTCCCAAATCTCTTTACAGCCAATTAAGTACTTCTGAGTGGTAGTCACTGTAGGTAATGTTATCAAATAGTCGAGCAGGCTCAAGGGGCCGAATGGCTTAATCCCACTCCTAATATATATATTCATATGTCATCTGGATGGATGAGATAAGCTGGGCTAGGTTGTCATTGTAACCCATAATTATCTTGTGAACAGAGAGTGGAATCATGGCTGGAGTTCTGTTTATTTCATTGCTAATGAAAGTTCACTGTGAACAGACTTTGTGGGGTGAAATCATCAGGATAGAACTGTGTAAAGGGCTTATAGTGAATCAGTAACCTGTTTTACACTGCATATGATTCTCAGGAGTCTTTTCCATTGATTTCAATCTTGTCCTTTTGTCTACTTACCTATTATCCATTCTAGGTGCTTTTATCAGCTTTTTGAGGTATCGTAATATTGTGATAAAGTTGTATTGCACAGTAGATATTAAAAACATATTGTAGTGAGGAGAAGCAATCAGCAGAGCCTTCAGACTTGCTGATCAAGAAAACATAGGTAAAATTGTGAACCATTCAGTTTCACCACAACCTTCTTAAGTGCAATTAGGGATGGGCAATAAAAATGCTGGCATAGCCAGTGACATTCATGTCCCATGAAAGAATGTAAAAAATGTCTTTGTCCACTGCCCTCTTAAAAGTTGTGTCGCACAGAGACACCTGAGGGCACCAACACTTCTCACTGACAGTGAAGACCTATATTGTTCAAACATTCCACTTTGTTGCTCAGGAGCCATTTAATCTTTTTACCCTGCAAGATTACTGATGAAAATAGAATCCAATTACACCCCTTGTATGAAATAACTCTATTGAATAATGTCATGCGCTCAGGCAGGAGAAAGTCTTCTATTTCTTCTCCAGAATGGAAAGATCTTGTGCAGTTTATCTGGGTTACAAATATTGAATCTTTACCCTAAATATGAGTTTACTGTCACTGTGTCCATATGGTGCAATGTGCAGAACATATTAATGAGGGCTGAGGCAGTCACCAAAATCAGTATTATTGACTGCACAGTATTATAAGTAACTGATGGGAGATTTTCCTGTCAAATTAACAATATTGCATGATGTTGTTAAAGTAAATTTTTTACTTCCTGGTTTGCTTAATACTTGCAGTGGGATCACCCATAGGGCACACACAAACTCACACAGCATTATATAATTGCTGCCTTTAATATTAATGACCCACGCTACATATATATCAGACGATATTTGTAACCAGATGCCAACAATGGGTGTTGTCATTTTGCTTGGACCTTTCTCTGATTGATTAGTGAATTGATTGTTGAATCTTGAAAGGGGAAAAAATATCATGCTTAATTGAGGGGGTGGGTTAATGTGGGGAGGGGGGAGTTCGGGGCCCGGAAACTGAAGAAGCACTAGGATCCATGATTTTCCCCTCTGGTACTGTGTACATAACAACAAATGCCAGAAAATGTTTTGTACAATATTTGGTAAAAGCAATTTCCAGTGTACACCATTGGTTAATGCATTCAATTGAGATGCCTGTTCATCAATTGAGCCAAATAGCTATTTAAAATAATTAGATTGTTATCCCATTTATTTTAAGCAATTTAGTTCAAATTGTAAGCGGGGATTTAATGCATGCCTATTAACCAGCACATTACGACATTTCTGCATAGGATTTAAACTTGGAACTGACTCGTGTGAAGCAGATAAACTGTAGATTTATACAACAATCCAGCTTTAAACATGCTGAAGTGTCACATGAAACAGAGGTTTCCATTTACTTAAAAACCCAGGCAATAAATGAAAAATCTTCTCAAACTAGATCATTTCCACTCCATAAAAAATAAAGGGCTCAAAACAGCTGCTGCACTTTTAAAATTATGATTAGGGACTGCATTTTTTTTTTGTTTTTGTTTTTGTTTTTGTTTCATAGCTCTATCACTAGCGCATTTGCTCCCATGTTTGGTTTGGACAATAATGTCTTTCACATTACAGGGCTTGGTATATTCAAAATTTCAACATTTGGAAAGCAAACAGCAAAACCTTTCCCTGATGGACATATGTGTCTTCCTGAGGACAGTTTCCATGACATGCAGACAAATAATGATGGATCATTATGATTCATTAAACCGGAGCTTGGCCAGCCTCCAAATGGAGAGGGCTCATTTAGACAAAACAGGAAAAAAAAAGCCCTCAACCTTTCATGGGTTAAGCAACAAGTAATCTTAGAAATCTAGTGTTTATGTGGCACAAAGGCCACCCATCTAACTCCTGGAAGTTTTTTTTCTTTTACAGTGGGAGACATAATTATGACATTATTTGCCAGACCACAGGAGAAAAAAAAAAGCTTTAATGTATGAATGCCATGTTACAATAGCATTGCTTCACTTTATTTATTTTCCATCTTCATTATTTTCAAAGTTAGCCCCAATTAAATGATGTACAAAGACATATTGATTCCATGGTTTCATGCGGAATGCAGAGATAATCTATGCATTTTTAATTATAGTTGGTCAATTATTGTGGTATTCTAGTAAAGACATTTTCTTCAATAACACAGATGCAAATGTTGAAAGATATAATTGATTCGTTTATAGTTAGTTAGGAATCAAGTGTAATTCCAGCGTGTATTTGAGGTGAATAAATATGCATTCAGAGCTCGAGAGGAATTCAAGAAGCACTTGGCCACGTGCTTCTCTTAAAATTATATTCCTGGCTATTTACAGTTTATAGAATGCATTAAAGTATTGTGTTTACCTCTATAGTGCAAAAGACCTGTAATTAGGAAGACTTTACATGAACCCAATAATGGTAAATTTTGTTAAAGAACATTTTGGTCAAAATAATTATTTCCGACATTGCCTATTTTATTGAACTGCTTTTTATGGGTGCAATAATACAAATGTTGATGGTTCCCATGGTGATGTGGCTCAGGATCTGTTCTGTTATTGGTTGACCTTTGTTCTTGTGATACTCAGCTTTGTAAAGCAACTTTCTCGGCCTGAACCATAATAACTATAAGGCAGCATATGGAGAGGGCAGCACTTGGCCAGCAACTCTAAATACTGCTTATTGACATTACCGTTCTCATTGTTTTTAAGTGTTAGTACTGGGGGCTTCACAAATGAGAAGAATATTATAAAGAGCAAGCTTAAAACACTTTCCACATGAATACAGCAGCCTCTTTAAAATATCCAGATTATCAGAATGAACAAAAATTACATGCCGCCTCATTCCGCACCTTAACTTCTTAAAATCACTTATGTGTGATTTAAACTATAATCCACTTCTCATCACAGAAGTTTGTGCTAACCTACTCAACTACACTATTTCATTAATGAAACAGGTTATCTGGTCATTGTCACATTGCAGTTTGTGGGACCTTGCTGAGTGCAAATTGGCTGTCATGTTTCTTGCATTACAATAGTTACTACACTTTAAAAAGTACTTCATTGTCTGTATAGTTCTTTGAGACACACTAAAGTTGTGAAAGCTGCTATATATAAATACAAGTCTTTCATTTGTTTCTTTCACTATACTGTGATGTTTCAGCACATTTAGGGCTATTGTTCCACCAAAAATCTGGCTGCGATGTTTCAATATAGAAGTTATCCTGACACACAGAGGTTGATTGAAAAATCAGGGGCAGAATTTTCCGCTCAGTGGACAGGCGCACGCCTGACCCGCTCGAGCGTGAAATGGCACGCATTGACATCAGCCGAGCGTTCGTGTGATAGTTCAGCTGGCGGGCACCCGCCAGAGTCGGCAGCACACCCGCTGACAATTAAAAGGCCTGTTAAGGCCATTCAATAATCAATCGACTTAAAGTTTTCACTGCGCGTCCAATCTAACAGTTGGCGGGCAGACGAAAAGGCCAAGCGGCCTTTGCATTATTTTGGAAACCTCATCCACGGACGCGATGAGGTTTCCAAAAGCAAATAAAAATAAAACAAAAGTTTTAAAATTTAATTAATAACATGTCCCTGCTCATGTGACTTTTATTTTCTTTATTTTCTTTTTTAAAAATGCTTCACCTCTGTGCCTCAGGGAGATTTTCAAGCGTTCAGTCATGCGTATGCACGAAGTCCGTGCTCGGCCCACTCGCCACCACCCCGCCCCCCGCACAGGCAGCGAAACCGCAGTCTGAGCCCGCCCGCCAAGGGCAAAATTCTGCCCCAGGTATTTCTCAATTTATCATCATCTCCATTCAAAATTATGCCCAGCGCTACATTAATAACTTTTCTGACACTTGTTCACAGTAAGTTGTGCATCCGATGCTTTAGCAGTTTTATTACAAATGTTTCATTCATTAACATAATTGTAATGTTTGACATCACACTTAATGAAGAGAATTTTCCACTCCGGGACTAAGTCCCGTGGCAGGGGTGGGGACAGGCCGAGTTTCCCACTCTGGAGGCCAGTGGGAATTCACACTGTATCGTGCGACTCCGGCCTCATTGATTATGCAAGCGGGGCTTTCCCGATATATCGTGCGCCAGGGCAGGCTGATGGTGCACGCCCCGCTCTCATATCCAGGCGCCCATATTTAAAAAGCACCCGCTAGCAACCTAGCGAACATTGAGGGCGTAAATGGCCCGAAGAGGACAGGGAGCCCCAGCAGTCAAATTCAGCGATGCCTACCTGGGCATCCTGCTCAATGAAGTGGAGGCCAGGAGGAACATCCTCTATCCAGAGGATGGGAGAAGACTGAGGAGGGAGACAAGCCCGGCATGGGAGGAAGTCTCCAGGGCAGTCAGTGCCCATGGTGTGCACCGGAGGACTACTCTGCATTGCAAGAGTGGATGAATGATCTCTTCCTCTCTGCCAGGATAAGTGAACCCTCAACTACTCACACTCGCCTCACTGAATGGTACAGCAGACATAGGCCTCAGTGGCAATGTGATAAAGTGATACCTCAGAGCCATGCTGCAATCCATCTACTCTGTAGCTGGAGAGGCCACTGTGGTTCCCTGACCCTTACACACAGAGAGCTCAGATGCCGTCTGGGAGCGGAGGCGGTTGGGGGGGTGGGGATGAGGGTCAGGCATTGAGGGCACCAGCAAGCACTGCTAATGGCATGCCTCCATCAGCTTTATCGTCCTATCTGCATGGGCTCACCGCCCTGGAGGGTGCTGCCCCAGAGCCCTTGGGGACAAGGTGCAGTGCATCAATCTCATGGCACACAATCCAGCGGGTTATTTGTAAGAGTGGAAGCATGAGAAAGATACATGAAACCCAATTGCACCCAACCCCACCTTCTCTCTTTGTGCAGGATAAGTTAAGCCATGATAGGAGAGAGTGGGAGAAGACGCGAGGGGGCTGGCCACCACTTCAAAGGCTACCTCGAGGACTCTATAGCTCAGATAGCAGGAATGGACCAGATCAGAGCCTGCGGAGATGGAGAGGTAGGTGTGCAGCCTCCATCCAGTAAGGATCCATACATGTCACATTGAAACCTAAGGGTCACACATTCCTCCATGTTGGAGACAGCTCATACAGTCACTCATTCTCTCCTCTCTCATTTACAAGTGTCAGAATGAAGAGAGCAAGGCCCTGTTCAGGCAAGCCCAGAGAGGACCGAGGACATTGCGGAGGAAGAAAGTGCACCTGTAGAGGCATCACAGTGGTCATCTGCACCCTCCACCAGTGCAGACACACACACACACACACACACACACCTCGGTGGATATTAGATCTAGGTTAGGAACAATCTCACATTCTGGTGGTCACTGCACGGACACGTGTCTGCAGCAGGAGGAGGCAGGGTCAGCCAAGCTCACCAGCACTTGGAGGACTGCTGGGGAAGAGGCATCTGTGAGGTTGATGAGGCGCCCCTGGAATTGGTCATCCACAAGATGCTGGTGAGGAAGCAAGAGGGGGGCAAACATGAGGCAGAGGTGGTGGAGGCACAGGAAGTGGAGCAGTCTATTCGCCTGCTCTCTGATGAAAAGCATGCATGCGTGGAGGTCTCCATGGGGAGGGTGGCACATTCCATGGAGAACCTGGTCCAGCAAATTCTGCCAGAGATGCGCTCCATCTGCCATTCTGCCAGACCTGCACTCCATCGCTGTAGCCGTGGGTGAGCTTTTGCAGTGGCTATGCATGACAGGCCTGGGGCACCTCGACTCCCTCTAGGTGCCACTTCCGTTCAAGGTGTCAGGCAGGGACCCTTGGGAACCCAAAGGGAGGAGGAGCGTCATTTGGACACCCCTGGGACCTCCACTCAGGACTCTCTGAGGGTGTCCAGCCCTTCTGAATTCCCCTTTGCCTGTGATCCCTTCGGATTCATCCTCTGTAATCACAGAGGGAGCAGCTGCCCCACAGCCAAAGCCCCAGGCCCCGGAACTCCAAAGGACGGCCACCAAGGTCATCCAAGGCAACAGGGCCAACTGGTCAGCAAACTGCCTCCACCCCTGCTGCGATGTTGGCAGAGCACTTAGAAGAAGTGGTAGGGAGAGAAAAATTAAGATGTTTTGAATTCACACGCGGCTGCACGGGTGCACTATGATTTTTAAACTTATCACAGCTTTGTAAATATAGCCCACTTTCGCTTTATTTATGGCTGATGTGGATTATTTGTGATACTCCTTAAGCCTGTGCGTGCACCACACCCCGCCCCCCTCCCCCGCCATCTCCCAAGGGACACCCCATGAATCCTTGAACCAGGCATGTGCAGGGCCCTTGTGAGCAATGTGTAACAAGCCTCCCGCGCACACTGAGCCTTTGCCCTTCACGCTCTCATCTGTTCCAAGGCCCTAGCATTGTGAGTACTATACGCTGGGATTCCCCTTCAGTTGTCCAGTTGAGCTGACCTGCATCTCCGCCCATCCCCGATGACCCAACTCCCAAGCAGCATCTCGAGATCTCCACCTCAAGGCTCTGCATAATTGCCAGCAGCCATGGTGCATGTAACGTTTGAAGTTGAGTTGAATAACTTTTTCCCTTCACCCGTCACCCACACCCTGCGCCCCCCCCCCCGCCCCACCAAACCATTGACCCACAAGGAATCACTTTTGACGTCCCCATGGTTACCCTTCAACCCTTCACTATCATCTCCATCCTATGCAGGTCAATTTTGAAGTCCCCTACCTTCCCTAAAAGCCCACCCCCATCATAATGCCCATTCCCATCATTCTTCTGACCCCCAGAATCCATTAATCATTCCATCTCCCCTCCAACAACCCTCAGCACCTCTTCACCCGATATCACCGAACCCTCACCCTACTGGCTCCCACTGCTCCTTCAACCAGCACCATCCCCTCCTATCACCGATTCACTGAGTATGCCCCCCAGGACTCCTCAGTTAACATTACAGACCCCTCCCTCTGAACCCCTTTCCCCTCTTCCTCCCCCATGCCCGTTCACACCTGCACACACCTCCTATACCCATTAATACCTGCCCTCTCTGTCATGCCCATTCACACCTGCATAGCCCCGCCATGCCTGTTCACACTAGCACACACCTTCCATGACCATTCATACCCTCCATGCCTGTTCACACCTGCACACACCTTCTTGCCTATTCATTCCTGCACACCATCCCCATGCCTGTCCACACCTACACACTCCCCATGCCTGTTCACACCAGCACACCCCCCATGCCTGTCCACACCTACACACCCCCCATGCCTGTCCACACCTACACACCCCCCATGCCTGTTCACACCAGCACACCCCCCATGCCCATTCACACCAGCACACCCTGCCATGCCAATTCACACCTATACACCCTGCCATTTCCGTTCACACCTACAAACCCTGCCCCCACCCGCACTCAAGCATGGCCCTTCCCACTCTCCCACTCAATACCACCTCACTCATTCCACACAGCATCTGTCTGTTTCCCCGCCACCCCAAACTCTCCTTCTCCTCTCCGGCTCCACACCCGCCCCGCCTCTTCATCCCTCTCCTCCCAATCTAATCCACCTCCCCACCCCCCCAAGCATAGACCCTCGCCGCCCAACAGTACCTCCTGCAGCCGTCCACCTGCTACTGGAAGATCCACCTCCTGGGAGAAGCTGCAGCTCGAAGATCCACGTGGTAGATGCTCCACCTGCCCACTACTGCATGTGGTGTAGGTTTCAGTCGCCGGGGGCCTCCATCATCTCTTCCAATCTCTGCAGGCTGCCCCAGGCCTTCTTCGGGTAAGAGCCGACATGTACACACCACGTTGGTCCAGGCATGTTCTGGACTGGCATGATTTCCTGCTGGCAGCGCGGACGATCAGGTGGGTGAGAGGCGATTCCGGTTGGGCCTTCATCTGCACCCCATTAACGGGATGAAATTGGTTTAACACTGGCCTCTGGAGAGCCGCCATGAGTGCAAGTTCCTGCCGTAATTTTACGCCAGCGGGAAACCGATTTTTTAGCTCCACCCCATTGCGCCCCTGCCCACCACCCGCCGTAAAACTCACGATGGCGGGACCTAGAAAATTCCACCCAGTATTCCAGCAATTTTAATAGTTACCATACAAATGGACATTTTTCCTGTTCTGTTTTGGAAAAGGGGAAAAATAGAGCTCTTCATTTGATGAAAATAAGGATGTAATGGCAGTGTGGGTCATTTGCTGTCATTGATCGTCCTTCAGATGAAGGGTAGCAATAGCTTCAACTAAGTAGATTATTGGCTGACTGATGCTGATGCCACTAGGGAAGCATGAATCAGGGTGGGAGGAGTACTTACCACAGGATCATGCTACCCAGGGGTGGAAATTGTTAGATAATGAAATAAATATGATTCTTAGTGCAGCAAGCTAAGATCTTGCAAATCTCTACGTCAACTGCTAATGTCTGAGTTTTCCAGAATTTGATGTACAGCCAAAGCTAAACATCTACCTTCCAACCCTGACAGAGAACAGATGCATTCTTATTTCCTCAACTGCCAAAACACCTAGTTAGTTAGCAAATATAAATATATGCCCGCCAATCACTGGCGATGTTATGTCCCCCATTATGACACAAGGGATCTGGTTCATCCATCAAGTAACTAGTTAGTAATAAAACACACTGACCTTTGTTACTGTGGACCCATCCAAAATTACAAGCCAAATAACTGCTGCTACTCTGATGGTGGAAATATATTGTAGCATGTGAAAGTTGCATCACTTATGCACACATGGGGATAGACAATCCATTTCGTCAGTTTGCAGCTCGTAATTTTTGACTGACTCATGTTAATGGACGGAAACTTGCAGGCTGGTGAGGAAAGAAGCGGAATTTCTATCTCCCCGCACCCACCACCACCCCCCCCCCCCCCCCCCACCACCTCACACACCACACTCTACTTCTACCACTGCAAATTTACAGTGCTTGCACAACTGCACCCAAAATGTTCTGAATTGGGGTAGCTTCTTCAAAAGATTTCATCTACTAGTCATCTTCAATAGTAGTCCAGATCAGACAAGAATCTGAGTGACAGCCAATCCTAGCATTCATTGCATGGCTGTGAGTAATGCACACCTGCACATAGCTTAGTCGTTGTCAACTTATCAGCCGTGTAGGCTTTTTAATTTTCTTTATTTTGTTTTGAGTCCTGTGAATTTTTGGACAGGTTGGGGAATGAGTCCCTTAATTACAATCTCTGCCTATTTAAACATATTTTTCTAACCTAGTGCCATGTTACAGTGACTATGCTACTAAAACTATGACACTGGTACAGCAAACAGAAAACCTTCAAAATTATGAAGGTGTACATTTTCCATGATCAAGTATTTTTTGGTCAAAATTGACATGCCTGAAAATTGCTGTTTTGTATTAAGACATAGTTAAAGCCGTCCTACCGCCAATACCACTCAACCTCATCAAAGGCACGGTAAATTCAAATTCCTTGAGGGAAAAATGGGATTAGGCTGGTAATCGGGTGGGGAGCTCATGTCGCGTAGCGCTGCAAATAGTGCACAAACTTGATTAATTTAAATGTTAGTGGCATGCAGCCCGAAATGATCCGATCAGAGTAGCCATTATCCTGCAGGATGCCTTTGATCTGCCCTAGGCCCAGCCATCTTCAGCTGCATCATCAATGACCTTCCTTCCATCATAAGGTCAGAAGCGGGGATGTTCGCTGATGATTGCACAATGTTCAGTACCATTCGTGACTCCTCAGATACTGAAACAGTCCATGTCCAAATGTAGCAAGACCTGAAAAATAACCAGGCTTGAGCTGTCAAGTGGCAAGTAACATTCGTGCCACACAAATGCCAGGCAATGTACAACAAAAGAGAATCTAACCGTCGCCCTTGACATTCAATGGCACTACCATCACTGAATCCCTCACTATCAACATCCTGGGGGTTACCATTGACCAGAAAATGAACTGGACTAGCCATATAAATACTGTGGCTACAAGAGCAGGTCAGAGGCTAGGAATCCTGCAGCGAGTAACTCAGCTCCTGACTCCCCAAAGCCTGTCCACCATCTACAAGGCACAAGTCAGGAGTGTGATGGAATACTTCCCACTTGCCTGAATGAGCACAGCTTCAATACTCAAGAAGCTTGACACCACCAAAGACAAAGCAACCCACTTGATTGGCACTACATTCATAAACATTCACTCCCTCCACCACCGAACCATGGCAGAAGCATGTACCATCTACAAGATGCACTGCAGAAACTCACCAAGGCTCGTTAGGCAGCATCTTCTAAACCCACGACCACTACCATCTAGAAGGTCAAGGGCAACAGATGTATGGGAACACCACCACCTGGAAGTTTCCCTCCAAGTCATCCTGACTTGGAAATATATCGCTGTTCCTTCACTGTCATATGGTTAAAATCCTGCAACTGTGGGTGTACCTATGCCACAGGGACTACGGCAGTTCAAGAAAGCAGCTCACCACCAGCTTCTCAAGGGCAATTAGGGATGGGCAATAAATGCTGGCCTAGCCAGTGATGCCTACATCCTGTAAATTAATTTGTAAAAATCCAGCTTGTATGGTGAGCAAATGGCTTGGGCCTTATTTACGAGGTTGCAGATAAGACCAATCTTATAGTGTGTGGAACTGTAAGGATCCCAACACGCATATTGACCAGTGAAGGTAGGTTTGCAGTAGACCGTGGTGGAGAATCCCCTGGCAAATTTCTCAACTAGTACATCAAGAAAAGGGAATTCATTTTAACTCCTACATTTCAAAGGTGAATTTTAGCAAAGAATGGAACCCATTAAGACATGTAAAGAATTTACTACATGCAGTAGTGGATTTAAATATAGTGAATGTATCACCCACATACAAATATGTGAGGGATAGGAGGTTAGGTGTCATTACATCGAAGACACGTTTCTCATGGAACCGAGCTTTCTCATTGAACATTGTAATTGTAATAGGGTTACTAATAGGAATACTCATTGTAATAGGGTTACTAATAGGATTACTCATTGTAATCGAGTTACTAATTTGCGCCGTGCCCTACACTGTGCTTGGTCTGAGATGCGCAAATTTCTTTCATTTTTTGATTTGACCCATTTATGCCGTTATATTTCTTAAATAGATGACCGCACCGTAAGCAGTACCCATTTGAAACACGTCCACACCATAAACTCACTTAAGCGGGAGCCGATTGGCAACACAGTTAATGATGCCACTAAACACATAACAAATCTTTCTGACCATCTACTCTCAGAAAGCAAGAAGTCTTGCGCATGGTTTCAATTTTGGTGTGCTTTCATTCCAAATTAAACGGGAAGAAGTGTTTGCTGAGTTTGAACTCCTCTATTCCCAGCTATCCCACCACAAACCAGCATCCATTGAATCCTTGAAAACGCGCCTAGCTGATCTAGCGCACGCATAATGTGGGATTCCGAATGACCTGTCTGAATTTCACGTGCAATGTGAATGTCTTACAGCGTTGCAAGGCCTTAAGACCAATCCAGACATACACATCAGTAAACCTGACAAAGCGATGGGAATAGTCATCCTTAACAGTGCGACTGCATCAACAAAATGCACGCCATTATTAATGACGATCCAAATTCATGTCCATTGGACCTGCTGAACATGACCGGACAGCCATGCTCAAAAGTGAGTTAAAAAAAAAATGCTTGCTGGACTTGTATAAGAGCGATGAGCTACCACGTGATATATATCACAGGGTTTGTCCTCATGGTTTGCTACGTCCGCAAATATATGGACTGCCCAAGACACACAGAAGTGATATATGTCCCTTTACCCACTATCTTATCTATGATGGGTTCTGCACAACATGAATTGGCCAAATCATTGGGCGAACTGTTACAATCAGTTTTAAACAAGTTTTCCACATACAGGGTGAAGAATTCCTTCGCATTTATGAAGGCCATGCAGGACTTGCATATCGATAGCAATGCTGTGCCCATGTGCTCATTTGACATTGTTAGCCTATTCACCAATGCTCCACTTCAGGAAGCCATCAATATTTGCTCTGCAGCACTATATCATGGCGATCTAGACCTGTCACCATTGCGTAAATCAGTATTCATTGAACTTATGGGGAAGAATTTTCCGGTCGGCAAGCAGGGGCAGGGCCCACTCGCCAATGCGTAGAATGATGCGTGGTGATGTCGGGCGGACATCCTGACATCACTGCTTGTCATTTAGATTTTCAGTTCGGTGGGCACGCAGCCGACTCGGCTGCGCGCCCGCCGAACTGTCAAAGGCCTATTAAGGCCTATTAAAAGCTAATTAAAACAGTTAAGTGAGC
This sequence comes from Cetorhinus maximus, assembly GCF_964194155.1. Lineage (NCBI taxonomy): Eukaryota > Metazoa > Chordata > Chondrichthyes > Lamniformes > Cetorhinidae > Cetorhinus > Cetorhinus maximus. The sequence goes on from NC_135890.1 coordinate 87,573,297, forward strand.
TGGCCGTCCAACCTTAAGGTTGGCGGGCGGGTGAATAGGCCAGGCGGCCTTTGCGTTTTTCATGAAACCTCATCCACATGATGAGGTTTCATGAAGTGTTTTAAAATTCAATAAAAATTATTTTAAAAGTTCATTGACATGTTCCAATGTCCCAGCTCATGAGTTGAAACTTTAAAAAAGTGCCTCAGGGAGACTTCTGCGCTCCTTTGCGCACATGCGTGTGAAAGAACGCAGGCCCAAACTCAGGGAATCTTCGCCCCCCCCACCCCCCGTCCGCACAGGGAGTGCTCAGCCCCATAAAATGGTGGCGCAGACCTGATCGGGTTTGCGCTCGCTCCCGCCCGCCCCCACACAACCCCCCCGACAGGGGGAAAATTCAGCCCATGAACTCAGCAACTCATGATGTTGAGTTCAGTTTTAATGACACCATATATGCCCAAATAGATGGCGTTGCCATGGGATCCCCACTAGGCCCAGCTCTCGCAAGCATCTTTGTTGGGTCCCGTGAGAAACGTCTTCAATATAATGACACCTAACCTCCTACCCCTCACATATTTCCGATATGTGGATTATACATTCTCTATATTTAAATCCGCAGCTGCATGTAATAATTTCCTTACAAGTCTTAAGGGGCTCTATCCTTCACTCAAATTCACCTATGAAATGGAGCAGTCAAATGAACTCCCCTTCCTTGACATACTAGTTGAGAAATCTGCCAGGCGTTCTGTACCACATTCTAACGCAAGTCTGCCTTCACTGGTCAATATGTGCATTGGGATGCTTACAGTTCCAAAGGCTATAAGATTGGTCTTATCGGCAACCTTGTAAATAAGGCCTGAGCCATTTGCTCACCATGCAAGCTTGATGCTGAAATAGGGCGCATCAAATGCATCCTGCAGGATAATGGCTACCCTGATCAGATTATTTTGCATTGTCTCTGATGCAAACCCATGAACGGGCCTAAGGCCATCACTTTCGGCCCTGAAAAGTGCCCAGTATACCTCAGATTACCCTGGAAGGGCAAGGTATCTCAAAAATTTGAGCAACGGCTGAAGTTGGCTGTTTCACGCTGCTACTTTACAGTTGCAACATGAGTGGTATTCGCCACTAAAAGATGCTGCCCTCGAGCCAAAAAAACATTCTGCCTATCATGCAGATGAGTAATGTGGTATATGAATTTCAGTGCCAATGTGATGCTAGGTACATAGGCCGTACGTCCCAAAGACTGGCAGATCGTATCAAACAGCATGTCCCAGTCGCTGTTCACAACAGGCAGGGTACAGAATGTCCCCAACCAGCCTGTGCTTGCAAAACTCAAAACACAATGTCCAGCATTAGATGTGATTCTGTAATTGGACAACGTTTGCTAATAATCCTTAGTGTGCTAAGAATTACGCTGACAACCAATTTAAGATTGTCAGTTGGACTTGTAGTGTGGCCCATTTGTGTGCACTTGAAGCTACATATATTAATACACAGGGCCCTGTTCTTTGCAGCCAGAAAGAACATGCACACACATTGCTTCTGTTTCAGCTAAACAAAATAAGTGACAGCCATTTGTTGCCTTGACCAATCAGGGGCAAGCTGCCTGGTTTAAATTTCAAACAATGCTTGGGGGGCAGTTAACTGTCAGTTACCATCAATTGGTGCATTCTCCATTGCAACATCAGAGTCCACTTGCCAACCAATCAGCACTCTCTTCTCATAAAGTATAAATTGTTGTTTTCTCCTTATATTGGTATTCGTGTGAAGTGTCCTGATGAGTGCAAGACAAAAAGCTTCAACATGTCTCTTTTACAGCAATATTCAAGTTCTATACTACCAAATGACTATGAGCACCTTCTTCGTAAATGCAGATGATGCAACTTCTCCTGACTTTGGTGGAGGTAAAATAAATGCTCCTGGAAGACCCAAGGTAGATGAGGCTCCCTGCTAAGATCCTTTTTCCTCCCTCTCCAAGCAGTTTTTCCTGTTATTTGCTATCGCTGCTTCATCTTCTTCTCATGCTGCAGCCGAAGATGGTTTGTAACTATTGCACCCGTGACTGGGGCAAGGAGTCTAATCAGAGCCCTTGCAGCCATAACCCAGGACTTTTCCAAGTGCAGGACTCCCTGTTGACTTCACTAACTTTAAACAACTCTACAAACCATGCAGCACTCCAACATTAACTCAGAGCCAGTCGACATTAATCAGCAGGGGGTTGAGGAGGGGACACTTCTTACTGCTGGGATCATTTTCAGAGTTGGCCACTCTGCTTAAAGGAAATGTTCTAAAGCTGACTTGCAGAATAGAATGGGTGAAAAACATCATGTCATTTTGGGTAGCAGACCATGGCACCTAGTTGTCAGAGGACTCAAAATTAAGCACAATGGTAATTTTAGTATCATTACAATAATTTAAGGTGGTATTCCTTCAAGTATTATTAGGAGCCTCAGATGTGACAAAATTGTGGCACATAAAACTGGCATGACATAGATAGTGATTGTAAGTAAAACCTTTCCCACTGTTAGAGGGGTCACGTGATTGTACTGACAAATCAGCCTAAAGTGCGGGTAATCCTAGGGGCAGAACTTTCTAGTCATGGACCTGGTTCAGACATGTGGCTTCTTCAAGGGCTCTGTAAATAAAGTTAACTGATTCAAGTAAGAAACCTGTCTAGTACACCTAGTTTATTATAATTGGTGACAAGAATGAGAAAGCTCTGATGCTGCACCCTACCTCCTGAATGTGAGTTCATCAATTCTTAAGGAAAGAAAGAAAAGTAGGCACACCAGTCATGCCACACTTCGGCAGAATCAACCCTTAGGACTCGCCCATGGAAAACTGGAGCCAGTATATAGAGCGCCTAGGTTTTTATTTTGCGGCGAATGAAATAACAGCGGAGGAGAAGCAGAACGCGATCCTTTTAAGTGTTTGTGGTAGCAAGACATATAACCTCAGCCGTGGTCTGATGCTCCGAACGTGCCCAATCCTAAATCTTTTAATGAGCTGATAGACCTTACAATATCACATTTTCAGCCTAAGCCTTTGATGATTATGCAAAGATTTAAGTTCAACTCCAGAGTAAGGGCCCCAGGTGAGTCAATTGCAACTTATATCGCAAAGTTAAACCAGTTGACTGAGCACTGAAACTTCGGAGACACTCTCAATGACATGTTGCAAGATTGTTCGGTTTGCACCATATACGACAACGCCATTCAGCGTCATTTATTTGCAGAAGTTAATATTGACTTAAAATGCACCATGGAAATAGCGCTTGCAATGGAGAGTGCTGAGAGCGACTCGCAGGGTCGCTGAGAAGGGTTAATCACAACTTGAAAATGAAGGCTTATCAGTGATATTTGGAGTAAAGAAATTCCATCAACATCTGCATGGTTGACATTTCACCATAGTATCAGATGACAAGCCACTGATAGGTTTATTTAGTGAAGATAAAGCAATTCCGCCGATAACCTCTGCCAGAATTCAACTATGGGCTTTGATTTTGTTGGCATATGAGTACATCTTTATGCACCATCCATGTGTGCGTATAGTAAATGCAGACGCCCTCAGTCGTCACCCATTGCCAGATAGCATTGTACATGCTCCAGTCCCACAAGAAGTTGTACTTACGTTGAATTTCCTGGACTTCTCGCCGGTCTCTGTGCAGCAAATAAAGAATTGGACAAATCAGGATCCAATTTTACCAGAAGTCCGAGACCAGGTGTTGCAAGGATAGTTGGATGCACCAGTCTCTGAAGAGATAAAACCATTCTATGCCCGGAAAACTGAGTTAAGTTGTTAAGATGGAATCTTGTTGTGGGGATCAAGAATCATTGTCCCTTCGCAAGGAAGAGAACCACTCTTGACAGAGTTTCACAATGTGCATCCAGACATATCAAAGATGAAAATGCTTGCATGAAGCTATGTCTGGTGGCCAGGCATAGATGGTGATATAGAAAAAATGGTTAAACACTGTCTCCAGTGTCAGCAACAACGGAAGTTGCCTGTTTCAGCTCCACTGCATCCGTGGGAGTGGCCTGGTTGAACCTGGGTTAGACTACATATAGACTATGTAGGTCCATTTTTAGGTACCATGTTTTTATTGATCATCGACACACATTCTAAATGGATGGATGTGTATGAAATTAGATCACCTACATCATGCGCAACTATTGAAAATCTGCGCCAATGCTTTAGTATACATGGCCCACCAGAAGACATTGTTTTGGATAATGGTACTGCCTTCACTAATACGGGATTCAAGCGATTCATGAGTTTAAATGGGATTAAACATATTATAACAGCACCATATCATCCCTCATCGAATGGGTTAGCAGAAAGAGCAGTGCAAACTTACAAAGCAGGAGTGAAGAAGTTATCCGAAGGAACATTAGAAACTCGAATTTCATGATTTCTTCTCAACTGTCACACGATTCCTCATGCAACTATGGATTCAACACCATCTGAATTACTGCTGAAATGCCAGATTTGTACAAGGTTGAGTCTGGTGTTTCCAAACTCAGAGGGGAAGGTAGAGAAGAACCAGAGTAGTCAGAAAGTGAACCATGATAGCAAAGCTCAAAAATTTACTGTGGGAGAGACAGTTTTCATGTGAAACTTTGGAAATGGACCTAGTTAGGTTCATGGTCTAATAGTCTCTAAAACTGAACCTTTGGCATACCAAGTGGAAGTGAAAGACCAGATTGTTCAAAAATGTGGATCATTTAAGATGTAGCGCGAAACTCCAACAACCAGTTATTCCACCTGAAATTGATGTTGAACCTTTAATCCCTGAGGTGACAGATTGACCTAGAATAGACATACCTGATGACTCTGTTGAATTAAATAATTCTGAACTACCATTGTCTAAGGATGTCCCTGATGCTGCAGTTCCTGATCATGTCAATCCAATGGGAGGATCGCAAGTCGTGGAGCTACATCGCTCTAACCGAGTTAGAAAACCACGTCAGAGACTTAATCTAGAATCACATGACCTGTGTATATATGTATATGTTATGGATTAAGATATGCTTGTAAAGAGGAAAAGTAAAAAAAAAAATAGGAGGAATGTAGCGATTGTAAGTAAAACCTTTCCTACTGTTTTGGCGGCGGGGGGGGTGGGGGGGGGGGTCACGTGATTGTACTGACGAATCAGCCCTAAATGTGGGTAATCTTAAGGGCAGAGCTTTCTAGTCGTGGACCTGGTCAAGCATGTAGCTTCTTCAAGAGTTCTGTAAATAAAGTTAACTGTTTTAAGTAAGAAACCTGTCCAGTACAACAACTTTATTACAACATACTGCAAGTCTGAAGAACCTCTACGTGTTATGTATGATTACACACTTCTAGTAACACACTGCAGCTGTGCTTGAAAGCATGTGAGAACCGTATTGCTTACAGGATCCCAGGTCTGAGTAAGTTATGAAGGTTCCTGTCATAACTAATTCAATACTTTTAGCACAACATTACAAGTATTGGGCATTGCCAATCAATGGCAGATTATTTTTTGTTGATTCCCATTAGCCATTCATGTCCATTAAACTCAAGAACACCATTGCATATTGATACCATAGAAACACTCTGATTTGCAACATTCAGCACAAGATCAGATTCAACACACACAAAAAAAGATCCACGATAAAACTATAACAGATGTGCTGTCAAACATATCAATAGGGTTACAAGAGTTTAGGCTGATCTCAAACTCTGGATCACAGTTGTTCACCTCTTTGATATTAATGTCCTACCTCCCCAAGAGAAAGGATCACTTCCAATCACCCATTCCTTTGGTATAATATATTGGAAATACTTCACCCATCTAAAATGGTTCTGCAAAATTGAGAGTGGGGCTGTGCAGTGGCCTGAAAGGTACTTGTTCTGTGAGAAGCAACACATGTGCACAGTCACACAAAATAATTTAAAGGGACTGTGCAAAATGGACTGCATGCTGCATTTATATTTCAAAAGGAACATTGCCCATCGCCACTAGCTGTGCCCGCTGACTTACATTGGCTCCCATCTAAGCAACACCTCAATTTTAAAATTCTCACCCTTGATTTCAAATCCGTCCAATGGCCTAACCCTTCCCAATCTCTGTAATTTACTCCATTCATCCCTCAACCCTCCAAGATACCTGTGCTCCTCTGATTCTGGTCTCTTAAGCATCTAAGTCTTGTCTGGGAGTTAAAGTTATAACTTTGGCTGGTTTACAAAAGGTAAATTATTCTAAGTTAATGGAATTGGCAGATATGTTACAGCAGGATTACCTGCAGGGTCGAGGAAATTGGACATAATTGAAGGTGTAGCACAGCATAACTTATATTGAGTTTGAGAGAGTAAAACAAAGTAATTTTGACTGGGAGATATGGGCATTAAAGGTAGAGACAACAAATGCAGCTCTTAGAGAAGTAATTATTTTGGAAGAATTGAAAGATTCAATTCCTTCGGTAGTGAGAACTCATGTGGAGGAACAGAGGGTTGAATCCGTAAGGCATTCAGTAGAGATAGCTGATGATTATGAATTAGTTCAGAGAACCAAGCCTTTTTTTCCATCACCCTTTCAACTCAGAAAAGGATAGAAAGTGGGAAGGTGAAAGGAAGGTGGGTGATCAGGGGAGAGAAGGAGTAGGTGGAAATTCCCAGGAAGTTTTTTCTCAGAATAGAAAGGAAGATGCTGAGGGTAGAAGTGACATTCAAAAATTTTCATTGTAATAAAATTGGACACACAATGTCAGTGTGCTGGAAATTGCATGGAAAATCTGTTGGAATTATAGGGGTGCAGAAAAATGCAGCAAGTAAAAGTACTGTGGACTCTGAAGTTCAGGCACAGGAGAAACCAATGGTTTGTGTACAGGTTAAACAGGAAGAATCAGTGATAGATAAAGAAGTGGGAATGTGTTCACAATTTACCCAGAATTCTGAGGAGCAGGTTGCAGAGATATTTAATGATTTTGTACGTGAAGGGAAAATCTGTCCATGTGTACAGGGTGGAGTAGGTAAAGATGTTAAAATTTTAAGAGACACAGGGGCTAGTCAATCCTTAATGTTGTGGGATAGTTATTTGTTGTTCAGAGGGAGTATTGCAAGAACAAGTGATAATAAGTGGGGTTCATGGAGATGCTAAATATATTCCATTGTGGAAGGTAAATCTAAAGAATAAATGGAAAACAGGTGAAGGGACTGTTGGAGTGGTGGAAAAATTGCCCATTGCAGGGGTTCAATTTATTGTGGGTAATGATGTAGCTGGATCACAAATGTAGGTGATGCCGATTGGTAGTTGAGCAGCCTGTAGATGTGTCTTCACCAGAAGCGTAGTGGAGTTACAGAAAAATGATTTGCAATACAACATTTATATCAAATAGCTTACTCAGAAACAGAGGCAAAATGTATTCCAGAATGTTATTATCTTAAGACTAATATTTTAATGAGAAAATGGAGGCCGTATCATGTTTCAGCAAATGAAAGCTGGAGGGAGTGCATCAGATTGTTATCCCAATTGGGCATAGAAATTAGATTCTGAGGATAGCTCATGAAATTCCAATGGGGGGACATTTAGGAATTAGAAAGACACAGGCAAAGATACAAAAACATTTTTTGGGGGGGCCTGGATTGCATTGGGATGTAGACAAATTGGGATGTAGAACATATTACACATGTCAGGTGATAGGGAAACCACAAGCAGTAATTAAGCCAGCACCTTTAATTCTCTTTCCAGCATTTGAGGACCCCTTTTCTAGGGTCATGATTGAGTGTGTAGGATCCCTTCTAAGACTAAAAGTCGAAACCGCTACTTAATGATAATAATAGATGTCTACCAGATTTCCTGAAGCAATACCCTTGAGAACATTACAACAAAGAGGATTGTGGAAGAGTTAACTACATTTTTTACAAGATATCGTTTACCCAAGAAAATACAATCAGATCAGGGTTCAAATTTCGTGTCACGGCTGTTTAAGGAAGTAATGAACAATTTGCTGGCAAAACAATTTTAAGTCAACAGCTTATCACCCTGAGTCACAATTGGCTTTGGAAAGATGGCATCAAACTCTGAAAACTATGATGAGAGCGTACAGTCCAAATTACCCACAGGATTGGGATAGAGGAATTCCATTCTTGTTATTTGCTATTAGGGACAATCCTAATGCATCAACTTTTAGTCCTTTCAAGCATGGCCATGAGGTAAGGGGACCACTGAAATTGATTTATGAAAAAATGGTGGGTCAAAATTCAGAAACTACTCTTCTGGATTATGTATCAAACTTCAGACAGAGATTGGACAGAGCATATTAATTGGCTAGGGAACATTTAAAGATACCATAGCAAGTGATGAAAGTGAAAGTAGACAGGAAAGCTACAGCTCGGAATTTTGTTGCTGGAGAGAAAGTGCTAGTTCTGTTACCAGTACTGGGCGATCCATTAAAGGCAAATTTAGTGGGCCTTACAGGATTAAAAAGAAACTGAGTGAAGTAAATTATTTAATAAATGTTCCATATAGAGGAAAGAAACAGAGGATGTGTCATGTAAGTATGCTTAAAAAGTACTTTGACAGTAAGAGGGCCAAAGGAGGTATTAGTGGTGGTAGATAATGAGAAAGAAGTAGAAATGGAGGATTCTGAAATTGATTTTCCTCTAATCAAATTGGATAATTAGGGGGCACTTGAAATTTAAAATGTAATATTGAGTTCCACTTCCAGACAAGTGTCAAAGTTATTCGGAAAAGCTATTGCAGTCACACAAAGCTACTTGTGGAAATAAGTTGGGGAGGACAGATTTAACCTAACATGATGTGTCTGTAGAAGTTTCAGCTTTGGTAAGGCAACATCCTTATAGAATAAATCCGGCGATGTTATCACAAGTACAGAAAGAAATTGACCTCATGCTTCAAAATGATATTATTGAGTCTAGTTGCAGAAACTGGAGTTTGCCTATTGTATTGGTACCGAAACCGGAACACAAAGACTGTGTGTGGATTATCAAAAGGTGAATGTGGTGACAAAAGTGGATTCATATCCTATACCAAGGTTGGAAGATTGCATTGAGAAAGTGGGACAATCAAAATTTATCACAAAGATTGACTTGCTAAAAGGATATTAGAAAGGAGAGAGCAAAGGAGGTTCCAGCTTTTGGGATGCCAGATGGACTATATAAGTTTAAAGTCATGCCATTTGGTATGAGGAATGCACCCGCAACATTTGAAAGACTGGCGAACAAAGTAATTGTAGGTCTGAGCAATGTGCTGTTTAGATTGACAACTTAATAGTTTTCAGTACTACATGGGAGGAGCATTTACGACATCTGGAAGAATTATTTACTCGGTTACAAGAAGCTAATTTTATGATGAACTTGGCTAAAAGTGAATTTGCAGAAAAGCAAGTTACATATCTAGGCAATACCATTGGAAATGGTAAGGAGGCTCCGAGAGATGTGAGAGTCAAGGCTATCGTGGATTTCCTAGTGCCTACAACAAAACAAGAAGTTTTGAGATTTCTGGGCATGAGTGAGTTTTATCGGAAATGTGTACCAAATTTTAGCAGTGTGCAGTTGCTCCGCTGACTGAACTATTAAAAAAGAACAATACATTTCAATGGGCACAGGAATGTCAGAAGGCATTTGACAGTTTTAAAACCATATTAAATACGACACCAGTTTTTACAATACCCAATCACACCAAGCAATTTAACTTGGCCGTTAACACCTGTGATATAGGCATTGGGGCTGTACTGTGACAAGATAACGACACTGATAGGGTATTTTCATGGAAGTTGAATGTACAACAGAAAAGATATTCAATGATCAAAAAGGAAACTGGATTCTGTGTTAGCGTTGCAGCATTTTGATACCTATGTGGCAAACAATTTGTCAGAAACAATTGTTTATACAGACCACAATCCTTCAAAATTTCTGGTCAAACTTTGAAACAGAAGTGCAAGGCTATTCAGATGTTGTTTATTACTGCAACCATTTAATCTACAGATTATACATGTCGATGGACAAGAAAATCTGACTGCAGATACTTAATCAAGAATTCGAAGCTTAAAGGGAAAATTTAAAAACCTGGACTCTGAACTGGAATGATTTCTGTTGATGTGAAGGATTTGTATGTATATTGTTATGTTAATGCATGCATCTGGTAATGTAATCGTGTAAGTATATAGATAAGTATAGGACATAGTATCAGATGGGTTAATAAAAATAAAGATAAAAACAAAAAGCTAAAAGCTACTGCGGATGCTGGAAATCCAAAACAAAAACAGAATTACCTGGAAAAACTCAGCAAGTCTGGCAGCATCGGCGGAGAAGAAATCAGTTAACGTTTCGAGCCTTCATGGCCCTTCGGCAGAACTGCAGCATAGTTTCAACAAGGGAGAAATATAAATTGGTTTAAGGTGGGTATTTCTCCCTTGTTGAAACTATGCTGCAGTTCTGCCGAAGGGCCATGAAGGCTCGAAACGTTAACTGATTTCTTCTCCGCCGATGCTGCCAGACTTGCTGAGTTTTTCCAGGTAATTCTGTTTTTGTTTTTAATAAAAATAAAGCTGTCTTTTAAAATTATGGTAGTTAATTTTTTAATATGGAGGGGGTTGTCTGGAAGATATAATAATGTGCATAATCTTATTGGAATTTATTGCAAAATAGACTAATAGTGGAATGTGTCTGTGTGTGTGTGTGTGTGTGTGTGTGTGAGAGACTTAATTGAATTAGAGGCAGCTAGTCTGGGTGCTTTGATGTAAGAAGAGAAGTTAGGTTTGAAATGTTATTTAGGTGAACATGGGAAGTTTAGAAACATAGGTGTCAAGGGAATATTTGCATTTTTAAATAAACCAGACTAGATTGTTTTCAAAAGAGGGAGTGAAATGTGTCACCTAGCCAGGTGAAATTTAGAAACATTGGGGAGAATTTTCCCCCCATTGGGGGTGTTGTGCGGGGGCGAGGAGGAGCGGGCGCGAACCAGATTGGTGCCCCGATCGGGCCCGCACCGCCATTTTCCGTGTGCGGGCTAATTAAGGCCCGCCCAGCATAACGCGCAACCTGAAGCACTGAGCGCTCCCTGTGCAGGGGGGGGTGGGGGTGGGAATTCCCTGAATCTGGGCCTGTGCTCTTTCGCATGTGCGCACAAAAAGTAGTTTAAGTTTTAAACATCTAAATAAAGAGATTAAAAACTTTTAAAACACGTCCCCTCATGAGCTGGGACATGTCTCTGAATTTTATTAAAAATTTTTATTAAGTTTAAAAACCTTCATGAAACCTCATCCCACCCGTGGATGAGGTTTCATGATAAATGCGAAGACCACCTGGGCTTTTTGCCTGCCCGCCAACCTTAAGGTTGGACAGACAGCTCTGTTAGTTATTTTAATTGATATTTAAATGGACTTAATAGGCCTTTGACAGTTCGGCAGATGTGCAGCCGACGCCGGTGCGTGCCCGCCGAACTGAAGATCTAAATGACACACGGTGATGTCGGGACACATGCCCGACATGACCACATGTCATTTTACACGTCGGTGAGTGGGGTCCGCCCCTGCACACCGACCCGAGGATTCTGGCCTATTTGTCTTACTGTTGCCTTAACGAAAGTGTAACTGGGAGTTAAATTAATTAGGGGATTTAAAGTGATCATAGTAGTAATTTGTAGACATACGTATGTGCTTACAATCTTTTCTTTTAATCAATAAATGCTTAATTTATTTTTATAAAAACCTCTTAAGACTCGGTGGTCTTAGTACTGAACTCAAAGCCCACAACTTGAACCATACAAATTAAAAATTAGTTGTGGCAGTTGTTTCAAGTTTCCCTCTGGGATTTGAACAGCTCAGCATTTACCATCTGCTGTGTCATAACATCTGGAATTTCATCTCTAAACCTCTCCACCTCTTTACATCTCTCTTCTCCTTTAAGGCACATCTTAAAACCTTTCTCTTTGAGTATAAGCTATCGATCACCTGCCCTAATATCTCCTTTTTTGGCTTGATGTCAAATTTTGTTTGGTAATGTTCCTGTGAAGCACTTTGGGATGTTTTATTGTGCTAATGGTACTGCATAATACAAGGTGCTATTGTTGTCAGCAAAAGGCTTCTAATATTAATATTTTAGCTGTCAGGTGAGGCATATGGTTTCATTTTTTGGGGAGGCGATGGCATAGTGGTATTGTCGTTGGACTAGTAATCCATAGAGCCAGGGTTATGCTCTGGGGACCCAGGTTCGAATCCCGCCATGGCAGATGGTGGAATTTGAATCCAATAAAAACCTGGAATTAAAAGTCCAATGATGACCATGAAATCATTGTTGATTGTTGTAAAAACCTATTTAGTTCACTAATGTCCTTTAGGGAAGGAAACCTGTCATCCTTACCTGGTCTGGTCCACATGTGACTCCAGACCCACAGCAATGTGGTTGACTCTTAACTGCCCTCTGAAATGGCCTAGCAAGCCACTCAGTTGTAACAAACTGCTACAAAGATACAAAAAAGGAATGAAACCAGACGGGCCACCCGGCATCGACCAAGGCACTGGAAACGACAATGGCAATCGCAGCTCTGTCAACCCTGCAAAGTCCTCCTTACTAACATGTGGGGGCTAGTGCCAAAATTGGGAGAGCTGTCTCACAGACAAGCCAAGCAACAGCCTGACATAGTCATCCTCACAGAATCATACCATACAGATAATACCCCAGACTCCACCATCACCATCCCTGGGTATGTCCTGCCCCACCAGTAGGACAGACCCAGCAGAGGTGGCAGCACAGTGGTATACAGTCGGGAGGGAGTTGCCTTGGGAGTCCTCGACATCGACTCCGGACCCCAAGATGTCTCATGGCATCAGGTCAAACATGGGCAAGGAAACCTCCTGCTGATTACCACATACCGCCCTCCCTCAGCTGATGAATCAGTGCTCCTCCATGTTGAACATCACTTGGAGGAAGCACTGAGGGTGGAAAGGGCACAGCATGTTCTCTGGGTGGGGGACATCAATGTCCATCACCAAGAGTGGCTCAGTAGCACCACTACAGACCGAGCTGGCCGAGTCCTAAATGACATAGCTGTTAGACTGGGTCTGCTGCAGGTGGTGAGGGAACCAACAAGAGGGAAAAACATACATGACCTCATCCTCACCAACCTGCCTGCCGCAAATGCATCTGTCCATGACAGTACCAGTAGGAGTGATCACCGCACAGTCATTGTGGAGATGAAGTCCCGTCTTCACATTGAGGATACACACCATCGTGTTGTGCGGCACTACCGTCGTGCTAAATGGGATAGATTTTGAACAGATCTAGCAACTGAAGACTGGGCATCCATGAGGCACTGTGGGCCATCAGTAGCAGCAGAATTGTACTCAGACACAATCTGTAACCATCAAGCTAGGGAATCAACCCTGGTTCAATGAAGAGTGCAGGCGGGCAGGCCAGGAGCAGCACCAGGCATACCTAAAAGTGAGGTGACAACCTGGTGAAGCTATAAAACAGGACCACTTGCGTGCCAAACAGCATAAGTAGCAAGTGATAGACAGAGCTAAGCGACCCCACAACCAATCAGATCTAAGCTCTGCAGTCCTGCCACATCCAGTCGTGAATGGTGGTGGACAATTAAGCAACTCACTGGAGGAGGTGGCTCCACAGATATCCCCATCCTCAATGACAGAGGAGCCCAGCACATCAGTGAAAAAAATAAGGCTGAAGCATTCGCAACAATCTTCAGCTGGAAGTGCCGAGATGATGATTCATCACAGCATCACAGATGGCAATCTTCAGCCAATTCGATTCACTCCACGTGATATCAAGAGACAGCTGAAGGCACTGAATACTGCAAAGGCTGTAGGCCCTGACAACATTCCAGCAATAATACTTAAGAGTTGTGCTTAGCCAAGCTGTTCCAGTACATTGGCATCTACCCGGCTATGTGGAAAATTGCCCAGGTATGTCCTGTACACAAAAAGCAGGACAAATCCAATCCAGCCAATTACTGCCCCATCAGTCTACTCTCCATCATCAGTAAAGTAATGGAAGGGGTCATCAACAATGCTATCAAGCGGCACTTGCTTAGCAATAACCTGGTCACTGATGCCCAGTTTTGATCCGCCGGGGCCACTCAGCTCCTGACCTCATTACAGCCTTGGTTCAAACATGGACAAAAGAGCTGAACTCCTGAGGTGAGGTGAGAGTGACTGCCCTTGACATCAAGGCAGCATTTGACCGAGTGTAGCATCAAGGAGCCCTAGCACAACTGGAGTCAATGAAAATCAGGGGAAAAACTCTCCTCTGGTTGGAGTCATACCTAGCACAAAGGAAGATGGTTGTGGTTGTTGGAGGTCAGTCATCTCAGCTCCAGGACATCACTGCAGGAGTTCCTCAGGGTAGTGTCCTCAGCCCAACCATCTTCAGCTGTTTCATCAATGACCTTCCTTCGATCATAAGGTCAGAAGTGGGGATGTTCGCTGATGATTGCACAATGTTCAACACCATTTGCGACTCCTCAGATACTGAAGCAGTCCATGTCCAAATGCAGCAAGACCTGGACAATATCTAGGCTTGTGCTGACAAGTGGCAAGTAACATTCGCATCACCTAAGTGTGAAGCAATGACCATCCCCAACAAGAGAGAATCCAACCATTGCCCCTTGATGTTCAATGGCATTACCATCACTGAATCCCCCACTATCAACATCCTGGGGTTACCATTGACCAGAAACTGAGCTGGACTAGCCATATAAATACTGCGGCTACAAGAGCAGGTCAGAGGCTAGGAATCCTGCGATGAGTAACTCACCTCCTAGCTCCCCAAAGCCTGTCCACCATCTACAAGGCACAAGTCAGCAATGTGATGGAATACTCCCCACTTGCCTGGATGAGTGCAGCTCCTATTACACTGAAGAAGCTGGACACCATCCAGAACAAAGCAGCCCGCTTGATTGGCACCACATCCACAAACATTCACTCCCTCCACCACCAACACACAACAGAAGCAGTGCGTACCATCTACAAGATGCACTGCAAAAATTCATCAAGGCTCCTTAGACAGCATCTTCCAAACCCACAACCAGTACCACCTAGAAGGACAAGGGCAGCAGATAGATGGGAACACCACCACCTGGAAGGTCCCCTCCAAGTCACTCACCATCCTGACTTGGAAATATATCGCTGTTCCTTCAGTGTCGCTGGGTCAAAATCCTGGAACTCCCTCCCTAACAGCACTGTGGGTGTACCTACACCACATGGATTGCAGCAGCTCAAGAAGGCAGCTCACTACCACCTTCTCAAGGGCAACTAGCGATGGGCAATAAATGCTGGCCCAGCCAGCAAAGCCCTCATCCCGTGAATGAATAAAAAAAAAATGTACTGAATTGCTATTAGTTCTGTTATTATGTCATCACATGACAATGACATCACCAGTAGGCTGAGCATAGTATCACATTGGGAACTTTAAAAAAAAATTATAGGCTAGAAATAATTGCCATCATAATATGAATATTTCATTTGTACCGACTTCCTCCATGAATTTAATAGAGGTGTTAACTTGTTTATTTCAACCTTAGTGGTGAGAAAAAGTTGTTCTGAGCACATTAAGTGCCACTTTGGGTATACGCAGTGGGTTAGAGTACCCTTTTCTGTGCCTTTGAGACCTAGGGTAAAATTCAGCTAAGATTGATTGGAAGTAAATCACCCCTCCCCTCTGTTTGTGAAAATTCTAATTGAAATATCTTTGTATGGTATCAATTTGGTTCCCCATCAAAGCTGAATGAACAGGAGAATAACATCCCCAGCAGTAATTTTTACACTTTTATCTATTGGAGAGACAGGGCCCTGCAAGAGGTTCCTCGGGCTAATGTTCAGACTCAGTGCTGCTGGCAGCTCGTCTGCTACGTATATATGTTTGAGAATTGACAATGAAAAATCAAGGTAAGTTCCTGATGTGCACAGCTGTGGAGCTTGTCTCACCTCTTGCAGCACAAGCTCAGAAAACCAGCTGCTAAATCCATAGTTTTGCCTTGGGGTTCTCCTGACATTTATAAATATTCACTTAATCATAATTAACTGTTGCTTACTTTTATTATTTTTCTTCAGTTTGCGGTGAGGCTGGCAAGACCAAGTTTAATGCCAATCCCGAGGTGTCCTGTGAAAGATGCTGGTGGGTCTTCCTTGAGTATTGCTGGTGCTCCCATTGTATCAGGTAAGGCTTTCCAGGATTTTTGCCCAGTGATAAAGATGAAGTAGCAATATATGACCAAAGATCCAAGGCGATAGTGCTCCCATGATTTTCTTGCTTTCTTGGCAATTAATGATGCTGGTCTGGGAGTTGTAGTTGAAGTAAATATGGTGAGCTTCTGCAGTGTATTCTATAGATAGTACACACTGGAGACATAATGATGTTGATTTTCATGTAGGCTCTTTCATTGAACAGGAGGTTGGGTAGATTGAGCTCATGAGATGTTCAACCCAGATTCCTGGAGGCCCAAGTTGTTTTCTAGCCAGTGCTAAATGAACACTGAGAGGCAGTTTTCTGATCAGGGGAGGAGAATTCCATCGGCTTCTCCACAGAGTCAAGCCAGCAGTTGTGATTTAAAGGAAAGCACCAGGCAATTGTGGGGGACTGAGAAGATGTGACATGATTTATGTCCCCCAGAAATTTTAAAATCAATTACCTATTGCAGTTTATCAGCTTCAGCTAGCAATCCCTTTAATGACTGTTGTTTTGGCAGCTTTTCATACAGATCCAGTGCATGTATGTGATAGAGCCCTGATTTCAATGTATTCCTGACATTCATTTCTGCTTCTAGAGAGTGCCACAGACACCTGTTTGCCATCCCACTCCAAGATTGCAGTAGGACCGAATCAGTGGGAAGCAATTGTTAAGTCTTTCACTTTGATTTTGGTTTGACCACTATCCCGTGGCTACTGAAAAATATCACCGCTGAGAGACTAATATTGGACCCAGTTTTATGGCTTGAGTCTATGAGTTCACTAGTTAAGTAAACTCGAATTGCATGCCTTAATATACATTTGTTAGTTGATTTTCGCTATCAATAACAGAAAGACCCTCATAAGAACAAACTGTGATCGTTTATTGCAACAGAAGACAGAGCACTAAATCCTTGCGTGCTCCCATAACCACCTTCAGCTCTAGACTTACAATTAACCAGAAGCCCGCATTGTACAGTGATTGGTCAGTACTGTCACATGGTTAGTCCACTTGCATTCTCTTAAAGGTACATGGTACTCCACTTCACCACACCCAGCTTGCTTGCTATAGTGGGGAGTGGATATTGTTGATACTGGTCCATAGTTTCTTGTCAAAATAACAGTGAGGCTAATAGTGTTTGCCATTATCTGTGCACAAATAGACTTGAGAAGCCGAGGTTGTACTCCTTGGTGCAAAGAAGACAAAGGGGGGAAATGATAGATGTCTCCAAAATCATTAATGGTTTAGGAAGAGTAAACAAAGAGGAACTATTTCCAAAGGCCTAAGGGTCGATAATGGAAAGGATGATTGGCAAAAGGACCAGAGGTGACATGAGGAAGAATGGTTTCTTGCGACGATTAGTTAGGATTTGGAATAAGTTGCTTAATTAGGTGGTGGAAAGGGATTCAATAGTAGACTTTAAAAGGGAATTGGATGATTATTTGAAGTAGAAAAAATTGCTGGGATGTGAGGAAAGAGCAGGGGAGTGGGAACAACTGAATTGCCTTTTCACTGAACCCCTGTAATTTTGATAGCTTGAATTGCCTCCTCTGTGCTCTATGATTCTATGAAATGTTACTGCAGCTTCAGCTGAGGGGCAAATGCTCAGTTAAACTCAAGTATCCAAAATTTTCTGTCCAAGTTGTGTCAGTCCCATGTTAGCTTTATGAGAACAACGTCTCCCTGTCAACAGCACCATTGAAATACATTGAATGATGTGATGTTCCTGCATTTGCATAGTAGATACTATAGACCTGATACATGTTAATTACTGCCAATTTTTCTGCCACTGAAACTTACAAGTGTGGAGTATCATTTCTTCGGGTTCTCATTGTTGTTTGAACATTTTTTAAAAGTCAAATTTAGAATTACAACGACAGCTCTCGACTTTCACATGACTGACCCTAATTAGGTGGTATGTATTATATCAGGTGAAACTGTATCTAACCTATGATTGTTGTTGATTTTCTTCTTATTTATTTTTTGGGGGGTTGGGGAGGATTTTTTTCCCTTTCCTTTTTCTTCTTTCCCCTACTTCTTTTTTCCTTCTTTCTCTTTCTCTTCCAAATGTAGATGTATTGAGTTATTTTAAATTTGAATTATGTTGTTTAAGATTTAAGGAAAAAAATAACTCTCTACTTTTCCTTTCTCTCTCTTTGTTTCCTTTATCTTAACCCAATCTTTCTTACCCTCTCATTATTTCTCTTGGTCTGTATCTGATTTGACATTGAACTGCCCCATTCTAACTTACACCTCCACCTCAGTTCTTGTGCTTTAATCTTCATTCCTTCTATATGATTGGATGAAGGGATACATAATTGCTTGCCCTAATCGCTCAGGTCCCGGATGCTCTGTTTCCCTCACTGCACCATCATCAGCTCATTTTCAGCATTTTGCTACTCAAACAATAAAAAAGTTAAACATCCAAAGATAAGTCTTACTAATGGCAGATGCTGTTATGTCCCTAATACAGCATTTGGCACAATCAGTTCTCTGGAAGGCCTTTCAACCAAGACAGCTTTGTCCTGCATGGTGTCAAGCTTCTTTGAGGGTTGCCCTGGCTCCAGCCAAGTGGTGAATGTTCCATTCCACTCCCAGCTTGAATGGTGGAGAAGCATTGAGGAGTCAGAAGGTGAGCCACTCGTTGCAAAGTGCACACTTGTTCTTGTAACCAATATGTTGACACTGCTAGTCAAAATTTCAGCTTGTGTTTGTGATCCCAAGGCTGTTGGTGGGAAACTTGACAATATCGGTTCCATTAAAGGTCAGGAAGGAGTAGCTGAGTCTTTCCTTCTTGGAGAGGGTTATTGCCTGCCACTTAGGTGGCATGCATGTTACTGGCCACATGTCAGGCTAAGGCAAGATATTTTCCAAGTCCTGTTTTAGGACTGGCATTGATGGTTTCAACCATCTATGTGGTCTCCCTGAGTGAGACTGCTGCAAATTTATTTTAAACTATGTCCCATAGACATAAGCCTGCTGAGAGCTAGATTAGAGCTACCCAAAATACATTAGAAAGATTACAACTAGGATGGAAGGGAGATTTCCCTTCCTATCAGCCCAGCTTGGATTCTGTCCCAAACACACAAGAACAGTATGTTATCTGCTATGGAACCCAAAGTCCCACCCCTCCAGATTGCGTGTTTGTTTCTAGATGAACATGTTTGTTTTAAAAGTCAGTCTTCTGAGAAGCCATAGTGATGGCCATGACAAGCAAAATGCTCTACTTGTTTTTCAGGAAATGAATGGAGTTGTTTATGAAAAAGTCAGACCATTAATTGTGTGGAGAGCAGGCAATTATTCTGAGAAGGGTGTACAGGGAGGTCTACTTATCTCTTAGAAAATAAACTCAACAACAGTTCACGTAGCCACATGCCAACAGAGAAATGAATGTTCCAAACGTTTAAATCTTAGTTTGTCTGCCACTCATACTCTGAGTTGCCTAAGAAGCTAAGATTTAACCAACTCAGCCAAAACACCTGTAGGAAACCAGAAGGTACCAGAAAAGGGCATGAGCTGGACGGAAGAATGTCATTCCCAAACAAACTAGTCGTGTCTCTAGGTGCAGCTGCAATAACCTTGTCCACGGATATGGCTCTATGTTGGTCTGTTCTGCCTTTCCAGATTGAGAAGCATAGTGCGGATACAGGGAAGGGAAAAAGAAGGTTGAATAAGCTAAAAAAATGGAAGCATTACTTAGATAAATAATTGCAACTCAACAATAATAAAACATCCCAAAGTACTTCACAGGACTGTTACCAGACAAAATTTGACAGCGAGCCAGATAAAGAGTTATTAAGACAGGTGATAAAAAGCTTAATCAAAGAGATAGGTTTTAAGAATTGACTTAAAAGAGGAAAGTGGTGGAGAGGTTTAGAGAGATAGTTTAAAATAAACGTGCAGTCTCTCATCGAGAGACCACAAGGTTTAGACGCTATAATAGGAGGTATAAATGACACATTCATGAGGCAAGTGGTGGTCTTTTGCGAACCAGGAATGCAGTTGGTCTTGAGTGGTAGCTCCAAATGGGCAGTGGCAAATTGGCAGCCCATCCCCCTTCATACTAGTCTTCAATGGAAGCAAAGGTTGACTGTTGATTTGCTATTGCCAAGCTGTACTACTGCCAAAGACCACAAGACCAGTTTTGCCCCCTTGTTAGAGCAGTGTGGGGAGTTTTACTCTACACATGACCTTGGATTACTGGTTGCTGACAATAGATATGAAAGTTGGATGTACTTTCCAATCTTCCATCATTGACATTGGTTAACATTGTGAGGAGTAAAATTCAGAAAACTTGATTTGTAAAGGAGAAAATAATCCGCAGCAGACCCACCAGAGAGCTAACGCTTCATGTGAAACACATTGCTTTTCATGACCTACCATATTTGCTGAATAGTTCTGCTTTTTATAAACACATTAGACAATTTAGTGTGCTCTAATTCATTAAAAACAAATGTTTTTTTCTCTCATCTCATGGAAATAACAGTTTTCAATTTAGTCAGAAGAGAGCAATGTTTTTGATCTCTCACCCTTTAAGTCCTGCTCTTGAATTCTCTGCCAACATACTTTTCGTTGAGTTGGTGACTCAGCTTCCTGTCAACACATCACTGCCATACTGCCAGTTGCACTGGATGGCTCAGGTGAAGCTTTACACCTTGACCCTCATTGGCTTTGTTCTCTAATGAATGTTATTCATCTTATTTGCTGAAAATTGCTTTGACATTTTTACAGTAGTCAGTACCTTTGTCAGTCATTTATATTGTAATGCAGTGCTTGGTACATCAAGACATGGTCTCATCTATTTCTAGCTCATAGTATCTTTACAGTTCAGAAGGAGGCCATTCAGCCCATCGAGTCTGCACTGGCTCTCTGAAAGAGCATTTCACCTAGCCCCACTCCCCTGCCTTAACTCCATAACCTTGCACATTCTTTCTTTTCAAGTAGCAATCCAATTCCCTTTTGAATACCTCGATTGAACCTGCCTCCATCACCCTTTCAGGAAGTTTGTTCCAGACTCCAAAAAATTTTTCCTCACACCACATTTACTCCTTTTGCTAATTATTTTGACTCTGTACCCCCTAGTTCTTGATGTTCTCTTACGTGGGTACAGTTTCTCGCTATTTATCCTGTCCATACCCCTCAGGATCTTGATTACATCTATCAAGTCTCCTCTCAACCTTCTTTTCTCCAAGGAAAACAGTCCCAGCCTCTCCAATCTATCCTCATAGTTACAGTTCTTCATCCCGGGAATCATTTTTGTGAATCTCCTCTGTACTCTCTCCAATGCCTTCACATCCTTCCTCAAGTGAGGCGTCCAGGACTGGACGCAGTACTCCAGATGAGGCCTAACTAGTGTCTTATACAAGTGCAACGTGACCTCCTTACTCTTGTACTCAATGCCCCTATTAATAAAGCCTAAGATAACATATGCTTTATTAACTGCTCTCTCAACATGCCCTGCCATCTTCAATGACCTATGCACATATACACCGAGGTCCTTCTGTTCAAAGGCTTGCTTGTAACTTGTTAGCCGAAAGTTGACAATAACTACATAGTTCGGATTTTAATTTGCAAATCACACCTGTAACCATGAGGAGAATTTAAAACTCCTGTATTAATTAAGTGTGGCAGGGTAATTTGCGATAGAGAATTTACATTTCCAGCCAGTGTTTTATACCAGGGCTGGAAATAGTGAGCTATTGATAGTGAACTGTAGTGTCATTAGGTTCATGTTTTAAACCATCCCATCCCAGGATCAGTTTGAGGTTCAGTTCAAATGAATTTGAAAATAAATTTATTTTGGTACCTGTATATGCTTTAGATCATTAACGTTTTGTCAAAGTCTTCAAATATCTTGCACCTGTCTCACTTACACGTATTGCAACACCACATGATGAGTAACAGTAAATAAGTCTGTGTTTTTGATTCTTCATGTGGGTATTGGGGGGAAAGAGGAATACTATGGTTTCAATTTGCAGCAGCATTTTAACTGGAATTTTAACAAATTAATTCTCAGATATAGGGCAGAATTGTCCCTGATTTGCACTAAGAGCAGGTAAAATGGCGTTTTACCCCAGTGGCTGCAGTGGTGGGTTTTCACGCCGTCTCGTCCCAAACCCGCTGCATTATTTATGCATCCCCGAGAAACAAACTATTTCGATGGCGAGTGGGCTCTCATTTACCCGCCACGCTATCACCTTGCCACTTCATCCAGCTGGGCACCATATTTAAAGTCCAGCTGTGCACACACATCTCAGCGCTTCCAGCCAATGACTACTGCAGGGAAGATGTCCACGAAAGGCAAAAAGACTGCAACCCTCAGGTTTAGTGATGTGTCACTGGGATGCCTTTGGACACTGTGGAGGCCTACCACGATGTCCTCTACCTCTGCTCTGGCCGCAGGATGGGCAGCAGCGTGACCAACCAGGCTTGGGAGGTGGTAGCAGTGGTGATCAGTGCCAATGCTGCACAGAAGAACATGGCCATCCAATGCAGATAGAGGATGAATTATCTCATCCATGCAGCCAGGGTATGGCAACCATCTCAGCACTCTAAACTCACACACTTAAGCCCATCATACATTCACTGACATCTCACTCACTGCCAGCTCAAGGGACATCACCACCCACTCACTCGCACCCTCATATCTCCATCTGGCCTCATCTCCTCTGGAGGCTGCCTCCTCACCATCTTGAGTCCACTTGCGCAGATCAACATGTGTCCCTCCCTGACATACACCCTGGGTTATTCTCCTTTCCCAGTACAGGCATTGTCCTGCAGCCTCTTCCTTTGCCTGAGGCCACTTCTTCCCCTTCCCCAAGTAAGCTCTAGCCCTGCAGCCATTGAAAAGCCACCCACATATGGCTGATCTGGTAGTTACAGACCTGCTGTGAGCCCCCCTAAAAGTGAAATGGTGCTGTCTGTGGAGCCTGGTGCTGATGACTGCGAGCGCTGACCGAGGCAAGGTAGAAAACAAATTTTGACATCCCGAGCGAAATGCTGCCCTCCAGATGCACGTCGTTTGTGTGCTGTTGTGAAACACATTAGCGTGCTTTCCTGCCAGTGTGAGCGGACGATCCAACGAGGGGAGCAATTCCGGCGAGCAGGCCTAATAACAATATGCTGATGCGTTACAATGAGGCTCCTGATGTCTGATGGTGGAGAATGCAACCTGCCATTGGCTGGCTGAGCAGACGATCGCAAACTGATTTCACGCCGTCGTGAAACCGATTGCGCAGTATTGTCCGCTCATGTTACTGAACACGCCCGATGCTGGGGTGGGGAGGGAGCACGGAAAATCCTGGCCATTGATTTTGCTGCCGTGCTGGCATTTGTTAACCATCCCTTGACTTTAACATGGTTGAGCATACCATCCTCCTCCAATAAGTCTCCACCATTGCCCAGCTGGGTGGAACTGCACTTGCCTGGTTCCATTCTTGTCTATGTAACTGTAGCCAACGAATCACTCATAATGACTTATGTTCCCATTCCTACACTGTTTTCCCTGGTGTCCCCCAAAGGTCTATCCTTGCACCACCTGCCCACCCCCCCCAATTTCCTGTCGATATGATGCACCATTGCAACATCATCTGGAAACACAGCATTCGTTTCCACATGCCTGCTGACTACACCCAGCTTTACTACCCCACCGCCTGTCTCAACCTTTCAACTGTCTCTAAATTGTCAGGCTGCTTGTTCGATGTTCAGAAATTTTCTGCATCTAAATATTGAGAAAACCAAAGCCACTATCTTTGGTCCCCAACACAAACTCTGTTCCCCAACCACTGACTTCATCCATCTCGCTGGCAATTGCCTGAGGTTGGAACGGACTGTTTGAAACATTGGTGCTACATTTGATCCTGAGATGAGCTTCTAAAAGCATATCTGTGTCATCACTAAGACCACCGATTTCCACCTCAGTAATATTGCCCAACTCCACCTCGCCTCAGCTCATCTGCATTCCTGGCTAGCCTTCCACATTATACTCTCTGTAACCATGTCCTAACCTGCACCAAGTTCCTTTCACACATCACTCTTGTACTCGCTGACTAACATTGACCTCTCAGTTAAGCAACGTCTCAGTTTTAAAATTCCCACCCTCATTTTCAAATCCCTCCATGGCCTTGACCCATTTCTTCCAGATGTAGTCTCACCAGCACTCTGTAAAACAATAGCAAAACTTCCTTACTTCTATATTCCATTCCACTTGGAATAAACAACATTCAATTTTCTCTGCCAATCACTTGCTGTATCTGCATACTAACTTTTTGTGATTCATGTTGCAAGACACCTCTATACCACTGAGTTCTGCAATCTCTCCCCACTTAAATAATATATTGCTTTTTAATTCTTCCTGCCAAAGTGTACAAGCTCACATTTTTCGACATTATACTCCATCTGCCAAATTTTTGCTCACTCATTTTTGCAGACTCCTCTGCGTCACTCTCCTTCC
The DNA here is from genome assembly GCF_964194155.1 of Cetorhinus maximus. Taxonomy (NCBI): domain Eukaryota; kingdom Metazoa; phylum Chordata; class Chondrichthyes; order Lamniformes; family Cetorhinidae; genus Cetorhinus; species Cetorhinus maximus. Next base: position 87,597,898 of record NC_135890.1, read on the forward strand.
TATCTTTATGTCATGAGCAAATTTAACCACCATATGTTCGGTTCCTTCATCCAATTCATTGATATAGATTGTAAATAGTTGGGGCCCTAGCGTTGATCCCCATGGCACTCCACTAGTTACACCTTGCCAACCTGAAAATGACCCATTTATCCTTACTGTCGACTTGTCTTATGAGGAGAGGTTGAGCAGTTTAGGCCTATACTTGCTAGAGTTTAGAAGGATGAGAGGAGATCTAATTGAGGTATATAAGATGCTAAAGGGGATAGACAAAGTAGACGTGGAGTAGATGTTTCCCCTTTTGGGGCATTCTAGAATGAGAGGCCATAGTTTTAGGCTAAGGGGTGGTAGATTTAAATCAGAGATGATTTTCTCAAAGGGTCGTCAATCTGTGGAATTCACTACCTCAGAGTGCAGTGGATGCCAGGATGCTGAATAAATTTAAGGAGGAGATAGACGGATTTTTAATTAGTAATGGGTTGAAAGATTATGGGGAGAGGGCGGGAAATTGGAGTTGAGGCCAAAATGAGATCAGCCATGATCGTAATGAATGGTGGGGTAGGCTCGAGGGGCAGAATTGCCTACTCCTGCCCCTAGTTATTATGTTCTTATGTTCCTGTTAGCTAACCAATCCTCTATCCATGCTAATATGTTACTCCCTATTCTATGAGCTCTTATTTTGTGTAATAATGTTTAATGTGGCACCTTATCCAATGCTTTTTTTAAAATCCAATTACACTACATCTATGGGTTCCCCTTTATCCACATTGCTTTTATACTTCCTCAAAGAATTCTAATAAATTAGTCAAACATGATTTCCCTTTCACAAAACCATGTTGACTCTGCCTGGTTGCATTAAGGTTTTCTAAGTGCGCTGCTATAACCTCCTTAATAATAGATTCTAGCATTTTTCTTATGGCAGATATTGGCAACTGGCCTGTAGTTTCTTGCTTTCTATCTCCCTCCTTTCTTGAATAGAAGAGTTACATTCACTATTTTCCAATCTGTTGGGACCTTTCCAGAATCTAGGGAATTTTCGAAAATTATAACCAATGCATCTATTATCTCTGTAGCCACTTCTTTTAAAGCTCAAGGATGAAGTCCATCAGGTCCAGGGACTTTAGTTCTAATAGTTTTCTCGGTACCCTTTCCCTGCTGATAAGTTATCTGTTTTTAAGTTTTTCCTTCTCCTTCACATATTGATTTATAAGTATTTCTCGGATGTTATTTGTGTCTTCTACAGTGAAGACAGAGGTAAAATGTCTGTTCAATGCTCCATTTCCTTATTTCTGATTATTAATTCTGGAGACTTTCACTCTAGAGGACCAATGCTCACTTTAATTACTCTTCCTTTTTAAATACTTGTAGAAACTTTTACTGTCTGTTTCTCTATTTCCAGCTAGCTTTCTCTCATACTCCAATTTCTCCCACATTGTTCTGGCCATTCTTTGCTGGTCTTTAAATTCTGTCCAATCTTCTGGCCTACCACTAATCTTCTCTAAATTGGATGCTTTTTCTTTTAATTTGATACTATCTTTAACTTCCTTAATGAGCCACAGATTGTGTGCCCTTCTCCTAGAACCTTTCTTTCTCAGTGTAATTTATCTTTCCTGAATGTTATGAAATATCTTCTGAAATGTCTGCCATTGCTTCTCTACTGACCTACCCCTTGACCTAATTTCCCACTTCACTTTAGCCAGCTTCAACTTCCTAACCTTGTATTAGCCTTTATTTAAGTTTTAAACATTAGTATTAGACCCACTATTCTCTCCCTCAAACTGAGTGCGAAATTCAATTGTGTTATGATCACTGCTACCTAAAGGCTCCTTTACCATGAAGTCCTTAATTAATCCTGCCTCATTGCACATTACCTGATCTAGAATAGCCTGCTCTCTGGTTGGCTCTAGAAGATGCTTCTCTAAGAAATTGTCCTAAAAATACCCTATGAACTCATCTTCCATCTACCTTTGCCAATCTGATTTGTCCAATCTATACGTAGATTAAAATCTCCATCATTACTACAAGCCCCCATTATTTCTTCCTATATACCCCGTAGTACAGCGTAGTTACTATTGATGGGGGGGGTTATAAGCTACTCCGACAAGTGACTTTTTACCTTTGCTATTTCTTGTCTCTTATCTCTTATAACCGACAATCCTATACGATTCTTTTTTATACATCAACTTATCCTCCTCACCTTCTAGTAATATTTTTTTTCATTTGCTCTATAATACTTGTATAAATCAGTTTCCTAATCATGTTCAATTGTTTTCTTTCATTGGAGAGCAAATAAAATAGAAAGAACAACATCAGATCCCAGCTTGCTCAACTTCGCATCCTGAATTGGAGGCCCAGAGGCGTCGAGGGCTACAGATGAAGGGGAGCTGGGTTGCAAATGACCCTTGTGGCATATTGTGAAAGTCTTTTCTTGTGAAACAGTATTTGTGATAACTGATTGCATACCATGCTTGTTAATATGAACAAAATGTAAGTTTGACACCCCTTTAGAAATAAATGAAACAATGCTGGATACATACTAACAGATCTACAGTTTTGCTTACAAGTCTATGAATTGGCAGAATGTCCAAGTAAACATTCAACTAAAGATATTTATTCCCAAATAAACCAACTGCTAACACACCAAATGCTAGAATATACCATTGATGTTGGCATATAAATTGGCATTTGAAGCCCTGAAAAATCCCTCTAAAATGGGGGTTGACCTATATGCCAAATATAAAAGTGAACCAGCCGCCTGGGTGTGGGTTGTCACAATCTTGAAATGTCAGTGGCATCCAATGCAAAGAGTAGGTGTGTCTTAAACTCCCACACCTCTTCGTAACACAGCACGTATCACCTGCTTGATCCTTCCCACCCAGATATAAGGGGATATAAAATATGCATTTGTGAGGCGAAAATTTGAGACTGACTACTAATGTTAGTCTCGCATGTCATAACTGAAAAATGGAGGTTGGGGTGGGTGTTCAACTTATAAGCCGAGTAAGAAAAATGGGGTCAACTTATACACTTATACAGGTTGACATTTACATCGCGATTTACAGTGATAACAATGGGGCAGAATCCACTGAATCCCTTGCAGTTGCTATAATCAATCAATGGGCAGAGACGAGTAGTAATGAATCAGTAAATTTGCCACTGGATGGAATTAGTCCCCATCAGTTATATATCTGAAAGCCAATGGTTTGATCATGTGATTTATTGCTTGATGTTATGTGGGCGGAGTACACATACAGCACTCACACAAGTGGTGTTAAGAGATCTGAGGTTATTAAGACTTATTGTTCGGGAGCAAGCTAACAAAATTACATTATATGAAACATAATTAAAAATGATGAGAACCTCTGGCAAATTTTATGAAAAATAATTGCCTGAGAACAATGGAGAAATTAATTTGTAGACTTAGGTTGTTATGAGCAATAAGAGGTTTCTAGGCAAAACAGATTATAAAAAAATTCAAGTTAAGCTATACCAGGTTGTGATTGTAATTGGAAGATTATCTACTGTGTCAAAGTTCTAATTGGCATAAATTAATTTTTATATTTTCTGATCTTAAGGGGTAATAAATATGGCTCTTCTTAACCATGGCTCTGTCTATAAAAAGGAAACACTGATGTTGGCCAACCCAGAAACTGTTTGGATTATTTGGCATTATATAAATCCAAATAACATTTCTAAATATTAGTGAGCTCTCTACTTGATAAATGAGACATTCTGAGTTACTGTTATCCTTGCTCAACTCAAAAGCATCTAATCTCTCTGTAATTTGAATGTGAATTTGGGCAATGGTAAAACAGTCTGTTGCTTAGCCAACAGAAGTCTGTACTGGTAACATCTGATTCCAAAGATTCTTGAATGTGAGAGAGCAACTGTAATGAAGTGAAAAATGAGCTGAATAAGGTTACAGGGAAAACTCAGTTATAAGGTAACAATTATACCCTCACTGGGATACCTGCCGCAAAGATGAAATAGTGTTAGTAACACATGAGCTTTCAAAGCTAATTGAAATGTTTCTTTTTGTTTAGCCTCCATTGAATAGGAACAGAAATATCTGAGTCTGGCTACATTTGTGAATAGGTTATTGTGCAATATGTAGGGTAGATGTTAGTGAGCAGTAACATAGAGCAGACTTGGAAAAGAGAAGGTTGAGAATACATTTGATAGAGGTGTTCAAAATCATGAGGGATCTGGACAGCGTAGACAGGGTGTACACTCTGAGAGGTTGTTTCCTTTGGCTTAGAACACTGAGATGAAGAGAAACTTCTTCAATCAAATGTTTATGAACCTTTGGAATTTACTACTCCAGAAGCTTGTGAATGCTTCATCATTGACTATATTTAAGGCTGAGATGGACAGATTTGTTGTCTTTCAGGGAATCAAGGGATATGGGGAATGGGCAGGAAAGTGGAGTTGAGACCAACTATCAACCATGATTTTATTGAATGGTGAAGCAATCAAGGGACCATATAGTCTACTCCTGCTTCTATTTCTTATGTTGGTATGTTCTTATATTATTCCGTTTTTTTTGTGAAAGCAGCTTCACTTAGCAAACCTCACCAATCTCTGTCAGTTCTGAGGACACTTATATTTAAAACGTGATGGCCTTTTATGTTTTCTGTCAGATAGTCTTTAATTTAATGCCATATTTTGGAATCCATCCCTTGCATTTACTTAATAAGAGATCAAAAGCTTTCATATCAATTTATATAATTGTGTAATTTGTAGTAAGAACTGCCATTAAATTTGTTATTGATAACGTTTGATTTGCGAGTTAATAATTTATGGTCATTCATCAGCAACTACAGTTAGGTATTTAATTTGTGAGATGATGTTAAATGTGATCAATCAAACATAGACTTGACAGTAATTTTGTGTGCAGTAATGTTATTTCCTCCACACACACATCAAAACTGTACAGATGTAGCCTATTTACAATTTCCACATATATCAATTATAAAATATTATTATCTGTAAAACATTCACAATGTCAGTGAAGTGATATCATCCATATTAGAGTGTGCTTCCTTAAATTGCATTCTGCTAATCTTCTGGATGACATTTTGTGAAATAAGGTACTTAAAAACCTTAGAAGCATTTAAAAGGGGGACATCCAGCCTGAAAGCGCTCTACTTTTGAATAAAATAAATGGTGTTTCTTGAATCAGGGACTTAAAATACACATGTTCAGCAATTCTGAAATAGGTCCGAATTAGATTCATGTTGATCTTTGCTCATGCATCTGGGACATCAGTATCAGGCTAAAAGAACACCCAAAGAATAAATTGGTTTTGCTGCCCTGTGTTCTTTTTTCCAAATGCATTACTTAGTGTAATCAAATTTCTTTTTCACAAGAAGGATGGGGGTTTCTAGTTTCAGAGCCATTTCACCGGTAAATGTATGAGCTAGATCTCAGCTGGTTTTGGCTAATAAATTACTGGCTGATGTATCAATTGGCTTTTTTGCCCTGTGTCCACGATGATAACACATTATGAAAAGTGCAAGCCTAATATTATGGACGTGGGAGCCAAATTAAGCAAAGGGGCATTTGTTGAATCTTCTTGCATAAGTATTGGTTTAATTAACTAAATAAAAAGCTCTGTTTTAGGCACAAAATTTACTTAGAAAGAGATGCAGAAGCATTTGCATGGGGTTATGTGTAATGAACATATCTCATTCTGTTATTCCTACAAGTTGAAACATTCAATAGATGCAATTACACAAGCAATGTTTTTAAAAGGATGTGGTAAAGATTTAGTTAATGTGTTGCATCCTGCTTTCACTGAATTTTCGACCCCGCTTGCACATCTACTCTATCTATTTTTGAAAAAAGCCAAACTAATGTCAAATGATCAAAGATTGACTGGCTCTTAACTCTGGCATCTGGGAACTAACAAAAATGCCCAAGGGCAAGAAAGCTTTTGCTGGCGTGCAGAGAAGTCTTTTCGCATGTTACCGATTATTCACTTCCTAATTGCTAACCCTGAAGCCTTTAGAGAGGAAAAATTTTTTAAACTGAAACATTGTTTCCTCGCAGACAAAGTTAAGACAAGGTTTACACGCTATGGTGAAGCTTTATGTGTGAATTAAGGAAGAAAATAGCACTGAATGAATGGTCCCTAAAGCCCAAAGTGGTGCATATTGTTTTAAACTGCAGGTGGACAAGAGGTCATTCATTCCTTCTTAGTGGCATCCTGATATTCTCATGGGGTCTTGTTTAAGGAAGGGCTCTAAGTGTACTTTGATTAGCTACCATGTTGTGCTGTGGAGGGTCCTCTAGAACTATAGGAAATCCCAGTCAATGAAATCCCCGAGTGCTGTTTCTGAAGTTGCAAAAATGGCACGATTGTTTAACCACTAAACGAATAATGTTGAAAGGATTCAATCATTTCTGTTTGAGAAAGCAGAAATCTGACTCCAGCTGTTTATCCCAAAATTGAATCTTTTTTTCTGCTTTTTTCTCGTCTTCCTTTTCAAAAGAATGTTTCGAGGGGGTTGCCGACAGCGCAGTTCTCGAAGGATCCTATTTTGAAACAAAATGATTGCCATTACTTCCCTTTTCGGTGATATTTGTTCAAGGCATATAATTGAAATAACGTTCTGTATAAAAATGCTAAAAAATTAATAGTGGAGCATATACATTGGTATCTCCTCATAAAAAGCACTGAAGCAGGATAAGGATGTGTTCTTCAGATCAATTAGGATACACTAATGTTTCTTCTTGAAGACGGCTATCTCTTTCCTGTTGCATTGGTTTTACGTACAACATCAATTTACCAAGGTCTTGTTGCATCCTTTTCTGAATATATACTCATATAAGTCTCCATTTCAGACAGCAATAACATTATTGTATAGAATATGGCTCCCCACCACCACTCTGTGCAGACCACACTCCTGATAAACTGATTGGAATCAGACCCCCTTGCAAACTCAGATACCAGTGTTTAAAAAAACTTAATCAATCCTTCATAGAATAAGCTTCTTATAGATTGGAACATTTTTTCTTTAAATAATTATTGTACTTAACCACTATTATTGTACTTATAATTATTGTACTTAACTGGGGATTTGGGCCAGGCAGAATGGAGGAGTTCATCTTGCTGAGCTCTGATTTCCACTGTTGATTCTCATGCAACTTTGGAAAAACTTAGGAAGCGTTTACCTCAGGAAGAACTCGCACCTTTGGAGCTTTTTTTAATAAGGAGATACATACTCTACTATTAGGTTTTATTACTTTATAGGAAACATTGCTTTATTTATATTAAAGAAATGTTTAGGCATATTGAGAGTGTTGCTGTTACAGTGGAGGAAGGTCCAGTGGAATGATAGAATATGACAGGTTGCATCATTCTGCAGTGCAATGTACTAAGAAAAAGGAGGATAACCTATAACTGCAATAATTATCAGATTAAATTTTGTTTGAAAAAAGTTTTTTTTTAAATAGAAGGGCTGAATATATTGTAGAACAGTTCAGAAGTCAGTAAGACTGGTATGAATCCCCTGTATATGAAATTCCCTACCAGATAAAACAAGTAATGAATGAAAATTACCTTCAGTTAACTATTGCAAACTGAGGTAGAAAATAACAAATACAATTTAAGAGATGCTGCAGTAGATGTTGAAATCAGGCAATAGTTCCAAATGATTGCAGGTTTACGATCTGCTTTTTTTGTTTAGTTAGCCTCATTTATTTCTGTTCGTGTATCTGTAAGGGAAGTATTGATTCAACTCGGGTTTAATATAATAAAACGCAAAGTAAAGTGGCTACACTTTTAGTCAACGTTTATTGGTTGAGGTCAGAATTTTTGCATTGTAGAATCTTGCCTTTTCTATTCCCAGCGCAGTTTTTCCTGTCTATTTTCTTTAATCAGTGCCGTTTCCTAATGAATGGAGTAGTGTCTCTGAAGGAGGGAGGAAGGAAGGTAATATCTGGAAATGATTAGCTACTCATTTCCTTGTTTATCCTGCCTTTCAAAGAAACCTTACATATTATTGTGGCTAAGCTCTAAACGGGCCACATTCAGTACAAATAAGTCCACATGCGGCCTTTCATGTGTTCTCCGCCCCCAAGCTGAAGGAGCTGGGCTTGGCCTTGATTTCCTCTACTCACACAAACTGCATGGCTGCTACCTATTATTCCTCTGCCCCCACCCCCCCGATTTGTGTGTGTTGCTTGGGTGATAGCACGTCAATGGGTTCCAACTGTTTGCTGCTGTTCAAAAGAGGTTTCGGTCCAATCAGAAAAAGGGGAATTAATTGTAATTTGGGACTACACTTCACGGTAGTAAGGAAAAGCAAGTTCTTTATAAAAAAGTCACAGCCAATAAAGATAACTTGCTACGAGAAGAATGTTAATGGGAAAATAATTTACTGACTTGGGTCTTTCAAAGGGAAAGAGTGCTTTGCTCCAGAAAAGCACGCTACTTCTAATTGATGGACCTACATTAGGGGTTTCACAGAGCTGAACTTGTAAGCTATTTGCAGGACTCAATCTGTGACCCATAATCTGTGCGTTCACAGGCATCTCATTTAACAGCACACTGAAACCACGGGTGGAATTTTCCGTTCCAGAGACTAAGCGCGGTGGCTGTAGGGTTTCACAGTGCATTTCCCGCTGGGCGGCAGGGCGGGAAATCACTCCCGATTTCACGCTGGGAAGCTCATTAATTATGCATCGGCGAGTAGCTCTCTGAATCACATGGCATGGCGGGCACTGATTCATCCGCCCTGCTGTTAGCTAATGGGGTCCAAGGCCCAGGCGCCATATTTAAACACCACCCAAACACACACATTACTCTCAGCAGGCCAGCTGTGTGCAGGAAACTTCTTGGTATGGCTCCACCGAAGAAAAAAGCTGCTCCCAGGTTGAGCAATGTCTCCCTTGAGGCCCTCATCTGGAGTCCGCCAGCACCGGGATGTCCTCTACCTGAAGGATGGCTCCAGGAGGCCCACCAGCCTCACCTTGCCAACCTGGGAGGCGGTTGTAAGGCAGGTCAGCTCGTCGGGCACCTGCCCAAGAAACGCCATCCAATTCATGAAGAGGATAAATGATCCCATCTGCTCCGCCAGGATAAGTCAACCTTCAACTCACTCCAATCTCACACTCTCATAATGTCATCATGCGCTGAAAGGGTTGCGCTGCTCAGGGAGTTCAGACAACATTAGTGGAGGAGACATCAATGCAGACACCTTAACATCACCAGCATCTCGTCTACCATGCTGCACAAACTCTATCCTCAGCCCTTACTGGGGAGGGCTCAGCACACACACAGCAGGCATGCATGCTTCCCCACCTCTCCTCCATCTCATCATGTTCAATTCCATTTATCTTCATGCAGGCCAAGCTCACCCATAACCGGAGGGTGATATTCCAGGTGGAAGGAGGGATGGCAGATGTCAAGCAGCTGTCCCAGTTTGAGGGGGATGCTGCCGAACTGGCAGGTGAAGACAACGATCGCTCCTCTGGATCGATGCAGTGGATGTGTCAGAGGAAGAATCGTCACTGCATTCACCTGCACCCTTCACCAGCACAGAGACACACACCCTGGATCTAGATTGGGTTGGGGTCACATTCTGAGGAACACCTCACTGACACCTCTCCGCAGCAGTCGGAGGCACTGACAGCCTGGAACTTTGGCACTCAGAGGACTGCTGGAGATCAGGCACCCGCTGAGCCTGAGCCAGGTCATGAGCCTCTGCAAGCATCTCTAACACCCTGGAGAAGCAATGACAGGCGGCGGAAAATCAGGTAGCATTGCGAGAGGCAGTCAACAGACTAGAACGAAGGATGGAGGAGTCCATCCACGTTCTATCTGATGTCGTGGCTCCGACATGCGAGCGCCTCGAGAACTCCATGGGAACGGTGGCGACCACCTTGGTCCAGCAAATCCTGCCAGATTTGGGCTTGAACCTGTGCTCCATTGCTAAAGGCATTGGCGGATCCATCAGTGGTTAGGTGAGGTGGGGGGGAATGCAAGGCACCTTGATCTCCCTCCAGGACCCCCTTTTCCTTACGGAGTCAGGCAGGGGCCCTTGGGCAACCACAAGGACCACGGCTGGCAGCTAGAGACCCTGGGGTCATCCACCCAGGTGACTCTGAGTGTCCAGCCAATCCCAATCCCGCTCGCCGAAGTCATCAAAGACAACAGGGCATCGCAGTCGGCAGGCTGCCTCCACCTCTGCTGCGGATGTCAGGGATGCACCAAGATGTAGCTGTAGCGTTAGAAAAATTAAGAAATTTTGAAAGCACTTCTGGGTCATGGATGTTCAATCACTGTATATATCATATACCTTTGTAAATACATTTGCTGTTCATAAGAATGGTCTCGTCATTTAAAAGCATTGTGCATATGTATCTATGTGCCCTCTTATTGCAAGCATGAGCCATACTCCCACTCAGTGATCACTTCCACATTCATGCGATGTGTAGCTGAGTCATGATAGTCAATCGACCCTTGTGTTATGGTTCCTGAGATGTGTCAAACTCTTTACTGGAAATGTTTGCAAAATGAGTGAGTAACTTCTACTCCTTACAAGACAGCTTGGAGTTCGGTGTGCTCAATGGCCCTGAAGGATTAGCTGTATTTGTTTCTCAAAATGAGATGGCCGTCTTCATTGGTAGTGCCAAAGCACAAGACCTGCAGCCATGGTGGTCCCTCCAACCATACGCATATCTCAGCAAAAGTTTCTCATTAAGGTGGCAACGACTGCATCAAGTCCTTTGATGCAGCGCTTGCACTGTTGTACTGACTTTCACTTCCCAGAGTGCACGGATACAGGGTTCGCAGCTGACCTTTCCAAAGGTTAAGGCCTAGTGAATCATGAGGGTTGAAGGTGCAAGTCCGAATGCTAAACTTGCTCTCAATGTTTTTTTTATTCACTCATGGGATGTGGGCCTCACTGCTAGGCCAGCATTTATTGCCCATCCCTAATTGCCCTTGAGAAGGTGGTGGTGAGCTGCCTTCTTGAACCGCTGCAGTCTATGTGGTGTAGGTATACCTACAGTGCTATTGGGGAAAGAGTTCCGGGATTTTGATCCAGTGACAGTGAAGGAATGGCAATATATTTCCAAGTCAGGATGCTGAGTGGTTTGGATGGGAGCCTCCATGTGATGGCATTCCCATCTATTTGCTGCCCTTGTCCTTGTAGATGGTAGCAGTCGTGGCTTTGGAAGGTGCTGTCTAAGGAGCATTGGTGAGTTCCTGCAGTGCATCTTGTCGATAGTATGCACTGCTGCCACTGTTCGTCGGTGGTGGAGGGAGTGAATGCTTGTGGATGTGGTGCCAATCAAGCCGGCTTTGCTCTGAATGGTGTCAAGCTTCTTGAATGTTGTTGGAGCTGCACTCATCCAGGCAAGCGAGGAACATTCCATCACACTCCTGACTTGTGCCTTGTAAATGGTGGACAGCTTTTGGGGTGTCCGGAGGTGAGTTACTCACCAAAGAATTCCTAGCAATTGACCTGCTCTTGTAGCCACAGTATTTATATGGCTGGTCAAGTTCAGTTTCTGGCCCCCAGGACGTTGATAGTGGGGATTCAGCAATGGTAATGCCATTGAATATCAAGGGGAGTTGGTTTGATTCTCTCTTGTTGGAGATGGTCATTGCCTGGCACTTGTGTGGTGTGAATGTTACTTGCCACTTGTCAGCCCAAGCCTGGGTATTGTCCGGGTCTTGCTGTATTTGGACATGGGCTGCTTTATATCTGAAGAGTCACGAATGGTGCAGAACATTATGCAATCATCAGCAAACATCCCCACTTCTGACCTTATGATGGAAGGAAGATCATTGATGAAGCAGCTGAAGATGGTTGGGCCAAGGACACTACCCTGAGGAACTCTGCAGTGATGTCCTAGAACTGAGATGATTGACCTCCAACAACCACAACCATGTTTCTTTGTGCTAGGTATGTCTCCAACCATTGGAAAGTTTTCCCCCTGAAGCCCATTGACTCCAGTTTTGTAAATGCTTCTTGATTCCACACTCGGTCAAATGCTGCCTTGATATCAAGGGCAGTCTTTGATGTTCTAGGCTACCAATCATCGAGGATGGGGATATCTATGGAGCCTCCTCCTCCATTGAGTTGTTTAATTGTCCACCACCATTCATGACTGGAAGTGGCAGGACTGCAGAGCCTAGATCTGATGCTTTGGTTGTGGGATCGCTTAGCTTTGCCTATCGCATGCTGTTTATGCTTTTTGGCATGTAAGTAGTCCTGTGTTGTAGCTTCACCAGGTTGACACCTCATTTTTAGATATGCCGGGTGCTGCTCCTGGCCTGACCTCCTGCACTCTTCAATGAACCTGAGTTGATTCCCTGGCTTGGTGATAACTGTAGAATTGGGTATATGCCGCGCCATGAGGTTACAGATTGTGCTTGAGTGGAATTCTGCTTCTACTGATGGCCTACAGCACCTCATGGATTCCCAGGGCAGAATTTTCCATGCCTGCTGGCATCAGGGCGTGTTCAGCAGTTTGAGCGGACAATATGATGAGAAGGCCAGAAATCAGTTTCACAATGTCGTGAAACCAATTTGCGATTGTCCGCTCAGCCCATCAATGGAGGGCCACGTATCCCGCTATCAGATGTCGGGAATCTCATTATGATATATCTGCATATCATTATAAGGCCAGCCCGCCTTATTCATTCCCCCCCCCAAATGGATCATCCATCCATGTCGGCGGGAAAACATGCTGGTGTAGAACATGTCTTGACAAGTGTGATGTGCAGAAGTCAGGACTCACCATCAGGGCCTTGCTCACATCACAAACGTCCAAGGAGCAGAAGATGTTGAAGTCCGACAGCAATGGCACACTGGAGAAACACCCATGGCATGCTGGGTGGATTCTCATGGACATGGCTCTGCTGCGAAGCAGCTGACGGAATTTGGAAAGTCAATGTTGAGGGTCTGTTGACAATGGATGACGGTCGAGTGGGTGGAGAGGAAGGTCCTGTTGTGTTTGCAAAAGCAAGATGTACAGGTGGGGTGGGAGAGGAAGGTCTAGGACTGACTGGGAGAGGAAGAGGTGTCGGGGCGGGGGGTGGGGTGTGGTGAGGTTGGGAAGCAGGATGGGGTGAGGTTAGGAGGGGCAGAATGAAGGTGTCGAGGGGGGGGGTTGGGAGGAGTGAGAGTATAGGGGAGGAGGAGGTAACAGGAGAAGACAGCAACTGGGGAGGCAGGTGTAAGGGAAGGACTTCAGTGTGGGGGAGGACTGTGGAGAGGGAGGGGAGCCCAGGGAGAGGAAGGAGTGCGGAGAAGGGATGGAGTAAAGCTGGAAGAAGAAGTAAGGGTGGAAGGAGGAGTCATGAAGTGGGAAGGAGTAAGGCTGGAGAAAGAACTAAGGCTGGAGGAAAGAGTCAGGAAGGACTAAGCGAGGGAGAGTGCTTGCACGAGGCTCCGAAAGGCTCTGCCACACACACATTTCCGCCTCAAGAATCACTTGTTGGCCAGCTGCTCTCTCTATGGTGACAGAGGACAAGGTTGAGGGGCTGACAGGCAAAGGGGACTTGGAGGGAGAGGACCGACTCTGAGATTCCTCAGTCAGTGACCCAGGGGTGTCCAGCTGCCGCTCATCCTCCCTTCAGGTGTCCGGCACGTCGGCCTGACTCCTTGAGGTGAAGGAGCACCTGGAGGGTTGTTGATGTGCCCATTTCCCTCTCACGTTGCCACTGCAGGAACCAACCCATGGCTCCTGGGATGGAATGCGGGGCTGCACACATCTCCGCATTCTGCTGGACCAGGGACTCCATGGCATCCGCCATCCTCCCCATTTGGGCACCACTTCATTAGAGAACAGGCGGACGCAATCCTCTGACTTGCGTGCCACTCCATTGAGGGCTTCCAAAAGCTCTGCGTGATGTTCCCACGCCTTCTGCTGACTCTCCATGATGAATTGGAAGGAGAAATCCAGAGGTTCGCCATCTGACTCAGACCTCAGATGCTTCTTCCCCAGCAGTCCTCCGAGTGCCAGGGAGCTCGGCTGAACCTGCCCCCTCCTGCTGCGGACATGTGTCCATGTGGTGACCACCAGATTGTGAACCCGAGCCTGCTCTACATCTAGGTCCCACCAAGGTGTGTGTCTCTGTGCTGGTGGAGGGTGTGGGTAAGCGCTGTGACGGGTCTTTGAGGCTGCTTATTTCCAACTCTTCAATGGAGGTAGTATCCTCTTGGCTGGAGGTGAGGACCTGGATGGAGTTGAGGGACTGGCTGGCTGAGAGTGTCGGGCGCTTGCAGAGCTCCCTGTGAACCAAAGTAGAGATAATTAGCGCATGGCAACACAATCAAAAGCAGGAGAGAGAGCACTCATATTGAGAGAGGGATCATATGGTGCAGGATCATTACGTGGATGTTCGCCACCAACCTCACCGTTGCCGCAGGCATGGTCCACATCCTCACCAGTGAGCCCAATGGCATGCTCCTCAAAGTAAGTGAGGGGCCTATTGTGGGCTACTCCACCCCCGGTCTGGGACCTCTCCCTGCTGATGTGAGCAGGCTTCTCCTGCATGAAAACAGATGGAGAGAGTGTGAGCAGGACACATGGCACTGTGTGGAATGTTTGTGTGGTGAGCGGAGCCATGGACAGGATGAGGACATGAGATCGAGAGGATATGAGCCTGATGGAGTTGTGAGGGTGTTTGTGAGAGTTAGTGGTGTTATCACTTGAGGTGTGAGATCCCTGTGGACATGTGATTGGTTTGCGAGTGTATGAGTTGAGAGTGATGAGAAGAGTGACTTACTCTGGCAGAATGGATGAGACCATTCATCCTGTTGCAGTACTGGGTGGCTGTCCGTTTTGTCAGGGTATTAGCACTGACCACCATTGCCACCGCCTCCCATGCTGGATTGGTTTTTTACAATAAATGACAATGATTTAATGGTCACCATTAAACTTTTAATTCCAGATTTTTATTCAATTCAAATTCCACCAGCTGTGGTGGGATTCGAACCCATTACCTTGCGTAACCAAATAAAATGACCTCGCTGTTGGGGAATTGATCCTGCATGATAGGCAGAAAGACTAACCACTATGCTATTGATGAAATGACTAAGTCAACCACATTTCTCTGGATCTGGAGCCACATGTAGGCCAGACCAGCTGCCCATCTACAGCCAGAGTGGGGGTAGAAGACATCATGGCGGGCCCCCACAGCATCCAAAAGGTGCTCGACAGACGTAGCACTAAACCGGGGGTAGCAGTCTTTTTGCCTTTCAGAGCCATCCTGTCTTCTGTGCAGCAGTCCTGGGCTGGAAGCTGAGAGATGTGCGCGCGCCTGCACTTTAAATGTGGTGCCTGCTGTGGTGAAGCAGCCAGGTGATGGTGTGGCGGGTGAATGAGTGCGTGCCCGCTACCGAAGTGGTATGTTTCTGGGAATGCATAATTAATACAGTGGGTTTCCGACGTTATCGTGTGAGAAGCCGCCATTGCAGCCATCAGGTAAAACATTGTTTTTCCCGCCCGCTACCCCACTTAGTGCAAACATGCGACGATTCCTTCCCCAGCCTTGAGTTGCTAGATCTGTTCGAAACCTATCCCATTTAGCACGGTGGTAGATGGAGGGTATGCTCAATGTGAAAATGGGACTTCGTCTCCACAAGGACTGTGCAGTGGTCACCCTTACTGATGCTGTCATAGACAGATGCATCTGCGGCAGGCAGGTTGGTGAGGATGAGGCCAAGTATGCTTTCCTCTCTTGTTGGCTCCCTCACCACCTGCCACAGACCCAATCTGGTGGCTAAGTCTTTTAGGTCTTGGCCAGCTCGGTCAGTAGTGGTGCTACTGAGCCACTTTTGATGGACATTGAAGTCCCCCACCCAGAGTACATTCTGTGCCATTGCCACCTTCAGCGCTTTCTCCAAGTGATGGTCAAAATGGAGGGGTACTGATTCACCAGCTGAGAGGGGGTGGTACGTGATAATCAGCAGCCCATGTTTGACCTGATGCCATGGGGTCCGGAGTCGATGTTGAGGACTCCCAGGGCAACTCCCTGCTGATTGTATACCATTGTGCCGCCACCTCTGCTGGGGATGGTGGTGATGTCTGAGACATTATCTGTAAGGTACGATTCCGTGAATATGACTGTCAGGCTGTTGCTTGATTAGGCTATTGGGCAGCTCTCTCAATTTTGGCACAAGCTCCCAGATGTGAGTAAGAAGGATTTTGCTGAGTTTGCCATTATTGTTTCCAGTGCCTAAGTTGATGCCAAGTGGTCCATTTGGTTTTATTCCTTGTAGACTTCATAGCAGTTTATACAACTGAGTGTCATCTAAGAGTCAATCACATTGCTATGTGTCTGGAGTCACATGTAGGCTAGACCAGGTAAGGACAGCAGAATTCCTTTCCTAAAGGACATGAATGAACCGGATAGGTTTTTAAGGCAATTAAGAAAGGTTTCATGGTCATCATTAGACTTTTAATTGCAGATATTTATTGAATTCAAATTCCACCATTTTCCCCGGTCCCCAGAGCATTACCCTGGGTCTCTGGATTAATAGTCACATGACAACACCACTATGCCACCATCTCCTTTACTAGTTGTAACTTTACTTCACTGCAGTGACATGGCACTAAGGGGCAGAAGGAATAAGGCTGTGTTCCATTGCCTGCACCTTACTCCTCCTGGAATCTTGTGGCTACCAGTGTGGCATGGGCATGTCTTCCATGTCGTGCTTCTTTGATGGCATCCTCATCTCTCTTCAGGTCCCTCCCCTTCCTGCTCTTCATTATCCGAGGAGCTCTCAGCCTCCTATATGTCTCCCTCTGGCAAGGGATCCCCACTTTGAAGCACCTGGGTCTGAAGGTTGCAGCAGACCACGATTATTTGGGACATCCTCTGTGGAGGGAACTGCAGAGCCCCACCTGAGTGGGCCAAACATCGGAAACGCATCTTCAGGATGCCAATGATTTGCTCAATGATGGATTGTATTGACCTATGTGCCACATAGGCGAGGCACTCTGAGGGTGACAAACGGGTGTCATCATATGAGCGGGTACCCTTTCTCCCCAAGCAGCCAGCCCTGTAATCACTGAGGGCCATCAAATATGTGAGGCATCTGGGAGTGACTCAGAATGTATAAGTCATGAGAACTCCCAGGGTACCTGGCACAAAAGTGCATGATGTGCTTCTCATCACCGCACAGCAGTTGAATGTTCAGGGATGGAACCCTTTCCTGTTAATGAACATCAGGGGCTGCTGCCATAGAGTTCTCAATGTGTGGAATCATATGTGGAATTAATTGCACCCTGTACTCTAGGGAGTGACCTAGGGCTGCGTTTGTGTTACTAGCGTTTTGCTGAAACAGCCTTGTAGCTGAAATGCAAACTCATGGATCTAGGCAAGCAAGATGCCAACCCTGATACTTGACATCTCAATCCCCTGGAGGCTGGAAGATGTTTGGATGCATTCATGAAATGTGCCACCTTACCAAAGGCACTCCTGCAACCTCTGATCTGGTATACTGATTAAGCCCAACTTGCACTTCAGCAATGACTGGATGCCCTTTGGCCCGTTCTCCATGCCAATTGGAGAAAGCTTATTTGAGGTTTCCATTGATGATCTGGCCGATATGCAGCAGCTGTGCTTCCTTAATGGTTGCCTGCATTTTCCATTCTTACATACCTCTCTGTTAAACTCCGAAATGGACTGAAAAACACATAGCTCTCTGCTAATGCTCAAATGGAGTGATTGTATTGTGAAGCCAATGACCCCTTCAGTCTCTCATTAAAGCACTGCAAAAGGCAATGGCTCCAATGGCACCTTCTCAAGGAAGTCTTCCTCTTTTCTCTCAACTCTGCCTCTATTTCGATGTTGTGACTCTAAGCAGTTTGAGTGTGCCGCCTGAAAGGGCCCCTTAGTCCAGACGTGGGCTCCTCTCACACTGCCTCTGACTCTCCAATGCAGATTCTTTTCCAGTTTCAATTTCAAACTGTACTATAACTTCAGGGCTTCAAATTGGTGATGCTCCATTTTTATTTTGAAACTAGCTTTGACCTTTCCCCTTCATTGCACGGGTCCCTCCAATCTTCCTGGAACATCATGGTATACAGGTAGAGCCCCCACTGGTTATTCTCCAGTCTCCCCCAGTAACCCTGGATCTTATTGATGTTGTGGTGGATATTCCAACCCAACCCCCTGAACCCATCACTGTTCATGTCCCCATGCCCCAAGTGGACCTCACCCTTCCCAATCGAGGGTGTGTGCACGATCACGTATAGTGCAGAGACCCCTCCCTAGGAGAGCTTCAAGCATTCCCACTTTATTACCTTACCATTTACAGGCTGCAGATGCCCCCCTTCACCATGACCATCTCATCTGCAGCCCAATACCTAGCAGGACACCCCCATCACCAACAAGGCAATGACCGTGCCCTGCACACTAAGCTGTGCCTTATCCTAATTGAGCACACAGGCCTTGCCCCTCCCTCAAGTGTGCCATACATAGCCCTGTAACATGGCCCACAAAGCCCCAGGACTGCCTTTAATCTTTCACCCTGACTATGAGGTGCACAAAGCTCCAAGACTGCCTTTGTTTCTCACCCTGACCATGAGGTGCACTAACCCAGGACTGCCTTTAATCTCTCACTCCAACCTCTTGGCCTGGGACCAGGGACTATGACAGCCTTTCAATGAGCGCTTCATGACTGATCAGAACACAGTCTCCCTTACCCTCTCCCCCTCACTGACCCCCTCCTCCATGAGTCTCTGAGCAACTGGTCCCTCATATGCAAGCCTTTCTCTTCCCCCTGCTCCATGAGTCTCTGTGCAACCCATCCCTCTTGTGCCAGATTAACACAACACCACCCCAAACTACTCCTATTCCAAAGTCTGCGTCCATCCCTTTCCACTCATATAGTTCAATTCCCAACCACCCATTTCTGTGTCTGCATCCTAGCCTTCCATGTCGTGCCCCAGCTTCCTCACCCTCGGTCTCCCCTCTGCCTGCCATCATTTCCACCCTCCCATCCACCCCACCATACCCTATTGTTCCCCTTGTCTCCGTCATTCTGCCGCCCAACCCCACCATAGCCCATTGACCCCCCCACCACATCTCTGTCATCCTTCCCCACCCCCAACCTAACTCAACCCCGGTTGTGATGCTGGTCTCTGTTTCAGAGTGCAGCCCTGCCTGAGACCTACTGGAGTACGGAGGCGCTACCGTGAGCAGACCAACCCTATACACCCACCAGTGTGGCGCTGCTCTGGCATTGCTGAGAAACTGGAGCAGCGCTGTTGCAGGGTAAGCTCTGAATGTTTCTCTCATCTCGAAGTCACGAGTGAAGCGAGGGCAGACAGCTGCGTGCCACTTCTATCTGAACGTGGTTGAGACCAGTCTAAATTCCTGCTGGCATAGCACAGGATTGGGAGAGGGACCTTGATTCCAGTGAGTTGTGTTTTTAATGAGTGTTCATGACATAGTGATGCATGCAAATGTCTTTCCCGACATGGATCCCGGCCCACCATCAGCCCGCCATGTAAGTGGTGAGGGGAAAATTCTGAACTGGTCTCCTGCCAGCGGGATTCCGACTTTTTGGCCTCTCTCTGAATTTTCCGTTCCCTCCCGCCACGAAACTCACTGCGAGCAGTATCGGAAAATTCCCCCAAGTTAAAAAATGTATGAAGAGTTTTGGATAGCAATTAGCTGGAAACTTTTCCTGCTGTCCACACAAAGCCTATAGCTTCTACACTGTGACACTATGAAGCCCCAAAAATCCACAGATCTTCCAGAGCAGACTCATCGTAAATTAGGTGGGAATGCCGCAGTATAGGCCTATAAGTTAGGCCAGAGACCAGATGCATAGCTTTTTGACCTTCTGTAAGTTTGTGAAGGGGCAAAATCTCTAACCAACTCTAATATAGCCCTTACCTGTGTTTGATCTGATGCCATGAGACTTCATGGGGTTCAGAGTCAACACTGAGGACTCCCAGGGTCACTCCCTCCTGACTGTATACCGCAGTGCCACCACCTCTGGTGGGATCACCTGGGATGATAATGGCGGAGTCTGGGATATTGACTTTAAGATATGATTCTGTGATTATGACTATGTCAGGCTTTTGCTTGACAAGTTTGTGGGACTGCAAACTTTCCCAATTTTGGCCAAAGTCCCCAGATATTAGTGGGGAGGATTTGCACAGTGGACTGGATGGGGTGTGCCTTTGTCATTTCCAGTGCCTGACCTCTCCACCGGGGCAGTGGTAGCTACAGAGAATATTTGTCAATAAGAAACATCTCAGTGAAAGCAAACCAAAGGAAAATGAAACAATTTTAAAAGAAACGTCTTTAAAAATCAGCAATTGGTGCAGTACAGGCATTGTTAGTTTAGGGAGTTTGGAAACTCACTTTAGCCAGCACAGCTCTATTTGTTTGTTTTTAAAGCAACTATACACTCTGTTACTGCTGAGGGTATTGAAGGCTACAACCATTTTAAAGCTATTACCTATAAAAATTAAAATCATTATTCCATTAGTACTTTGCTATTTCTCTCTTCCTTACACGTTAGATTGAGGGCTGTAAGCTCCAGGGCAGCATATCTGGGGGGTACCCCAGAGATGTGCTGGGACCAACACCCACTGCCCCTCACCCCCTGTCCCCCAGAGATTCCCAGGTAAGTACTGCATGGCAATTACCCAGGAAGTTCAAACTTCTCATGGGCAATTGCCCTGCACTGGGCAATCTGAAATTGCAATTTAAATAAACTGTGGATGATTCTGACTGTGTTACAGCAATAGCTACACTGAAACAGTTAGAAGAACTAAAACCACTTCTAGCTTCTAGGTAATTATAACACTGGCCCATGCCGACCCCCCACAGGACTCCCTTCATCCCCCCGACCCACCATGGAACATCCCCACACCCCCAACCCCCCACGGACTCCCCCCAATTCCCTGACCACCCCCCCCCCACCCCCCCCCCCATGGGACTCCCCCTAACCCCATGATCGACCCTGGGATGCCCCCCACCCCCTGAACCCCTGTCCCCCATCAGGGACTACCCCTGGACTCCAAACCCCCCCATTGGTCTCCCCCCACACACATCTCCTGACCCCATTCCTGGACCACCCCCCGGTCCCCTTCAGGACTATCCAACTCCCTCCAATATCCCCCCGATTACCCTCCCAGGCCCAATCCTGACTCCCACCTCTCAACAGCCCCGCACCCCTCACCACCAAATCCTACCACTAACCTTATACAATTACCTTCTCCCTGGCTTGTCAAAGACCTCTAAACTTGGCTAGATATTTAAACTTACCTGGTTTACGGCAGCTAGTGCCATAAAAGAGGAGGCATGGCTTACTTACCTGCAACTGAGCTGCCCTTGACTGTAGGCCTAAGGAGCGTGCTGCTCTGCACAGATCTCACCCGGCCTGAGTTGGAAGGTCGTGCACGATAGAATCGCCTGGATTTCCAGGTAAGTAATTTTAAGCGGAGTGGCAATCTGGCTCAATTGCCATTCCACCGGAAGTTACGGTCCAATGTATGTTTAATCCATTTCAATGCATTTCTCTCTTTTTGTTTACAGTACAATTGCTTTCATTTTGTAAGTATTGATTCCAAATGCCTGCCTCAGGATAGTCTCTGCAAAGCCTTGAAAGTATGTATATCATATAATAATGTCAGATTATTTTAATAAAGCTATTATAATAAAATAATAAAGTTGAAAAGGAGGAATGAAGACACATATTTTATAAATTGTATAAAAGGCACATTTAATTATATTGTGTGGAACCGTTAAGATAAATTTCCCGGTTGACACTAAAGCAACAGCACTGAAGCATGGGTAACTCACTAACTTCCTGTTAAGCTGAGAGCTGAGCATTTTCCAGGCTGGGCCCTATTTACTTTTTTGTACTTGGACCCAGCCCCATATTGGGATGGATGTTGGAAGCTTGGTAAATGGCAAGGGGTACATGTTAGAAACTGCACAAATCAACAGCCTTCAAAGAGCTGCGGTTAATCTTTAAAGGATTGCAACCATTTACAGATAAAAGGAAAAATTGAAAAGCATCTTTCCAAAACATGTAAAGGGCAACTATAAAAATAGGGGAGGCAGAGAATAGAGTCTGTGGACATGGCGATGCGCTACTTCCCCCGCTGTCGCACCTGAGGAACACACCATTTCCCAGGTGCTACAGGGATGAACAAAGGGCAGAGACTTGCATTATTAGATTGCCCCAGAGTTTCCAGGGCATACAGCGGTCTCTAGATCCTGTACATGTAGTAAGTTTAAGTGTTGTATACCTGTGGAAATTAGGTAGTCGGGGGCATTTCCATCCCTCTCGCCTCACTTTCCTCTTCCTGCAAGTAAAGGCTGCAAGAACAGATCGGCACTTTTAGAAGATGCAGTGGGCCTTGTGCCCAGGCCTGCCTCAGACCACAAGGTATCAGTGGATGAGGTAGCAAGATAAGGGAAATCAGAAAAATGAGCCCATTGGCTTCCCATTGATTTTTAGGACTGGAGGCATTTTGGCTGCTGTTCTTCAATAGTAACCCAAAGTCTCTGAGGCCAGCATCTAGTACCACAGCTACAGTTGCACCATGTTAATGACAGATTCAGGTGCTTTGAGTTTCTGGACAAATATTATAAAGTGAAGGCCCTTTGGCATGAGATGGGTCCTAGGAGAGCTTCCTTCTTTGGTAACCTAGTACTAATCTCCTGCCTTTTCTCCGTAACCCTGCACATTGTTTCAATTTAAATAATCATCCAATGCCCTCTTGAATGCCTCAGTCGAACCTGCCTCCACCCACACTTCCATAGAAGTGCATTCCAAACCCTAACTACTCGCTGTGTGAAAAAGTTTTTTCTCAGCTCGCATTTGCTTCTTTTACAAAGCACGATAAAACTGCCCTCTGGTTCTCAATTCATTTACGAGAGGGAACAGTTTCTCCTTATCTACTCTGTCCAGGCCCCTCATGATTTTGAAAACTTCTATCAAGTCTCCTCTTAGCCTTCTCCTCTCCAAGGAAAACAGTCCCAACTTCTCCAATCTTTCCTCATAACTGAAGTGTCTCATCCATCCCTGGAACCATTCTTGTAAACCTCTTCTGCACTCTCTCCAATGCGTTCACATTCTTCCTGTAGTGTGGCCCCCAGAACTGTACACAATACTCCAGCTGAGGACTAACCAGTGTCTTATATAAGCTCATCAAAACCTCCCTGCTCTTGCACTCTATGCCTCTATTAATGAATCTTAGAATACTACATGCTTTAGAAACAGCTCTCTCTACCTGTCCTGCCACCTTTAATGAGTTACGTACACAAGCACCCAGGTCTCTCTGCTTCTGCACACTCTTTAGAATAGTATCCTTTATTTTATACTGTCTCTCCATGTTCTTTGTACCAGAGTGCATCACCTCACACTTCTCCACATTGAACTTCATCTGCCACCTATCTGCCCTACTCCACCCAATGTGTCAATGTCCTTTTGAAGTTCTACACTGTCCTCCTCACGGTTTACAATTCTCCTATTCTGCAAACTTTGAAATTGTCCCTTGCACACCAAGATCTAGGTCGTTTATATATATCAGGAAAAGCAAGGGTCCCAATACCATTCCCTGGAGAACTCCACCACAAACCTTCTTCCAGTCTGAAAAATACCCATTAACCATTACTTTCTGTTTCCTATCCCTCAGCCAATTTTGTATCCATGTTGCTACTGTCCCTTTTATTCCATGACCTATAACTTTCCTCACAAGTCTGTTGTGTGGCACTGCATCGAACACCTTTTGGAAGTCCACATACACGACATCAATGGTCTTTCCCTCATCAGCCATCTCTGTTACCTCTTCAAAAAACTCCAGCAAGTTAGTTAGACATGATTTTTCTTTAACAAATCCATGCTGACTCTTCCAAATCAATCCACATTTTTCCATGTGACTATTAGTTCTATCCCGAATAATTGTTTCTAGAAGTTTCCCCACCACTGCAGTTAAACTCTCTGGTCTGTAATTGCAGGGCAGATCTTTACAACCTTTTTTGAACAAGGGCGTAATGTTTGTAATTCTCCAGTCATCCAGCGCCTCCCCCGAATCCAGGGCACATTGAAAGATTATTGCCAGTGCCTCTGCAATTTCCACTCTCAGTTCCTTCAATATCTTTGGATGCATCTCATCCAGTCCCGGTGCCTTATCAACTTTAAGCACCAACAGCTTATCCAATACCTCCTCCTTATCAATTTTAAACTCTTCTAGTGACTGAGTTTCCTCCTCTGTCACCATGGACTGGGCAGCATCTACCTTGTAGGTAAAGACAGATGCAAAGTATTCATTTAACACCCCAGCCATGCCTCTTGCCTCTATGTGTTAAACCACTTTTTGGCCCCTAATCAGCCCTACTCCTCCTTTTACCACCCTTTTATTATTGATGTGCCTATAGAATACTTTGGGATTTCCTTTTATGTTAGCTGCCAGTCTTTTTTCATAATCCCTCTTTTCTTCTCGTATTTGCTTTTTTCACATCCCTTCTGAACCTTCTGTATTCAGCTTGGTTCTCAATTATATTTGCTACCTGACACCTGTCGTAAGCACACTTTTTCTTCTTTAACGTGATTTCTATCTCCTTTGTTATCCAGGGAGCTCTGGATTTGTTTGTCCTGCCCTTCCCTTTTGAGGGAACAGACCTTGACTGTGCCCAAACCATCTCCTCTTTGAAGGTAGCTCATTGTTCAGCTACTGTTTCTCCCGCCAACCTTTGGTTCCAGTCGATCCGGCCCAACTCCGTTCCTGCCCCATTGAAGTCCATTCTGTGATTATTCTTACTCTGGATTGGCCAATATCCTTTTCCACCACCATCCTAAACCTTATGATACAAGGATCACTGTCCCCTAAATGATCCCCCGCTGTCATTTGATCTACTTGGCCCACCTCATTGTCAAGAACCAGGTCTAGCAGTGCCTCCTTTCTTGTTGGACTGGACACATACTGCTGTAGGAAATTCTCCTGAACACAATCTAGGAACGCTTGTCCCTCACTGCCCCTTACACTACCATAAATCCCAGTCTATATACAATATTTACACCTCCCTATAATTTCCTTGCAGATTTGTTCCTCTATACCCTTCCCACTAGCTGGTGGTCTATACATTACACTGAGCAATGTAATTTCACCCTTCTTATTCCTTAGCTCTAGCCAAATCGATTCTGTCCTTGAATCCTCTGGCACATCCTCTTTCTCCAGTACTGCAATGCTTTCCTTAACCAAATATGCCACCTTCTTCCTTTTTTCCCTTTTCTATCTTTTCTGAACACTTTGTAACCAGGAATATTTAGCACCCAGATCTGCCCTTCCTTAAACCAGGTCTCCATTAGCGCCACAACATCATAATCCCACAAGGCAATCTGTGCCTTTAACTCCCCAATTTTATTAACTATACTCCGTGCATTCACATACATGCAGTGTAACCCTGGTTTAGACTTCATTACCAGCTCCCTTACTCAGACTCCATCTATTAACTTACTATTCTCTATTTTAGTGCTAGCTGCCTCTCCCAACATTCTGTGCATCCTGGTATTACTTTCTAATATTCTCTCCTGGTTCCCATGCCCTGCTGGGGTGGGGGGGTTGGGAGTGAGGAGCGGGAGGCTGGGGCAGCAAAGGTTCAGAGGGGACCTGATAGAGGTGGATAGGATTATGAGGGGCATAGATAGGGTGGATAGGCAGGCACTTTTTCCATTGGTAGAGTGGATAATAACCAGGGGGCCTAGATTTAAGGTATGAGGTAGAAGGCTCAGAGGGGAGTTGAGGAGAAAGTTTTTCACCCAGAGGGTGGTGGGAGTCTGGAACTCACTGCCTGAAAGGGTGGCTGAGTTAAAAACTCTCATAACATTTAAGAAGTATTAAGATATTCACTTGCATTGCCATAGCCTCCAGGGCTATGGGCCTGGCGCTGGAAAACGGGATTAGTGTTATCAGATCTTTGTTGACCAGCGCACACATGATGGGCCAAATGGCCTCCTTCTGTGTGGTAAATGTCTATGAGTCTATAATGCTGTATTTGCTAATCCATGAAAGGAAGGGAAGTTCTGGCTAAGACCACAGCAATAGTTACCTGTTTGGTGGTGGTTCATTAGCTGATTCAACTGTGGTTGTGGGCAGTTTGATTGTGCTGCCTACTTACCTCTCTAGGCTGTCTTTATGCATCACTGCAATATAAAAAAATAATTTCAAATTCAGCTCCCATTATTCATTTTAATTTGACTTGTCAACTGCCATTGTGCTCATTACTTAAATGCCTTATCAGTCCCAGAACTCCTCTGAAAGACCAAAAATTCCTTGTGGGTTGTTTCACTGGTGGAAGAGTACTAATAGAAGATTTGCCCAAACTAGCAAATTACAAACCTGAAAACAAAGGGGGAGAATCCCAATGGGACCAGGTTCTACTTCATTTTCCTGCCCCCCAATCCAGAGATCAACAAGGAGTTTGCCTTGATCTGGACTGAAATTTTGGATCTACATTATTCTTTTCAAGATGAGTTGTGTTTTATAAGAGCTGCTGCATAGGTTTTAAATCTCTACAGCACAGGGGCAGGATTTTATGCGTCAGTGAGCGGGGGCGGGGCCTGCTCGCCGACATGTAAAATGATGTGCGATGACGTCGGGGGGGAACTCCCAACGTCACCATGCCCCATTTAAATTTTCAGGAAGGTAGGGGCGCAGCGAAATCTGCTGTACGTCCGCCGACCTGTCAATGGCCAATTGAGACCATTGACAGAGGCAATTAAGTAATTAAAGGACCTGCCCATCCAACCTTAAAATTGACGGGCAGGCCAGGAGCCCCGGTGAGAACTAGAAAAAGCATGAAACCTCATCCAGGGCTGGGATGAGGTTTCATGTAGGTTTTTAAAAATTTTAATAAAGTTTTTGTGAAAATTATATTGTGACATTGTCACATGAGGGGACATGTTAGTGAAATTTTATGTTTCAATTTTTAAGTTTTTTACATTTACAGCCGATCCCCCTGAGGCTGCACTTAGCCTCAGAGAGATGAGTGCGCTCTTTCGTGCGCATGCGCAAAAAAGCACACTCTTGGCTCAGGGAATACCGCCCCCCGCCCGCACAGTGAGCGCATAGTGCTTCCGTGCAGACGTCATGCTGGGCGGGCCTTAATTGGCCCGCCCACGTAAAATGGCGCCACGCCCCCGATCGGGGGTGCCAATCGGAAGCGTGCCTGTGCGTGCCCGCCCATCAACTTCCCCCCCCCCCCGATGGGGGGAAAATTCAGCCCCAGGTTCTAAAATTTTACTCCCATGATATTTAGCCTACTTAAGAAGGGAACTCATCACCTGCTGTTGTTCAACATTTAACAGTTTAGCTCAGTTGGTTGCAACCTTTTCATCCATATGTCAACAATGTAACTTGATCTACAGTGGTTTAACAGCAGAACAGTCGAATTGCATAAGGAATTTAATATCAAGGAATAGAAAGCAATACATATTGGTACTAAAGTAGCACATATCATTACAAAATGAAGGAAACATAATTAAATAAAGTGAATCAGAAAAACGGACTGTGTGCAGTAGTTGACCAAACATTCAATATGCTGTCAGTGTATGGTCACAATTGACAATCCAAATAAAATATTGGGTTGTATAAATAGATCCATTGATTGTAACTTCATTCAATGAAATGCAGGAATGATTGTGTGTGGAGCTTTGTGTACAGCGATGGTTGTTTTGTGCAGTTCTGGTCTCCACATTTAAGAAAGGATATACTTGCATTGGAGGCGGTACAGCAAAGATTCACCAAATTGGTCCTCAGGATGAGGGGGTTGTCTTTTGATGACAGACTTAGTAAATTGGGCTTATATTCTCTGGAGTTTAGAAGAAAGAGGGACAATCTCATTGAAACCTACACAATTCTGAAGGGGGTTTGCTGGGGTGGACACTGAGAGATTGTTTTTGCTGGCTGGGGAATCTAAAACACGGGGGGCAGAGTCTCAGGATAAGGGGTGGATCATTTAGGACTGAGATGAGGAGGTTAGTTTACTCAAAGGGTTGTGAATCTTTGGAATTCTCTACCACAGAGGTTTGTGGATGCTCCATTGTTGAATACATTTGAGGCTGGGATAGACAGATTTTTGGTCTCTCAGGGAATTAAGGGATATAGGGAGCGAGCAGGAAAATAGAGTTGTTGCCCGAGATCAGCCATGTTCGTATTGAATAGCAGAGCAGGCTCAATGGGCCGTGTGGTCTACTTCTGCTCCTACTTCTTGTGTTCTTGTGGTCATTTATGAAAAGTTATGGAGGCAGTGGAAAGAATTCAGAGAGGACACCAAAAAGATTTAGGTTTCAGATTACTGTGCCTTAAAGAAGGACAAAGGAAGATAAATCTATTATTCAAGAAGTAAACGTAAAGAAAGATACAACTCAATGTTTTTGAAATATGAAGCTAATCAGTAACACTGATGTAGGAAGAAGCATCAAATGCAAAGGAGTCAAGAAAGTCAGTGAGCGTTATTATACTCTGAAGAAGACATGCCTAATTTATTTTAAGGAATAACGGTGATTTTCAATTAGAAGAATTTGGAAAATGCATACCTATCATACTCCCCTTTCCACTGAACCCAGTGGTAACAAAATCAGGCAGGGTGTCTAACAGATGACAGATCTGTAACAGGCATTTATCTACCGACATTCAAACTAAAAATTACCCCCATACTCTAATTTTACAGTACTTGACTTACAGAGATAACTCACACAGTTAACACTGACTCAGTTAAAATGTTTAAAAGGAAATTAGTTTGATTCCAAAATCAATAATGGGCTGGAATAAAGCAAAATGAAAAAAGTGATACAGTCCAGCATTGCAACAGGATAAAGTCAATGAAGTAAACATGATGGGCTGAATGGCCTTTTCACGTGATTAAATTCCGCAAATTTCAAATATAATTCTTCCTGTCGTAGAATTTCCATGGGCAGAATTTTCCCTCCATCGGGGGGGATGTTGAAGAGCGGGCACGTGGAGGCGTGCCTCCAATTGGCGCCCCCGATTGGGGGCGTGCCGCTATTTTACATAGGCGGGCCAATTAAGGCCTGCCCAGCATGACGTCTGCACAGAATTGCTATGCACTCCCTTTGCAGGTGGGGGGGAATCCCTGAACCCGAGAGCTAAGTGTTGCCTCAGGGAGATCGGCTCTACAATTAAAAATATTAAAAATAGAAAAAAAAAATTCCCTGACGTCCCTTCATGTGACACTGTCACATGAGTTGGGACATGTCCATAACTTTTAAAAACACTTTAATTAAATTTTTTAAAACCTACATGAAATCTCATCCCATGGATGAGGTTTCATGCTTTTTCTAATGCCCGCCAGGGCTCCTGGCCTGCCCGCCAACCTTAAAGTTGGACAGGCAGGTCCATTAATTACTTTAATGACTCTGCCGATGGCCTCAATTGGCCATTGACAGGTCGGCAGGCACACAGCTGATTTTGCTGAGCCCCTGCCTACCTGAAAATTTAACTGGGGCAGAATGACGTCGGGAGTTCCGCCTGACGTCACCATGCGTCATTTTACGTTTTACGAAATCCTGGCCCATGTTGTTTTCGGTGTGATTTCAACTTTTGAGACTGAAACAGAAAAGACTAGAACAGAAAAATGGAACAAAAGCTGTTTACACTAGTTTTCTACTCCAAAACCAATACTCCTAAATTCCCTTGCACTGTTTGACCCTCCTGACAATCTGTGTGCTGAGTGCGGAGAATTATAAGGCTGAGTAGTATGCTCCAGATTCTGGATTGTGCATACAAAAATGGTCAGGACTTGGACATTGCTGGAGAGACAGCTGTAGATGCCTCAGAGGCAGAGCTAAGTGGCGGACAGCACCACAATGACCTTTACCGAGTGACCTAATTTAAAGTGTTTGCTATAATTTGTTTTTCATGGTCAGCATTGTATGAGGGATATGCAATTTTAATAGAAAAATGGAACATCACTGAACAAAATATATTAAAAATGTTAATGTTTGGGGAGGCAGATGTTTAAGTAAAAATATGTATGCACATATTTAAACTGAGAGTTGGCTTCTTAACTCAGTTCGTCCCAACCAGAATGAATAGCTTTAAGCAACAGCTTACAACTTAATTCTGTTTTTCCAGCTGAATTCTATGTGACCAAATGTTGGACCAGTTCAGTCTCCAGGCACTGTCTTCAATCATTTAGAACTTCTTCGTGTGAGGACTTAACATATGGACATCTCAATTATAATTTAAGTTATGAAAGATTCAAGAAATGTTGCATGAAGAATTCAGTATGTTCAGTGCAAAGTGGATTTAACTTCTACTTTAGGTGGTCAAGTGGCTGATTATACGGGATGTGACAATATATTCCCCAGCAGTGTCTGCTCTGCTGGTGCATTATACTGTCTGGGCACTGCATGCACTTGTCACACACTGAGCTTATCTTGTGCAATAAAGAACCTCTCATCCTATTTAAGTAAATTTATAACATTCCTGGCACATGCTGAGGGAAAGGGGTTTCCACTATGCATACTGAGGGGGGGTGGGGGGGTGGGGGCGGTGGTGGGCGGTGTGTACAGGGGAGAACAACAACAACTTTTATTTATATAGCATCTTTAATGTAATAAAACATCCCAAAGTGCTTCACAGGAGCATTATAAAATAAAATATGACATTGAAACACATGCGGAGATATTAAGTCAGATATTCAAAAGTTTGATCAGAGAGGTAGGTTTTAAGTAGTGTCTTAAAGGAGGGAAGTGAGGTAGAGAGGCAGAGAGGTGTAGGGAGGGAGAGTTTGGGGTCTAGGCAACTGAGGTATGGCCACCGATGGTGGGGCAATTATGATTGGGATTGCACAAGAGGCCAGAATTGGAGGAGTGCAGATATCTCACGGGGTTGTGGGGCTGAAGGAGATCAGGGACAACTCAATGGAGTAAGAAGCATTCCATTTAATTAAACAACTTTAGGAAGTCCCACTCAAAGTCCTGCTGCAAGTGGTCCTATAATAAAAAGTGGTCTTATTTGAAGTGAAAACCCATTCTCCAATGTCAGTGTAGCTTAGATAGAGATGGAAGAAAAAATAAATGCTATGTCATGTGAAATGAACTTGGGTAAAAGATGTTTGGCAAGCTGAGTGGCCTCATGTACTACTTCATTTACAATATTGACTCGTAATGCATGGTAAGGTGCTTCATTGCAAGTGCGTTGGAGCATCATGGAGGCTAATTGTTTGGAGGGGCATTGGAAGAGGCGACCCAGAAATGAAAATTCAGCTGGCTGAGGAGAGGTCCCAGAGGAGAAGGAGGCCAGTGAATCGTTTCCCACTGTCTTCCTCTGCAGCAAATGCAGCAGTGACTGCCATGTCAGAGTCGGGCCCCTGAGTCCCACCAGGTGATGCTTAACTCAGAATTGACCATCACAGTACAAACCATTGTCATACGAGATGGAAGGCTGCTTTCCTTTGGAGCATCAGGGATGAAGAATATGTTCTGGTTACTCTTTCCTAATGTCAGGTTGACAGTCTGTATTGTTACCGCCACAATATGTGGAATTTTCCAAAATTTGCACTAAGTGCGGTAGCGGGGGTGGGAGGTGAAATTGGTGTCCTACCCACCAATGGTGATGGTGGGTGTTCACGCCATATCATCACAAACCCGCCATTTTATTTATACATTCCCGGGAAACGTGCCGTTTCCATGACTGGCGGGCTCTCATCCGCCCTCCTGTCACCACCCTGCCATTGCATCACGCTGGCCAACATGTTTAAAAGGCAGCCGCCAGCACACCACATGGCCAGCAAAAAACACCACAGCCCCCCAGTTTAATGGCAGGTCCCTCGAGTAACTGCTGGATGCCGTGGAGGCCTGCTGGGATGACCTATATGCCTGCTTTGGTCACAGGATGGGCAGCAACATGACCAATCCAGCTTGGGAGGTGGTGGCAGTGGTGGTCAGTGCTAATGGCCTTCAGAAGAGGACAGCCACCCAGTGCTGCAAGAGGATGAATGATCTCCTCTGTTCCAACAGGGTAATTCACTTTTTTCGTCACTCTCAACCCACACTCACAAACCCAGCACACATCCACAGGGCTCACACTCACTGCCAGTGCAAGGGACATCACCATTCACTCTCTTACACACACCATCATTGTCCTCAGCCTGTCCATGGGACCACCACCCGCACAGGCCAGGTACATTTATCATCTGACCCGGCAGGCATCCTGCTTACGCTTTCTCCATCTCTATCAATGCAGGACAAACTGGCACACAGGTCGCAGACCGGTTGTGGAATGCCCGAAATCAAAGTCCTCACAGAGCCCTCCAGCAGGCCAGGGAGGATCTGGACCGGTCCTGTGCTGACGATGAGGTCAGCGCTGTTCTACCAAGTGAGGATCCAGCAGCGCAACATCCATCAAACAACCATGCCGTGAGTGATGTGTCCTCTTTCACAGGCCATTGCCATGCAATAGTTATCTCCGCTTGCTTTCTCAGGCACATCTGCCAAACAGCTGACAGAGTCCATGACCCAGGGCCTCCAATCAAACTCTGAAGAAAGCTCCAAAGGGAAATCTGAAGTCGCCCTCCCTGAAGTCCTATCACAGCGCCCACCCACACCCTCCACCAGTGCAGAGACACACACCTCGTTGGTACCTAGCTTTAGAATAGCCCTGGGAATCACAATCTGATGAGCACATTGCACTTTCTGATCCACAGCAGGCAGCGGCAGGGATTTCCCAGGTCTCTGGCATTCGGAGGACTGCTGGAGGCCAGAAGTTGGCTGAGTCCGAGTCAGATGATGAGCCTCTGGACTTGATCATGTCACAGTTGCTGGAGCTGCAAAGGCAAACTCAGGAACATCAGGAAGGGATGTCCGCTGCACTCCTCAGATTGCAAGGCATGATGGAGGAGTCTGTCCGCCTTCAGGCTGAGGCGATAGAGCTGGTATTCAACACACTGAGGTCAATACTGGCAGGATGGCAGCCACCATGGAGACCTTGGTCCAGGACGTTACTCCTGCACTGCTGTGCAGGCTCACCTCCATCATTGATGTCATAGTTGGCCTCCAACAGTGAGTACGTGAGAGGGGTGCAGGGCAGCTTGGTCTCACTTCAGCCATCCCTTCTCCTCAAGGAGTCAGCCAGGGGCCCACAGGCACCCATAGGGGGGAGGATCAGCAGGTGAACACTCCGGGCCCATCCATCCAGGAGTGACCAGCCCAATGGAAACCCCTCTTCCTGTGACCTCAGCAGCTCCAGATTCACAGGCCGAGGAGGGTGCCACTGCCACACAGCAGAACCCCGAAAGCAGTCTGGGGCCCTCCAAGTCTCAGCCCTCCAGAGGATGCCTGCCAACATCATCACAGACAGCAGGCTGCCTCCACCTCCACTGTGGATGTCCGGGGAGCACCAAGACGTAGAGGCAGGATTAGGAAAGTTAAGGAGAATTAGTTGCACAGCCTGTGCATGGGTATTAATCACTTGTACATAATGTTCACTATTGTTAATAAACTCTCAAGAATGTCACCCTGCCTATGGCTCCTTGTTCTGATGAGCAGTGTTCTTGTCACTCAGATGTGAAACCTTTCTGTACAAGATAGAAGGAAGGTGTCTCAGTCCAGGGCCTCTTCCCTGTGTTCTGTGCAGCCTTCAGACCACAGTGATGGTCCAGTCTCACAATCCCTGGAAACATTACAGATGCCTGCACCTCGGTGACGCTGGTCATTGCTGCCAGAATGTAGTGGGCAGGCACCACAGAGTTCTCTCATTCTCTCTGTGTGCTCTCAGCACCTTTAAGGTGGGTCTGGCCCCCATCTCTTCGGCATCTGTGACCAGTGATGCTGTGCTCCAGCTCCTGAAGGGCTTAGGCGGATAAAGCATCAGATGCTTCAAAGGTTTCTTGGCTGCATCTCTATGATACAACCCTGATCACAGAGTGCAAGCGAGCTGCCCTTGGCCAGACAGGAGTCAGACATTCTCAGAGGCTGTGTGAAAATCTATGGAGTGTCCTCACTGCATGTCTTCATCATCCTCCTGCAATCGAGTGCCGAATAGGGCTTCCAATGCATCTCCATGACAGGAGCGTTCTCACAGAGGGTATTGACACTGCCATAAGCCAGACTGGAGTAAAAGTGTTCACAAATGCGCTGTGAGGATCTATGGGGTCACCTCACTGCATGTCGTCATCATCCTCCACTAATCAGGCAGCTATGAGGGCCTCCCGAGTGTGCCTGCCTCATCTAGCCAGTGCGAGAGCCTCACTCCCATCATCGTCGCCTCGGAGGACCTCCTCACCCTCATCCCCATCAGCGTCCTCCTCATCGAAGGACACGTGCAGTTCCTCCATCTCCTCCTAAGCCAGCTCGTCTCCCCGCTGCAACGCCAGGTTGTAAAGGGCGCAGCAGATGATGATGATGTGTAACACCCTCTGTGGACTGTATTGCAGGGCTCCACCAGACTGGTCCAGGCACCGGAACCTCATCTTCAGCATCCCGGTGGTCTGCTCCATCGAGTTGTGAGCTGCTGCATGATCCTCATTATAGTGTCGCTCTGCTACAGCCTGAGGCTGCTGCACGGGTGTCATCAGCCACAGCCTCTGCGGGTAGCCCTTGTCCCTGAGGAGCCCTCCCTGCAGCTTCTGTGTACCCTGGAAGACTGCAGGGATTTGTGACCAACTCAGGATGTAGGCATCGTGCACACTCCCTGGAAACTGTGCGCACACCTGCAGGATTCATTTCTGATGGTCACATACCAGCTGCACATTCGGTGAGTGGAAGCTCTTGCGGTTGATGCAGTCCACTGAGTGTAGCGATGGAGACCTGAGCGCCACGTGGGTGCAGTCAATCATACCCTGCACCTGTGGGAATGCCGAAATCAGGGCGAATCCAATGGCCCTTGCATCCCGGTCCCGGGTGACATGCACAATGTTGTGTGCCATGGAGAAGATGGCATCTGTGGATGCATTTGTGGGTGGAGGCTTGTGAAATCCCACAGATGTCACCTGTGGAGCCCTGAAAGGAGCCACTGGCATAGAAATTGAGCGCAATGGTCACTTTCACAGCCACTGGCAGTGGATACCCTCCATGTCCTCTTGACGCCAAATCCTGCAGTAAGTGGCAGATGTGAGCCACCAGGTCCTTACAGATGCGCAGTCATCAGCACCACTGGTTCTCAGTCATCTGCAGGTTTGGCAGACGGTATCTATAGACCTTGGGTGTCGCTAGGCGCCGACCAGCCATGGCTCGTTGTCACCCCTGGGCAGCGTGTGCGGGAGCCCCTGCTGCCCCTTCTTCATGGGGTTGCTGCTCCTGCCTTTGCACAGCCAGGAGCCTCAGTCGCTTTGTCCTCCATCAGGCATACAGCTAAGTCACCAGGCTCCACACTCCTGATGTGGTCGTCCTGCAGCATGAAAGAGAGAGACGTGGTTTTCGTGGCTGTACTTAGCACCTTTCCTGGCCCTGTGTGAGAACCCCTTTATGCTTCCCAGAGAGTGCTGGTCACCCTTTGGATGGCCAGAGATGAGTGCGCTGCATGGCTGCCCTGTCAGCCTGTGTCGGGGGGCGACAGCTCCTAACCGGGTTACTGAGATTGCAAGGGGCTGTGAATGCCTCCAGCAGTGACTGCTACATGACCAGCGTTGTCGAGCAGATTGTACAACGTGTGCAGTCCAACTGCTCTACAGTGCAGTAAAGTGGTTGCGGACTTGCAGTCTGTGCTGGGGGGTGGGGTGGGGGTAGGGTGGCGGAGTGGTAGGGACTAAGGTCTAGAGCGCTTGGTGGCACTTTGGTGCCTCCGCATTGCTTGCGTGGCCGGGCAGGCTAGGAGCCCGACCCCAATCATATCACTGTGGCTGTGCCTGCTCTGTCTCAGTTGCAGAGGAATGGTCAGTTTATACAGGTGTCCCTATTGCGTGGCCACTTCCCTCACCTAACCTGCCCCCACCTCGTTTTCTTGTGTGCGGGATCCAACGCCAGGGCAGCAGTTTCCCCACCCGCCATCACCTCCCGAAACAGGAACAGTCACCTCCAAGGCTGGGCAGCAGTTACCCCCGGACACCAGCCCCCCTGAAAACAGTGTCCTGTCCACCAACCGTAAGGTTGAACGGACCACGAAAAATCAGAGACAATTGTGCCATTAATGGGCTTAATTGCCCTCTTAGGGTGGGATGAGGTTTCCGCAATAAAATAAAAATAAAAATCTATAGTCAGCATTTTTGTCATCGATATGTTCAGGTTTTCAGGTCTGCAGCTCCCTGAGGCCACCCTCTGCCTTCGGGGAGCTTTCTCTCAGTGATCGCCTGCACCCGCGGAAACATCATCACCCGCTCCCTCTCCCTCCCCCGCCCCAGCAGCACTGAGCTTTTCAGCGCGTGTTTCACGCTGGCCGGCTGTTAATTGGCCAGCCTGTGTGAAATCGCCATCGGGGGCTGATTGTAGTCGATAGTCCATTTCCCAACCGTTTCCAGGCCAGCTGATCGCGCCCGCCCGCCTAACTCAAAATTCAGGCCTATGTTGCCAGACCGTTAGCCCAGGTCTTTGGATTACTTGTGCAGTATCATTCTCACTATGCTACTGTTCCCTTATGTTACGGACGTTCATTGCAGAATCCACAGTATGCTTCTTTGGAGTCATCTATGACCACGTGACTGAGGTGCAGACCACCTATGTAAAACGTGGCTACTTCTGAAAAGTGCAGTGGAACTTTTCACTTCAGCAGAGCTCCTAAGTTTAGGTATAGCTTCTATCATGAATGCATTGACTGATGTTCTGGAGATTTTTGACCCTTATGTACAGTCATTTGTC
This sequence comes from Cetorhinus maximus, assembly GCF_964194155.1. Classification (NCBI taxonomy): domain Eukaryota; kingdom Metazoa; phylum Chordata; class Chondrichthyes; order Lamniformes; family Cetorhinidae; genus Cetorhinus; species Cetorhinus maximus. The sequence goes on from NC_135890.1 coordinate 87,634,650, forward strand.
TTGTTTGGATTCACTGTGCTGGGGAATCAGATTGAGACAGTCACAATGCCAAGCTTCAAAAGCCTGATGGCTGCCCAGAGATCTGCTCCTATGATATTGCCTGGCCATGTGGATGGAATGCCCAGTTGCAGTGGCATGGCAGAAGTTGGCAAGGGTGATGGAGAGAGAAACATAGGAATTGCTAGAGAGAGAAAAAAACAATGTCCATCTGGTTCATCTTCTACTATCATGAAACAACAACAATTAAGTTGTTCACTAATCATAAAGATCACCCTTAAACAATTAGTCTACAACTTGAGGGGCTGAATTTCCCAGTCTCACGAAGGCAAGTTAGGAGGTGGGACTGGAAGCAAAATTACAGATTCTCATGTTGGGGTGGCTCCCTGATGCGTACCTGCCACTAGGCGATCTTGCCAGAGACATTGTCTGACCAGCAGTGGCTACTTTCCCGACAGCAGCAGATACCTAATTATGCTCAATTAGGTCCCCACTGGGGGTAAAGTGGTGACACTATTGGGATCTTCCCGACAGCAGATGGGTCCCCCTTTGATGCCAAAGCCCGGAAATTGCCTGGTGATGGCCACCTGGCAGCAGGTCAGGAGGCCACACATGTCTCCTTTAAATCCCTGCCCCCTCCCCTCCCCACATTTCTGGAGCCACAGGAATCATTAGGCCACAGTTGCGGCTGGAAGCTTTCCTGTGGATGGGTTCCTTTGCCACAATGATGGCCTGATAGCTGTGGTCAAACTTAATTTTTCCGGTTTCATAGTCCTTCAGAGAGCACCTCCATTTTCAGGCACCCTCACGGTCTCTTAGCTGCCTTTGCAATGCCCACCTCTCCCAGTGGGGGTGTCGGCTGAACATCACTGCAGGCTCTCCTATTGGATCTGCCAGTTCCCTGGTCCGCCCGTTATCCTAAGTTGGCCAGTGCTCTTGGAGGAGGATTCTCATTTGGCCGCCTCTGGGAAGATTGCGACTAAAATTCCATCATGGCTGTCGTGATAATAGTTGATTGTGGTAGTGGACTCCAGCATTAGGTACTATACTCTAATCTGTATTAGATAGGGGGTCACCTGACCTGGGAGTTGAAGGTCAGATAGCACATGTTGGAGTCTGTCCAGATAGAATTCAGTTACTGCAGATATGTGCTTATGTCAGGAAAATGTGTTATCAATAAAGTTAGCTCAGTTACAATGTCAACAGCCTGTGTGCATCATTGAAACAAAAAACAAGACATGGTGTCAGAAGTAAACCAATCACAACAGTGGAGATTCTGAAACCACCGACAGAGCTCAGCTTGGAGGGAAATCCTTCCATCTTTCTTCACATAGTAGGGGAAGCAGCCCTAGAAGTCTATAACACATTCATGTTTGAAAGTGATGAGAAATGAAATGACTTGAAAGAAATAATGGAAAAATTTGAAGCCTACTGCAGTCCTAAGACAAACATCACATATGAAAGATACCGATTTTTTACATGCACGCAAGGCTGTGATAACATTAGTCAGTACGTAACTGAGCTGAGAAAATGAGCTAAATCATGTGAATTTGGAGAGTTTGAAGAACCACTCATTCAAGATAGAATAATTTGCAGAATCGCAAGTGACTCTCAGAGAGAATGGCTTTTGAGAGAAGTTGATCTCAAGCTGGAGAAAGCAATAAATATCTGCAGAGTGGCAGAGACCATGAAAGACCAGATTAAAGAGATGACAGAAGATGATAAGCCTCGTACGGTCAAGCAATTAGATGCAGTTAAACAGAAACAGCCCTGGGAAAGAGCAAATAGATAGTCTGAATGTAAAAAGAACAAAACTGCTATTAAAACCATTTAACATGCAGCCGATGCAGAACAGACCATTTGCCATATGTCCTGCCTATGGAAAGCAGTGTAAGAACTGTGATAAACTAAATCACTTCACTGAGATGTGTAAATCGAAGAAAGTGCTCACAATTGCAGATGATGTCATAGACACTGAAACAGAACTTTTCGTTGATGCAGTAACAACAAATTCCTAAGAAGACAAAAGGAAGGTTGATTTAAAAATTGCCAACAGGGTGGTGAATTTCAAGCTTGAAACAGGTGCACAAGCAAATGTCATTCCCATAAGCCTGTATCATAAGATAAGCAAAGAAAAACAGCTAACCAAAACATAAGTGAAGCTGTCTGCTTCTACAGGTGAAAAAATTACTGTAGAAGGTAAGTGCACTACAAAAAACAGTCTCAAGCACTTTCATTCATAGTAGTGAAAACTGATGCAAAACCCATTCTTGGAATCAAAGCTTATGAAGCTAATCAGGAGAATAATGACTGTCACCTCTGGTGACATCCTGAGCGAGTATAAAAATGTGTTCCAGGGGATTGGTTGCCTGAAAGAAGAACACACCATCAGGATTGATGAAACTGTGACACCCAAAATACACCCGCTCAGGAAAATACCAGCAATGCCAAGAGACCGACTGAAAGCAGAGTCGGACAGAATAGAGAAACTACACATCATCAAGAAAATTGAAGAGCCAATAAAGTGGGTTAATCCAATTGCAATTGTAGAAAAATCAGATGGGAATCTGTGAGTCTGTCTGGATCCCAGAGACCCCCTAAGCCAGGCACTACAAAGAGAGCGTTACCAGCTGCCCACAGTAGAAGAGATCACATGTAAGCTAGCTGATGCTAAATACTATTCAGTCTTGGATGTGAGTTCAGGCTTCTGGCAGTTCAAGCTGGATGAACGCAGCTCCTAGCTCTGTAACTTCAATACACCATATGGACGATACAGGTTTTTACACTTACCTTTTGGTATTAATTCAGCTCCAGAGGTGTTCCACAGAACAGTGAAGCAGCTATTTGAAGGGTTGGAGGGCATGGAAACCTAATTCAATGATGTGCTTGGCTGGGGAGCCTCATGACCAAAGACTGAGGCAGGTGCCGGCCAGAGCTAGAGAAATGAACCTCAAGTTGAAGAATAAAAAGTGCAAAATAGGTCTCCATGAAATCAAATGCTTGGTACATGCGCTAACAAGTGAAGGACTGAAGCCGGACCTGAGTAAAATCGAAACAATCGTGAACATACCACCCCCAGAATGTAAGAAAGACTTGGAGCAGAATATTTCGCTCGTCGAGTGGGCGTGCACCCGACGCAAACAAGCGTAAAATGGTGCGCGATGATGTTGGTCGAGCATCCCAATGTCATCGCGCGCTTGTGTGATATTTTGGTCGGCAGATGTGCATGGGAGTCAGCAGTATGCCTGCCGACAATTAAGTGGCCTGTTGAGGCCATTAATGTCATAATTAAAAGAAAGTTTTCACTGCCCGGCCAACTTTATGGTTGGCGGGCAGGCAAATCAGCCAGGCGGCCTTTGGATTTTTTGCAAAACCTCATCCACAGGCGGGATGAGATTTCGATCAGTGATTTAAAAAAAAAACATTTTTCAAACTAATTCCTGACATGTTCCAGCTCTGTCACATGAGGGGACATGTTTTTAACATTTAAAAAAAAATTTATTTAAAAAATCTTCAGTTTCCTGAGGCAGCTCTTTGCCTTCGGGAGATTTCACTGTGCGCACCCGTGCACATGCACAAACTTCCACGCTCGCCCTCCACCCCCCACCACAGCAGCGCTGAGCGCTGAAGCACACATTTCACGCTGGCTGGTTATTAATTGGCCAGCCAGCGTGAAATCACGGTCAGGGCCCGATCGCGGGCAGTGGTCCGTTTCGCAGCCGCTCCCGCTCACCTCCGCCGAGCCCGGCCGACGACCGGAAAATCCTGGCCTTGGGAGGATTTTTGGGAATGGTGACCTATCTTGGGAAATTCATTCTGATCATGTCAGACCTGATAGCACGTCTCAGAGAACTTCTTACAAAATGATGTGGAATGGCACTAGGAACAAAGTCACCAGGAAACTTTGGCCAGTCTGAAGAAAACACTGACCCAGGCACCAGTGTTAAAGTATTGTGATGTCAGTCAGCCAGTCAAGACCTCAGTGGATGTTTCAAGGACTGGCCTGGGAGCTTTCCTCTTGCAAAATGAGGCAGCAGTGGCATATGCTTCAAAGGCAGTGACTGAAACACAGCAGTAGTATGCCCAAATAGAGAAATAAATGCTAGCAATTGTGATTAGCCTAGGATATTTTCATCAGTTTGACTATGGAAAAGACATGAAGGTAGAATCTGATCATAAGCCTTTAGAAGCTATACTTAAAAAGCCCCTGAATTGTGCTCCATCAAGAATCCAAAGATTACTAATGCACCTGCAGAAGTACCAGGTCAGAGTTAAATACAAACCAGGCAAGGAAATGTACATCACAGACACTCAGTCACATGCATGCCTACCCATCATGGAGGAAGGGGATAAAGAAATGGAAACACAGGTTCACACGCTGACAAAGAACTTACCTGTTACTAACGAAACTGGATGAATCAGGGAAGCGACCAAGAACAACACTACCCTGAGAAAACTGCAGCAGATTGTGCAAACTGGCTGGCCCACATATCGGACCGGAGCCCCTTCTGCTGTGCAAGAGTACGGGGACTTTCATGAGGAACCTCATGTAGCAGAAGGAATATTTTTCAAGGGAGAAGAGATCATAATTCCTGCAACACTAAGGAAAGAAATGCTGCAGCGCATACATGAAAGTCACCTCGGCATAGAAACAAGCAGGAGAAGAGCTCTGGCTGGAATGGGAGCACAAGTCGGGGAAGTGGTGAATGTATGTGCAGTGTGCCAAAGTACAGTAAATTGTAACAAAAAGAACAACTTCAACCACACGATGTTCCAGAGAGGCCCTGGTGGAAAATCGGAGTGGACTTGTTTGCATTTGACTACAGTGAGTAGCTACTAGCAGTAGATTATTACTCAAATTTTTTAAGTCTGTGATGTTGAGAAATGATAGTAAGAGCAACACTGTAATAAATCATTTAAAATCAGTTTTTCTCGCCATGGCATACTTGAAGCACTCATCTCAGATAACGGTCCACAATTCTCAGGCACTGAGTTTTGCACAGGACTGGGAGTTTTGCCACACTACGACAAGCCCCAAATATCCACAATCCAACGGAATGGTGGAACATACCGTGCAGACCTTAAAACACCTGTTGAAGAAGGCAAAGGCAGACGGAAGAAACCCCTAACTGGCTCTGCTAGATTTCAGGAATACTCCATTAGAGGGCATTGAATCATCTCCAGCTCCTGATGGGGAGAAGACTAAGAACTAAGCTTCCAAATGCGCCCCAACTATTATTTCCACAGCCAGTGAGCTACAGTGTGCAGGATCTTCTCAAACTGAGACAGCAGAAGCAGAAACAGTACTTAAATCGAGGCCCCCGACCTCTGCCAGAACCGAACATGGGAGAGACAGTGACTATTCAGCATGAAGGGATCTGGAATCTTGCTGTTATCACAGGAATCACAGGAGAACCAAGGTCTTACATAACACAGACTCCAAACGGACAACAGTATAGGAGAAAATGGAAATTCTTACAGAAAACAAATGAAACACAACCCTGCTCTGAACCAGAAAGAATAGCTGAAGATCCAAAACCAGAATGCACCAGCGAAGCAACAGAAAACCAGACAAAGCCTGGGAGTCCTGTTAACTATCCAAGGGGTGATAAGTGACACAGAGCTGGAGGAGGCCCCTTATCCTTCAAAATCACCTCTGTCACCATTCAGAATATCCAGTGGAAGAATTGTGAAAAAAAACAGAGATACAGAGATGAGTAAAACAGACTGATCAAAACAGGGTGATAAAGAATAGATCAGAGACTTTGTATACTTCAGTTGTATAAAAGCTTGTTTTTTTTTAAAAAGGGAAATGTCATGCTAATAGTTGATTGTGGTAGTGGACTCCAGTATTAGATATTATATGGTGCTCTGTAATGGATAGGGGGTCACCTGACCGCAGGGTTGGAGGTCAGATAGCATATGTTGTAGCCTGTCTAGATAGAATTCAGTTACTGCAGATATGTGTTTATGTTAGGAAAATGTGTTATCAATAAAGTTAGCTCAGCTACAATTTCGACAGCCTGTGTGCATCATTGAAACAAAAAACAAGACAATGGCCACTTCCAGGTTTCCAACATGCAACTGAGGCTGATGCCGGGATTGTGACCCAACTGTGAAAACTCACCCTGAGGCCTGGAAACCCCTAGTGGTGAAAAGCATAGGGAACAATGTCCCAAAGTCATCTGTTCTTCTTAAGCATGGTCTCAAAAGGTGAAACCAGCTCTGTATCATGCAACCACCTCACTTAAAAGCTACATCTGATATCAAAAAGTCCTGCAGCTATCACATTAATCTACATGGTTCCTGGAGTTATAGGGCTATGTATTGCACAAAGGGGCACTGGACCTTTACCTGTATAGGCTGATATTGACATGCTGAAGACATCCACTTCATTTTCTCGTCCCTTTCCCATTGGGGAAACACTGGAAAAAGCACAGGGTTAGAAAGTAGAAGACGCACACTGTAAACACCAAGTCCTGTCACGTTGAGGGAAGTACACCTGTCCCAAATACTGAGCGTGTTAATAAAGTTTGTGATAACTAATGTAAGATGCTCTGAAAGAAAAATCCCATGTTCATGCAGTTGAGGAGTGCAGAAGTGCAACTTATGAATGTTCAAGTAAGGCTGACAGCAATGACAGGGACACTGATTTTGCACAGGGGAAGTGTAAGGTGACATTGGCCAGGATTTTCCGGCCTCTTTGTGGCGGGATCCTCCGCGGGAGATTCAGCGGCCCTGACAAAAGTCCAATGACTTTTGGCAGGATCGGATGATCCCAGTGGCGGGCAGGAGAATCCAGCCCAATGTTGTGGGTCGAATGCAAAATGGACTTAAGTGATATTCAATGAGGCCCCAGTGTGCACAAAGAGCTGTGCAGGATCTTTTGAGCTTTGGCTCCTCTTCTCCCCTTGGTTCAACTTGCTCTAAGGAAATGGCCCTTTATAAAATTGGGCAAAGTACAGCAGACTGTGATAGCCCTGAAGACCTCAGACAGGCTATATTGGAAGATTCACCCAAACCTGTCAATACATTTGAACTTTGATTTAAGCATTCAGATATTGTGCTTCACCAAGACCTATACTACCATGCACACCTTTTCGTATCACTCTTCTGGTCTTGTTCATTGGTATTTCAAAAGATGTCATTAGCAAGGGTAGTAATTGATAGTTTCATTCCCCAGCAACTTTGTATGCAATCTTTCTAGCCCACCAAATGATGGTGACACCATATAATGGCACAAAATGAATGTATTCTGAGAGTTCCCAGGGTAGAAAACAATAACAAATATAACTCTCTTCCTGTGATCACACATCAGCTATAGGGTGATGAAATACAAACCCCCTCCATTTTTAAAGGGGGCAGCGTTGGTGCTATAGATCCGTATGGCCTCTGAGTGACATCAATAGCGTCCTGTACTTTGGAGAACATTACCACGTAGTAAAAGTGCAGGGATCTTTTGTGCTGCTGCTTGTCATTGATCAAGGCACTCCCCAAGCAAAGGTATCAGTTACCTGCATAATGCGCTGGTTAATTTTAAATTGGGAGATTTGACATTTATTTTCAGCTGTTGCCTAAAAGGCCCCTGTGACAAAGCAAATTCAAGACAGCTGTCACCTTGACAAACACTGGCATTGCTGGAGTAGGGCTGCCAACCCTCCAGGATTGGCCTGGTGTCTCCAGGAATTGAAGATCAATCTCCAGGACACTGTCATGTGCAATCCTGGAGAAAAACCATCGGGATATTAAAAAAGAGAGCTTAAAAAAAACTCTTTTTTGAACATTTCTCTTTACTAGATATGTAAGTATTGAAAATGGAGAAAAAACAGCTGTTTAGTTGACAGTCAAGTGTCATCCAGTTGAGTAATGAATCTTTTTGCTTTCCAATTGGCATAGGAAGACAGTGCATCACAAGGATGGATGTGTTAATGAGTGGCTGGAGAGTGGGGGGCACGTCATGTAAGAAATCTCCAGGAATACATTTAATCACAGTTGGCAACTGGAAAATTGCTGATCTGGCTGCAGAAGTTTCATTACAGCATCCCTTAGGAATCATAGGCTGAGAAAATGGTTCATAACAGTGACTGACCCCTCAGCTGGCACAGGTAGGCACAGAACACACCAGGTCTTGAAACGTGGGCCTTATTTTGATGAGACTGGTTGAAGATGCCTGCTGAGCATACCCAGGTGGCTCTGCAATCGAGCGGCCTTTAGTTCCAGGCTACTGCATCACTGGTAAAGGCCCTCATGTACTGGGAGGCAATGGGAAAGCGATCAGGAAAGGAAGATGGAGGTCAGGAGAGGGAAGGGTCAATCAGGAGAAGGTGGAAGGTAATAGAGTGGAAGGGGGCTGATCGAGAGAGGAAGAAGCTATTGGAAGAGGTAAGGCAGCCAATGGGGTAATGGAAATATGGTCACTGATGTCATTTGTGCTTTAACAGTACTGAGGCATTCCTGAAGGAAGAGGCTTTACAGGCTGCCATAGGTTATGTAATCGTTGATATGGCAATCAATTGTATAAGGTAAGGCAATATTTTTTAAAATTCTTTATTTTCAAGCATTCCCAAGGTGCCTGGTCATGCTGAAGTGCACTAGGCATCTGCAAAGACATCTGTAAAGACATCTGCAGCCATTCTCCACCCATTCCCACACGGAGGGGAGTCCACCTAAGATTTATAGAAAAAGCTTGAAACTAGAGAATTGGCCATGATCAAGGATGAACTATTGGGATGAGCAGAAAGTGAGCAAAAGTGAAAAATTCGGGACATTGACTGTTAAATTTTAAAAGTTAAATAAAATCTGAAAATATGCATTTATTCCATACAGGAATCAGTTAATCAGGCACCATATCTTAATGAAGCATTTGGGGAGAATAAAATAGTCATGTTTGAAGTACATAATACAAGGGATTTAATACAAGGGAAGTAATTAATACAAGGGATTTATATCAATTTTTGATTGCATTCACTAAATCCCTTAAAGAGAGAGCACCATGTGTTGACATCTACCTCTATTTTGTTTGCCATATAGATCTTTGTTCATTCTTACTGATTCTTCACTGTAATGGGAGGAACCAGTGCCAAGGTATTTAAACCCAATGTACCGCATAATAATTTTTAATTAAGCGACTTTACTGATATTGGACTTTGCCCGGTATAACACAATATCACTCTATTAAGGAGATTCTAGGATGCCTGCCTTTGAAACAGATTCCATCAGTTTTTGACAGGGCCGGCAAGTGTTTCCAGAGCTAGCATGAAAAGCAGGAGCAATAGGAAGGCAGCATTAATGCATTCCATTATGCAAGTCAAAATGAGCAGGCGGTCCGGAATCAGCAGAGACTCCAGCTCGCAATGTCCCATTCCAAAGCCTGTAACATACCCAGAGAAAGAGCTCCCTAAATCCAAACCACAATCTAGTTGAAAATAAGTGAAGCCACTCGACCTAAGACATTTTCCTGTAAAAATTTACACAGGAGCAATAGAGCACAGCAGCTCTTTGAACATCAGAAGGAGATGGAGATTGTTCGATGTCAGCGACAAGCAATATGGACATTTTTTCTCTTTAAACAATTGGTGTCTTTGAGGAAAATTTGTCAGAAACTGTCACAATGTAAGCTGCCCTTCTTGCCTTTTCCATAGAAAATTGAAGTAAGAATAAACCAGAAACACAGATAAAAGCTTTGCCTTGCCAATATATTCCTTCAATTGAGTGGTGCCAGTTCATTCTTAATACCTTAAATAACATCAGCTATTAATACTTTCTGGTTTGAGGAAAAGAAGATAAGAATTTTTTTTCAACAACTAGTCAAGTATCAGCAGCCAACAATTGGTCACTTACGTTATTAGTCAGGGGAAAGAGAGGGAGGTATACTTGGGTTAAATACAAAAGACTATATTAATCTGTACAGACTTGGTGAACTCAAAACTGTGTGAACTTTTGCCTATCTTAATTATTGACAAAGAAATAGAGAGCCATTTCCCTTGCTCAGAATTTTGGCATGAAGGAATATTCTGTCTTCTTATTTCCGAGCTTGCTTAACTCCAGTCATTTTGGATACTGAGTATCCCATTGTACTCTGAAAAGATTGCAATTTCAGGACAAATTTGTAAGATCCTTGGGGCAGAATTTACGTATTACATTTGCAGCTGGAAGCATGTCTTGATTTGAGGCTAGCTGTAAATTTGATGTCTACCTCCAAATAATTACACAGAGTAAGGCGGCTAAAATCGATGCCATGCCGATTTGGATACTGTAAAAAAATTAGCTTGGATTAAATTTTGGTTATCTTAATCTTTTCCATTTTAATTACATTTTAGTTTAATTGTATAGCACTAACAGTAAATTGGAGGGAAATATTGGGACAATTGTGATATTAAAATTCCCGACTATTGAAAGCATCTTGTAATATTTTAATGACCCACTATTGCTTGATAATATTTTAAAACCTTGATTATATTCTGTCTGTTGTAGTGTATATATTTGAATGACAGCTAAGAAACAAATAAATGTTTATATTTTCAATGTTATAAGTAAAGACTTGTCCTTATATTGACAACCTTGGATCATCATAGAGTCAATATGTTCGACTTTGTTAGTTCTCTTTATCATTCCTTTTATATAAAGGGGGATTTTTCAACTTCAGCACTACTGGACTGCACTCATCGGAGTGAGTATTGGAAAATTGCACACCAGCCCCTAGTCCTTGAAATCCATCCAAATATATACTCCTGGCAACACACTCCTGGCAAGCACAGTTCCTCATGGGAGGACTAAAGCAGAAAATCTCCTTTATAAATTACTTTTCTCCTTTATCTTATGTTCTGTATTTCCCACACACATACTTTCCAAGCAAGAAATTACAGTTTGCAACATTAGTGCAAGGTTGTGTAACATGTTTGTTGGAAATTGCTGTTTTAACAGATGCATTGACTCATGTATTTATAGAAGGTTAAGTATTTATGTTAATAGCAAAAATTATAATTTTGAGGTTATATGATGTATGCAGAGAGGGGGACTGGTTAAACTTCATCTGGAGTAGTAAACCATTCTGGGCACTTAAGAATGTTGTTACTCTTAAGAGGGTACAGAGGTGGAAAATCTGATTCCAGACATTGGGAATCTAAGTTATAAGTAAAGACCAAATAAATTGAGTATTTCTTTTTTGGAAAAGGTAGAATCTGAAGCAATCTATTTTTGACATTATCCAGTGGATTGACAAAGTTGAATCAGAAAATTCTTCACAATAGCAAAGATTTCAAATACCTTGGAGTATAAATTCGAAAATTGGGAATATTAATGGAATCAGCTTTTTTTTAACGTAATATATATCAGACTTATGGAAAAAAGTACAAGAGTAAATAATTAGTGGAAATATCATAAGTATGTTCAAATAGCAACAAGGGAAGTTCCTGAAGAGAGACTGGTTTAAGAATATGCCGAATACATGGATTGGATGTTAGTCAAAAGGCAATTCATTTGTTGTCCCTGAAGATTATTTTGTGCTAAGCTGACTTCATATCTAAACACACATAGGGTAAGACAATTTTATACTGTAGGCTGAATCAAATATAGAGCATGTAAAGAGTAATTCCAGTGTATTTCGATGTTTCAAAATAGTTATTAATTTTAATTTACAAGGACATTTGCTGTAAATACCGAATGTGATTAATGATTGGCCCAAACAGAATACCTCCAGCTAAGGTCAGTTGTGAGTGGTGGACGAGTTGGTACTATTGATGGAGTTGATCTATCCACTTAGGTGGATTCAATAAGTTTATTTACAAGGTACTCAGCAGCAACTACATGTGTGCTTTCAACTCCAACTCTATCTCCACACTACTAACTCCTGAGGTAGCCTGTGCTACTCTCCTATTGGTTACTATAGCTCATGTGATCTTCCTTAACAAGCATTATTTTTAAAGGTACATTACACACTAAATAAAACCATAATTACAACATTCCTTCCACTTTAACTCAGATATAAATATATTTACAAGTACAATTTTTTTAAGACAACATAATATTTACACTGGGTAAGGAATTTACAAGCTCAATCTTTCAGGTGCTTTCCTGATGCATGCAGAACGTCTCAGCTCTACAACTTCAGATGCTTTGTCAGGAACCTCCTTTTCCAGAGTTGTCTGAACATCAGGTGCTTCGGTGGGCACCTGCAGTTCTGTATCCTCAACTCTTACAGGAACATCGGACATGTCTGTCCTGGGTTGAGTTCTCTCAACAGGAAACGCTGATTCAGTCATGATCACTGCTGGAACCAATTCTTGGTGATTTGTTTCTCTCTTTCTTAAATGGTCCACGTGTCTCTGTATGATGCAGCCTTCCACCTCCACGTGGTAAGATAGAGGTCCAGTCACCGCACTTATTTCACCCGGTAACCACTTTGGTCCTTCTCCAAAGTTCTTCATGTGTATCGGCTCTCCCACTGTAAATTTCCTTTCATGACTATGCCAGTCGTGTCTAGTTTTCTGGCTTCCCTGACTCCTTTCCACTTTCACCTCTAAATTCAGCACTATTAAGCTCAATCATGTCCTGAGATGGCATTTCAACAATAACTCTGTAGGTGTGACACCTGTTATGTGAGGGGTAGCCCTGTAATGAAAAGAAAAGCGTGCTTACTTGGCTGCTAAGGAACCACCAGTTAGCTTTTTCACGCTTGCATTGAACATTTGAACCACCCTTTCGGCCAATCTGTTTGAGGAAGGGTGGTACAATGAAGTTTATACATGTGGCTGATAAACCATTGAAATTCAGCACTCATAAATGCCATTATCAGAAATGAGTCCGTGAATGGCAAAACTTTAAAGTAGTTTCTCAATTGTAGCAGTCGACATTCGTGACTTCACCTCATGTATGTTGAACCATTTTGAGTAGGCATCGACAATGTGCGGAAACATTGTTCCCAGGAAAGGTCCTACATAGTCAATGTGTAACCGCACTCAGGGTCTACCTGGCCACTCCCAAGAGTATAACGAAGCTGTCAGTGGTGACTTTTGCAGTTGCTGACATTTCACACAATTCTTCACTAAACTCTCTGTTTCGCCGTCCATCCTAGGCCACCATAAATAGTTGTATGCTGTGGTCTTCATTGGGAAATTCCTGGATGTGTGCTATGTAGTTAGATTAAAAGTGGCTCCCTTCCCTTTGGAGGAACTATCACTCATGCTCCCAACAATAAGATGCCATCCTGGCGGGTTATTTCATGTCTTCTGTTGAAGTATGGTTTCATTTCATCAGATACAGGCTCTTGTGACCAACCATGAAGCACTTATTCTCGTACTTGAGATAGGACTGGGTCCCGACTTGTCCAGCCTCTGATCTGTCAAGCGCATACCAGCGAGGAATCTAAGAAATTAAACGTTAAAACAAGTTCCTGTGGATCTGAGACGTGCTCACTATTTTCTTGGAAAGGCAAATGACTAAGTTCATCGGTGTTTGTGATTTGATTGGCAGGCCTCTGTACAAAAGTGTATTCGTATGCTGCCAGGATTAAAGCCCTATCAGTAATTCTGTATCTTCTTTCTACATGCCTTCTTCTTTCTAGCAGAGACTTTAACCTCGGCTTTTTTTTTGACTTCGCTATTGGCCAGACATTTCTCAGATGCAAGCTCAACTTGCCTGAGCTCAGTGGCTGAGTCTCCCAAAACTTCATTATCTGTCTGCTTCTTGGAAAATTCTGCGACTTTTGCTTCCAAAGCCTCTTTGGCTTTGTTTAGCTGATTCTTCAGCTCTTCCATCTCTTTTTTGTATTTGTTTGCTGCCTCCTGGAAAATTGAGCATTGTTGTGTCTTCTCTGCCAACTGATTCTTCAGCTTATTCAGAGAAATGCTGATTTTTTTCTGTTTCTCTTCATACTTTTCCAGAGGTACAAACTTTGACCTGAAGGAATCTTGTAGTGTGTGAAGATCTTTCAGCAAGTTTTCTTTTCCCTTTTGGAGATTGCTCATCTCATCTCGAACTCTGTCCTTAAGCATGGTCTCTTCGAGTTTCTCCTGCTGCTCTTCCAGGTTTTGGCTTAAGACAGTCTGAATTTCTTCAGGTTGCTGAGCCCTTACACACTCCTTTCCCAAAACAGGAATGCTTCCAGCTTCCTTTTGGAATCTCAGTGGTCAATCAAGGCTGATTTCCCTTAACCCATTTTGCCCTAGAAGGCTTGGTCCTCTGCCTCTCAATACCAGCACTGGTAACTTTGCTGATTGGCTTCCATGATGGACAGTTACTCCACCCATGCCTTTTACTTGAATGCCTTCACCCATGTATGTTTTTAGTTTGGCAGTGTTTTTTCTAAACTTAATTGATGTTCACCATTATTCAGTTATCTGAAGTTATGTTCCCCAATTGCTGTAGTGGAAGCTCCTGTGTCCACTTCCATTCTAACAGGTCTGCCATTTATTTTCACTGTGACAAATATTGGTTCTGTCTTTCCAACTTTCAGATTAAATAATACATGAATTTATTGTTTCAGGCTCTTCTACATTGTAGATTTCATTGGGCTTCTTCTTTTGTTTACAAGCCTGTTTGAATCTTTCCTTGCACTCTCTCATTATATGCCATTTCTGTGACAATAATAGCAATAACATTTTTTAAACTGCCAACCATCAAAAGAATGCTTGTTTCCACCTCTATTGAAATTATCCTTTGATTTCGCTGCTAAGTTATTTTACTTTATTCTTTGGCTAGCGGGGCGTGTCTCCTGCTTCTCGGCAGATTCTTGCAAATTCGCACACTTTTTGGGAGGACAGTGCCATTTTGCACAACCTGTATTGCTTTTGAATCTCTTACTGCGCTTTCCATGACCAGCACTATCTCTAGCGCCTTCTTGAAATCCAAATTCGCTTCGGACAATAATCTCTTCTGAATAGTGTCTTCATTCACACCACACACTCAACGATCTCTGAGCATGTCATTTAGAGATGGACTAAACTCAGTGTTCTGTTAGCTGTTTCAAATTTGCCACATAGCATGCCATTGTCTCACCCGTGGCTCTCTTTCTTGAATTAAACTTGAATATTTGTATCATTACTGAGGGCTTTGATTGATGATGAACCTTCACGAGGTCCACCAATTCATTGAAATTTTTTGAATCTGGGGAATTGGGTGCCATCAAACTTCAAATCAGACCGTAGGTTTTAGTCCCACAATTAAGAGGATCTTAAGAGGATTGCTCACCTCTTCTCCCGTAATCTTGTTTGCTTGAAGAAAGAACGTGGGGCGTTCTATGTAATGAGACCAATTGTCAGTGGCTGAACCAAAAGGATCAATTCTTCTGAATTGCGGCATTTTGAGAGGGGATATCTTCTTCAATTCTAACAGAGCTTTCTACTTACAATCACTGGGCGATTTCTTTTCAACTTGATTTCTTCTGTTCAATCCTGTTTTATCCTCACCATCAGTTTGTTGTGATTTGTGGCCGAGTTGGTATTATTGATATCTGCAGACATTTCTTAGGTGGAAACATTAAGTTTATTTACAAGGTACTCAGCAGCAACTACATGTGTACTTTCAGCTCCAACTCTACACTACTAACTTGTGAGGTAACCTGTGCTTCTCTCCTATTGGTTACTATAGATCATGTGATCTTCCTTAAGTATTATTCTTAAAGGTACATTACACTAAATAAAACCATAATTACAACATAAGTAAACTAGCTTAGGTAATTGGATGTTTCTTTCTTCCTGCGCCAATTTTAGCACAACATTTGGCATTCAGTTACAGAAAAGTCACAAAGAAAATTATTCATCTGTCAACACCATCATTCCTGGCTGAAGGCTGCATTAATTCAGAGGTATTTAGCATACTATACAGCAATAAAAGACCATTTACACTGGAGTAACAAGACTTATCTATGTATTCCAATGCTTCAGCACCAGCACTGACATGTAGGATCTGTCGTGACGTTGCCAAACCAGCTAGGGGTAACAATGATAAGAGCCGATTAACCTCGGGTACAAAATTATTCGAAAAACTGTCAATTTGCTTGACTGCAATACTGTTGGACAAGATATTTTGCAAATTCATAGGAAAATATAAAAGTGCACCTAAAGTGTAGAGTGTTCTAAGAAACACAAAGCAAATTAGAACAAATTTGATGTGCCAGGTGAAAATAACATTTTAATTAAAATCCAGAGTTAGAGATTATAATGTGAAAGGCTGACTCACTGCCCATTTGCAGTGAAATGCAAGATTTTTCATTTAATATTATTACATAGCTACAGGACAGTTAAAACCCTTTTAAATGGTTGTATCAAGTGGCAGCAATTGAACATTAATATTGTAATCCTATTCCAAAAGTAATATAATTAATCCACACATTAGCTTTAATGGTATAAAGTCTTTCACCCAAAATAAGGCTAGGCGTTGTGGTTTTAGCTTATTAGTGCTTTAGATTATTTATCTAACTCTACACACAGAAATTCTACCTAGTTGGTACAATTTATTAATGTGTTATTCCTAATATTATAAGCATTACAGTAAAACCTCTAAAATAGATAAAAATATGAATTACATTAGGATACATTAATGAAACTTATGACACTGCTTACAATCATCTCACGTGAACAAAAATGGATCAAAAAGTTAACTGGAAACAATCAAACTGTAACAAACATTCCCATCGTTTCACCTTCAATATCCATGTTGCATATCTGCACAACTGTGCAACAGAATATACAGTATCCAAAAACATGCTTAATAGATATGATTTTATTAAATTAATATTGGTATAATTTTTCACTTACTTACCTCCTCTTACATCATAAAGGTGGGTTTAAACATATAGCTGAAACAGCCATGAAATTAGCGATGAGTCTGTGGTGCCTGTCCAGACATTTGAGCGATAGACCTGAATCATTTTCAGGTTTGGCCTCTTAGAGCTGGCCAGCTGCCACTGAAGTTTGAAACAAAATGATATTTCAAGATTCCCTCCTTTTGTCTATGGGAAACGTGATGAGGTGGTTTATTCCGGAGTGAAGTATACAGTGGTTTCGCCAGAGGTCAGTATTAGGACCAGTGCTCTTCTTGATATATATTAATGACCTTAACTTGGGTATATGGGGCACAATTTCAGAGCATACAGATGACTCGAAACTCAGAAGTGTAATAAACTTTCTTTGCATTAGGTATGATGTTACGATTCCAGGCAGTGGAGAGTTGGACCACACACATACACCCCACCCCCACCCCACCTGCCTGGGTGTCTAACTAAAGCAGACTTTAGGGAGTTAGGTAGGAAATTGAAAAACATGACTTCAAAGGTAGTAATCTCCAGATTACTCCTGGTGCCACGCAGCAGTGAGTATAGGAACAGAAGGATAGAGCAGATAAATGCGTGACTGGAGAGATGGTGCAGGAGGGAGGGTTTTAGATTCCTGGGGCATTGGGACCATTTCTGGCGGAGGTGGGACCTGTACAAGTTGAACGGGTTACATCTGAACAGGAACAGGACCAACATCCTCGCGGGGAGGTTTGCTAATGCTGTTGGCGCGAATTTAAACTAAATTGGCAGGGGAGGTGGGATCCTGAAAAGTAGTTCAGAGGGGAGAGAAGTCGAGATGGAATTGGAAGTTAAAACGCTCGTAAGTGAGTCTGGAAGGCAGAGGAAACATAGGATAGATAAGAAAGAAGTGAGATTAACAAGGCTAAATGGAATATATTTTAATGCAAGGAGCTTGAGGAATAAGACAGATGAGCTGAGGGCGCAGATAGGCACATGGGAGTATGATATCATAGTTATGACTGAGACTTGGCTAAAGGAAGGGCAGGATTGGCAGCTCAGCATTCCTGGTTATAGGGTATTCAGAAGAGATAGAGAGGGGGATAAAGAGGGGGTGCGGGGGGTTGCAATATCAATCAAGGAATCAATTATAGCAGTGAGGAGGGATGATATCCTGGAAGGATCATCAAATGAGGCCATAAGGATAGAAGTAAAAAACACAGAAAGGGAAAACACTGTTGGGTTTGTACTATAGGCCCCCAAACAGTCAGGGAGAGATAGACGATCAAATATGCAAACAAATTTCAGAGAAGTGTAAGAATAATAAGACAGTAATAGCAGGGGATTTTAACTACCCAAATATTAACTGGGATAGTTTGGGTGCAAGGTAGGGAGGGAGCAAAATTCTTAAGTTGCATCCAGGAGAACTTTTTTAGCCAGTATGTCGAAAGCCCAACAAGGGAGAGGACAGTTCTGGACCTAATCTACCTAGTCGGTAGTTAGGAAGAAAAATGCAATGTTGGCATTTATTTCGAGAGGACTAGAATATAAAAGCAGGGATGTGCTGCTGAGGCTTTATAAGGCTCTGGTCAGACCATGTTTAGAATATTGAGAGCAATTTTGGGCCCCGTATCTCAGGAAGGATGTGCTGGCCCTGGAGAGGGTCCAGAGGAGGTTCACGAGAACGATCCCAGCAATGAAAGACTTAACATATGAGGAACGTTTGAGGACTCTGGGTCTGTACTCGATGGAGTTTAGAAGGATGAGGGGGGATCTGATTGAAACTTACAAAATACTGAAAGGCCTGGATAGAGTGGACGTGGGGAAGATGTTTCCATTAGTAGGAGAGACTGGGACCCGAGGGCACAGCCTCAGAGTAAAGGGAAGACCTTTTAGAAAAGAGATGAGGAGAAACTTCTTTAGCCAGAGAGTGGTGAATCTATGGAATTCATTGCCACAGAAGGCTGTGGAGGCCAGGTCATTGAGTGTAGTTAAGACCGAGATAGATAGGTTCTTGATTGGTAAGGGGATCAAAGGTTACAGGGAGAAGGCGGGAGAATGGGGTTGAGAAACTTATCAGCCATGATTGAATGGCGGAGCAGAATCGATGGGCCGAATGGCCTAATTTCTGCTCCTATGTCTTATGGTCTTATGGTCTAATATTCGGAAATGAGCCCGAGCAGGTGGAAAGCGTATCAGTAGGGGAACATTTTGGAGATAGTGAACATAACACAGTTGGATTTAGGATAGTTATAGAAAAGGATAAGGTTGGGCTGGGAATAAAAGTTCTAAACTGGGGAAAGGCTAATTTTACTAAGATGAGATACGATTTTACCCAAGTTGACTGGGAGCAGCTACTTGCAGATAAAACTGTGTCAGAGCAGTGGGAGGCATTCAAGGAGGTAATAGCGAGAGTACAGGGCAAATATGTTCCTGTAAAGACAAGGAGGGGGACCAAGTCTGGAGAATCCTGGATGTCAAGGGACATAAAGGTTAGGATTAAGAAAAAATGAGAAGCTTATGGCAGATACCGAGGGTTCAACACGGCAGAGTCCCTAGAGGAGTATAAAAAATGCAGGGCGGACCTTAAAAAGGAAACTAGGAAAGCTAAGAATGTATGAGAAAGCATTGGTGGATAGAATAAAGGAAAACCCAAAGGAGTTTTTAAAATATATAAAGAGCAAGAGAATAACTGGGAAAGATTAGGGCCAATTAGGGACCATAGAGGTAACCTGTGTGTGGACCCGGAAGATATGGGTACAGTCCTTAATGAATACTTTGCACCAGACTTCACAATGGAAAAAGACGATGCAGGTATAGGCATCAGGGTGGAGGACTATGAAATGTTAGAGGAAATCAACATAGAGAGAGAGGAGGTACTAGTGGGTTTAGCGGCCTTAAAAGTGGATAAATCCGTAGGCCCGGATGAAATGTATCCCAGGTTGTTGAGGGAGGCAAGGGAAGAGATATCAGGGGCCCTGGCAGGAATTTTCAAATCCTCTCTGGCTACAGGTGAGGTGCCAGAGGACTGGAGTACTGCTAATGTTGTCCCATTATTAAAAAAGGAAGGAAGAGATAGACCAGGAAATTACAGGCCAGTCAGTCTAACCTCGGTGGTGGGGAAGTTACAAGGAAGAATTCTGAGGGACAGAATATATCTGCACTTGGAGAGACATGGATTAATCAGGGATAGTCAGCATGGATTTATTAAGGGAAGGTTGTGTTTGACAAATTTGATCGAATTTTTGAGGAGTGTTGATGAGGGTAGTGAAATTTGTGTGGTCTACATGGACTTTAGCAAAGCTTTTGATAAGGTCCCTCATGACAGACTGGTCAAGAAAGTAATAGCCCATGGGATCCAAGGCAAAGTGGCACATTGGATCCAAAATTGGCTGAGATGCAGGAAGCAGAAGGTGATGGTAGAGGGATGTTTCTGTGACTGGAAGTCTGTTTCCAGTGGGGATCCGCAGGGCTTGGTGTTGGGGCCCTTGCTGTTTGTGGTGTACATAAATGATTTGGACTTAAATGTAGGGGGTATGATCAGGAAGTTCGTGGATGACACGAAAATTGGTAGGGTGGTAAATAGTGAGGAGGATAGCCGTAAATTGCAGGAGGATATCAATGGACTGGTCAGGTGTGCAGAGCAGTGGCAAATGGAATTTAACATGGAAAAGTGTGAGGTAAAACACTTGGGGATGGCTAACGCTAAGGGATTGCACTACGAATGGTAGGACCTGGAAAGTACTGAAGATCGGAGGGACCTTGGTATGCATATCCACAGATCCCTGAAGGTAGCAGGGCAGGTAAATAAGGTGGTTAAGAAGGCATATGGGATACTTGTCTTTATTAGCCGAGGCATAGAATACAAGAGCAGGGAGGTTTTCCTGGAACTGTGTAAAATGCTGGTTAGGCCACAACTGGAGTACTGCGGGCAGTTCTGGTCACCACATTATAGGAAGGATTTGGTTTCACTAGAGAGGGTGCACAGGAGATTTACCAAGATGCTGCCTGGGCTGAAGGGTCTGAGCTATGAGGAAAGATTGGATAGGCTGGAGTTGTTTTCCGTGGAGCAGTGAAGGTTGAGGTGGGACTGACAGAGATGTACAAGATTATGAGGGGCATAGATAGGATGGATAGGAAGGCAATTTTTCCATTGATAGAGGGGTTAATAACCAGGGGCATAGATTTAAGGTCAGAGGTAGAAGGCTAAGAGGGGAGTTGAGGAGAAATTTTTTCACCCAGAGGGCGGTTGGAGTCTGGAACTCACTGCCTGAAAGGGTGTTTGAGTCAGAAACTCTCATAACACTTAAGAAGTATTTAGATATTCACTTGCATTGCCATAGCCTCCAGGGCTGTGGGCCAAGTGCTGAAAAATAGGATTAGTGTAGTCAGATCTATGTTGACAGGTATGGACACGATGGGCCGAATGGCCTTCTGTGCTGTAAATGTCAAGAGTCTATAATAATCAATGTGAAGAATAGTAACGGACTTCAGGAAGATATAGACTGTTGAAATAGGCCAATACTTAGCAGATGGGATTTAACGCTGAGAAGTGTGAAGTGATACATTTTGGTAAGAAGAATGAGAAGCGGCAATATAAACAAAGTATTACAATGGGCAGGATCTTTAGGTTGGCAAGTGGGGGGGCGGGGCCCCCGCTCGCCAATGCATGAAATGACGCGGGATGACGTTGGGTGAAACTCCCGATGTAACTCTGCCTCATTTCCATTTTCAGGTCGGCGGGGGCACAGCCGGGTCAGCTGTGCACCTGCCGACCTGTCAACGGCCTATTGAGGCCATTAATAAAACAATTTAGGTGATTGACAGGGCTGCCCGTCCAACCTTAGGGTTGGCGGGCAGGCCGGGAGCCCTGGCGGGCTTAAGAAAAAGCATGAAACCTCATCCACGGGGGTGCCTGCCCCCGCCCACTCCTGCACCTGCACCTCGGCGGGGGGGGAAATTCTTCCCAATGTTAAAGGGTGCGCAGGAACAGAGTGGAACACAAATCTCAAGAGGGTGGCAAAAAAATTGAGAAGACTGCTAAGAAAATTATACAGGGTCCATGACTTTAGTAACAGAGGCATAGAAGACAAAAGCAAGGAAGTTTTAACTTATACAAAACATTGGTAGGCCTCAGCTGGAGTATTACATACAATTCTGTGCAACACACTTTGGCAAAGATGTCAAGACCTTAGAGAAGATGCAGAAGAGATTTACTAGGAAGGTATCAGGATTAAGGGATTTCAGTTATGTCCACCTTACAGCAGAGAAAGTCAAGAGGAGATTTGATACAGATGTTCAAATTCATAAACTTTTTTTAGGGTAACTAAGGAGAAACTGTGACAGAAGGGTTGGTAACCAAAGGTCAGAAGAACCGGGGGAGCATACTGCAACATTTTTTTTACACAGTGAGTTGTTATGATCTGGATTGCAGCCTGAAAGGATGGGAGAAGCAGATTCAATAATAAATTTCAAAGAGGAAGTGGATAAATACTTGAAGGGCAAAAATTTGCATGGCTATGGAGGAAGAGTAGGGGAGCAGGATTCAATGAATAACTCAATCAAAGGAACAACGCAGGCAATATCTGCTGAATGGTTTGCTTCTGCACTGTATCATAGCTGATGCATTTTACACTACCTGATTTACACCACATAGCATCTATGATCTTATGCAATAAAGTACGTAGGAAGACATTGCTAAAGCAGTCACTAACCATTTTTGGCACAATAATTAAGTGACACTAATCAAACTCCTATAGTGTACACAGAATCAGAACAACATGTCACCTTCACTGGAAGGAAAATTGGAGGGGGCAGGATACTTAAAGCAGATTATCAGACACATTTCACTCACAATTTTCATGTCACCCAATGTGGGAGCTATTTTGATGAATGGGCGAAAACAGCTGCTTAATGGCTGCTGTTCTAATAAATCACACCTGTTTGCAAGTCTGGTTTTAGCACTGAATTTTGGGGCTAACTGATGATCATACTTTAAACATACCTGGAGGTGCTGTGCAGAGACTTGCAGGTTGACGATTCAAGTAATATTTAGAAGCACTTTTCGTGAAGATGTATATGTGGGATCCACTCGCACACTCCCAATGAAAGGGCTGGATTTTGTGGGGCCAACGAGGCTCTTGTCTACTGGTTGGAGTACCAGTGGGGAAACCCCATCGGTTCCTTTTGGGAGGTCTGATGGAATCAAGTGCCTTCCAGGCACTGAAGTGGTCACCATCAGGCCTCCCCCGCAATTGAGATCCCTGGCATTGGAAGTCCGGACCACCGGGAGCTGCTGACCAATCAGACACCAGCAACTACTCAGCACCGCCAACACTGGTGGGAGCAGTAGCTGATGGCAGCATTGCACCCACCAAAGGCCCAGGAATGCCGTGTGATCCCAGATCAAAGGTGGGCGAGGGCAGGATAGGGGTTGTGAGGTGGATCACAGGAGGAGTGGGGGGGGTGTGCATGTGGATCCAAGGCAAGGGTAGGAGGGGTGGTTTTCAGCTGCCTCCCCCACTTCCCAATGCCAGGGCCCCAGTCAGGCACAGAGGGTCAGACAATGAGGGTCCCCCCCACCACCGCAGGAGGCTGGAAAACCCAACAGGGTTTGTTGTATGTTCTTCCAAGTGCGCGTGAAAGTCATGCAGCTCCCATTAAATTCCTGAGGCAACACTAAATTGTGATGACCTCAGTAATAATGGGTGTCATTTAGATCATTCATGAGCCTGACTGACATCCACAGTAACGGCTGAGATTCCCACGTCAGCCCTTTCCACCCTCCAATTTAATTGTCGGAGATTCTCCTGTCACCGGGAGACTGAGTGGGGCCTCTCCCATGCCATGGTTCCCACTGAATTAAACTCAGCCCAAGGTGTGGTGTGTCCTGGCTGACTCATGGTTCATGGACTGAGGAAGAGGGAACACAGATTCTCAGATGTGACATTGGAGGCCCTGGTGGATGAGGTCCAGAGGAAGAGGGATGTCCTGTACCTGCAAGAGGGAAGCAGTCCCCCCCACCACACCCTACTGTCCCTCTCCCCTACAGCAGCTAGTGTTGCTCTGCCTGGCCTCATCTCCTCCTCCCATTCATCCTGCAGATCAAGGTGGAACCCTACCAGGAGGATCATGATCAAGTGGTCTTTTTTGATGACACTTATAAAGTGTCCATTAAGGTTGAAAAGCAAGTACTCATTATTATTATTAGGTAAAAAGACCTCAAAGAATTTCCAGAATAAATGTTGTATGAATATTGGTAAAATCTTGCCAAAGTGTTTCAGAAGTTTTCTTCAAACCTGTAGTAGTATCTGAATAGCGAAAGCTGAGCATAACTTTAAGTAGTGCTCAAAATCCTCAGTAACAACTTGTTCACTGCTGCTGTTTACCTGGTCGCTGTTAGGGTGTGGCTGTTAGCTGCTAGTCACCAAGATGCTCAGAACCTCTTTAACAAGCTCTAGCAGGCAATTTAATTGTCTACCAGACCAAAGCAATCCTCTGGGCAACCATTCCTACCATGCGATTTACCTCCTTTACCAAGATGGCATCTTGTGCTAAACATGGTCACTTCAGAGGCTTTTTAGCACCCAAGGTATCTGAGAACAATCATTCCTACGTCTTTCATCTTCAGGCTGTTTATAGCATTTTGTAAATGAGAGAAATAAGAGTTGTTTGGAACATAGGAATTTCTCTACAGCACAAGCTGAGGAGCTGGGGGATGCAAAACTGATTGAGATGCTACAGATTCTGAAGGCGCTTGCCAGGGGGGACACTGAGAAGTTGTGTTCCAAGGCTGGAGAATCTAGAACATGGGGGAGCAGCCTCAGGATGAGGGGTTGATTCTTTAAGACTGAGATGAGGAGAAATTTCTTCAATTGGCACTGTGAATCTTTGAAATTCTGTACCCCAGAGGTTGCAGATACAAACATACAAATTAGGAGCAGGAGTAGGCCACTTGGCCTCTCAAGCTGCTCCACCATTCAATAAGATCATGACTGATCTGATTGTAACCTCAACCCCACATTCCCACCTACCCCAATAACTTCTCACCCCCTTGTGAATCAAGAATCTTTCCAGCTCTGCATTAAAAATATTCAAATACTCTGCTTCGTCTGCCTTTTGAGGAACAGAGTTCCAAAGACTCATAATGCTCTGAGAAAAAAATTTCTCCTCATCTCTGTCTTAAATGAGTGACCCCTTATTTTTAACCAGTGACCCCTAGTTCTAGATTCTCCCACAAGAAGAGGCATCCTCTCCATATTCACCCTGTCAAGACCCTCAGGATCTTAAAGTTTTCAATCAAGTTGCCTCTTACTCTTCTAAACTCAAGTGGATACAAGCCTAACCTATCCAATCTTTCCTCATAAGGCAAGCCACCCCTTCTTGGTATTAGTCTAGTAAACCTTCTCTGAACTGCTTCTAATGCAGTTACATCCTTCCTTAAGTAAGGAGACTAATACTATACACAGTACTCCAGATGTGGTCTCACCAGTACCCTGCACAGTTGAAGCATAGCCCCCCTACTTTTGTATTCAATTCCCCTCGCAATAAATGATAACATTTGATTAGCTTTCCTAAATACTTGCTGTACCTGCATAATAGTCTTTTGTGATTCATGCACTAGGACACCTGGAGGGTGTCAGAGGGCTGAATCTCAGAGTTCTGCAGTCTCTCACCATTTAGGTAAAATGCTTCTTTTTAATTTTTCCTGCCAAAATGGACAATTTCACATTTGCCCACATTATGCTCCATTGCCAGATCCTTGCCCACTTGCTTAACCTACCTGTATCCATTTGTAGCCTCCTTCACAACTAACTTTCCTATCTTTGTGTCATCAGCAAATTTAGCAACCATACCTTCGGCGCTTCATCCAAGTCATTTATATAAATTGTAAAGAGCTGAGGCTGCAGCCTGATCCCTGTGGCACACCACTCATTACATTCTGCCAACTAGAAAAAGACCCATTTATGCCAACTCTCTGTTCCCTATTCGCTAGCCAGTCTTCTATCCATGAACCAGATGCTCCATTGTTGCATATATTCAAGACTGGGATAGTTAGTTTTTTGATCTCCCAGGGAACCAAGGGCTATGGGAGGTGGTCAGTTAAGTGGAGCTGAGGCAAAAGATCAGCCATGATCGTATTGAATAGTGAACAGGCTTAAGGTGCCATATGGTTTGACTTCTGCTCCTATTTCTTATGTCCTTATGTACAGTGACACCACTGGCAGGAGGTTGTAATTACAACATGACACCTTTACATTGACCAGTTCCAAGTTGAATATGGTAGTAGGAATTTATTATTGGAAAATATTGACAAAAAAGTCACAAAAATGTGATAACAAGAAGTAAGGCTTTATAAATTGACAATGCATGATGGCATAAGATTTTAAATCCTCTATGGTGTTGCGTGCATGGGTGGAGGAGTAATTTTCATTTATCATTGGGTGAAAAATAGGAGACAGAAAATCAACTGCTTATTTTAAAAGTTGTCTGACTTTCTTACCTATTGAAGTAGACAGCCAATTCGCTATCTCTTGTTTTTTTATAGAGGTTAAGGGGGCTTAAGACACTTCAGCTGAAGCAGGGATTGAGTGGAGAGGATTATTGGAACAGGGCATGCAGACATAATTTAATCTCTCGTTTAAAGTCATGTGTTCTGTCTTTATTTATATTATAAATTTCTATGTCTATATTTAAAATGCAAATTTTCTATGACAACTTGCTATGCTGTAAGTGCACACTCCTGCCTGTTTACTCGGGTATTTCCTCTTGTAAATGTAGACAATGGAATTTAAAATGGAAAAAGTTGACTAGAAGTGTGCATGGATGTAAAATGTTTAATGTAGATTCCAGATAGGCTCTTCACCAAATGGGAGAACATATCAAGAAATCATGGGCATGTTCCCATATTTTTCTGTCTATTGTCATGAGAAGTGCATCCATAATTCCCCAATGTATATTACAAACAGGAAAAGCCTTTGAAGGCATGACCAAAGTTAATCAAGTAAAACAAAGTTTGCATTTCTAATTTGGCATAATCTGAGTGAAAAATAATACCAAAGACTGGTGATTGCTGCAAGCATAAGGATGTGGTACAGTTAATGCAATTCATTTTGTTTGAAGAATGCATGGTCAATAGTTTTTTATACCATCATTATGGGTTTGAATAATGGGAATTCAAGTTGAGCAGTTACAGAAGGAAATTTGCACAAGCAAAGTCTTATGGGCACCATAATCACCTTGATCAGTCAGTTAACAGTATTGTACAATCTGTCACTGGATTATCCAGCTTTCAATATTCTTGCTGATTAAGAGGTTGTTTTTTAATTGCTTAAAAAGGAGTGAAGATTTATAAGGTTCTTATAGGTGCGCCATGAGTGACTGTTATTTTTATTGTTCCTTCTAGCAAGATCATATTTTTGTGATGCACACATTTCAAGGCACTACATTTTCACAATCTCTGTGGGGACCAAACATTACAAAGGAAATGCCAAACAAGCAAAAATGTAGAGTGGAATTTTACACCAGCAGGATTTTATGGACCCACCGAAGTCAATGGAGTTTAGAATGGTGAGGCACATTTTACAGCCCCACTCCCGCTGACTCACCAGCACAGCCTCCCTCAATTCCTCTTCTCTTTCTTCCAGGTAACAAAGGTAAGGGGGAAGCCCTAATAGATGAATCCATTTCATGCCTTATTTGAGATTGGAAAGCAACCCCAAAATAAATGGCAGTAAATAAGATGAAGCAGTTTGCAGGAGCAAGGAAGGCAGAGAAAAGGTCCACAGGTGGTAGAAAAATTAAGGCCAGGATTTTACTCTTCTGTGGCAACACGACCAGAACTGTGACAACATTCTTTGCACTGGCTAACTCAGCAGATTTCCTGCAACCAACTAACATACGACAGACAGGAGATCAAACTCCCGCCAAACATGACCCCAAGTGAGATTGAACAGAGTGGCTGCAACTTATCCTGCATTTGAGGAGAAGAATGGGAACCCACCTCCCACCACCTTCCCCTGCCCCCCTCTCCGCAATGTTACCTCCATTCATGGATTCTTCCCCAAAAAGGTCTAGGTCCTTAATCCAAACCCAGCACATCTGGTTGTGTGTCACAAAAGTCTCTGAATGTTTCAAACAGCTTGTGAAAAATTGGCTTTAAAAGTTACTCAGAGGGTTATGCAATGTAAAATAACACTTTGATGTTGATTTTGGCAGTCACTTATCATGTTCTAATCATAGTTAAAACACCTCCAAATGAGGAGTGAAGCTCTGCTGTTTAGTTTTGGTCTCAGCTGTGTTTATTTTTCTTCCTTCCTCCATATACCAAAATTGCCCCAACCAAGAGGGTGGGCTGGTGACCTGTGAGCAAAGGAGCATCATTTCAGTTTATTTGAGTATTTCTTTTATACCATGAGATGGTTACAGGCTGCACATGTAACATTGCATAAAGCTGGAGTTGTATTAAATTGAAGCCATTAAATTTGTACTTCAGGTATGATTTTAACATTAATTAACTTATATAAAGACTTCTCAGGGTAATTAGGGATGGACAACAAATGCTGGCCTTGCCACATCCCAAGAATGTTTTTTTTAAAAAACTCACTGTAGATATTTATACTTTGTAATTAATGCAATGGAAGAAATATTAGCACAAAATAAAATCCACAACACAAAAATTTGTAAATAGTTTGCTGCCAATTTATAAATTAAAAATTAATTGATTATAATTTTAAAATGTCTATTTTTAACTGCCAATATCATTTTTCATTTCAAGTAAATGGGATAAATTAAATATGATACAGTAACTTTACAAGCTTTCAAGTGATTGTAGTACAAATAAAATCAGTACTATATAAGACTTGTAATTGTTGAGAATATTCAGTGCTCTGACCTTTAAAATGAATATATTTTGGGGCAAGAGTGCTGAAAAATAGAATTCCAATGGCAACACGCTTTTGTCTAAGTATTGATCAAACTCCAGTACATATCGGTAGAAGAATTGTATTTCTTTTGTTTGGTGAAATTTTCAACACAAAGTACCGCTTTTTGATGCCTGAGAATTTTTGTGTCATTTCGAAACTGGCAAATGTGATGACAGTGGTTCCAAAAGACTGGAGAATTGCAAATGGTGCAACCTTGTTCAAAAAAGGGTGTAAAGATAGGTCCAGCAACTACAGGCCAGTCAGTTTAACTTGGCTGATAGGGAAACTTCTACAAACAATAATTTGGAACAAAATTAATATTCACGTGGTCAAATGCAGTTAATTAAGGAAAGCCAGCATGGATTTGTTAAGGGAAAATTGTGTTTAAATAACTCGCTGGAGTTTTTTTGAAGAGGTAACAGAGAGGGTTGATGAGGGCAATGCTGTTGTACATGGTGTACGTGTTGTACATAGACTTCCAAAAGGCATTTGTTACAGTTCCACATGATAGACTTGTGAGCAAAGATATAATTCCTGAAATAAAAGGGAAAGCAGCAACATGGATATGAAATTGGCTAGGTGACAAGAAACAGAAAATGGTGGTTAATGGTTATTTTTTGGGTTCGAGGAAGATTTGTAATGGAGTTGAGACCCTTGCTCATCTTGATATAAATAATGATCTAGACCTTGGTGCACAGAGCACAATTTCAAAATTTTCAGATGATATAAAGCTTGGAAGCATTGTGAACTGTGAGGAGGATAGTGCATAACTTCAAAAGGACATAGACAAGTTGGTGGAATGGGCACACAAGTGGCAGTTAAACTTCAATTCAGAGAAATATGAAGTGATTCATTTTGGCCGGAAGAACGTGGAGAGACACTGTAAAATAAAGGGGACAACTCTAAAGGGGGTGCAAGAGCAGAGGAACCTGGGTATATATGTGCATAAGTCATTGAAGGTGGCAGGACAGGTTGAGAGCACGGTTAATAAAGCATACTGTATTCTAGGCTTTATTAAGAGTGGAATGGAGTACAAGAGCAAGGAGGTTATGTTGAACTTGTATAAGCCTCAGCTGGACTATTGCATCCAGTCCTGGGCACCACATTTTTGGAAAGATGTGAAAGCATTGGAGAGTGCAGAAAAGATTCAGCAGAATGGTTCCAGGGATGAGGAACTTCAGTTAGATGATAGATTGGAGAAGTTGGAACTGTTTTGCTTGGAGAAGAAAAGGCTAAGAGGAGATTTGATTGAGATATTCAAAATCATGAGGGGTCCGGACAGAGTAGATGGGGAGAAACTGTTCCCACTCGTAAAAGGATCAAGAATGAGAGGGCACAGATTTAATTTAATTGGCAAAAGAAGCAAAAGCAACATGAGGAAAAACTGATGGTGCGAGTGGTTGGGGTCTGGAATGCACTGCCTGAGATTATGGTGGAGGCAGCTTCAATCGAGGCATTCAAAAGGGAATTAGACTGTTATCTGAAAATGAAGAATGTGCAGAGTTACGGGGAGAAGGCATGGGAATGGCACGAGATGGCACATTTGGAGAACCAGTGCAGATATGATGGGCTGAATGGCCTCCTTCTGCGCTGTAACAATGCTGTGATCCTGTGTCTGTATAGGGAGCGCTTATGTCAAATTGTATTTTCCTGCTGTAGGTTTGGCTCAGCAATACTCCTAACTTTTCAACAATGTTGACATCTCAATGCTCTTTCATAAACTTGTTGGGCTAAGGTCAATGCCCAGTTGGCACAGAAGCAAAAGCTAAGCATAACAGGGCATTCTTTTAAGGCTTATCATTCATTAGAAGAATAAATACTTTGCCCTATTATTTGAAAAGATGATAGCGTAGATACTCTTGTCCTGGTGCAACACAGCCAGAATGGCATTTTAACTGACGAGCTGATCCACAAATCATAATTTCCAAAAACTCTCATGATTTCCCCTGGCACAGGCAGCTTGCTGGGGGACAGGTCTTAAAGGACTGCTGCTTGCAATTAAAAAGGATGTGCACTGATGAACAATAAATCCAAGGAAGAACATAAGATACAAGAACAAGATTGACTTATTTAAGGTTATTGCTCATAATGTGCTGCTGCAGGAGATGTAGCAAGGGAAGGGGGCCTTACTCAGAGCACTAGGTAACCCTTCTATCTAGAGAAATAGCTGAATAAAGGAGGTTGAGTGAAACACAAGTTCTTTTGTCCACGGGTCATTGTCGGTTAAAAGGGGTCAATTTTTTCAGGTGATAGGAAGTGGTTTCATGGCCAGACTACACAGAATGTGCTTGTCAAAGTATATGGCCATAGGATGCATGGCAGAATAAGCTTACTCTCAATCTAGTACAGTATATTTTATGACTTTCTTTTGTGTTTTAAATTTTGTCACGTGCTTTTCATTAACTTTTGTTTTCAGTCATCTAATCTGACTTTTCATCCATAGAACCAGGACCTTAAACGTAGCCTTTTTTCCTTCATAATTAGACTGCTGTATCAGTCTCACACTTAAATTTCCCACTGTTACTCTATTGCTTTACCAGTTAATTCTTCCCTCAATTTGTCATGGCTGTGTCCTCTTTCTTTCTTGTGTAGTTGCCTTTTCTCCAAGCAATTTATTTCTTGACTTTCTTCTCCTTTATTTTAACATTGAAGCAAATATTGATTGCTTGCCCCTAATTTTTCTCTTACAATCATGTCACTGGCCTGCTCTCGTTCTTTACCAAGGCAAAATTGCAATGTTACATTTTACTGTTGAGCTGACTGAGTCTTGAAATCCCTCCCCATTTACAACTCTCTTCCCAGGTGTTTTCCCAACATATTTCTATGCAGTGAAAGCATTATTGCCACATTATTATTTATACATGTTTCTCTGAAATGTTTGCAGATTTTCTTTCCAATTTCATCTCAACAATTTGGTTGTCTATAAAGGACTTCCAACAATATCTCTTTTAATTACCTCAACCCAAGGACATACTAAAGTTAATTTTCACAACTTCCTATGCACAAATTGAAATTTACGAATTTAAATACTTCCCAGTTATAATTAATCTTCTTTGCAAGGTCTTAGGTATCATTTCAGTTCCAGCTCCACTGTTCCATATTTTGACGCACTGCTACAGGAATCAGAAACCCTCCATGCTGCACCTTTGCTATTACTTTACTGTAATATTCCCCTCATTAATTAGCCCACCTTGTGACACAGCAAGTAATCCTAAGATTATTGATCTTGATGTAAAAACAATCCCATTACAGTATTTGAGGAAGAAGAACATGTGGGCTGAATTTTACAGAGGTGGAGGAAGGTGGGGGTTGCATTGCTCAGCCCCCTGGAAGGAAAGTCAGTGCCGCTCTGGCTGATGCTAAACAAGGCCGCCCCGCAGCAATAAGGCGCTGGCATTAACAAGGTGTGAGTGGGACTTCTGCACCCAGTGGGAGGAAGTCCTGCTCTCGAGAGCTGCTGGTTGGCAGCTCTCGAAGTCCCAGCAGTATCAGTACTCTGTAGTGGTCACTGCTGGGACTGCAAGTAGGCCTTGGGATGAAGAGGACATGGATCCTGGACTGAGGTAAGTCGGGTGTATTGGATGGGGATAGATCAGGGAGCCTAGGGAAGGGGGCCATGGTGGGTTTTGGGGCTGCAGTTTTTGGAGGCCAAGCAGGGAAGAACAAAGGAGGTGGTAACATCTTGGGAAGGGAGTGCCCCCGATAGATACAATGGCATACCCCTCCCCCCTTCCTTCTCGCCTTTTGAGCAGTTTTCTTTAAAAAATAGCTTACCCACTCCTGCCCGCTTGCCCACACCAACCATTTTATAGCATGGGTAGTATAATATTCAGGCCAATTGGCTTGGTAACAAGTTCAATTGCCAGTTAATTATTTATTTAAAAATGGTGGGTGGGGCTGCCGATTTTGGTACCCGCCCACTTACCATATTATGAGCAGTATGTCAGGGGTGGGTGGGAAGGCAGTGGACAAGTCACCTAATATTTTACATGCCCCCCCTGACCAGCCCCGTTTTGGGCCAAAAGCATGCCCGTCAAGGAAGGGGGACTGGCTGGGTGGTGGTGCATAAAATCCAGCCCCTGGAATTCCCCTGGTGACCCAGCCACTATTCCCCCCCACCCCACAAAGCCCAATGCATTTAGGAAACTAACAGATGTTCCTGTCATTTGCTTTGCCCTGGTGATTCAATGTGCCTGGACACAGGCTCAGGAAAACCTCCATTTTTAGTTTTAGCCATACCCCCTCAAACTCTATCTGCAAGACTTCTTTCATCCTCTTTCCTATGTTGTTGGTTCCAGCATAAATCTCTTACTTCATGATGATCAGATTCCAATCATAAAAGTTCTTCGAACTGCTCCATGATGACCCTTACTCTGGCACCTGGAAGGTAACACTTTGGATTCCTGGCCACAAAACAGATTGTCTATCCCACTGGTTATGGAAATATCCATAGTGGCCATTTGCCTGTTCTTTCCATTACTTGTTGATTTTTGTGCAGGACAACCACAGTGATGCTTATGGGCTACTCTCCCTTCTCCTGCATTCTTTGTGCACCTCTTTGGTATCAACATAAGCATACCTCTTGGGAAACTCATAAGATTCTCTGGCGATGAATCTTCATCTCTGCCAATTGCCCACTACATTGAGTCTACAGCTCAGAAACAACTGGACTGTGCCAGCATCTATATGCTCCTCATGGGCCTCCTCCTTCCCTGTTCCTCTGCTTCCCTATTCTTTTCAACCAGCGAATTGACTACCCTCTGGAATGTATATTCCAGAAAGCATTCTGCCCCTTGCATGTTGTGGCATGTGATCTGATAATATTCCAGCACAGCATTTCACTGTTCATGCAATGCAACCTTTCAACAATTCATACATACTCCTCGATAATCTGCGGATTTAGGAAGACTCACATCATTCATGCAAACATATTACTGGATTAGCATTCATTGATGCAATATTTATAAACACTAACTACGAGGCTATGCACAAGTAGTAATTATTGAAAAGCTAGTTTCTTACTTACCAGCCTTGGCTCTATAGTTTCTGGCTAACTGTCCCCTCAAATATTGAACCCTGCCTTAAATGCCTCCCTTATTTGTCTTTTACAAAGAATAGAAAGGTGATTGTTTAAGCAAGGAAAGATGCATTTCTTTCCTGCCCAACCTTCAGCTCAGTGACATATGTAAATTATGTGACTGAACTAAGTGCTGGTGAAAAATTCCACCATTTATCTACTCTTAACCCATATCCAATTGTTTACCATTTATATTTGGAATATATCAGAATTATATTTAAATATTTTTAAAATATCATTCAGATATACACCTGATTACACACAATAAATCCTGTAACATATTACTGCACTTATAAATGACCTGTGATTTTTCTTTATATCCAGAAGCAACAGCTTACAGTTTGACATGGTCTACTCAATGGCTGCAGTAAACCTTGAAAATAAGTCTGACGTAGATACAGATGCACAGCTTAAAAAAATGGCATTCAGTCCTTTGGACTCTATTGTCACATTATTTTTCTTATTCAACTGTCAAAACTTTCGAACACACACACCGATTTTTCCTTTACAGTCTTATAAACATTCCAAATAAACCAACCTGTCATTCAACAATGCGAATCATTATTTTTTCACCCTTTCTGCCAGTTACTGATGTAATGCAAAAAATTCCTATGTCCTCTGGTAAGGGTTGGCAATTGTCACAGGATTAATTTTGATATAGTTTTGTTTTACATTTTTGCACAATGAAACAATGAAACAATCGGTTAATTGTTCATTTTTAAA
Organism: Cetorhinus maximus; assembly: GCF_964194155.1. Taxonomy (NCBI): domain Eukaryota; kingdom Metazoa; phylum Chordata; class Chondrichthyes; order Lamniformes; family Cetorhinidae; genus Cetorhinus; species Cetorhinus maximus. The sequence goes on from NC_135890.1 coordinate 87,669,100, forward strand.
AAGTTAATTTTGAATTTTTGTTTCACTCTCAAAATAATTATTTTAAGAGATAAAACTGAAGTGCATGCCACGTTTTACACAAATAACAATAGAGATATGATGGACGATCATATATTCAGCTGTCAATTCCCTTGTTTTAATCATACAATTTATTTGGTTGATTCCAATACACTGTATTTGCAATAACAATAGCCTGTTCTTATTGACCCCTAAGGGTTACAAAAACCTTTTAGTTAAACATATATTGACCTTGTGCTTGCTGGATTCTGAATCATGTCACTGATACCAATACAAATACCATAAATTAGACATAAAATCTGTAAAAATGTCTGCAAATGATCAAATTCTGCTTCTTTATCAATGTTAGCTGTAGTCAGCGCCTTCAGGTCTCAGTGCTATCAATGACCCTTCGGTCCCAAATTGTTTTATCAAAATTTGAGGCTCTACATTTGATGATAATTTAAAAAGTCTACTTTGTGTAACCACGCAAAAGAAGTGTGTTTTCAAAATTCAGATGCCTGTTCCGGGTAGAATGGTAAAGTAGAAAGGAGAAGCCAAAGCAAAGACACTTGAACACTTAGGGTGGAATTATCCCAGATTTGCAAAAAGTGCGGTAGCGGGTGGGAAAAAAGTCGTTTTACCCACCGGCTGCAATGGAGGATTTTCGTGCCGTATCATCCCATTCCCACCTCATTAATTTTGCAGCCACAGGAAACACGCCTTCTTGCTGGTGGGCGCCTCCAATTTTCCCATCATGCCATTACCTCGCTGCTTCCTCACGCAAGGTGCCATATTTAAACTGCAGCTGCGCGCACACTTCTCCATGCTTGCAGCCCAGGACTGCTCCGGTGAAGACTTGGCCCCAAAATCCAAGAAGAGGGCAGCCCCCCTATTCAGTGACACATCCCTGGGACGACTTCTGGATTCCATGGAGGCCTGCTGCGATGTCCTCTACCCCCACTCTGGCCACAGGAGGCCCATCAGTCTCACCACTCTGGCTTGGGAGGCAGTGGCAGAGGTGGTCAGTGCCATTGCTGCACACAAGAGGCCGGCCATCCAGTGTAGAAAACGGATGAATGATCTCAACCGTGCCACCAGGCAACAATCTTATCACTCTAAACTCACACACTCACAAGGTCATCACACATTCACTGGCATCTCACTCACTGCCAGCTCAAGGGACATCACCACTCACTCTCTCACACACAACCTCACATCTCCATCAGGCCTAATCTCCTCTGGAGACTGTCTCCTCAGCCCTCACCATCTTGAGGTCACTTGTACAGATCAACATGTGTCGCCACACACACCCTGGGATACCCCCTTCTCCAGTACAGCTCCAGCCCTGCAGCCTCTCCCCTTGCCTGAGGCCAATTCTGCCCCTTCCCCAAGCAAATCCTAGCCCTGCAGCTATTGAAAAGTGACTCCCACCTTATGGCTGGCTTGGTAGGTAGAGACCTGCCCATGAGCCCCCTTAAAAGTGATATGGCGCTGCCTGCGAAGCCTGGCGCTGATGACTGCGAGTGCTGCCCGAAGCAAGGTAGGCAAATAAACCTCAAAGTCCCGAGCGAAGTGCAGGTCACCAGGTGCATGTTGCCTATGTACAGTTGTAAAACATGTGCAATCATGCCTACGTGCTCGGATGATCCAGCGTGGGGGTGGTGATTCAGGCGAGCAGGGCTTTTAATGAGATGCTAAAGTATTGAAATTAGGTTCCCAGCGTGCGGCGGCAGGAAATATGGCCCGCATTGACGGGTGGAGTGGATAATTGCAAACTGTTTTCGCGACGGCGTGAAACCGATTTTTGGCCTTCTCGCCATATTTTCCCTCCCCCGCCTGCCATGATGCCCGACGCCAATGGGGCTGGAAAATTTCAGCCTTAGTTCACGAACAATTCAATGTTGTATATTGAAATGCTTTTTAAAGATCCAGCAGAGTTACTATAGTTGAATGCTGTTGTTAAATTATATCTATTACTTCTCATGACAGTGCACTCTGACCACAGCTTTGACATTTTGTAAACCTGACATAGTAACTTCTGTGATGTTGATCCCTTTTGGCACAAATCAGAGTCAGTTTACTCTAGACTGTGCTATATCAGTACCAAGAGACCTGTGTCCCCTTCAAAATGCAACCAATGCAAGGATAAGTGTACACTGAAAGCACGCATTATGCAATGAACTTATTTTTCCCAAATGCTTCTGTGCGAATATGAGATCGTTTGGTCCTAGGGGACGATCAGTGTAATAGAAAGGCAAACATCAGCAGCCTGAAATTAATTTTACATGGAAAGTAATCATCACCAACTTCTGATGTGATCACCTTTCATTTATCATTTGATGTCTACAGCAGTGAATTAATTCTTCAAATCCCATCTTCCTCTTAATAAAACAAAAGACTGTACCTGTATTGGTGAATTTTCTGCATATTTTGCTAATAAATGCTGGCTAATGTTTCTAGGTGGCCAATTTAAGTAATCATAATTCTTTATTTCAGTTTGTGTCGTAAGGCAATTATTATTTCAATCTTAAATAAGATTATCTAAAAGATCATCTATATGACCAAGATTGACATTTTGGACTGTTCATTGGAATGCAGCCATGCTCTGTTCAGATTTCTGGCTGCAGATAGTGATTCTAAAATTTGGTGGGCTTATTTTACTAGTTTTAGGCATAATATTTTAAAAAATTATTCATTTATAGGATGTGGGCGTCGTTGGCTAGGCCAACATTTATTCCCCATCCCTAATTGCCCTTGAGAAGGTGGTGGTGAGCTGCCTTCTTGAACCGCTGCAGTTCCTGTGGTGTAGGTACACCCACAGTGCTGTTAGGGAGGGAGTTCCAGGATTTTGACCCAGCGTCGGTGAAGGAACAGTAAAATATTTCCAAGTTAGGATGGTGAGTGGCTTGTAGGGGAACTTGGAGGTGGTGGTGTTCCCAAGTATCTTCTGTCCTTGTCCTTCTAGATGGTAGTGGTCATGGGTTTGGAAAGTGCTGCCTCAGGAGCCTTAGTGAGTTTCTGCAGTGCATCTTGTTGATGGTGCATACTGCTGTCACTGTTCGTCGGTGGTGGAGGAAGTGAATGTTTGTGGAAAGGGTGAAAATCAAGCGGGCTCCTTTGTCCTGGATGGTGTCAAGCTTCTTGAGTGTTGTTGGAGCTGCACTCATCCAGACATTGGCATTTTCTTTCCTGCCATGAGCATTTATGTTCTCTGCCAATTGCATTAAATGTCACTTGAGACCTGAATAATTATGTGCAATTCCACCTTTGAAATGTTTGTTTTTTTCCCTCAGCCAACCCTCAGGTTAGTTCATTGCCTCAGTCTATTGGTCGAGACAATTTCAGAGTCCCAGTATTTCTCAGAGCAGAAAAATTTTGAATTACATAGTACGGATGGCTGACGCAGTTATTTCAGTTTATCAGTGAGCAGAGATAGTCAAAAGAAAGGATGAGTCCAAAGTGAGGCCCATCGAACCAACTTATTGGACCCATATCAATTATTTAAGTTTAAGAGAACGACAGTGCCTTGAGCACTTTCAGCCCAATGGACAAATAATTGCAAAAATGCTTTTCTTGCCTGGAATGCAGCAGCAGAAAATGCCAACAGATTGGCCCTGTTATTAATTCGGGGTGGGTTTTGGGCAGGTCGGTAGTAAGGTGAGTGGGAAATTTTGCCCACTACTGTAGAAATCAGGACTGATCTATTTTAACCCATGGGTCTCGTTAACATGGTGCTGGGAGGGAAGTGCCAGCCAGCCACAAGAAAGTGATTTCAGCTAATTTGAGAAAAGGAGATCCCGGAAAGGTCTTGCATGAGGGTGGGGGTGGGGGAAACCACAGACAGAGGGGCCCTACAGCAGCACTTTTACTCCTCCTGACCTCACACACAAAAGAAAGACATATACTTATTCATGGCCTCAGGATGTCCAAAAGCATTTTACAGCTCATGAAATACTTTTCTGAAGTCAAGCCATTGTTGTAATGTAGGAAATGTGGCAGCCAATTCACACACAAGAGTTTCCCACAAATAACAGTGTGATAATGATAAGCTAATTTGCTTTTGTCACATTGGTTGAAGGATAAATGTTGGTCAGGAGACCAGGAAGAATTCTGTGCCCTTCTTCAAAATAGTGCAATTTCCACCTACCTGCTCGGGCATTCGAAAGGTGGTATGTCTGACAGTGCAGCATTCTCTCAGTACTGCACTGGAGTATTAGTCGAGATTTTATACTGAAGTCTCAGGAGCAGGACCTGAACCCTTAACCTTCTGATTCAACAGTGGGAGAGTGCTATCAACTGAGCCACAGCTAACACCAGCTAACAAAAAAGAAAGCAATAAATTTTCATTTCCCGGTCTCTTCCCAGCAGGTACTGACTCTCTTCAGCCTGGTGGGAAAGTCACAACACCTCCCCGTGCTCAGGTCTGAGTTAAAATTGCATTGGGATCGATGGTGTCACAAAGCTGCATTTTTAAAGTAATTACCTACCCAGAAACAGTCACCAGGATCTGCACAGCTTGAAGGTGAATCACCTGGAAGACTAGCTTGTTAATGTTATGACTGGATATCCAGTGATCCTGGCCTTGCTTGGATTAGATCCTCTCCTGCAATCAAAGATTTCTCATTCAGTAAACACGTAGCTGGTTTGTGATGCAAAATTTACAATGCTTCGTGCTGTTACTGACTATCCCAGAGTCTCTCATGACTTCATCACCTTTTTTCATCCAGATCTCATATTGACTCCAATGTTGAACTCTTGCCTCTGAGGTAGAGATTTAGATTCAAGCTAGTTTCCACCACTCATGTACATAATCCAGGTTAATACTTAATTGCAGTGCTAAAAGAATGCAACATTTCCAGAGGTGCTGTCATTTGGATGAAATATTAAACTTTTAAACTTCTATCCATTCAAATGAAAATAACAGAATCCTTGACATTAAGAACATAAAAGCATAAGAAATAGGAGCAGGAGTAGACCACATGGCCTGTCGAACCTGCTCCACCATTCAATATGATCATGACTGATATTGGGCATCACCTCCATTTTCCTGCCCGCTCCCCATATCCCTTAATTCCCTGAGAGACCAAAAATCTGTCTATCCCAGCCTTAAGTATATTCAAAAATGGAGCATCCACAACCATCTGGAGTAGAGAATTCCAAAGATTCATAACGCTTTTGGTGAAGAAATTTCTCCTCATCTCAGTCCTAAATGATTGGTCCAATATCCAGAGAGTATGACCTCGTGTTTTAGATTCCCCTGCCAGTGGAAACAATCCCTCAGCACCTATTCATAGTCTCAGGATTTACAGCCAATGAAGTACTTTTTTGAAGTGAAGTCATCGTTGTAATGTAGGAAATGTGGCAGACAATTCACACACAACAGTTTTTCACAAATAGCAATATGATAATGATAATCTAATTTGCTTTAGTCATATTGGTTGTAGGATAAATATTGGCCAGGAGACCAGGAAGAACTCTGTGCTCTTCTTCAAAATAGTGCCATTTCCATCTATCTGATAGGGCATTTGAAAAATGGCATGTCTGACAGTGCAGCATTCTCTCAGTACTGCACTGGAGTGTTAGCCCAGATTTTATGCTGAAGTCTCAGGAGCAGGACCTGAACCCTTAACCTTCTGATTCAATAGGGGAAGCCCATTCATAATTTTGTTGGTATCAATGAGATCACCTCCCATTCTTCTAAATTCCAGAGAACATAAGCCCAATTTACTCAGCCTCTCATCATAGGACCAATCCCCTCATCCCAGGGACCAATTTAGTGAACCTTCGCTGTACTGCCTCAATTGCAAGACATTATTTGAAGAGCAAAGACTTTACAATCTTATTCTATCAAGGGAAACAAACTTGCAGGAGACAATTAAAAATGATTGCCTTGATTAAAAAATAGGGGGAGGAGTTTGTCAATTCATTTTGCTTGCTAGCAAAGAAACTAATTCTTAAATAAAATTTCTACTCAGAGAACTCAAACTCTATATGGTCATTAAAATATAACTTAAATATGGTTTATCTATTTCATGGCAGTTGAGGGTAAAAGTTTACACTTGAATAAAATTGTACTAAATGGGGGAAAAATCGAGTTCAGTATTTGGATAGTCCGAGGTTCTGAACTGGATCTAAATTGGTCTATATCTGACTTTTTAAAATTAATGCGACCATTGTCTGCACTCATTGGGCAGAATTTTGCCCTTGATGGGCGGGCGGGCTGCACCGGCTTGGCGGGCGGGCAGCCGAACTCCGCCACCGAAATGGGGCCCGCCGCCATTTTGAGTGGGCGGGCCAATTAAGGCCCATCCAGCAGCCTGCCCGACAGGAAGCGCTATGCGCTTCCTGTGCGGGGTGGGGGGAGGGATTCCCCATTTGTCAAAGTGCGCTCTTTCATACATGCACGCGAAAGAGCGCACTGCTCCCTGAGACCAAGTGCTGTCTCAGGGAGATTACTGACAGGTAAAAAAACTCCAAAAATAGAAAAATATTAAAATTATTAACCTGTCCCTCTCGTGTGACAATGTCACACAAGATGGGACATGTTAATAAGAAACACATAAACTTTATGAAACTTTTTAAAAATGGACATGAAACCTCATCCCGCCAGTGGGTAAGGTTTCATGTATTATCAGGAGCCCGCTGGGGCTCCTGGCCTGCCCGCCAGCCTTAAGGTTGGACGGACCGGTTTTTAACAATCTTAATTAGCCTGTCAATGGCCTTAATTGGCCATTGACCGGTCGGCGGGCGGACAGCTGATTTCGCTGTCTGCCTGCCTTCCTGAAAATTTAAAGGGACCGGGATGACGTCGGGGGTTCCTCCCGACAGCGAGCGGGCCCCGCCCCCAAATCACCAACAGGAAAATCCTGGCCATTGTCCACCACCTGTAAAATTCCCCAGTGGAAGACCTTAAAGGGAAACCTTACCAAATACTGAGTATTGAGGTCAGGAGGGATAATTTTAGGTAGAAAACCTGAAGATTGAAATTGTTCAATGTTATTGGGAAAATTACATCTCCTTGTCCTGAAATAATTGGAATTTGGCCATTTCAAGTTTCTAAGCATTGCCAGTTGGCCTGAATCCACAGTGAAATTTATCTCCTTTCCAATGATCCAGTGGCACAGTATTTATGCAATTTTTGGTTGTCTAGCAACAACAACCTGCATTTATGTAGTACCTTTAATGCAGTAAAGTGCTTCACAGGAGTGTTACCAGTCAAGATTTGATGCCAAGCCACATAAAGGACAGATGATCACAAACTTGGTCAAAGAGTTACGTTTTAAAGGAGCATCTTAAAGGAGAAAAGAGATGTCATAAGGTATAGGGATGGAACTCCAAACCTTAAGACCTAGGCAGCTGAAAATTGGGAATGTGCAAGAGGCCAGAATTCGAGGAATGCCAACATTTCCAATGGGAAAGCATGCATTCAGCTGGTATGGGTGCAGCTTGAGTTGCCCCAATTTTCGTTCTTCTGAAGCCAATTGCATCTGAATGGCCACAGCATGCTGTCCACCAAAACAAATATTTAATTTATCAGCTGCGACTTGCCCTTGGTGCATCAAGCCTACAATAAGACTTAAACAATAAATAAATGGTAATTATGCAGCCTTTTATAGTCTGTTGTTTGGCTTGCTTGTAAATAATTGTAATCTAAAACAAATCACTAAAAATATATTTTAACCATATACTTTCACTGCCACATAGTTGCTGTCACAATATTAATTAACCTTTTTTCCTATTATACAAAACTGGCATGAAGTTTATGGCAAGATATTTCAAGCTGAACTCCTAGTTACTTCAAGGAATTTTGAATTGGATTGCAATAGATTTTATGTTTTTATTTGAAATGTAAACCATACAGCATTAGTCAATGTTACTGAGGCAAATGGGACTTCATTACATCCAGTGGAGTCTTGAAAAGAGATGAGTGCTCTTTCCTTAGGGTGTGGGTGAACAGGAGATATATGCTAATGAAGTGCCAGAGGCAGGATAATTAAATTACTAAGATTTATCCAAAGCTGCTTAACATTAGCTGTTTTTCCTTTTCTCTGGGGAGAAATGTTACACTATTCTCTCTACTGGGAATGATCTTTCCGAAGTAATGAACTTTACTGACACCACTCTGGGGTCCTTGAATGGTTGTAATCAGAGTCTGCTTTCCAAAGCCACATCCGAGATACCAGTGCTACATGTCAAGACGGTTTTACATAAAGAGGAAATGAGAAGAAGGAAAATAAACACTGCACTTAAATGGCACTGACTGCATTTAACCTATTCACTCCCATTTCTGCAATGTGTATTTTGTGGAACAACTGAACTGTTTTTAGCAGTCACTTAAATATGAGGACATATTTTCCTTTCTTGATGCAAATATGAGGCTACTAATTCATTTGTAGAATTCTTTGGACCCAAGTCCCGATTGCAACACACTTCATTTGCTTTTGAAGTTTCAGTTAGAAGCTGGTCAATCATGATCCTCATTTAATAAATGCTGATCTCATACTTCACAAATACCTAAATTGGTGAATATTTCATTTATCCAGCTGTGGAGTGCACAGACTTTATTAGGATGTTTATTCACACAAAGGACGATGCAAAATCTAGAACTCACTCTCCCTAAAGGCTGTGGACACTTATGGGTCAAATGACATTTTCAAAGGCTGAGATCAATAGATTATTGTGAGTGAAAGATATCAAGGGATGCAGAGAGAAAAAAACAATTAAGTAGAGTTGAGGTAGAGACCAGCAATGATCTAACAGAATGGTGGAGCAGACTGAGGCAGCTCCATGGTTTACACTTTCCCAACGTTGGAAAGACTGTTTCACATTCAGGTCCTTCTAGATGCCATGCTTGACCTGCATGGTACACCTTTTGGAACAGAGAGAGAAGGAAATTGGCCACTTTTACAGGTGAATCCAAATTAGTGGCAGATGCAAGAAACAGGCTTTCCCAATCAGGCCAACTTGCTTTAGCAACAAGGGCTATTGCTATTCGCTCAGCTAAGAGAACACTTAAGAACAAGGCACATAAACAAGCCCTGAAAACTCACACCAAAAGCACTTAAATGCCATGTGTACTGAAACACCACATGTACTGAAACACTGTGGGCACTCATTCACTAAATAAAATGTCACTTTGAATGTGTGTTGTAGTCTGTCATTCTCTGCTCAATTCTGTCACTGCTCTGTTGAAACTGAAATTTTGTCCTGTTTTTGTGTCATTGAACTGAGATATAATGTCCTAATGAATTCAGTTTTAGAGTTTATCCCCACCCCATTCCCCCCCAAGCAAAACTGTAAGACGTTTTCCTGATTGCCTTTTAACAAGGGCTTAACATTTCTTAACAAGCAAGTTTTAGGGCTGATTACTATAAACATTTTTCAATGGGAACAAGGCTCAAAGCAGTACTGGAAATGAAATAAACATTGTCTACCAGTCCTACTCACCTGCTTACTCACATTCATTTAGTTGACTTGTATAGAAGCCGAAATATCTGCTGACTTAACACAGACAAAGCAGATGGGAAATATTTGGACTGAATCTTAATCGAAACCACCTTCGGGTCTGATTTGAAACTAACTTTACTTCAGATACAACTCAGGTAATTGACAGGAGTCATGTTTCAAAAAACGTTAGTTTTTCATGATTGCACATTCCAACAGCCATGAAGATGATGTACTCCAGAATTGTACTATAAGGAAAGGTAGCAGTTTGGTGACCAAAGCATTTATACTGTATTTCCACACGACATGACTAGACTGTAAAAAATAAATGGATTTTTTTGTCTAGAAAGCCTTATATTCAACAGAAAAATGAAAGCATTGCATACTTGCAATTTCCTCCACAGTGAGCTTTTCAATGTTAGATCAGGCAGCAAGCAGTGGTGTGAGAGGATATCGGTGAGCTAGATATTCAGGGTTTTATCAGCCAATTACCGTGAGCTGCAATTGCAGTCAAATTGACAGGAATAACTTTGAATGGTGTTAAGACCAATGCATTCATTTTGTTGGAACTTTAACACAACCATAAACAACTACTGCCAGTGAAGAAAAAACAATTTAGCTGTTTATTGGCAGCAGGTCCAATTAAGTTAAGTAACTCAGGCTATTCCGATTTTTAAAAGGGCTTCCACACGAGTGCTATAAGTTACACTTGCAATATTATTGCCAGACTAAACACAGTGGGAGGTGATTCTAATCATGCCTGTCCAGTGGAAACCTGATGGCAGAACAGTTAAAATCACATGGGGGAGAATTTTCTCCCCGTCGGGGGGGGCTGAGCGGGAGCGGGCACAGGCGGGCGCGCAGCCGATCGCCACCTGTGATCAGCTGCACACCACCATTTTACGTGGTCGGGCCAATTAAGGCCCACCAGAGTGACGGGCACTCGGAAGCGCGGGTGGAGGAGGCTGAGTTGGGGCCTGCGCTCTTTCACACATGTGCGTGAAAGAGTGCAGAAATCTCCCTGAGGCACGGAGTTGCCTCAGGGAATTTAATTTAATTTTTGAAAATTTAAATAAAGAAAAAAAAAATTTCAGCCATGTCCCCTCATATGACAATGTCACATGAGCTGGGACATGTCAATGAATTTTGATGAAAAATTTATTTGATTTACAAATCCTTCATGAAGCCTCATCCCGTCTGTGGATGAGGTTTCATGATAAATGCGAAGGCCACCCGGGCTCTTCGCCTGCCCGTCAACCATAAGATTGGAAGGGCAGCTCTGTTAATCCATTGAATTAATTTTTAAATGGCCTTAATAGGCTTTTGACAGTTCAGCAGGCGTGCAGCCAACTCCGGTGCGCACCCGCCGAACTGAGGATCGGAATGACGCACGGTGATGTTGGGACGCATGCCTGATGTCACCGTGCGTCATTGTACGCATTGGCGAGCGAGGCCCACCCCCGCATGCCAACCCGAAGATTCTTACCATGGATTACTGACCTGTCCTGGAGCCGCTGGGAACTGACTGTTTGAAATTTTAACCTGCTCAACTGAGCGGCCAACAAAGACACCCATCCAAAGTTGGCAGGGTCCTTGTTAACATGTGCATGTCAGGCTCAGATGGGATAATTGACAAATGCCTGCAAGTTTAACTTGGTGGCCTGAACAGGAACCAGCATGCAATGAGTTTTGTGGCAGGTCAACTTCTTGGGGAAGAGAATTAGGGGCAGGAGAACCAAAAAGGATGACTTGATCCAGACCTGAAAGTAAAGCTTAGGCCTCCATGCCACATACACTGTCCTCTTCCAGCCTGCGAGTCCTCAGAGACTGTCTGACAGTAGATCTTGCAACAGATACCCGGTCTCAGAAGTGGCCCCTGGGCATCGCTCAATTTTCCATGGCTTCCTGGCCAGAAGGTATTGGAAGTTGGCCAGTGGGATTTAAAGGAAGCACAAGGGTTAAAATATTCTGGGCCTCAATCCTGGAAAAATTGTTACTCCCTTGCCAAAAACTGGGCCTTAGTTAAAATTGGACCCAGTGCTTCAGACCTTGCCAAAATGTAATATATTTTATCTTTGACTGAAGTAAAATGTCACATCAGCTTCCATAGCTTCCCCATGGTGATTTTTTACCTCTCATGCAACTTTTTTTTAGCTTAATTGGAGTAGGAGGAAGCAGGTCAGAGATGTGCTTTGTTACATTCCCACATACTTTTACACTGCTTCAAATTTCCATCGAGAAAGATGTGACACCTTTGTATCTTGATGATGAAATTACATCATTTGGTGTCATTTCCATTGTTTTCACCATAACAGCACTGGACACAAGGGATACCTGCTTGGCCCTGGTGTTAAGCATTGCTACAGAGAAACAGCCAATGTAATTGATCACAAGGCGAACAATTGCATTGGTTTAGATGCAATTTTTCAAATGAAGGGGTTTTTTTTTGCAATATCAGCCAGTAGTACAAAGGCTGCCTGTCTCACCACACTGCAACAGATCTGTGAGCACTATATCCTGGCAGAGTCCCAAGGAGGAGATCAAAGATCCGGCTAAAATTATGCAAGTATTTCCAGAACTGAAAATCAGCTAAAATTAGGGATACATCTGGAAAGTGGATGGAAATCTTGCCATTCCAGAGTTGTGTCACAATTCTGTAATGGTGGAGAATCTAGCTTCCTGTGTACAATCCAAGTTAAATGGGTGATAACACTCTGCTCAGCTGCTGTTAATTTTTTTTTTATCTCTGGCAGTCCTTCCCTAGTAGACTTTTTTGGTTTGGCAGTTGAACAACATCTCTTTGGTTCCTTTTTGCATGTCCTCAAATTGTTTTCTGACATCATTACCAATTCTTTTACACTTGAAATTACAGTGAACTGCTGCCCTACCTCCTCTTAGGCCTCCTTCTTCCTGAATATGTTCAAGGAATCCATGTCCATTCCAAGAATTGTGAATATTCTGGCTATAGCTTCTTGCATAAACAGGTATTGTGCTCTTGAGTTTTTCTGATCTCTTCTGGCATTATTATCACACAGCGGTGTTTTGCCCTAATGGTCTGCTTCCTGGCACGTTCAAATCCTTAACTATGATTATTGCTGTTGCCTTAAGACTAAATGCACAAACTACTCCGGGTGGAAAGTGAAGCTGCAAATGCATTAAGTTATTTAGTGTTAAATGATCTGCTCCCTGTAAAAATATCAGAAAAATGTCTAAAATAACTTCACATTCAAGTCTTTGAATATCTGCCTCACAGCCTTTACTAAAAGGAAGGTGGGAAATCAGACGGAGAATTTATCTATTTCTGCCTCATGTGCCTCCCAGAAGTCAGTGCCTATCATTGTCAGGATCACATATCCACTATGTTGACCATGGAGATCTGTGTGGCAAAACTGATATGAATCAATTTTTAAAATAATTTTATTTCCAACTTTTTTTGTTTTCTTTTGAAATGTTGTACCCATTGAAATGGAACACTTCCCTTCCTTTATATCCAGTATTAAAGACACATTGATGAAGTTCACCTTGGATTAGCTGTTTAATAAAGTTTGCTCTATAGTGGCTAGCAATGTGTCTTAACTCTAACTTAGGAGACAGCATTCTGAATCATCGGTTGACATGTGAATTATTAATCAATCCTGTAAGTATTGACTAAGCCTGCAAATTGTGTCTGTTTTTGTGCTCCAGAGTGATGCCTACATTAGTAACTCAAATGAAGCTATGCAAAAACAGATTTTCACCCTATTGGTCTGGGCTGTACTTGAACCCATTTCTAATATGTTGAAAACCATCCTAATTCAGTAACTTTCACTTTTCATTTGCAATTGTAATAATAGTGTTCTAGAGCCTTCTACAAAGATTGAAATCTGATTTTACTCCCCTTCTAAATCACAGTTCAGGTGGAGCACATAGTGTTTTTATTTTTATGTTGCCCTCTGTCCCCACTGTTAAAAATATCAGATTTTACACAACAACTTTTGCTGCAGTTCCAAATTTGTGACATTGACAATATGATGCCTTTATTGCACTCATTTGACATGTGCCATAATGAATAATATGTCATATTGACATTACCTGTAAAAGAGTTTCCACTGAAAGCATTTGTGCTGAAATTGGTACATCAATGAATCATGCTTTGGGTTCAAGGGCAGGTTTCAATCAAAATGCTCTGAGCATCCTGACTAACTAACCTTTGTACTCAGGTGTATCAACATATTTTGCTCTTGCTCACTCATTCCATTCACTGTCAGTGTAGTTCTTATGATATATAAATATCTTACTGTCTTGTGACAAAGTGAAAGCTATTTTACAGTGAGAAATCAGTTGTTGTTCTGTAATGTTAATGTTGAACTTTTATATATTTAGTACTATACAAGCTTTTCTGTTTACAAAAAGAACCAATTAAGAAATTGAGATTGGAATGATATTGCTAATGGTATCAAAAAATTATTTAGAGGGATTATTTTATGAAAATGCATGCCCGTTTTGAAGTTACACCTGGGATGCATTCTCAGAATTGGAGAGTATGGGACCTACAATATTCCCTCCTGGCCAATTTTGTAAAATCAGCTCAGGAGTATTTTTGCATGATGTGCATTGACCGGTAGTGACTCTGAACCTTTGATTGGTTCTTTAGCTGTTAATTTTCTTTTGCACCACCATAGGTCCCCCTGACATTTAGAAAACTTGCTCATCTTTCCTCGCTAATCCTGAAGGATTTAAATTTGTATTTTTTTAGTTTACAGTTCTGTGCAAGTATCCAACATTTTCCTAAACAGGACAGTTATAGTCTCAGCCAGACAAGGGGCAAGCAATACTGAACAGGCTTCTGCCTGGCTGGAATCTGAGCTCCAGTTATTGAATACCAGAACAATTTCAGCTGCAGTGTAAATGCACTCAACGATGTGAAATCAGCCATCAAGTAATCTTGCTGTGTTAGGTTATTAAAGTACATCTTTAACTCATGGCCTGTTCTTTGTGAGGTGCAAAGTTCAGGGATTGTGTTTTTGGCTTGATGTAACTTGGGTGGCATTAATATGATTTCCTGTTAAAGTAATCTAAATGTTATTTTCATAATAGACCATTTAAGCCATTTCTGCAAACACTAATGTAACATCCTTTCCATAGCCAGTTTCAGTTTCCGTCATTTCATGTCGTGGAGTGGAATTTCAATGGGATGCAAATAGGGTGAGTTCTACAGTGGGCAGGTGATCCACTCCAGATCACCATCCAGGGATGAAGATCAAATCTACGCTGTTGTATGTTGAGGCATTTCTATTATGTTATCAAGGAATAAGTGTTATGTGATAAAACATAGTAGTAGAAAATTATTTACTTAATTGGCCATGGAAAACAATTTTATTAACTAAAAATTGATTTAGGCTGTGAGTAGTGAAGCAGGAATTTAAAAGAACATTGTTGGACAAAGGAGAAATAGGGAGAAATAACACAGGGGTGAGACTATTTGGATAGCTCTTCAAAGAGCCAGCACAGATGGACCAAATGACCTGCTTCTGTGCTGTATGCACCTACGTTGCCTTCATACGCAGTCTTGTTGGTAAAAAACTTCAGTAAAATGGATATCACATCCAGTATGGTCCCAATGTTATAACTGCCATTTTCCTGTTAAAACGCTGCAGCAACTTCTCTTTCAAAGCATGATTACTCCCTGCCTTCCTCCCAAGATAGCCTGGTATGGTACATTGAAGCAACAGCAGATAGCTAGAATATTTCCACTTGATTCTGCGTGAAGCCACCTCTTGCACTCTGAGCTCTCAACCTAAGGTGCCCTGTAATGGAACAATGCCAAGCAAGGGCTAGAAACATCCCTGTAAAAATGAGGGAGGAAATGGAAGGAATTGTTCTTCCAGAAAGAATATTTGCATTTCAACCATATTGTGCTCCCTATCCGATTAGTAAGGATCAAGGGGCCAGTTTTCCATCTACTCTCACAATAGTCAAAGCTGTTGGGAGGAACCTGTTGGCCAGGAGCTCTCAGTTGCAAAGAATAAGGAATTTGGACCTGCATTTAAAAGAAGGGATACAATTTGACCACCTATGTGTGCGTCCTGAAATGATCCCCATAGAGACCGATAACTTTAAAAAAGAAATTTGAACTTCCAGTTGATGGCTGAAAGGATGACATGACAAGATTAGAGATGTTTTAAGACTTTTACTGTAACAAACAGACTAAAAGCACCATTTACTAAACACTGTTTTTGTAGGCAACTTATACTTTAAACTACAAAACTTTCCACTTTTACTTTGAACACAACCAAAAAAACCTACTACACAAGTATACTTTACACTATCTATTAAGTAGTCATTTGATAACCCTGGACTCAGTCCAAAGTGATTCTCAGCTCCTGAGGGTTTACTTCCATTCTTTTCCTTTCCCAGCCTGGTAAGTTTTAACTCCAGAACTGTCTTTTATGGTAAGGGTTATTGCTGGTGATTCTCCATCTAGTGAAAGCTAGCTGAATCTTCCAGCCTCATTTCAAATCCTCACAAAGTTGTTTTTTCAATCTGAGTGTAGCTCTCAGCCATATTCCTGTGCAGTGAACCATAAAAACTTTCAGCTCCTAGCTACTCCTTTTCTGATGAATCCTGGCAGACTAACCTGTCTGTGAATTTTCAGGGATATTTTAGAAAAACCTTCCCCTCTCAATGCCCATTTCCATGGCAATGTGAATCACATGGGCTTTGTACCCAAGTAGTAACACTGATTCACCACCCTTGAGACCCCAACTCTCTTTAATCTTGGAAGTAAATGGATATTTGAAGCGTAATTATTTACAATCCAGCATTCTCAACAGATTCCTGGGATTTTGGAGACTAGCAGTCTAACCAAGTAAACACAAATGTTGCTGCCATTGTCTCGTGAACACCTTGCATCTTCTTTCCAGCAAACCAATCTTGGCCTTCCTTTAATCTTTAATAGCCTCCTCACACAGGCCTGTTGTCAGGCAGACTTCAGAGCAGGTCACGTGACCTCCTTCATTTTTATCCTAAATTAAAGACGCAGTCCCAAAACATAGCAATCTTATAAACCTAATATTTGTCACAGTCCTCTGTCAATAATGTCACTGGAATCCTCTTCCATTGGTGTCAGTGGTTGTAGGGTTACAGGACCTCCTCCTGTGCTGATTGTGTGCCATCTTCTCCTGTAAGAAGAGTTAAAATGTGTTAATATATGCCCTGGGAATGTGTTTTCAGCATGTATGGGGCAACTTGGCATAGTATGCATGATGACAAAGGGAAACAGCCAGTGAGGGCAAAAGAGAGTGGGCAGTATCAAGTCTTAACGGTGTGCATGCAAACAGAAAGGAGATGTATTGCATTGCTTCTTCCTGAGATGTGGAGAGGAGAAGCAGTAATATCACAGAGGCAAAAATAGGATCCTGCATTCTCTGCAGAGTGAATGAGAGTGAATAAAGTGAAGTCTTATCCTGGTAATACCATCATTTTTTTTGCATAGCAGCAAGTTCCTCTTGATACTCAATGCCGATGCCATTGGCATTTCCTGCCACCGTTCTCCATGTCCGTTGTCTGATTTGTCTCACTACCTGACAACCATTGGAGTGGATGGAGATGATCTCTTTCCTGCTGCTCATCTGGTCATTCAGCATCTCCACTGCTGCATTAGGGGACATTGGGGCCCTGTTTGAGGTTATTTTGTTACTGTTGTTGCTGCTGATGTACAATTTCAGAGGTTGTGTCCTCACGAAAAGAAGCATCACTCCTTTGATGTGCTGTTGCAGACCTTTAAATAACAGCCAGAATGCTGGATTCTGCTTCCTAATTGATGAGTTGCTTAAATATAGGGAGAACATATTGCTCTTGAAGATTACTGAATCTGTGTAAATTAGGCCCAACCGTGGTAACTGTATGGGTCCCCTGCTACTTCTTCTAAACAGAAACATCACACACCCTGGGCAGGATTTTCCCTTCATCGAGCGGGCATGGCGGGCAGGCCTGGTAATGGCTGCGAAATGGACCACCGCCCGCGATTGGGCTCCGATTGTGATTTCACGCTGGCTGGCCAATTAACGGTCAGCCAGCGTGAAACATGCGCTGACAGCCTCAGCGCTGCCGGGGTGGGGGCGGGAGGAGTGTGAGCACTAAAGTCTGTGCATGCACAGGGGTGCGCGCACTGAAAGTTCCCTTAAGGCACAGAGCTGCCTTAGGCAGCTGAAGAACTTTAAAATTAAAAATAAAGGTTTTACAAATGATATAAAATGCGCCCCCCCCAGTCCCCCACATGTGTCTCAGTCACATGAAGAGGGACATGTTAAAAATGATGTTAAAAACTTTTTATTGCTTTTTTATTTACCGTTGGAAACCTCGGCCAAGATTTTCCCCTCAGCGATTTGGGGGCGGGGCCCGCTCGCCGAGGGGAAAATGACACGGGATGATGTCGGGAGGAATCCCCGACGTCATCCCGGGTCATTTAAATCTTAAGGAAGGCGGGCGGACAGTGAATCAGCTGTCTGCCCGCCGACCTGCCAATGGCCAATTAAGGCCATTGACAGGCTCTATAAGATAGTTAAATGCCCTGCCCAGCCAACCTTAAGGCTGGCGGACAGGCCAGGAGCCCCAGCGGCCTGTAGATTATTAATGAAACTTCATCCACTGGTGGGATGAAGTTTCATTACCGTTTTGTAAAAATTTAATAAATTTTATGAGTTTGTTATCAACATGTTCCATCTCGTGTGACATTGTCATCATGTGAATAATTTTTTAGTGCTCCCTGTCAGGCAGGCCGCTGGGAGGGCCTTAATTGGCCCACCCACTCAAAATGGCAGCAGGCCCCCTTTTCGGCCGTGGAGTTCGGCTGCCTGCCTGCCAGCTGAGGGCTAAATTCTGCCCCTCATCTCGCCCATGGATGAGGCTCCATAAAAAAATGCAAACACTGCCTGGCCTATTCGCCTGCCCGCTGGCCGAACGGTTGAGTGGGCAGAAAAAATTACGCATTAATTACTTGTTTAAAGGCCTTAACTGTTGGTGGGTGCGCTGCTAACTCTCGCACGTGCCCACCGACTGAAAGATTGCGAGAGGTGCACGATGACATTGGGATGCTCGCCTGACGACTATTTTACTCCCGATTGGGTCGGATGCGTGCCTGTCCACTGGACTAAAAATTATGCCCACTGCCCGCCCACTATCCAACTTTTTTGAACTCCACATACAAATTGCCTTTGAAGATAATTTTTAACACGTTTGAGAGTGTGGGAGAGATAAAGTCAGAGAGAATGACACAAATCGAGAGAATGGCAGATAGGCAGTTTCCTTCCTCATTCTAATTTGATTTATTACAAAAAAACGAATTGCATTTTGAAAGCAAGCCAAGCTCTTTGGGGAAAACAGGCAAGAAGGGAGAGTATTTGCGAGATGAGGGAGCAAAACTGATTGAGGATGTAAAGCCATTGATCTCTCGCCAACCCCACTTTTGCATAGAAGGTTAAGGCTAACGTGAGGGACATTCAGTATGGGGAAGTGGACAAGACTGGTGCTGAGTGGATAGTTCAATGTGGGCAAAGTAGGGGTGATGAGGTGGAAGGCAAAGCAACTGGTTGGGAGGGGTGGAGGGGTGGCGGTGGTGGTCTTTGTATGAGGGATGTCTGATAGAGGTGGGGAATTGTTCTGCTCCAAGACAGGAGTGTAACTTTGGGGGCTGGAGGAAGGAGCTTTCCTCCTCCTCCTGGCCCACAAGAAAGTGCAAAAGCACTTACATTCTCCCAAAAAGGCTCCTAAAGCCCAGGAAACCTTTCCATCTGGGGTTAAACCTGCAAACCAGATTAAGTTTGAGGCTGCCAGCCTCATAACAATATTTAAATATCCAGCCCACCTCCTGGAAGTGGGTTGAGTGTCCACCCCTCATCATGCCTCCATTAAACCTAGAGGCGGGCAGGTTGGATATAGGCTGGTGTCGGGTATGAGATTTTTAAAGTTATAACATCTCACCTGACCATAACTCACCCATTTTTGAGGGTTAAAACTCACTGCCTTATGGTTATGCCCCTGGACCAATTATCCTCACTCTCTAACCTTGCTTCACTCAGAATGAACTTATTTTTGACTCCCCATGTGCAGCAACATAGAAGATCTATTGGTAATGTATACTAAATTTGATAGCATGCACTCCATTAGGATATCACGATTCGTATCATGCTTCCAGGTGGCACCGCAATAGGATTTCCCATTATTAGGTAAGTAGCTGCTAGGTATCAGAGGTTTCCAGTCATACTATCAGTTGCACTCCCTCTCTCCAAATGATGCCTCAAAAGCTCCAGTTCCTCTTATCTAAAATGCTATTATTCAGACAGGTTTAACACCCCTTCACAACCATAGGAGACCAGCAACATTACAGCCTTGTGACTGTGATATGGAAACAATACCTACCTTAATGTTGAGAGAGGAGGTCAGGAATTTCAACTCCCAATGGGCCTTGGAGTTTTTGTGCACACGCTGACTGGGAATCCAGGGGAATGGAATCTCGGAAGACAAGATTGAAACCCTGTAAGGTAGGCTGTTGTTGATGCCGACCGAATCTTGTAGAGGACTAAAGAGAAGCCCTGAAGATCCAAGAAGGCAGCGGAAGGTTGGTAACTCCATGCTGTGGGCCACTGGGGCAAAGGTACCCCTTTAGAGCAGTAGTGTTCTGCTAGGCGCAACTGAAGGGCTGAAGCTGTGCTTGTCAGTTGGTGCTTGGGTGCACACTTGGGAATCCAGGGGAACAGAATCTCAGGAAATGGGATTGAAACCCTGTGAGGTAACCCGTTGTTGATGCTGTCCAAGGTGAAGCGACTTTTGGAGAAGAATTCCCAGGTTAGATTTTCAAAAGTGAAAACTGGAATCTTTTGCGAGAGAAACAGAGTTTCAGTGAGATTGGTTGACTCACAGTGTTACTGATGTCTGGGTGGGTTGATGGGAAATCCGTCTGTCTTGGTTGCATCTGCCATTTATTATGTAGTGCGATGTGTTCGACCACAGTTGGCTTGTTAATCCACATGTGACACATATTCATAACTGAATTGTTAGAGTATAAGATAGATATTGTAAATTGTTTTATCCTTCTGACCCTGCACAAAATAGTTTATTTTTTGTTTGTTCAAAACCCATCGAATCTTGTGGCTTTATTCACTGAGCAAGAATCCTGATTCGCAAACTTTGTCTACTTTAAACAAAATCTTATCAGTCCCTAATAGGATCTTAGCAACCACATGGGAGTCTGTCCTAGGATCATAGCACCTGCAACTCCCATTCAGGGGGCGTAATAATACAGGGGAGGCGGATGGCACGCCATCCCCGCCCCCCCCAGAAGGCACATTGGCGAGGAGCTGACATGCTCCACACTGACCAGCCCCACAGCACCAGGAAGGCATCAGTGGCAGCTGTTGGGATTACAGGAAAAGAGGAAGATCAGGGCCCATGGATTCCTGGAGCAGGTACGTCCGGGGTCTTGGGCTGGGAGGGTTTGGGTAGGTTAGGTAGAGGGGCAGGGGTGGGCTGGTGGGGGTGGGTTTGAGGGAGGGAGCGGGTAGGAAGGAAGGTGGGGTCATCCTAAGGGGAGCCGCCCCGCGATCACCCAAGGACAGCCCCCAAAGAACAAACCACCTCCCCCTTCCCCCCTGTCCTTTAAAGATCTAAATTTTAAAAATGAGCTTCTTGCTCCTGCTCTGCTGCCCATACCAAAGGTTTCATGGCATGGGAAGCGGATTATCAGGGTCAATTGACTTGAAAACAAACCTAATTGACCCTTAATTATTCATTCAAATATGGTGCATGGGCTGCCAATTTTGGCACCAATCTGCCCCCATATTAAGGGGGAGAGCTCGGGGGTGGGCGAAAAGGTGCTGGGATGACATCCACCTCATTTTACATGTTGCCCCCATGGGAAACTTACCTGCTGGTGGCACATAAAATTCAGCCCAGGAGATTTTCCTCAAAAAACAGATTCCACTTCCTCTCACAAGTCGTTATGTTCCGCTTTCCTTGCAATATTTTTACAAACAATGGGTCATAACTTTCAAGGGAGTGGCAATTGAATTGGATTGTCGTTCCGTCTGGAAGTTCTTACCTTGAAATCCAGGCGATCCTAACTCGCCTGACCTTCCGACTTGGGCTGGGTGAGACCTGGCAGTGCAGCGTGTCCCCGGGGCCTAGAGTCGAGGGCTGTAGAGCCGAAGGTAAGTAAGCCACGCCCCATTTTTAACGGCACTAGCTGCCGTAAACCAGGTAAGTTTAAAGGTCCAGGCAGGTTTAAAGGCCTTTGACAAGGTAAATGTATAAGGTAAGTGAACTGGGTCAGATAGGGCCTTGGGGAGGGTGGAGTGGGGGAGTGAGTGGGATTCCGGTTGGATTGGGTTGGGCTGTATCAGGTTCAGTTGGGCCTTGGAGGGGGTGGTGATGTGGGGTCGGGGGGTGGTTCCAGTCGCGTTGGGTCAGGTCGGGCCTTGGAGGGGGGCTTCCCGATAGGTCGGGCTTTGAAGCAGGGGGGTCAGGGCAGGCAGGAAGTCACATGCCCCACTGTCATGCCCGGGCATCATATTTAAAAGGCACCTACACATTCATTCATGCTTCGCGCCAGGACTCTGAAGCACTGACATGTCCTCCAGGAAGCAGCGGGCACCAGCCCCAAGGTTTAGTGATGCCTCACTGGAAACTCTCCTCCAGGCTGTGGAGGACAGGAGGGACATCCTCTTTCCCAGGGTTGGAAGGAGGAAGCCCATCTGACTCGCCACACCTGCCTGGGAGAAGTTTGCCAGGGTGGGCGATGCCACAGCTCTGCAGTACAGGAAACGAATGAACGGTGTAATCCGTGCCACCAGGGTAAGCGAACAATCTACTCTCCATACTCACCTCACCTGTCTCTGAATGGCTCATGGGATAAGGACATCAATGGCAAGGCCAGCATCTGTGCTGCCCAGCCCTAAAAGCCCTTCCCAAGGTGCTGGGATGCTACATCATTGCCCCACTGGTAGGGAGGCAAGCAACTGCGAGTTGTGGACCCAGCCACTCTGAAGGCACAGCCATTGTGGGGGCGGGGGTGTGCTATAGTAGAGGGCAACCTGCTGCTGATGTCATGCCTCTGTTGCCCTAGTCCTTCTAGCTACTAGAGCCCATGGGTCTGGACGGGGCTGCCGAATTAGCCTTGGGGACCAGCAGCAGGGTATCTTTCACTGCCAAAGGGTCAGTGATGGAGGGACTCCATGCTGAGGGTGCAGTCTGGCATGTCAATCAAGTGGCCTGCATAGTCCTGCATGGTGTCCAACTACCTCAATGCTGTTGGAGCTACACTTACCCAGGCTGGTGAACAGTATGCCCTCAGGCCCCTCATTTCTTCTTTGTACATGGGAGTCAGGCCTTGCGGAGTTGCAAGGTAATTTATAAGCCACAGAATTAGCAGCATGTGACGTCCTCCAGCATCTGAAGTGCTCACAAACCATCCTCTAACTTTATGTAGAAGAAAACAGTGCACAACAAGTGTGAGAGGGAGAAGATGGGAAGGGGCATGCCCGAACTTTGCCCCCTCACACAATATGAACAGCGGGCTGCTGAGCTGACAAGGGAGGACCGTGACCTTGCATGTGCCAATGGCGCGGTCAGCCTCCTCCAAGCATCCAGTGAGGAAGCATCCTTAATCTCTCTAAATCAGGACCTGAGGGTGAGGTGATGTGCTATGTAGGAGGCAGCCTAGGCAGTCACTCATTCTCTCATTCCAGGTGCCGTCAGGAAGAGGGTGAGGCCAGACCCTGTGCCAGAAATCAGCCTCAGCCCACATGAGTCCTTGGAAGAGGACAAGGACAACCTCTCACCTGTAGCACTGTTACAGCATTCACCTTCACCCTCCACTAGCCCAAATACACACACGTCGGTAGCTCATACATCTGCTTCAGGCTTGGGCTCACAGTCTGTTGGTCACTGCACAGACATGTGTCCACAGCAGGAGGAGGCAGTGAAAGCCAAGGTCTCCAGCACTCAGAGGGCTGTTGGAGAAGTGGCTCCTGCTAAGCTCTGAGTCAGATGTTGGGCCTCTGGAAGCAGCCATGGAGAGGATGCCGGAGTGCCAGCGAGACGCAGGGGATCATCAGGCAGAGGTGTGAGAGGCCCTCAACAGAGTGGCACACAAGTTGGAGGAGTGTGCCTGCGTGCTCTCTGATGTAAGTGGCACCGACATGTAAGCACATGGAGGTCTCTAAGGGGAGGATGGCGGGCCCCATAGAGACCCTGCTCCAGCAGATCACCCATTTTCTGCTGGAGATGCATGCAGACCTGTACCCCATCGCTGTAGCCATGGGTGAGCTTTCGCAGGGGCTACACGGGAGGGGGATGGAGCACCTCAACCTCCCTCCAGATGCCCCTTCTCCTCAAGGAGTCAGGGATGGACCTGGCACCCAAAGGGAGGAGGAGCATCAGGAAACCCTTGGGAAATCCACATAGGATTTCCCAAGTGTTTCCATGTGTCCCAAGTCCCCTCTACTTGTGACCCCGTCAACTCCAGCAAGTGTGACTGCTGTGGGTGCACCTGCACCAGAGCAGGAAATCCAAAGAAGGCCAGGGCCTTCCAGGTCTTTTGCCTCCAGAGGATGGCTGCCAAAGTCATCAGAGACAAGAGGGCATAGTTGTCAGAAGCTGCCTCCATCTCTGCTATAGACATCAGGGATGCATCTAGATGTAATGGTAGCTTAAGGAAAATTAGGAAGTGTTAAGTTCACTCTGGTTGCATGGGTGTAGAACCATTGTAAATAGTTGTTGCACCTTTGTAAATATATTAATCTTCACACCTGGTGGAGTTCTCCTGGGTATTTCTTTGCTGCTTTGTATGTTATTACCTGTGCTCATCCATCACTCTTCCATAGGATGACGCAGGTTAGAGTGATGTCCCCCTGAATCATTCCTGTGCATGGAAGCATCGCTCTTTGCCAAGACCCTTGTGAGCCACGTGTGAGAAGTGTCCCACGCACACTGTTCCCTTCTCCTCCACTGCCCTTCAGTCAGGACAGATTATCAAGGTTCCCCTTCAGTCGTCCGGTTGAGCTGACCTTCAGCTCCGCCCACCCGATGACCTTCCTCCCAAGCAGCATTTCTTGAGCTGGACATCGAGGGTGTGGACTCAGTGCTGTGTCTTAGCATCAGGATGGTTTATGTGAACTTCCAAACCATTTGCAACACCTTCTATCCTCCTCCTGTAACCCACACTCACCACCCCATCACCATTGGCCCCCCTGGTGTTACTTTCACCCTCCCATCTGTGACCCTTGAACACCCCATCACCCTTCAACCCATCACCATAATCCTTCACATGCCTTCCCTGCCCGATGAACCCACACATGCCACGGTTCCCATGCTCACCCCAACCCTGCCTACCCCTAAGACATGTGACCACCTCCATGTCCCATCCAAGCACCCAAACCAGCCCTTCACCTGCCATTGGTGGACCCTCACCCTCCCACCCTACTGCATCCACTGCCCCCTCAGTTACAGTGCCCTCCCACCACCAGTACCCTCGGTTTGCCCCCCAAAATTCCACCATCAACACCACAGACCCCTCCTTCTGAACCCTGCCCCCCTTACTGTCCCATGCTTCCTCCCCTCACTGTCCCATGATTTCTCCCCCTTACTGTGCTCTGCTTTCCCCTCCACTGCTCCCCGGTCCTTTCCACCCAGCTCTCCCCTGCAAGGCTCCATGGTTTCATTTCCTGCCCCTCTCCCCCGCCCTTCCCACCATCCCTCCATGGCCTTCCCAACCACCCTCCAACCCGACCCTCCACCCCTTTCTGTTCCAGCACCCCCCCACCCCGTCTTGTCTGTCTTCCTCTCCCAAACCTTGTGTTCCAGCTGACCCCCAAAGTTGATGTGCACCTTCCTCCCTGTGGACCAGCCTGCGCCCGATATGTCCTCGCCACCTCAATGCCATGTTGGGCCGGTCATGTTTCGGAATGGCGACCCGCCATTAACTTGCCATGTTGGGAACTCTTGATTTTGAATGACATAGAGTGGTTCAAGGGCTTCTCAACCTTTTTATTTCAGCTTTGCTGTGAGTTGACCTTTCACTTTTTCTTTTACGGTCTACAAGCAGGATGGTCTCACTTGATCTTCTCCATGGGATCTCTCCTTCCCCGTGAACAAACACCCGATTCTGTTTCCTGAGGTCGGAGAAAGTGTGCCAAAGCATAAGCCCTCCAAAATGGGGAAAAGCGCACCACCCGCCATTTTGAAATGTCTTCAGTGTGGTCGGAACAAACTGTACAAATTGGAATAATGTCCAGCAGTGGCGGAAGGCAGATGCCACAACTGTGGAAAAATAGGCCACCTCAAAACTATTTTTTGCTTGAAAATGCGGACAACCTGAAAAAAGCGGGAGAAAATTTTAGCCACATAAAGAAGTGGAAGAACCATAAGCAAAGGACCTAACCTTCCAGGGGGAGGTGAATGATACTGAAAATAAGCATTAGACTATTAAACTCGAAGTGAATGAACACCTCATAGAGTTTAAAAACTAGACACTGGAGCAGGGGTTTCTGTTTTATCAGATGAAGTCAAATGGCTCAAACCAGATTACATTCTAACCCTCATCTATTAAATTACAAGGTCCTGGTGGGACAACTTTAAAAGTGAAAGGTCAACTCATGGCAAAGCTGAAATATAAAGACGGAGAAATCCTTGAACCACTCTATGTCATTTAAAATCAAGAGTGTCCGACATGCCTTGCAATCTGCACTGCTTTCACTAGTGCTAAGTCCTTTCTTGTCTGTGAGAGATCTGATAACGCTTAATTCAGGGCCCCAGCTATAATTCTGACATGAATCAGCTCGTTGTTTAAGATTCCATAATCGCAATTTCCTGCCAGCCTATAGAGATCATTGGTGAACGAATCCATGCTTTCATCTGGCCTTTGCTTCCTTTTATTAAATTTAACCCTCTCTATGATCAAATTCTGATGGACACTGAAATAAGAGTCAAAAGCTTGCGGGACTTCTTCATAAGAAGTTGAAGCCTCATCAACCCCCTCTGCCTTGCTATCACATCATCAGCATGGTGCACTGACCTGGTCTTTGATCTTTTTTGTGTAACCCTGAAGGAGTTCTGTTCCTAGTGAACCTTTTCCTCCAGTTGTCCCAGTTCTGGGCCTGTTGCAAGCCGTCAGAATTCTGAAATGGTTCTGGGAGTGGCAGTGTGGATTCCATGTATCTTCTGAGCCTTGGAATTGTTCCTGCTTCTGTGCTGCTGATCACTGCTTCAGGCCTGTGGTCACTGCTGCCCAATCTCCAGCTCTGTGTCTCAGCTTGCATCTTCAGCTCCCGTGATGTTCCAATGTCTCGGTGAGTCTTAATACTTTTTTCTTTTCTCCTTCCTTCGAGGAAGCCTTTTCTTGCCAGCCTTGTATCTTCTTTTTTAAGATCTGCTGGGTCTTTTACTCATTGCCTCCATGATTTGTTGCGCGGTTGTGTCTAGATGGTGGTTTTGGGGATTGTCTATTCTCCCAAAGTATGGCCTGAATTTTACCCTTGGCGGGTGGGCACAATCGGCGGGCCTGGGAGCGGCCGGGAAATGGACCCCGACCGGGATCAACCCCCGACCTCGATTTCTTGCTGGCTGGCAAATTAACAGCCTGCCAGCATGAAACATGCGTTGAAAAGCTTGGTGCTGCCGGGGTGGGGGCGGGAAGAGGGCAGGCAATGACATCACCGCGGGCACAGGCGAGCACTGCTGGAGAACTCCCTGAAGGCAGGCAGCTGCCTCAGGGAGCTGCAGACCTGCAAATAATGAAATAAAGGTTTAAAAAGCTGCAAAAAAAATGTCCATGCATCACAATCAAGCGTCTGAAAGCATACCTCCTAAAAATTCTTCCCACACATATTTATTTTTATTTCATTTTATTTTATAATGGCGATTTTGTCCCACCCTTGGATGAGGTTTGATGAAAAATGCCTGGCCGATTCGTCCGTCCGCCAACCGTAAAGTTGGATGGACCATGAAAAAGCAGAGACAATTGTGCCATTAATGGGCTTAATTGCCCTCTTAATTGTCGGCGGGAGCGCTTCCGACTTTTGCACGTGTCCACTGAGCGGAATATTACACGAGTGCGCGATGACGTCGGGATGGTCACCTGACGTCATCTCATGCGATTTTACACCCAATTGGGTCGGGCGCGTAAAATTCTGCCCTCTGTTTCTAAAGTCAGTGGTTTCTTAAAATCATTACTCTCTATTTACATCAAGTATTTATACATTTGGACCTCTACACAAAGTTAGAGCTTCTTCTCCTTCCAGATCTCTCTTACTTCTCAGTCATGTGATCTGGCATCACGTATGCTTCTAGATGTTAACCCATTTACTCTACAGAAGGCATGCCAGTGCCTTGTTATAATAACAGTACAATGCTACCAGGTAGCATACAAAGCAGTAGACAGCAGCACCACCAACCACTCTAGCAGGGTATCAGCCTGTAAGTGACCATCTGTATTATCCTACTCACAACGGGCAATGTTAAAGGTAATTGACTAATAAAAATGAAGTTTCTTTATTATATAGGAGAAAAAGATTTTTGCATATTAATAAATTCCCTGCAAAATTCAGTTTGTCAATTATTGCTAGGTGTTACTTAAGTTTAAGGGTTCTAATGTGAAGCAAATATCAATGGATACTTATAAACAATCAATATTTTCTGGACAAAATTATTATTTTTTTCCCAATTGTAAATTACTCACTTTCTGTTGAAATGATTTACTCATCTCATTTGTTTGTGGCTAATTGCATCCAGCACATCCTAATTAAGTTCCTTTTCTAAGACAAGAACATGCAGCTCTTACTTCTTCCAAAAACAACATGCTGATGCCATGACAAGGCCAAGCCTGCTATTGCTGATGAGGCATCCTTTCTCCTGTTTGTATTATGAATGCAAGTGTAAAGCAGGTCTTTGGAAGTGCAACCCAAACACTGGCATACCATATGTGTAACCATGCAAACACATAAGCATTTGTTAAGGAAATAAAGGGAGATCTTACAGTCTTTGTGTTGCTTGGCTGAAATGCTAAAAAAAAATTCTCTTCCCTTTACTTCCCATCTTGTCCTCGCTCAATGCCGGTATCCAAGCATTCTCCAGCAGGAGTCACTAGATAGCGATCAGTAGCAGGAAACCCCAACTAATTTCACTCTTCCCTAATCCAAAGGCACAGAGTCCAATTGTTGCACTCAAACTGATGTCCTGGCTGAGGTCATCTAACTTGGGACAGACCAGGGATCAAACCTATAATATTTAGATGTCTCACTTCCATGCACAACAATGTATTTACCAACTAAACTGTCAGGAGGGTTGCTTTTATTAATTTTACATGATCATCATGTAGTACATTAATATCTCAGGTAAAACTGCTTTTAAAATGAATAATTACCAGAGGACATGGATGAGGTGACTTCTGTCACATATTTCATCACAGGTCTCAAATCAATTGATGAGTCTTGCTCTTCAATATGAAAGTAGCACATTCATTCTGATATTGTAATTAAATGATGGCTTCACTCAAGAGCTGGAAAGAACCTTTGGTTTAGTGGTGGCATTCTTACCTCTTAATATGGTCACAGCAAGTGGAGGCCAGAGTCCTGGTTCTGAATTCTGAGTTGATAGCCAGCAGGATATATACATATCCAGTGGATACAGGTCATCATCCTCATTGTATGGGTTGTGGGAGCCCATAAAACCTTCCTGCCCTATAGGACAGGCCATCCTCCCAGATGGTATAAAGGTAGATATGCCCTTGGAAAGAGAAGTCCCGTCAAGCCGATATATTTTTTCACTCTTTTCCAATGAGGGTGAGGATTTGTAAACACATCAAGAGCTACACAGGGTAGATATGTTGGATTCAGTTTCAGCTACTGCTGCATCTCCTTTACCTTTTCCACCAGATTAAAATATTTTATTTCATCATCTTGCTCCTTCACGATTTTAATCTGCTCTGGGCATTATGGCTAGCACATTTCCCTTGATTCATATGAAGGGATAGAAAGACAGGTCTCAAAAATGTCCTTGCTGGCAATCTAAGTGAACTTCATGCAAATGGAGCTTGCACAATCAGGTTTGACCTGTTTCACGCTGGAATCCTTATCTCTATGATTTCTTGGCCTGGCCATGTAATCAGTACTGAGGCCAGTGACAAAGGGCTGGGGAGGAATATTCTACAACTCTAGTGATTCTGCTATCAAAGTCATTGACAGTATTTGCTGTTGAAGTTTGAAAGCTTGAAGCCGGACTTTTGGATTCTCTTTCTGACTGCTGCTTTGGGCCTAGGTCCAGTTTTTGTATTTTAGGGTCTCTTCAGCCCTATTTCTGTCTTTTTGGGAGCTGCACTTATCGCTGCAGCAGCCAAGATTCTGATGGTACAAATTCTTTTGGTGAATCCTTTCTGTTTGTTTTAGAATAAAATCGGTGCATCTAAAATGCATTGTCTGTACCTGTCCTTTCCAAACAACTCTGTTTATTCACCACAAAACAATGATCGAGACATGTCTGAACGGGTCAGCCACTACCTGCTCTGCTTCAATAGCAAAGCAGCATAAACATATCCTGTTTATTTGAGCTGGACAGTGAGATTGAGGGAGCTGAAATTCCATGGACAAACTCCCACCATATGTTTCACAGGAGTGCAGTGCAAAGACTGGACACTTGGCTGGGTCTTGGATACACTGGATACTGGCTATCCCCATCATTTACAGTTGATTGCACAGTGACCATGGATGCCCATGTTTTATATATATATATATATATGTGTGTGTGTGTATGTGTGTGTGTGGTTAATGAAGCTCTTACCTGCTTCCATTTTCAATGCTAGTGGTAATATGCACAATGCGCAAGCAAGGCATAGACACAGCATAACAAACCTCTATTCCATTTTCAAAGTACTTCAGGAACCACTAACAGATCTGAATTATCTCCTGCAGCAAGACCTGTACCACAGATGAACATTTGGGCCAGATCCATAATGGATAAAAAGGTGACCACTGCCCTTCATTGTGCCAAAGGGTGCTAAAGCAATGATGATATAAGCTGACTTGGGACAGAATTTAATGCCCTCCCCCGAGGCACGTTTGGTGGCTTGGTGGTGTTTAACTGGATGGGAGAGTGACGGGTGGGGGCCCTGCTGCCTTCCTGCCTTTGCTCCGATTAAGTCTGGTGTGGGAAGGCTTGCGAATGGCCTTCCCATTAATACCTCCTTTAAGGACTCATCCTGCCGCTGCTGCTATTAACTCAGGGTCTCACCATGTGAGGGATAATGGCAATTTGTGAAGAAAGTGCCCCTTTCAGCTAATTATAATTGGTTGGCATGGTAAAATCCCACTCAGCCCACAAAGGTTGATTGGCTAAAATTCCTTTGAGTCTGAGTATTTGACATAAGCCTGGATTTTCATAATGATGGAGAGCCTCGCCATAGTTGCAAAAATGGTGGAGGGGGGCCAAAATCCAGAAGTCCCACCACTGAACACGGCGCCCACCATTTTTGCAGGGGCGGGAATGGGGGCAGTCTGAGATTTGCACATGTGCATGATTATTAAATGTAGACATGGATGTGCTTAAAAGGTGTATAAACTAATTGGAAACCAAGAGAGCTGTCAGGTTGAACTGTCAAAAGCACTGTTAAAAGTTTAAAAAATAAATAAAATTTAAGAATAAGCGGCCTCTTATTGCAGACGGTTATGAGAAGATTTTTTTTTCTCTCAGACCGTCATGAGTCTGTGGAATTTTCTTCCCCAGAGAGTGGTAGACACCGGGTCATTGAATATTTTTAAGGCAGAGGTAGATAAATTCTTGACTAACAAGGCAACCAAAGGGTATGGGAGCAGGCAGGAAAGTAACATTGAGGCCTCAGTCAGATCAGCCATGATCTTATTGAATGGTAGAGCAGGTTCAAGGGGCTGAGTGGCCTACTTCTGCTTCTAATTCATATATTCATATGTACATCAAAAGAGCTATCAAAACAACTGTCAAGTGTCAAAAGCAACTATCAAACTGTCAAGGCATTTAAAACCCCTGCCCTTTAAATCTTTGAAAATCTGTGTGCAGTGTTTAAAAAAATCATAGCTTGCTATTTAATTCTGGCTGTTGACATAAGCCTGAGGATCATCGTTACTGGATTAGTGCTGCATGACTGATTCCACAACCTTCCAGTATCACAGTGGGATGTCTGCCAGTTCACAGTTTGATTGACAGCTACAAATGGTTGAAGTGGGACTATGAATTCCAATGCTTGTTGTTATAACAGATTAAGCGCCTGAATAAAATGTTTCTTTTTCTAAGCAGTTATGTAGTAGAAGAGAATGTAAATGTAATGAATGGATTTTAATGAATGAGAGTGTTTTTTTTAGAAAGTAAAGTCTGGGATAGACACTTGGACATATATTTTATTTCATCTCAGCATGAGCCCTGAGGTCTGCCCATGGTGGATACTGGGTGAGTTGGCATGGAGGATATAAGGGCAAAGTGTGGTGGGTGGGGGCATTCATTAACGTGAGTTTGCACTAAATTGACATAGAGGCTGTAAGGGGCCATGGGAGTGAGTAAAGAGGCATAGATTGGCATGGAGGGTATGAAGGGCCATGGGGGGGTGGGTAGAGAAGCATAAATTGGCACGGAGGATATGAAGGCTAAGGGTTGGCATGGATGGGGCATAGGGAATGTGTGGGGGGTGAGGGGGTATGAGGGGTGAGTGCTGGAGGGCTGTTTAATGTAGTATTTAGTTTTTAAAAAAACTTCCACACAGTGCCAGTGCATGGAGGCAGGCCCTCTGCCCAGCCCATTTCTGCCTCCTCACTCATTCCGGCGTCACCTACTATTCCCACCCACCACCCCCCACCCCCCCCACCCCCACCTCCAAACCGAAAATCCAACCTTCCAGGGCACATTCTCCCAGGTCGGATTTGTGAGTCGGGAGTTGTCCTGACTGAGTGAAAATTCCCTTAGAAGACGATGCCCTCTAAGGCAAGTTTCTTTGTGGGGTCAGGAGGAGCAGGGGTTGGCACTCCTCTGGGATCCCATAGTCTCAATTTCTGGCTCTGTGCTTCTGGTTGGAGTGTGACTGATATTGTTGCTGGATGAAGAATGGAAAATGTTCCAGTTGTTAGGAATATCATCTTTCACCTCGGTGAGCACATGCAAATGATGAAACCCATTGCAGTGTTTTAGTTCATCAACTAACTGTGCAAGTAAAGACCATATTGGGTTCAATTTTAACCCTGCTTACCCAGCTGAAACCAGGCAAGCGTGCCATTAAAAACCACTAGCTTGTTTACCTATTTGGAACTCAACCCTTCCCCATCATTTCCAATTCAGCAGACAGATGACCTGCTCACCTAAAGCAGGTATAAAGGCTAATAGATTTTTACCAATCGGGGTCCTGTTATGTCGAGAGGACCCCGATTGCAGTTTATCTGGGGCCTGAATGGGGCAGTGCTCGCCTGCCACACGGAGCAGATCTGCAATTGTTCTGAAAATGGATGATGCCCTCTAAGGCAAGTTCTTTGTGGGGTCAGGAGGAGCAGGGGTTGGCACTCCTCTGAGATTCCGTAAGGAAAGCTGTGGCCTCCCCTGTCTGCATTCACCCTTTTCATCCTTCAAGACTCTCATACAATCCCTTCCCTGCAAGCAGCGGGAAGTCAAGGGCCAGTCATTCTGTGCCATTTTCCTGCCTGTTGTGAGTGGTCAATAAACCGGTGCCATTTATATGAGGTCCAAGAATAAAAATACCCCAGGGCCAGAACCTTAAACTGGTGAGCACAGGATTCACCCCACTGTCGCCCAGCCACTCAGGGTTAAAATTGACCCAAAGGTTTGATACTTGAAACTCTGCTTTATATTATTCACAGAACTAAGCATTCAGAAAGATTCCTTTACAGGCGTTATTAATGGAAAGCATTCCATAGCTAGGTAACCCAATTTCTGCTCAACCTTTTTTTAACAATTTAAATGCAGCATGTTGTTTTAGAATTGATTATGCTTGCAATATAAATAGCGTGATGTTAACATGTTGCTGGATAATATCAGGATAAGTGCTGGAAATAGTACTTTATCAGAGCAGAATCTTTTTATGGGGAAGGTCATTAATCTACCTTAATCTATACCATGTGTTTTTTTTTTGAGGATTGCTGCTATAGCACATGATGAATAAGACTGCGACTGGCATTATTTTTAATATGAGTCAAAAAGGAACTATGGTATTCCAATATCCAGACAATTAAGGTCTGCATTGAGACCTTTGAGATATTGTATTCAATTAATCTTTTCTCCAACTTTTTTTCCCTTTATTCGCTACTTTCTTCTGGTGACAGTGAATTATTCTGTGCTACAGTTGCATGCATGCCAGCAGCTGCAGATAGTTTTAGCCCAAATGGCCATTCTTCTAACGTGAGTCTTGACATTGGGGTAGAAATTTAACTTACTATGGTGCTTGTTTCTTTAAGGCCAGCCTTACTGAGTAAGGGTCACGTGGTCAGAACAGCCAATCAACACCAAGCACAGGGAATCTCATAAGGGGGTGGAGTTCTCCCAGCCTGGGAGAGTGAATTGTCACCTTGCTAGAAACAGGCAGCTAATCCAACAGCTCTGTAAATAACGTTCGTTGTTCAACTAAAGAAGCCTCTCCTAGTATATCTCTATATCTGGCGACGAGGGTAAATGACCTTGGCGCTGCCTCCCACCCTCCAACTATGGGTATCTTGTTTTAAACAAGGAAAGTAAGAAAAAAAATATATTCACCAGGATGCCTTTCTTTGGGTGGATCGACCCATTTGCCTGCTCCACGGAGGACTGGAGTCAATATATTGAGAGCCTTGTATTTTAGTTCCAGGTCAACGAAATAGGGGAGCAGGCAAAGTGTAAAGCAATTCTCTTGAGTGTCTGTGGGAGTCAAACCTGCAACGTTATTCGCAGTCTCCCTGCCCCAAATGCGCCTGACTCCAAATTGTTCAGTGAACTTGTGGATTTAGTGAAGGATCATTTTCAGCCCTAACCATTGGTCATTATGCAAAGATTCAAATTTAATAAGAGGGTGAGGGCCCCAGGCGAATCAATTGCGATTTGAATTGCTAACTTGAAGCAATTGTCAGAGCATTGTGATTTTGGAGCAACCTTGCACAACACGCTACAGGATCGATTAGTTTGTGGAATATGTAATGACGCCTTTCAGTGTCCATTGCTTGCTGAAGTCGACATAACTTTTAAATGAGCAACAGATATAGCACAGGCCATGGAAGGTAGCTAAAAAAGATTTGCAGGAGCTACAGAGCTTGCAAAACGGCGCTGTTTACCAGTTAGGGTGGGAACCTGCAGCCAGACATGTCATCAAAACTGCTGAAGCAGCCGCAAAGCGGGATTCATTCCCAATCACCCAGAAATCAAAAAAATATGCCGGAGGCAATCAGACAGCGATCCTGAAGTTGAAATGTTACCGACGTGGGGTTAACCACACTCCTGAAACATATAGATTTAAGGAGGCCGAGTACTATTCCTGTTGCAAAAAAGGACATTTGATAAAGCAGTGCAGAGCTAAGGCTAGACTGCCAAGTAGCCAGCCATCAAGGATATTAGAAGTGCATAACATGAAAGAGCCTGAAGTAACTGATTCTGTCATTCACTCTCTTTTTAATCTTCAAGCAGTCAAGGCAGACCCTATTCCTGTCACACTCCACATGAGCGGGAAGCCTCTAGTTATGGAGGTGGATACAGGAGCATTAGACACAGTGATGGCTGAGCGCACATTTCAGTACCTGAGAGAAAGTACCCAACGCTTGAGCCTGGAGAGAACTTCTGCCCAGTTGAAGACTTACACGGGAGAAGCAATAAAACTAAAAGGCACTGCCATGGTACCTGTGAGCTATGGGCAGCAGTCAGCCCAACTCCCAGTAATAATAGTGACTGGGGCATGACCAAGCCTTCTGGGCCGTGATTGGCTAAAAGAAATCAAGTTAAATTGGTCCGAGCTTTTTCAAGTGTGGGCAGGAGGACTGCTAGATTTGTTGAAAAAATATGACAGCGTCTTTCGCAATGAATTAGGAAAAATCAAAGGCTTGCAAGCCAAGGTTTATGTTGATCCAGAGGCAACTCCCCAATTTTTTAAGGCAAGACCGGCACCACATGCCTTAAGAGAAAAAGTGGATGCTGAGTTAAACAGGTTGGAGGAACCAGGCATCTAATAGCCGGTTCAATTTTCGGAATGGGCAGCACCTATCGTCCCTGTACTGAAACCGGGTAAGATTGTCTGCATTTGCGGCGATTATTAACTAACGGTTAATCAGCCAAGTTGGATAAATATCCAGTTACAAGAATTGAAGACTTGTATGCAAAGCTGCAGGAGGTCAATCCTACACTAAGTTGGATAGGAGCCACACATCCCGGGGCTATGTCATAGAGTCATAGAGGTCTACAGCACAGAAAAAGGCCCTTTGGCTCATCGAGTCTGCACCGGTCAAACAAGCATCTAACTGTTCTAATCCCATTTTCCAGCACCAGGCCTGTAGCCTTGTATGCCATGGCATTGCAAGTGCACATCCAAATACTTCTTAAATGTTATGAGGATTTCTGCCTCTACTAACCTTTCAGGCAGCGAGTTCCAGATTCCCACCACCCTCTGGGTGAAAAAATTCTTCCTCACTTCCCCTCTAAACCTCCTGTCCCTTATCTTAAATCTATGCCCCCTGGTTATTGATCCCTCCACCAAGGGGAAAAATTTCTTCCTGTCTACCCTATCTATGCCCCTCATAATCTTATACATCTCAATCATGTCCCCCCTCAATCTCCTCTGCTCCAAGGAAAATAACCCAAGTCCATCCAATCTTTCCTCATGACTAAAACTCTCCAGCCCAGGCAACAGCCCGGTAAATCTCCCCTGCACTCTCTCCAGTGCAATCACATCCTTCCTATAAAGCGGATTCCAGAACTGCACGCAATACTCTAACTGTGGCCTAACCAGCACTTTATACAGTTCCAGCATAACCTCCCTGCTCTTATATTCTATGCCTCGGCTAATAAAGGTAAGTGTCCCATATGCCTTCTTAACCACCTTATCGGCCTGTCCCACTACCTTAAGGGACTGGTGGACAAGTACACCAAGGCCCCTCTGATCCTTGGTACTTCCTAGGGTCCTCCCATTCATCGTGTGTTCCTGTGCCTTGTTTGTCCTGCCCAAGTGCATCACCTCACACTTATCCATTTGCCACTGATCAGCCCATCTGACCAGCCCGTCCATATCCTCCTGTAATATAAGGCTATCCTCCTCACTATTTACCACCCCACCAATTTTCGTGCGATCCGCAAACTTACTGATCAACCCTCCTACATTCATGTCTAAATCATTTATGTATATCACAAACAGCACAGGACCCAACACCGATCCCTGTGGAAACCCACTGGAGGCAGGCATCAAGTCATAAAAAACACCCCTTGACCAAAACATTCTGCTTCCTGCCACCCAGCCAATTCTGGATCCAATTTGTCAAATTGCCTTGGATCCCATGGGCTCTTACCTTCGTTATCAGTCTCCTATGCGGGACCTTATCAAAAGCCTTGCTGAAGTCCAAGTAGACTACATCAAATACATTGCCCTCATCTACACACCTGGTCACCTCTTCGAAAAACTCAATCAAATTGGTAAGACATGACCTTCCCTTAACAAAACCTTGCTGACTGTCCTTGATTAACCCCTGCCTCTCCAAGTGTAGATTAATTCTGTCCCTCAGGATTACTTCCAATAGTTTCCCCACCACTGAGGTGAGGCTGACTGGCCTGTAGTTCCCTGGTTTATCCCTTCCTCCCTTCTTGAATAACGGTACCACATTGGCTGCCCTCCAGGCCTCTGGACCTCTTCTGTGGCCAGAGAGGTATTGAAAATTATTGCCCCTGCAACCTCCCCCCTTGCCTCACTCAACAGCCTGAGATTTCATCTGGGCCTGGGAATTTATCTACTTTTAAACCTGCCAGACCACTTAGAACCTCCTCCCTTTCTATGCTAATTTCTTTAATTATATCACAGTCCTTCTGCCTGATTTCCATTCCCAAGTCATCCCTCTCACTTGTGAATACTGACACAAAGTATTCACTTAGAACCCTACCTATGTCTTCTGGCTCCACACACAAATTACCACTATGGTCCTTAATGGGCCCTACTCTTTCCCTAGTTATCCTCTTACTCTTAATGTACCTGTAAAATAACTTTGGATTTTCCTTCATTTTACCTGCCAATGTTTTTTCATGCCCCCTTTTTGCTCTCCTAATTTCCTTTTTAAGTTCCCCCTACACATTCTATACTCCTCTTAGGCTTCTGTTATTTTGAGCCCTCGGTATCTGCCACAAACGTCCCTTTTTCTCTTTGTCCAATCCAGTATATGCCTCGACATCCAGGGTTCCCTGGATTTGTTGGTCCCACCCTTTATCTTTACTGGAATATGTTGGCCCTGTACTCTCCCTATTTCCTACTTGAATGAGTCCCACTGCTCGGACGCAGATTTACATAAAAGTAGCTGCTCCCAGTCCACTCTGGCCAAATCGTATCTGATCTTATTAAAATCGGCCTTCCCCCAATTTAGAACTCTGATTTCTGGCCCATCCTTGTCCTTTTCCATAACAACCTTGAAACTAACAGAGTTATAATCACTATCTACAAAATGCTCCCCCATTGATACCTCTACCACTTGCCCGGCTTCATTCCCTAAAATTAAGTCAAGGACCATCCCCTCACTTGTAGGGCCTTCTACATACTGGCTTAAAAAGCTCTCTTGGATGCATTTTAAGAATTCCACTACCTCTAAACCTATCACACTATGACTAACCCAGTTAATGTTGGGGAAGTTGAAATCCCCAACTATTACTACTCTATTATTTTTACACTTCTCTGAAATTTGCCTACATACCTGCTCTTCTATTTCTCTCTGACTGTCTGGGGGCCTATAGTACACTCCCAGCAATGTGATTGCTCCTTTTTTCTTTTTAGGTTCTACCCATATGGCTTCATTTGAGGAGCCTTCTAAGATGTCATCCCTCCTTACAGCTGTAATTGACTCTTTGATCAATACTGCAATTCTCTCACCTTTTTTACCTTCTTCCCCGTCTCGCCTGAAGACCCTACAGCCTGGAATGTTGAGCTGCCAATCCTGCCCCTTACTCAACCATGTCTCTGTGACAGCAATGACATCATATTTCCATGTGTTAATTTGAGTCCTCAACTCATCTGCCTTATTCGTCAGACTCCTTGCATTAAAATAAATGCCATCCAACCTTGCCAAACACCCTCGTGCCTTAAATGGCCTATAATTTCATTGCCTTCCAGACTCACTTGTTCTCTCTTCTAATTTTGGCTGTGCATCTCCCCCTGTTGAGCCTCCTCTCAGGTTCCCATACCCCTGCCAAGTTATCTTAAGCCCTCCCCAACAGCACTAAAAAACCTCCCCGCAAGGATGTTGGTCACATTTCGGTTCAGGTGCAACCTGTCCGCCTTGTACACGTCTCACCGCCCCCAGAAATGGTCCCAATGTCCCAGAAATCTAAAGCCCTCCCTCCTGCACCATCTCCCCAGCCACGCTTTCATCTGAGCTAAACTCCTATTTCTATACTCACTAGCGCGTGGCATCGGAAGTAATCCAGAGATTACTACCTTTGAGGTCCTGTTTTTTAATCTGCTTCCTAGCTCCCTACATTCTGCTTGCAGGACCCCATCCCGCTTTCTACCTATGTCATTGGTACCAATGTGTATCATGATCTCTGTCTGTTTGCTCTCCCCCTTTAGAATACCCTGTAGCCATTCAGTGACATCCTTGACCTTGGCACCAGGGAGGCAACATACCATCCTGGAGCTACGTCCACAGCCGCAGACACGCCTGTCTGTTCCCTTTACTATTGAGTCTCCTACCACTATTGCTCTTCCCCTTTTTTACCTGCCCCTCTGTGCAGCTGAGCCATTCACAGTGCCACGAGCATGGCTGCACTCCCCAGAGGAACCATCACTCTCACCGTTTTCCAATACAGGAAAATGGTTCTCGAGCAAGATGCACCCTGGGGATTTCCTGACTACCTGCCTGACACCTTTCTTCTGACTGATGATCACGCATTCCCTCTCTGTCTGCACTTCTGTAAGCTATAGGGTGACCACGTCCAAAAACGTGCTATCCACGAAACTCTCAGCCTCGCGGATGCACCTCTGTGCCTCCAGCTGCTGCTCAAGCTCCGAAACTTGGAGCTCAAGTAGTTGCAGCTGGTGGCACTTCCTGCACACATGGTCGGTCAGTGAGCACAATAAGCATCTAGGACTTTCCACATGTTGCAGGCGGTACATAACACAGGACTGAGCTGCCCTGCCATGCCTCTAGTTGAAACAAAACCCTTACTTTAATGTTTTTTACAGTATTTAACTTAAATTATTTATGTACTTTAAATAAAAACTAGAACTCTTACCTTTCCTTAGCTTAATCTATTTTAAACTGGAGAAAAACACCTACCCACTGTTCACCAATCAGCTCTCACCTTTGTACTGATGTCATTTTTTAAAGCTTCCCTACACTTTTTTTTTTGTAAAAATATACTTTATTCATAAAAATCTTCAATCACATTCAAAACCATTTCAAAAACAACATTACAAGGGTACAATCCAGGTTAAACTTTTACAAAATGTATCACCAGGTGCATCAGTACAAACAATATTACAGTCATTTACAGCCTTTCATTTTGATCTGTACAGCCCGAGGGGCTCTAAACAGTTCCCAGTCCCTCGGTGCGCTGTGGTAGAAAGGTCTTAGACAGCGACCCTTCCCCATTGCGCCTTTGCGGCAGCTGCCCCAAGCTTTAGTGCGTCCCTCAGCACGTAGTCCTGGACTTTGGATTGTGCCAGTCCGCAACAATCGGTCGGGGACAAATCTTTGTGCTGGAAGACCAACAAGTTTCGGGCAGACCAAAGCGCGTCTTTCACCGAGTTGATGATCCTCCAGCTGCAGTTGATGTTTGTCTCGGTGTGTGTCCCTGGGAACAGCCCGTAGAGCACAGAGTCCTGTGTCACAGAACTGCTCGGGATGAACCTCGACAGCAACCACTGCATCTCTCTCCAGACTTTCTTTGCAAAGGCACAATCCACAAGGAGGTGAACAACGGTCTCTTCCCCACCACAGCCACCTCGAGGGCATCGTGCAGAGGGGGTGAGACTCCTGGCGTGTAGGAAGGATCTGACGGGGAGGGCCTTTCTCACCACCAGCCAAGCTACGTCTTGGTGCTTGTTGGAAAGTTCTGGCGATGAGGCATTCTGCCAAATGACTTTGACAGTCTGCTCGGGGAACCATCCCACAGGGTCCACCCTCTCCTTATCCCTCAGGGCCTCTAGGACGTTACGTGCTGACCACTGCCTGATGGACTTGTGGTCAAAGGTGTTTTTCTGCATAAATTTTTCCACCAGGGACAGGTGGTACGGCACGGTCCAACTACTTGGAGCGTTCCGCGGCAGCGTGGCCAGACCCATCCTTCGCAACACCGGGGACAGGTAGAACCTCAGCACGTAGTGACACTTGGTGTTTGCGTACTGAGGGTCTACGCACCGCTTGATGCAGCCGCACACAAAGGTGGCCATCAGTATGAGGGCGATGTTGGGCACGTTTTTTCCCCCTTTATCTAGAGGCTTGTACATCGCGTCCCTGCAGACACGATCCATTTTCGACCTCCAGATAAAGCGGAAGATGGCTCGAGTGATCGCCATCGCGCAGGAGTGTGGAATGGGCCAGACCTGCGCCACGTACAGCAACAGCGAGAGTACCTCACACCTGATGACCAGGTTCTTACCCGCAATGGAGAGGGAGCGTCGCTCCCACATGCCCAGTTTCCTTTTCACCATAGCCACTCGCTCCTTCCAGTTTCTAACGCATGCCCCGGTCCCTCCGAACCATATCCCCAGCACCTTCAGGCCGTCAGCCCTGACAGTGAAGGGGACAAAGGATCGGTCAGCCCACTTCCCAAAGAACATGGCCTCGCTCTTCCCACGATTTACCTTGGCTCCCGAGGCCAGTTCGAACTGGTCGCAGACGTGTATCAGTCTGCGCACCGACAGCGGATCCGAGCAGAAGACGGCGACGTCGTCCATGTACAGGGAGGCTTTTACCTGAGTGCCTCCACTGCCTGGGATCGTCACTCCTCTTATGCCCGGATCCTTCCTGATGGACTCGGCAAAGGGTTCTATGCAGCACACAAAAAGGACAGGCGAGAGAGGGCAGCCCTGCCTGACTCCAGATTTAATCGGAAAGCTATCTGTTTCCCACCCATTGATTGAGACTGCGCTACTGATGTTAGTGTAGAGCAGTTGGATCCAATTTCGAATTCCCTCCCCAAAGCCCATTTTGGAGAGCGCATCCCCCATGTAGGTGTGCGATATTCTGTCAAAGGCCTTCTCCTGATCCAAGCTGATGAGGCAGGTATCCACACCCCTGTCCTGTACATAGGCAATCGTATCCCTGAGCAGCGCCAGGCTGTCAGAGATCTTCCTGCCTGGCACAGAGCAGGTCTGGCCAGGGTGAATCACCAATTCCAGAGCGGATTTGACCCGGTTGGCGATGACCTTGGACAGAATCTTATAGTCCATATTCAACAGTGAAATGGGTCGCCAATTTCTAATTTCCTCCCTTTCCCCCTTGTGCTTGTAGATGAGGGTGATGATGCCTTTCCTCATGGATTCTGACATGCTGCCGGCCAGGAGCATACTCTCGTACACTTCTAGCAGGTCTGGGCCGATCAAGTCCCACAGAGCCGAATACAACTCCGCCGGCAGGCCGTCGCTTCCGGGGGTTTTACTCTTCTCGAAGGACTCGAGGGCCTTAGTCAGTTCGTCAGGAGTTAGCGGTTTGTCTAGGC
Source organism: Cetorhinus maximus (assembly GCF_964194155.1). Taxonomy (NCBI): domain Eukaryota; kingdom Metazoa; phylum Chordata; class Chondrichthyes; order Lamniformes; family Cetorhinidae; genus Cetorhinus; species Cetorhinus maximus. The sequence goes on from NC_135890.1 coordinate 87,711,403, forward strand.
TCTCCCGCGTACTGTGGTCTAGGACCTCCGTGATAGAGGACAGGAAGGACTGGGAGGCCGTGCTGTCCGTGGGCTTCACGTCATACAGTCCGGCATAAAAGGATTTGCTGATCCTCAGAATGTCGGACCGTGATGACTTTACTGAGCCGTCTTCTTCCTTCAGGCTGCTGATCACAGAGCGCTCTCTGTGTACCTTTTGGAAGAAGAAACGTGAGCACGTCTCATCCTGCTCCACGGAGCGGACTCTGGAACGGAAGATGATCTTGGAGGCCTCCGAGGCAAAGTGCGAGGCTTGCTGGCCCTTCACCTCTTGGAGCTCCTCCTTGACATCGACCCCCATCGACCGCAGCCGGAGCAGATTCTGCATCTTTTCCTGGAGTCGGGACATTTCCCTCTGTTCCTTTCTAGCTTTCTGGGTGCCTTTGAGGATGAAAAACCTCTTGATGCTTCCCTTGATCACTTCCCACCAGTGTGTCAGGGACTCAAAGAGGGGTTTCACGGTTCTCCAACCTTTGTAATCCCTCTTGAGCTCCTCAATGTTCTCTGGGGTCAGCAGTTGCACATTTAGCTTCCATGCCCCCCTGCCCACCCTCAGGTCTTCCTCCAAGTGGCAGTCCGCCAGTAGGAGGCAGTGGTCAGAGAAGAACACCGGCTTGACCTCGGTGGATCTGACTGTGAATGCACGGGACACAAACAGGAAGTCTATCCTGGAACGAATGGACCCGTCTGGCCGCGACCAGGTGTATCTACGCTGCGCTCCATCTGCAGGGTTGCTGAAGACGTCGTGCAGCTTGGCATCCTTAACTGTTTCCATCAGGGATCTGGACGTAGCGTCCAATCTGCTTCCGGCCCTGCCGGATCGTCCAGCCGCATCGATGATGCAGTTGAAGTCCCCGCCCAGAATGACCGGCCTGGAGGTCGCCAGCAGCAGTGGGAGCTGCTGAAAAACCTCCAGCCGCTCAGCCCCTTGTGCCGGGCCGTACACGTTAATTAACCGGAGTGGAGCGTTCTTGTACATTACGTCTGCTACCAGGAGTCGCCCGCCCACCACCTCCTTGACCTCGGAGACGGTGAAGTTGCCTCCCCGCAGCAGAATACCCAGGCCGGAGGAACGAGAGTCGTTTCCGCCCGACCAGATCGATGGCCCGTGGGACCACCATCGTGACCATTGCCTGTAGGAGCTGAGGTGCGGTATCGCACACTCCTGCAGAAACAACAGGTCAGCTTTGACCTTGGCTAGGTAGTCCAAGGTCGCAACACATCGCGTAGTAGATTTAATGCTACGCACATTTATGGATACAATCTTTAAACCCATATTAAAGCATTTATTCTCCTACCAAACCCACTGTTTCTGAGAGTCCCAGACCTTTAGTCTGCTCCTTCATACCCGTAGTGAGCTCAAATTCCTTCACTTTGGATGGGCTGAGGTAGATCTCCTTGGCCGTGTTCTGCTCCGGTGGCATCTGGAGGTTCACGTAGTGAGCGGATTTTGAGATGACCTTTGCTGGAGAAGCTTCTCCAAAACTCACCCCCTCTGGGGGGTTGCTGTTCCCGGCTTCCTGGAGCTGGGGTGCGATGATTGCCTCACTGCTCCCAGATTCCAGGGGCTGTGGTGCACTGGCCTCCTCAGGTTGCAGGCCAAGTTGGGGTGCGCTGGTCTCCTTGTTGTCTCCAATTTTCTGGAGCTCGGGTGTCTCGTCCTCCAACGCCCTGGAGCTTTGCCGCCTCTTCTGTCGGTGCCGCTCTGGCACTTCCTCATCCGAAGAGCTGCTGCCCTTGTCATCCGTGTCGGATGGGAGACGCCTCTTGCCGCTTCTCTGGGAAACGCCTTTGCTTCTTCTTCGCTCCCTCTTACTTTTCTTGTTCTTCACCGTCCGCCACTCCCCCTGCTGCTTTTCCACTGCTGCCTCCTCCTCCATTGATTCGCTGTCCTGAGGACTGGAAGGTTCAGGGGGTGGTGCTGTTGATTGGCTCTCTGTTGCCTCAATCTCTTTCTCCACCTTGTCTCTCTCTGTGTCCTCCTTTGTCCCGTTGAGCTCCCTGGGGGCCTTGGTGGTTGGAGTGACACGGAACATTTCTTCTGCTTCCCCGTGGTCGGCTTTGGCTGCCTGTGCGTAAGTACGGCAGCGTTTGGGGCAGGTCCTGTAGAGGTGACTTGCCTCGCCACACAGGTTGCAGCACTTGGCCTGTTTGCAGTCTTTTGTCTGGTGCCCTTCCTGTTTGCAGATCTTGCAGAGGGAGGCGCTGCAGTTGGCCGCCACATGACCAGCCTTGCCGCATGAGCGACAATGCTTGGGTTGCCCAGCGTAGACCAGGTAGCCACGGTTTCCCCCGATAGCGAAACTGGAAGGAGGGTGGAAAATGGCTCCCTTACCATCGGTCTTTAGCGTGACCTTAAACAGGCGTTTGCCTGTCCAGATCCCCAAGTCGTCTCGAATCTCGGTGCCGCTCCCCACCTTATCGAAGTACCTGGTGAGGAAGGTGACCACGTCGGCGACAGGGACGAAGGGGTTGTACACATGCACCATCACCTCACGTTCCCGTTGCAACGGCAGAGAAAAGTGCGGCTCCGCTGTCAGGATCTTCATCTCCGGCAGGTCTCTCTTCTCCTCGAACACCCTCAGGAGCCGGACGCAGTCTGCCACTTGCTTGAACGTGACGTCAAAATAACCACCTTTGCGGGAGTCGTGCAGGGTGAAGATCTCCGTAGCTTGGAAGCCGCACGCCTTCAACAGGATCCTCCTGGTGAAGAAGCCCCGATCCATAGGTGATCCTCCTTCGTCGCTGTGGTTCACCGTGACTCGGACGGTGATAGGTAACCCACGGTACACTTGCCCTGGTTCTGATCTCTCCACCACTGTAACTCTTGTTACTTTCAACAAGAACTGACTGCAGGACATTCTTCCCAGACCGCTTCACTGTGATGCTGACTGCAGGGCACTCTTCCCAGGCTGTTTCACTGCAATGCTGACTACAGGGTACTCTTCTCAGAAGATCAAGGTGGGGACGGCAGGATTCTGAACCCAGACCCTCATGCACCCAAAGCACACACTCTGCCACTGAGCTACGTCACCACTCCTATCACAACACATATACACACACACACAAAGGCCTATTCCAGAATATGCACCTCCCTTTTCGCGTGTCTTCAGCACATGCAATATTTCAAAGGAAGATGGAGAGTCTGCTACAGGGACTACCATGTGTCGTGGTATACCTTGACAATGTCCTCATAACTGGATTGATAGAGGCCGAGCATTTAGCAAATATAGAGGAGGTATTAAAAATATTTCTGGAAGCGGGAGTCCGCCTAAAAAAGGAAAAATGCACTTTCCAAGCCACTGAGGTTATCTATCTGGGGCACCATGTGGACACACAAGGATTACAGCCCCTGGAAGAAACAGTTAAGACGATAATGGAGGCGTTTTCCCCCACAAATATCATCAAACTTAAATCATTTTTAGGGATGGTAAACCACCAGGGGCGATTTTTACCCAACTTATCGACTGTGCTGGCCCCCTTGCAATACTGCTGAAGAAACAGCATCATTGGTCCTGTAAGGCTCCACAGGAGGAAGCCTTCAACAGAGTAAAACAACTGCTGCATTCCTCAACTTGTTAGTGCACATCGACCCTTTTAAAGAGTTGATGTTGACCTGCGACGCCTCTCCATGTGGTGTTTGGTGCAGTGTTGTACCATGAATGGACGATGTCTCTGAGAGGCCAATAGGTTACACATCAAGAACCCACTTGGTGGCCAAAAAAGGTTATTTGCAGAAAGAAGGACTATCAATCGTCTTTGGAGTTAGAAAATTCCACCAGTACTTACATGGAGGCACTTTACTATCATCTCCAATCGTAAACTGTTTTTGGGCCTTTTCAAAGAAGACAAGGCTATCCTGCCAATAGCCTCGGCAAGAATTCAGTGATGGGCATTAATTCTGTCTGCCTACGAATACACTTTCAAGCATCGACCTGGGATACACATAGTGAACGTAGACACTCTTATCCACCTATCCTTGCAAGAAAGCATCGTGTGTACTCCTGTTCCCAAAGAAATCGTCCTTGCATTGAATTTCTTAGACACACCGCTCATCTGCGTAAAGCAGATCAGGAACTGGGCCAATCGAGATCCACTTCTGTCCAAAGTGAGAGGCCGGGTATTCACTGGATGGTTAACTGAGCCAATCTCCAAGGAAATTAAACCACTTTTGACCCACAAGTATGAATTGAGTTGTCAGGAGGGCATCATACTCTGGGGTGCAAGAGTAGTCGTTCCTGTACTAGGCAGAGAACTGCTCCTAACTGAATTACACAGCGCTTATCCTGGCTTTACTAAGATGAAAACGCTCAGCAGGGGTTACATGTGGTGGCCTGGTATAGATGCAGATATCAAGAAGCTAGTCAAGCACTGTCAATAGTGCCAAGTGCAGCAAAGGTTGCCAGCCGCAGCTCCCCGACACCCTTGGGAATGTCCTGGCTGCGGATCCATACAGACTATGTAGGTCCATTCCTAGGCACAATACTTTTGCTTATAATTGACACACACTCAAAATAGATGAAGATTTTGAGGTAAAATCACTTATGTCCCATGCTACCATCGAAAGATTACGCCAATGCTTTTCGACTCACAGATTGCCCGAAGTTATTGTATCAGACTATATTCGCAGTATTTGGAGCTGTATTTGCAAGTGCTGAATTTCAGAACTTCACCAGTCTAAACGGCATTAAACACTTCTGAACTGCGCCTTACCACCCAGCATCGAATGGACTAGCCGAGAGAGGTGTCCAAACCTTCAAGTCAGGACTAAAATAAATTGTCGGGTTGAACCTAGGAAACCAAAATCTCACGCTTCCTTCTTAGCTATCACATGACTCCACATGCAACAACAAGGGTTCCACCAGCAGAACTGCTTATGAAGGCGTTGTCTCAGAACGAGACTGAGCCTTGTATTTCTGAATTTGCCAGGGAGGGTAGAGAAGAACCAAGGTAATCAGAAAACAAGCCACAATTTGCATAGTAGAGCCCAGAAATTTATGGTAGATGAAGCCGTATATGTAAGGAACTCTGGTAGTGGTCCAAGTTGGATCCCAGGGATTATGGTCTGTGAGATCGGACCCCTTTCATACAAAGTAGATGCGGAAGGTCGGATCGTTCGTAAACATATGGATCACCTGAAGAGCAGGGAGACGCTTCCACAGTCAGTGTTGCCACCAAGGAATGTTATCGAACCTGTAAATACCGAAGTACCTGATCGACCTGTTACAGACACAACTGAGGCCTCCATTGAATCAAATTGTGATGAACTGTCTGTGCCAAAAGAGATAGTTCGTGTTAGTGTTGATCCTGTAGGAGACGCTCAGGCTATAGAATTATGCCGCTCTACCCAAAACAGAAAACCCCCTCAACGATTTGATTTGTAATTGCTGGGCCTATGTATATAATTGTATAATCTGAATTCATGAAAAAGTGCAAGTGTGATTATTTCTAAGATTTTTGATATTGTTTTCTAATTCACCTGTGCAATGTAATTTGTGTAGACAATGTAAAACAAGGAATTAAATGGGGAGGGATGTGGTGATCGTTGCTTTAAGTCCAATGCGGGGAATCTCATAAGGGGATGGAGTTTTCCTAGACTGGGGGAGTGTATTGTAGCCTTGCTAGAAGCAGACAGCTAATCCAACAGCTCTGTAAATAAAGTTTGTTGTTCAACTAAAGAAGCCCCTTGGTAGTACATCTCTACACTTATGCAGGGATGTGAAACAGGTGTCATGGCAATATGCCACCTGTCGTATACGTCCCATCCAAACAGCAATTCCACTGACTCCATGCAACTGGTGGCAGATGTGGTACTGTCCATTTTGTATGATCTAAGAGTTGTGAGAGCTCCATGGATACTTAGCACAAACATGCAGGATTTGCTACCTGGGACCACAAATTAGCTGTATGTTCGGAGAGTGGAGCCCTATTCGATTAATGAATCTTACAGGCTGCTGCCAGGGAGCTTCCAAGGCCACATGTGTGCAGTCAATGTGCCCTGCACTTGCAGGAAACCAGGTATCAATGTGAATCCCACAGCTCTGGCAGCCTGGCCTTTGGCATCCATGTGGAACTGGACACACTGGTGAGTTTTAGTGAAAAGGGCACCTGTCACCTCCCTCACACATTGGTGTGTTGTCAATTGGGAGATGCCGCAAAGGTCCCCAGTGGAGCTCTGGAAGGACCCGTTGACAAAGAAGTTTAATGCGGCTGTTACCTTCAAAGCCACTGCCATGGGATGCCCTCCAAGTCCTTGTGGCATCAGTTCTTCACAGAAAAGGTGGCAAATGTGAGCTACCACATCCCTGAACAAACGAGGGCGTTGTCTTTTGCTCATCTCCGTTTATGAGCAGTGTCTTCAATATACCCATGGTCAGGGAGCTGGTATTCATTGCATTTTTCCCTCTTTGGGAGCATCCTGGACTTCTTAGGGCCCCACCCCCTCTTGCAGCTCATGCCACTGCACATTCTGAATCTGTGCTAATTGGTGACGGGCCCTTGTCCTCAGGATTGCCTGCAGACTGCATTCTCCACGCCTCTGTATCTGTCGATGAATAGATTTGAGGATTTATTTAAACTTTCCCTTAACTGGTTTCCCTCCATCTCCAAGCCAGGAGGCCAGTGCAACCCCTTGGCCTCACCTCTATCTAGACATGGCATCTCCAGGCCGCCCCTTGCAGGTAAAGCACATTCTGGAGGAGCACAGGCAGCTGATCCACCCCTTCAGACATCACTGTGAATGCAAAAAAAGGGCCTGGATCAGGGTGATTACAGTCATGCGTGAGAACCCACCATCAGGCAATTGTCAGCTTGCCTCCATGAGCCTCGACACTCTAGATAGAGAACACAGCCTTGTCTTAATGTCAAGACTTTAAACATTGTACCTTGTCATCCATGACCATTTAACTGCGATTAGTAAGGTTTGGAGTGTGCATCTGGCTTCTGTCCAGCAACCGTGGCCCTTGAATGATTTAACCTCCATTCCTTTTGACATACCTCTGTCAGAAGAAGATGACCAATCACACCAACTCAAGTGTAGCCCCAAAGCATCATGGATTCTTGTGGGAATGCACTCCATTAGTCATGGATTATTGCTCCTTCAATGGGCATTCGACCCTCGGGAACAGTACTGAGCTGAGCCTTATCTCCATGGCTGGAGCAAACAATTAATAGGTTACCCTCAGAAGAGTCCTGAACTCCTCCCACGTTCTTTGAGACCCCTTCCATATTGTTTATTTTATGTTTGTTTTTCCAACTGTGTCATTATGGATTAAAGGCGAAGATGTTCTCCTGAAATTTGTGAGTGCATTCAGCACCTTCCAACTTCCCTCTGTCACCCACCAAGTCCTTCTCATCCTCCTTCACTGCCACTACCTCGCAACTCCACTCCCTCCTGTGCCCATCCAGCCTCCCCAGGTTTCCCTTGACCACATTATAATTTATGTGGATACTCTTGTTCTTCCTCCGGTTCCCTTCAATGTTGATGTTCCCATGTTCCTTGTTAACCTGACCCCTCCCCTTCTCGCAGCCACCTGCACCCTTAGAGATCCCCTGCCGCCCCATGAGACCATCCAATACCCTCCCCCCATGACATTAGAATTACCATGGTACCGGGTCCAAATGCCTCTGCTGAATGTGACTGTGCCCTCTCCCAGTACTGTGCATCAAGCCACTGAACCAAATACTTTAGATAACTGACCACACCTTAAACACAATTCTGTGTATGACCATCACTGCTTAGAGAGGTCCTCCCTTGCCTGAGACTGGGACCAAGACTTGCATGCCATGCAGAGATCTCTAACAAGGCGCGGACAGTGTGGCCTCATTCTCCAAATAGTCCCTTAAACATGCCCCTCGGCCAGTCTTTCATACTACTCCTCTGACCCTTGAACCCCTCCTCCCCACCCCAACCATACCTGTGTCTCACCCCACCCTAGTCACGCCTGCATCTCACCGTTCCCCTCTGGTCCTTCCCTTCCAAGTCATGCCTGTGTCTCATCTTTGCCCTCTGGCACTTCCCCCCCAACCCCCGAGTCATGCCTCTGTCTAGCCCCTCCCCGCTGGACCTTCCTCCACCTCCCCCCCCCTCCCCTCCTCAGTCCTGCCTGTATCTCACCCCTCCCCGCTGTTTGTGCCTCCCATGCCCCACCTTGGTGCAGCTTATGCTTCAGGTACCTGATATGTAGCAGTGATGGTATAAAAGAAAGATGAAAGCAGCATGTACTGACCTCCAAGTCATGGGTGGAGTGAAGCTCGTCAGGTATATGCCACTTTTATATAGTCATAACTCAGAGCGTTCTACTTAGACGCTGGCAGAGAACTTAATTTTGAGGGAGAACATGATTCCAGTGAGTTGGCCTTTTAATGAGCAATCATGAAGCAAATGAGTGCAAATGGGGTTCCTGACATGACTCAGTGGGAAACTCGGCCTGCCTTTAACCAGCCTTGAAAGTTGGGAGAACAAAAATCCAAACTATTTTCCCACTGTCGGGAAGCTGATTTTTTGACTCACACCAAATTAAGTGCCCCACCTACCACAATTCCTGTTAGTGGTTGGAGTGGAAGATTCCATCATCTCACCGTTTGTGTAATATTCAGCCCTGATTTTAGTCACCACCCCATCTCCATGCAACTGATGAGAATAGGGTGTATAGGGGGTTAAATTAGGGGCAGAGTGCAAACCTTCCATCTCCTCTGTTGCATTACATTCCTTTCTGCCTCCATTTTAGGGTTTCAGGAGGTGTAGGAGGTAGTCACTAAAGGCAGGCAAGGGCCTCATAAATGTTGGGGTCCTTTAATGTCATAAGGACTCTGATTTGATTTTAGCCCTAGTTCCAGCATGCTACTGTGAGTCCAAGACTTGGCAGCAAAAGCTGGTGGTAAGCAGAGCAAGAACAGAAGAAGCACAGGGAGATAACTTTGTAAATTATGTTTAGAATTTCTTTTTGGATCTGAAGGAGGGGTGCTTCTCAAGGCCCACAAAGAAACCTTGAGCATTTCACCTCCCTGACTCCTGATTGCCTTTTAATCACTTAATCAGATAAAAATTGACACTCTGGAAAAGTAGAAGATATTAGAAGAGGTGACCGAAAGCTTGGTCGAAATTGGGGACTGGGAGGTTTATGGAGGAATTTCCATAACTTAGGATCTACACAGCTGAAGGCACAGCCATCAGTGCTGGAGTGAGAGAAGTGGGGGATGGACAAGAGGCCAGAGTTGGAGGAATTCAGAGTTCTCAGTGGTTGTAGGGATGGTGGAGGTTACAGAGACAGGGAAGGGGAGACCATGGAGAGATTTGAACATGGGGATAAGAATTTTAAAATGGAAGCATTCAGGAATCAGGAGCCATTGCAGGTCATTGAAAACAGGGATGATTTGTAGCACTGTTGTAAAACAAGAAGAAAAAACAACCACATGCTATTATATCGTGGATTGTACATTCCTGTGGTTCAAAGCCTAAATGTTAGACGTCAATTTGCGCATACAAACAACTCTAAAACTGTTCACCCCAGAGACACTCATGATTCTTTAACTTTATGACGCATTGTTTTGGCAAAACTAGATACAGAAAAGTCTAAACAAAAGAAAAATCAGACTGTGAGAACACTACCCATGGTGACAAACTGCATTTGAAGGGGAAAACAGATAGACATACAAGGTACTGACTGGCATTATTTGCACATGTTAGGGTAGGTTTTCATCTTGCCAAAAGAGGCAGAAATCTGGTGTAGTGTATCAGTCGCTTATTGTAAAAACTGTCCAATTTTCATTGCCATTGATTTTTAGCGAAATGAAATGCAAAATCAGGCAGTTCCTGTAACCAGGCTGCCAATTTTATAACCCAAATTTTACATCTCATTGGCAAGCCAAAAATCCACTCATCACCTTAACATGTCAACTATCTTAGAAGCAGCTGTGACTTTAAATCCCACGACAAGGGCGGAATTTTACGGCAGCGGGAGTTTACATTCCCACCGAAGTCAATGGAAGTTAGATTGGCTCCCCGCATTTTACGGCCCTGTTCCCCCCGCGATGGGACCGTAAAATTCCGGCCCAAGTTTCATGATAGAATGTAGACAGATGATTTAAAAAATGGCCATGTCAAATATGAATTAGATATTTACATCTAAAGGATAATCCCAATTACAAACGTGACAGAAAAGAACAATGTGAGATGCAGTGTTCAAACAAAAAAGCTACTGTAGACCAATTTAAAAAGAAGTATCATAGAATATGTTCTGTATCAATCTATCATTATCAATAACAGTAACTTGTAGGCTATAAAGAGGTATTGTTCGGACTTAATAAGTCACTGACCATTATTCCAGAAGAAGCTTCTATCCCTTGAGCATTTTGCTATCTGGAAGCCTGTTAAATTTAGTTGTACTTGAATGCCAGTCATTCCGTCTCAGCATAAATTTAGATTTGTGTTGTGCTTTTCAATCATGTCGTTTATTCCTAGTATCATATTAAAGTGCTGGATCTTTGAATATTATCAACACTTAAAAGATTTATCATAAGCTGAGTTGGAAGTTGAAATAATTTGCATCTTTTTTCTCAATATTGATTTCTCTGCAATCTTTCTGCATTAGAATGAAAACATTAAATTGACAGTGAAAAATGTCTAATTTCCCAGAGCGTACACTATGCGAATGGCTTGAAATTAAATTTCAAATTGTGCTCATAATAATGAACTCACTAAGGCTCCTTCAACATCACCTTCCAAGCCCAAGACTGCTATCATCTAGAAGGACAAGGGCAGCAGACACATGGGAACACCACCACCGGAAAGTTCCCCTCCAAGCCACTCACCATCCTGACCAAGAAATATATCGCTGTTCCTATCGCTGGTCAAAATTCTGGAACTCCCTTCCTAATAGCACTGTGGGTGTGCCTACTCCACATGGACTGCAGCGGCTCATGAAAGCAGCTCACCACTACCTTCTCAAGGGCAATTAGGAATGGGCAATAAATGCTGGCCTAGCTGGTGACATCCAAATCAGATGAATGAATTAAAAAATACCACTGACAGGATTCTTTCACCATGATTGTGACAATTCACTATTTAGAAAATCTTTGATAGAATGGGATAGAATTTCCACCTCTACTCTCCCCAGTCTGCAGACCTGATCATTCACCTGAATAGAGGGAAAATCCTGAATTGCTGAATACAGATACAGAGGGCATAACTTAATGCCTTTTCCCATGATGCATTTGATGGCAGGTGTCATTTAATCAGGCAGGAGGGGACCTGGGCACCTCCGCCCCGATTAAGTCCATGGTTGGAAAGCCCACAGACAACCTTCCCATCCCGCCGTCAATTGAGGCCTTCAGTAGACAATCAATGCCAAGTTAAGGGCCTCATCCTGCAGCCACCTGTATTACCCCAGCAGCAGCACAACAAGCTAACCCATGCAGGATTGCTTGGGGTCTCCCAGTACCTCAGTTCTCAGTACCATATCGAGGGACCAAGCATCGAGAAGGGGTTTCCTGCTGGATGCCACCCCCTGCCTGTACTGCTGACTCCCCCTCTACTTCCAACCCCATGACCTCCACTCTGCAACCCCCCTCCCACCATCACACCCTGTGGCCTGGGTTCCAGCGACGATACTAAACCTCAGGTGGGTGTCATACAGGCAGCAGCCACTGCCTCCCTGGTGGTGCTGCCGTTCAGTACAGCTGTTGGCCTCTGATTGGTGGAATTTCCACCCTAGTGATCCTTGATGCTGGAGAAGACTCGCTGCTGCCCAGTTAAATGCCTGAGTGGTACTTAATTCTACGAGCTTCCCCAAAAAGGGGCAAATTGGGGCATTCACCAGCTTTCCAGACAGCGCATGAGACTCCTGTCACCTCCATTAAATACTGCCCAGAATTTCTGTTCCAATGTTTTTTTGTTTCCTTCAGTTTAACCGTTCTAATTTTTTAATTGTTTGTTTTCGTCTAATTGATCTTCCTAAGTTCTAAACATACCATTCAACCTGTTTTACCCCTCACTGTATTTTCACTGAGTTAAAAATATGACCTATTGCAGTCTGCTGCTTTAAATTACTCTGGATCTCCAAGCTTTAAAAGTACAACCTTGCTGTCACATAACTGCTATTTATTTCCTTACCATTATCTCTCTTACTCCTTTTTAACCCAGATGGTGCTTGTAACTCTTTCCAAACACCTCTCCACCTCTTTACATGTCTTCCCTCTTGTAGGGCACTATTTAAGACCTTTGAGTCAAGTTTTTGATCATCTGTCCTTATATCTCCTTAGATGGCAAATGTTGTTTGATAGGACCTCTGTGAAGTGCTTTGGGACATTTTACTACATTAAAGGTGCTATATAAACATAAGTTGTCGTTTTACCCAAATCTTCAAATGGGGTTCTCAGTTTAAAAAATAGGTTAGCATAGTGGATGCTATGGATCATTCTTTCTAGTTCAAGTTAGTTACATATTTTGGAGCGTGTTTGTATGCACCGAATATGGTGGAACAAACTGATACAGCATTATGTTTTCACACAGACAAATAAAATAAAGACAGTGAGCTATTTGAAAGGTAACATATTACATGGTTGTAGAGGAAATTGTGCTGAATGAAACAAGCTTTTCACATAATTATGTTTGAAAAGTATATTATCACTGAAAAACATTCCCGAGTGAAGTTTGGCAGGAATATATATTTTGTCAGAGGTTCCTAGTGATTCACATGTACAAAATCGTCATGCCCTACCACCGGTCAAATGTTCAAGGATCTTGGTCTTACTCATGTTCATTATTGATCATGTATGTGAACTGCATTTAGTGATATGACTCTTTCCCCAGTACAAACATAGAGGGCTTGTTCTATGTACTGGTTCATTGTAGGGTGGTGCATTTCCACATGTTACAGAGGATGAAGATTAAAAATGAAAAGACAGAAATGAAATTATGACAAACATAAAGTTCTCAATGTTGCTCCTTTGGTATCTTCTTAAGAGATCAGTTGAATGTTTTGATCAATCATCCATAATTGTCAGTTCTTCAGGTGAGCACAGATTTCTGTTCTGCATCACCTCATTTTCACTCTAAACGTTGTGTTGTGAGAAATACTGGCAATTGATCTGATCTTAAAAACCCACATGGAGCAAACGTTGGATCTCTTTGCACCTTCTGTAAATGAACACAGTGATAGATAAGTTCCTCACTGCTCTTGAACTTTCCTGCTCACTATTCCAAGTGGTAGATTTTCGGCCACATGTAAAATTGGAAATCAATAGCAGCAATAATGGAATGGTATCTACAACAGTCGCCCAATCTGCTACATAATTTCATCGCATGGTCAGTAATTTAGAAATTCACCCTCAGTCAATTTATTATATTTGCACAGTGCTATAATTAGACAGTCACTATCCCAAACTGGAATACTTTGATTTTTTTTTACAGGACATTTATCCACACTAGATTTATCCTTGTATTTTCTCTTTACCTGCTCCTTACATCACATTTAATGGCCTTTTAATTTCACCAATGCACTCTAAAGGCATGGGCTGACTGGCCTCTTTCTGCACCATAACTTTTCTTTGGTTAAAGGCATTTGCAACTAATATCGCATACTCCCAGTTTTCTGTCTTGTGGGACTGGATCTTTGTCTTACTGACATTTCGCTAACCCAGTGGCATTATGCCCCGAGCCACTACATAGCTGTGCTTGAAGACAAATGTCTACATTTGTTATTATTAATTACTAAATACGTACTTACTGGAGCATTAATGTTTTACACTGAGGCAAGTACAACTGGTACTGTTGTAAATCTTATGTGATTATGAAACATTCAGAATGTACGTTAGTTCAGTAAGCATGTATTTGGCTAAGTACACAAATTGCATTGTTTACATTTTTTGGAAACAAAGGGCAGCATCTTCGGGTTGGTGAGTGGGGGCGGGGCCCTCTCGCCGATGTGTAAAATGATGCGGGGTGATGTCGGGCGTGCGTCCCGATGTCACCCTGCATCATTTAGATTGTCAGTTTGGCAGGCGCACATCCAAGTCGGATGCACGCCCTCCGACCTGTCAACAGCCTATTAAGGCCATTAAAAAAACAATTGAACTCATTAATGGACCTGCCCATCCAACTTTAAAGTTAGCAGGCAGGCCGGGAGCCCAGGCGGGCTTGTGAAAAAACAAGAAACCTCACCCATGGGCGGGATGAGGTTTCATGAGTGATTTAAAAAGTGCAGAATATTTTACAATAAAAGTTATGAACATGTCCCAACTCATGTGACAGTGTCACATGAGGGGACATGGCAGGGAATTTTTTTTCTAATCTTTATTCAGTTTTAAATTGGAGCCAATCTCCCTGAGGCAGCACTTTGCCTCAGGGAGATCTGTGCACTCTTTCATGCGTATGCGCGAAAGAGCACACTCCTGGCTAAGGGAATCCCCACCCCACCCCTGCCCACACAGGGAGCACATAGTGTTTCCTGGCACACATCATGCTGGGTGGGCCTTAATTGGCTGACGGGGGGAAAATGTTGCCCAAAGGTATTTTATCACAGTGACAAATGGATGAAGCTCTTCTTTTTTATACTGAAGGTATACAAACTGTGGTAACACAAACTTTCCATAACTTTGCTTCATTCTGAAACATAAGATCAATGTAATAATCATATTTTGTGAATTGTCTGTCTCTAGCAATGTTATCGCTTCATCAAGAAGCATTTTGTCACACGAAGGATGGCAAAATTCTGAAACTGACTCCTTCAGAAGCCATGAGGAAGTTAGTCAATAGGAATTATTAAGATTGAAGTCAATAGATTTTTGTTGAGTAAGGGTAAGAGATGTGGAGAAAGATGGGTAAATGGAGTTGAGGTACAGATCAGCCAAGATCTAATTAAATGAGCAGCGAGCTTGAGAAGCTGAATGGTATAATCCTGTTCCAAAGTTCACCCAGTTAACACTTGGCCTGCTGCAATGTTCCAGTAAAGCCCAATGCAAACTGCAGGAACAGCACCTCATCTTCCATTACAGTCTTCTGGACTTAACATTAAGTTCAACAACTTCAGACCATGAACTCTCTCCTCCATCTTCACCCCTTTTTTAATCTCCCTTTTTTATCCACTAATTTTCATTTTTATTAATTTATTCATTGTTTCATCCCCTTTTTATCACTTTTTCCATCCTTTTTCCCCAACCAACCATTGCCCCCTCCCCCCACCCCACCCCCAAAAGGGCCGTTACTTGTCCCATGTTGTTCTTTCAGAGTGCTTACCCTTGTTCTGCTGTTAACACATTCTGCTTTCTTACCTTTATGCCACCATCAGCACCTCCTTTAGCCCTTACCACTACCATTAACACTCCCTTTGTCTTTTTGTCCATGACATCTTTGTCAATCTCTCCTTAGACCCCACCTGTCGCTGGCCTTCTATCCAACTTCACCTCCTCCACCCCCTTAAACAGTATAAATTTCATCATATTTCTACTTCTCTTTAGCTCTGAAGAAGCATCATAAAGATTCAAAATGTTAACTCTGTTTCTCTCTCCACAGATGCTGTCAGGCCTGCTGAGTTTTTCCAGCATTTTCTGTTTTTATTAGCAGTTGAGCAGTCAGTTTGGAGATTCTTGGTTCTGCAGGTTAGCTGGAAGGAGTTGTCCTGTTTCTTTTTCAACTGTGGCTTTGCTGACTTGTGAGTTGCTTCCAGCAACCAGAGAGATTTTAACCTGCAAACGCAGGGATGCCCAGTTGGTGTTCTTCAGCTGTGACCGTCACAGCACATACACACCAGAACAGAACACCAGACTAGCACACAGAACTAGGGTTGTAGTTGGATTTTTTAAACCCCTTTCCTTGTGTGTTCCTGGAGAGGGCAAAAACAAACATGTCTTTCGCCCAGATCTGTTTTCTTTTCAACTCAGTTCATGTTCACGGTCTGGGATATAACTCAACAGGAGGTGGTTTTGGTTGAGATGGTAATCATTTTCCATTATCTCTGCAACTACAGGAGTTTACAGTTCAGTCCGCATTGTATATTTTGCTTTGAAGTGCCTCTGTCTGAAGTAGGCAATGGTGCTACATTCCGTTCTCTCTGAACTAGTTGGTCAAGGAATCCACACAGGAATTTCCCAGCAAGTGGTTACCTTACAGTCTCAGCCAACTTTGGCTTGTATAAAAAAACACATGCCTTACTTAAAAGTTCAATATGTCTATAAGTAATTCAGGGATAGGATCCGTGGTCATGACAAACAGCACCACTGAAGCCACAATTAGTATTGTGTCAGTGCCAGGACAGTGTGGGGCAATGCACAGTATTATAGGCACAATCCAACCTGCCTTTTAACAATGTTGAGCATCTGGTGCAGAAAGTGTAAACAGGAGCCAAAGCTAGTAGAGGATTGCTTTACAAAAACTAAGAGATGGGATTCTATCAAATGGTTGGTAATTGAGTAATTACCATCCCATCGCTTCCAAAATAGGCTTATGCTAATGTTCCCCTTCTCTTTCTTTACAAAGTTGTTTTGCTGCTGATCATTAGTCCCCTTTTTACTGTGTAGTGGGATGGTAGGGGTGTGCATCCCATTTCTAACGTGGCTTTGTAACTGATCATAAAGGCAATCCCACTTGACTCTTCATTCAATAGGTGAACACCAAAATTCTGATCAATCTTTTTTCTTTCTAGGTACCAAACAATCTGCTGTGCTTTATTCAGTATTTGCTCTTTGCTTCTACAACTTAGTTTTTCTTCCCCCTCCCTTTTGTTTTTTCCAATAATTTATATAGATTTTTCTTTTCCCACCTATTTCCATTATTTTTAAATTTATACCTTTTATGCCCTGTTAGTCTTATTTCACCCCACCCCCACTAGAGCTGTATCTTGTGTGTCCTGCCATCCATTCTTAATTAGCACATTCTCTTAGATAATATCACCACCTTCAACACCTCTTTGTTCCTTTGTCTGTGACATCTTTTGATTATCTGCTCCTATCACTGCTTGCTTGTCCCTACAACCAGCCCCCCCCCAACTTCTCTCCCCCCACCCCGCCACCCCCCCACCACCTTGAACCAGCTTATATTTCACCCCTCTCCTAATTTTACTCAGTTCTGTTGAAGGGTCATGAGGACTCGAAACGTCAACTTTATTCTTCTCCGCCGATACTGCCAAACCTGCTGAGTTTTTCCAGGTAATTCTGTTTTTGTTTTAGTTTTTCTTCTGTTTACTTTGACTCACCATGCAACCTGCCAATGAAGAAATACTTCACCTCCAGTTTGTGTTATCCATCCAATGTCCTGGCTGTAATCAGAAACTACCCCAATAGGGAACAATGGGATTACATTTCTGTCTTACTCTTCATGCAACAACAGGTCCATATGTCCTCTGCCTTTGATTTTTGCATCATTTTCAATTTAGTAAGAGGTTATAAAACAATTCCAGTTTAAAGGACTGACACACATGTCACCCTTTCATGATGAGGGACTGAAGCTAAGTACTGTCTATATACGTGTTGCAGCTGTTTATATTTTTCACTCACTCCTTAAAGGGTTTCAGTGGGGGAGAGCAGTACTTGATGTTTAGTTTCATAAAGGCCGTCTGAAAATCCAGCCCTCCCTCCTGATCTTAATATAATCTTTCATAAATTGCTGTTTTTTTTCTTACTTACAGCCAACATTAGCTTAAGGCCTTCTTTCCCTGGCCTCTTGATTTTTCCCACGAGAATGGGTGAGTCTAATATTCCAGACATAGATCAACTCTAGCTGAGAGCAGGACTGTCCTTCCACCAACCACTGAATTCCAATCACAAAAGGAATGTCTGCTTTACAATTTGAGTAAGGACATTGTACCTCCTTATTTTGTATACTGCTTTTCACACTCTTGTGAAGGAGTGAATTCTTCACATGCTGTGAGTAGGCTATCTGCTTCTGCACTGATAACTAAAGACGAATGGAGCTGTTTAACCTGGAGTTTCATGAAACTAAACCCATGACGATTCCGGGTACTGAACACAGGAAAGGCCCACTGCTTGACTGAACTCACTGTCATTGAGTGCAGGCAAAATGCCAGTAATGCGCCAATAAGTTATGATCCCGATGGAGACAGATAACTTTTTAAAAGGGGTATGAATTTCCCAGTGACCGGCGCAAAGGAATCACATGGCAAGATTTCACATTTTAAGAATTTTACTGCAACAAACAACCTAAAGTCAACATCGACCAGACTACTAATGCACCAAATTACCATGAACTGTTTAACACAACTGAAAACCCCATCCACGTTTATACATTACACTATACTCTCAGCAAAAATGTAATCTTGTGTTTAAAATCCCAAGCTCTTTCTGGCTTTAACATGATCTCTACTCCATGCCCCACCAGCATGAATTTTCCAGTGTCCTTTTAAAAGAAAGTCCCTTCACCCAAACTTCTAAGCGTAATCGAATGGACTTCCAGTACCAAAGCACCCTCTGGCAACTCATTGGTCTTATACTCTCCACAAGTTTTGTTTCTTCAAACAGTGGATCCATCCTTACCAGCACTCTGCTAGGTGGTTAACCCCAAAACAGTCCTTTTCTTCTGCTTGGCATAGCAGCATCCATTCTGGGTCTTCTACCCCAAAAATCTCTGTCTAATTGACTCTGAGAATCTGCAAGCTTCTACACAGCAAGACCAGTTGCCTCCTCCTTTGTGTCCCAGTGTTCAAACTTGTACCTTACTTTCGATAAGTTTTGATTTGTGTTTCTGTCTACATAACAAGTGGGTCACATGGGTCTGTCTCCAGGCAGATGTAGTATGAAGTCGCAAGGGCTTGTCTCCAGATTGATTTAATATGAGCTCACATGCCCTTCTGCAAACTATTCCATTTTATGTTGAATTAAAGGAGACAGTTTAAAGCATAACCATTTTATAAAGTCTAGCATTCATAATAGTAATCTAACTTTTAGTTCTAGTTTGTGTTCATCCTAGGGAAGTAGCTTCCATTAAAAAAAATTAGGAGGCTTTTGTTGAGTTTGTAAAGGAGATAATCATTAGTTTCCTACTAGGAGCAACTAGCCTAAATCCAAAACAACCCTGCCAAACTGATGGAACTCAGTGGCTGAAAAATACAATACTCTTGATGACTGCACCCCATATACTGTTGAGGACAAGAGACATAGATACATTAGATTAAAGGGAGAAAGGACAATTGGAGGTACAAAGCTGCATGGAATTGAGACAATGCGCAGGAAGAGAGAGAGAGCCAGAGAGAAGCGGGGAGGGGCAGTAGTTTGCAGAGAGGTGGCCAGAGAGGGCAGACAGAACTTAGCACAAAGAAAAGTCAATCAGAAGAGAAACCAAAGGGAATAATAGCTGAACACATAATCCCTGACTTTCCTATTGGGCCTCTCTCACCATAGCTTTGGCAGGAGACTGATTGAATCCCCAAAGAAATGGGATCAATTGCTAAAAATTATTGCCATTTGTGCTACTCTCTGGGTGTTCTACGGTCTCCTGCTGAAAGTGTGGTGCAGGGACCAGGTAAACCCCATGGCATTTCAGGGACATAGAAAAAAAGCAAAAAGCACAGAAAGAGTAAGGACAGCAGAAGAATATGTAATGGACACCTGTCAGAGTGGTTTTATATAATAAATACAATTTTTCTTAGATGTGTGAAATTTGCACTTTACAGCATATGGGCACACGTGAATGATGGATAGAAAAAGTTCCACTACTCCATCTAGCCAGTCCCAAGTGATTGTGATATCTTGTACATCATGATGCAAACATTCCTCACATGCCATGTCATCTCCTGGGAGAGACGAACAAACAGATAAAAATCCAGGTTAATTATGGGAAAAGAATCTGGAAAATTCTACTTCCACTGCTTTAGGCAATTGAAACTAGTCCAGGACATCACATTGACAATCATTGATATTACAGGATATTTACCTCATGTACAAGGTAATCTCTGCCCCAACCAGAAACAGGTTCAGCTCTCTCTGGAAAGAATACAGTGAATCAGTGTTTATTGCATGAGCCAGCAACCTGTTCCACAGGTCCATTATTCTTTGTGAAAAGAAACGCCTAACATCCAACCTAATTCTGCCCTTATGTAACATGACTCCTGGTCCACCCTAACCTATTCAGTTGAAACAATTGCTCCAGATACATTATTTTATAATATTCTAGCAAATCACACCTTTGTCTACAAATTTCTATGGAGCCCAGCTTTTATAGCCTCTCTCTGGGTATCCAACATATTTTAAACTGGGAATGAAGCTTGTGGTCCACCCTTTCCAATGCATCGATATTCTCCGACCAAGGCAGAAGACCAAAACTGGGCACAGTATTCTACTGAGGCCTAACTAAGGACTTGTACAAGGGCAAAATGATATGTTTCATTTTATAGTGAATTGTCCTATGAATACAACCAGCAACACTGTTTACTTTAGCCATAGCTTCACAACATTAGTTATGAACCTTTAAAGAGCAATGCAGTAACACAGCTAGAACTCTTTCTTTTACCACTGGCTTTAGCTCTGCCCCTGTGAGGTGTAAGTATGTTTGACATTTGATCTGCCCATAACACTCCTCTTTTCTAAGTGCAGATGTGTACTTTCTATCACTGCAACTTGGTTTCAATAATCTACCTAAATGCTATGTATAAAGACACTGGTATTCTTTTACCATTTAATCATATTTTTGCTGTGGCTCTTGATTTTTGAAGTTCTTGTTTCTGATACCAGTGCCCAGTGGAAGTTTTGTTATCACTCCATAGGCTTGTCCTACAGGTTCCTGGACAATAAGAGTGATATGATATTAATTTTTAGACGAGTAGAGTAAAATATTTAAAGGTATTTTTCTGTTAGGTGTCTGAGAACAGGGCACAGTGACTTATCTCCAAATATGTCCTCCCTGTGTGAAAATATTCTTCCTAGCCTGAGTGTGATTAAAACCTAGTTGTGGAGTATAAGGCGCTCAATGTTCAAATATTTCATAGTAAAGCTGTTCAATTTGCCAAACTATCCATTGCATCTCCAAGCCTAACACCAAGATTAATGCACTTGTATGAAAGACGTTCTTAACATGGCTCATACTCAGTGACTCCAACTTGATCAGAACTCAGTTATTGAATTCCTTTGGTGGTTCTTACTGAACAGATTAAACTATGAATGGACTTAATGCTCTCCTGCTGGCAGGTCTGAAGGCATGGGGCACATAAAATCCAGTAGGTGCTGTACCTACTGCCTATCTGCCTGCCCCTGCCGCCACTGCAATTTTACTTCCAGCGTGGGGGGCCTCGGCAGCCCATCTGCCCATCAACCAATTGAAGCCCTTGAGTGGCCAATTCATTCCCATTTAAGGGCCTCATCCCACCGCCATTGGCATATAACCAGCAGTGGGAGAGGCCCATATCAAACGTCCAGCCTGGCAGCTTTCTCTGCACGGGCTAGTGGTAGGCGGTGGGGGATGGGGGGATGGGGGAAGGGGGTGTCCCTGTTTAACAGGTCCCTTGGGCCATTGAAGGGCTCCCCCCAAGGAATAACCCCTCCCCCTAGGTTCCCACACCTTGGTCTTTTCTATGCCAGTCCCCCAAACCCCTAGAGCCTTGCTAGCCTTGCCCCAGCGAGATCCCCAGACTTACCCCAATGTCCCAGTAGAGCTCACTGTAGTACTGACAGTGACAACCACTCAGAGCGGCGCAGCTGGTACAGGAGAGCTGCCAGCCTCTGATTGGCTGGCAGCCCTCTGTTACTTCCTGTTGTGAAGGGGTGGAAGTCCCACCTCTAGTCAACTAATGGCTACTCATCCATTAAATGCCTGAGAGGCAGCCACCTGGAGTGAAGGTGGGCTTCCCACTCCTCAACCTTTTAGCCAGTGGGTCGGGGGAGGAGGCGGATGAGGACCATGGGGCCCTGTTAAATCTAGTGATATGAATACATAACATTTGGGCGAATGGGGATCATTTTTATTTTCAAACGGTGGGTGGTAAATTAGTGTAACAGATCACTGACTCATTACAGATTTTGCTAGACTTTCACTTCCACTGTTTTCCGTTAATCAACTCCACTGTCCTACTGCCCATGTGGTGACTGTGAAAAATTCCCATGATGTTGCCTCTTAGCCCTGCAATAAAACCCAAGCCTGTGCAAAAGTTATAATTCCTCCCATAAATGGGGACTCTTCCAGCATCTTCTCTCTGACTTATCCTAGATTCTGTAATTCCCTCCCTAATGCTCTCTATCTTTCCATCCTCCTCAAAGACGCTCTTTAAATCCACCAGGCCTAATATCTCCTAATGTGGCTTGGTGTCAAGTTGTTGTCTGATCACGCTCCTGTGAAGCGTATTGGGACATTTTTCAATAGTAACGGTGCCATATAAATGCAAGTTGCTGCTCTTGTCACTTTCTATTATAATGGTGCCATGATCATCGCTTTTCGGGACTGTTGTCTTGTTGAAACATCAAAATATTTTATTTACATTCACTCCAGCTCCATCATCATTTCTGTGTCGAAATCAAGATTCACGCAATGTCTCTTAACTTTTCTCAGACTGCAAAACCATGGGCATCCTTACTGCTCCAGAATAGCCTTTCTCTTGCAATTTAAAAGCCAATCATCTCATTACCTAATCACTCTTAATTTACTTCAGCTTCTCCTCTACTCCTTTCAGCCTTTGCTCTTCCTATAGTTTCTCAATTGATTTTTTTTTTAAAATGTGATTTCCATGCCCTTACAATGTTCCACTATTTTGAATGAAATTGCCCAGGAAAAAAAAACACCAGTTGCAAATTTGCCAGTAATTTGTTGACCTGTCGTGCAGTGAATCCTGATATGTACAAGGTGCATTGTACTACACTGCTGGAATTTCAGTTCACATTGCCATTGTTTCATTACAAGTTAAGTTTCCTGAAAATCATTTTACAATTAAAATGCAAGCAAAGACTGTATTATTCCTCATTTAAAAAAAAAACCTAGCCTTAAATTAACATTACTATCATGAGTTACCAACTTCCTAATGTT